>NC_133417.1:103910000-104602500 GCF_049350105.2 Macaca mulatta | reverse complement strand
CCAAGTTAGCCACGCTGGTCTTGAACTCTGACCTCAGGTAATCCGCCTGCCTCGGCCTGTCAAAGTGCTGATATTACAAGCATGAGCCACCGTGCCCAGCCTGTTCTCTACTTTCATTTCCCTGGGGATAGCAGTCTTTTATTCCTGAGTGCCTTTTTCCCTACCTGAAGAAACTGGTGTGTCTAAAGACACTGGTGACAGAGGGTGAAGCAAAGGTGTATCTTGATCCCATCCCACGGGCTCATGTCATTACTGAGCCCCTCCAGACTTCATGGCATGCCCATCCCCAGGTTTCTGTGTATCCCAGAATGATTCCCTCTGGAAAGAGAAGTAGAAGGAAGGAGAGGATAAGGAAGGGAAGAAGAAGTATTCTTACCAGTTAACACATAATCAGCGTGTTTTCCTGTAGCATCTTGTTGGTAAGGGTTGAGAGTGTACTTGGACTTAATTTTTCTTTTAAACAGATTCATCACTTCCTTTTGTGGACATAGTAAAGATAGATATGATTAGGATTATATGGTGAATTGGGCCATTGATTCCTAGCCTACTGGTTGTCCAGGCTATTGGAAGCAGGCGAGTAAATTTTATGCAGAAATGAGCTTCACTGTTTTTTCATAATCTAGTATTATGCTGACACTTTTATATGTTATAGAATAAAATCATAATTAAAATTTAAAAAAACCAAAGAAGTAACTCCAATCGGAAGACACATGCCTTGGCTCTGCTATTAATCAGTTTTGTGATTTCTGGCATATTCTTTAGCTTTTTGGGGACTCAGTTTCCTAGTTTTTAAAGTGAGAGAAAAAAAATTTGTCATTTCTAAGGTATCTTTAAGTTCTAATATTCTGTGATTTATAGGAACCATGTGAATAATGGAGGCTTTTTGAAGCGTAAAAGTATAGTATTATAATGGATTTTATGCTTTTCTGTTATTTTGAATTTTATTAGACTTTTGGTTCTGAATATTGAAGCAGAATTGAATATTTTTCAATTAGCTCTGTAAGTAGTACTGAACACTTATTTAATTCAGGAAGAAAAAAGCTAAAATCTTGTGTTGGGGGGAAAAAGAAGTGTTCTTCAGTTTTCTTAGACATTAAATGGCTCATTCAAAGCAACATTTTGATAAATTGTGTAAATGAGAGAAGAACATATGGATTAAATTTTCCTTGAAATACATACGCATTTAAAAATTAAGAAGAAAAAGTGCTTGGCAAAGCCCATTTGGGGTTCTGCCAAATGGAAAACATTTTAAAAATAGTTGAAAATGTAGTTTTATCTATTTATGCTACCATATTCACCGATCTTTATTGATTATATATTTTTAAATTTGTTAGTTACTCTCCTTATATTTATTTTTGCAGTTTTTTTTTAATGCTCTGGGGGCTTGTTCAATTATAGTACTTTTTTTTTTTTTTTTTAAACAGACAACACAGTCCGTCAGTCACTGAAGAGCACATTAGCATATCTGTCTCTCCCTGTGGGAATCCTGTTCCTTGGACTTCTGCAGAGGTTGCAGTTTGATCTTTCGTGTAGTGATGACTGGCATCAATTTATATTGATACAATGAAAAATTCTAAAGAACAATTTGTGGTAGAGAAATAAAGGAGATCTTGTCTTTGAAGATGCGGAATATGGCAAGTAACTTTCCAGTAAATCATTCTATTTTAGTGGAGGAGTTTTGAAGGAAGATAAGCCCTGAGTTTCCTGATTATATATAATTCAAACATAGATATTCAAAAGTCTTAGAGATAACATTCTTCCGTATGGATGGAAGAGTTTGCTTTGTCTATAGATCCCATTGTACGGCTTGAAGAAGAGAAGAATTATTTTCTCAAAATCTCAAAAATCATATTTCTGCAATTTTCTTGAAATCTCAGAATCACATCTAATTTCTGATCAAATTGGCAACACTTTCTAGTTCTAAGTGTTCAGTTCATCTGGAAAGAACTTGGTGCAATTTGTGTAATTACTTTACAGCTATCTGCAAAACAAACCATGGGAGTCACGTCTCTGCTGATGAATATACAGATTCAGGTCACTAGAACATAATCCCAAAACTGACATTCTGGGTGAGATTTTTCTCCTCTTTCGGTTCTCCTTCTTCTCCTTCTTCCTTCTTCTTTATTTTTCTTCCTCTTTCTTCTTCTTCTTCTTCTTTTTTTTTTTTTTGTGACAGAGTTTCACTGTCACCCAGACTGGAGTGTAGTTGCACAATCACGGCTCACTGCAGTCTTGACCTCCTGGGCTAGGTGATCCTCCCCCGTCAGCCTCCCAAGTCACTGGGAATACAGGTGTGTGCCACTACACCCAGCTAATTTTTGTATTTTTTGTAGAGATGGGTTTTCACCATGTTTCCCAGCCTGTCTCCTTTCCTTTTTATGATTGAATCCTTTTGAAAAGAATGTTGTTTTGTTATAAAATTTTAATGAACAAAGAATATATTTTGGTGTTAAAATCTTAAACCCTATTAGATGGTACCATAAGGGTTTGTATTCTACTCAGGATATGTCCAAGGAAATGATAAGATTTGTTTGCATAAGATGGTAACAATATCTTATCTTTTGAGGCTAATATTTAAAACCCAAGAGTATGTTTTAATTGTTGGGTTGTTCTTTTTCTTGTATAGTATCAAAATATTATATGTTATTGTTAATAATTTTCAATGAATCCTTTATTATTTAAGTAAAAGTCATTCTTATTGGGCTCATATGTTTTACCCCCACAAAATTGTGAATAGAATGTGTACAGTTTCATAAACTCTGAAATAAAAAATGTAGGCAATTTTCTTTCTTTTTTTTTCTCTCTTACTCAGAGGTTTCCAACACATTTTATTTTGCAAACCACTGGTTTGTAGCTTTTGAGGACCAACATCTGTATCAATTCCTATAAAATGTCCAGTCAATTTCAGTTCCATAGAAGGCTCTTCCATGCTGCACACCATGCTTTTGGCTGAAGGTCCAGTTACACATGCATAAAGGCTGCCCTGCCCGCTGGTTCCTGGAGGAGGGCACGTCTGAGTTAAAGCCTCTTCCAGGAGCTCCCTCTTCCCAGGGGGTCATTTCCTTTGGCAAGAAGTCAGTTTACGTGTGCGGCTTTGGTGCCTGTGAGCAGGAAGCACCAGAAACGTGCAGAATGTGCTGTTTTTTCTCTGATGAAGACAGGCACTTGAGGATCCACTGCCCTTGTGCTTAATGACAGGAATCCCTCAATTGCTTAGTAGGTTAAAATATAAGGAAGCCTCCGCTTTACGAAACACAAGTAACACCTTTCAAGATTGCCTATTTATTCTAGAACTACATTAATTCAGGAAAATATAGGTCCCATGAAAGACTTAAAAGTTTTATGAGACCGGGCGCGGTGGCTCAAGCCTGTAATCCCAGCACTGTGGGAGGCCGAGACGGGCGGATCACGAGGTCAGGAGATCGAGACCATCCTGGCTAACACGGTGAAACCCCGTCTCTACTAAAAAATACAAAAAACTAGCCGGGCGCGGTGGCGGGCGCCTGTAGTCCCAGCTACTCCGGAGGCTGAGGCAGGAGAATGGCGTGAACCCGGGAGGCGGAGCTTGCAGTGAGCTGAGATCGGGCCACTGCACTCCAGCCTGGGCGGCAGAGCGAGACTCTGTCTCAAAAAAAAAAAAAAAAAAAAAAAAAAAAAAAAAGTTTTATGAAACTAAAATCTAGTTTTTCCCAATAAATTGTATTTTAGGCAAAATCCTCACAATGCTTCTAAAATAATACTAAAAGGGTCATCTGCTTATACAAGAGCAATTTAAAAATTAAATATTTATTTGAATAACAAGTTTAAGTTGGAGCTGCAATGTTGGCAATGCAGGTTTTTAACACAGATCACAAAAAGTGTGCACAAAAAATTACTGGTGCAAAGGACAAAATAATGGTAAGAATTAGGCTAACTATCTGCTGATTTCAAGAAAACAAAAGGCCTGAAATCACTGTACAAAATAGAAAATGTATTAAACACTACCATCCACAGAACAGTCTTTATTATTGATTATATTTTAAAATTATTTGTGTAATTGTATATTGAATTGTAAATGAGTATTATACATGAACCTCCTTTCGGAAGGCAATTCCTTGTAGCACTATAGAACATCTAATTACATTGCAAAAAGTATTCTTTTTTGCTATCGATAAAGAAAACAGCTAGTGATGTTACTGTAAATATCAGGAAGTCTACAAAAAAAGAAATAAGATTTCTTTTTTGTCTCTTCAAAGTGTTCTCCAAGCAGTGAAGCACTTGCCATGTTGAACTGAATGCACTACTGAATGCACTATGGGAGAATGTTCTGGGTCCAAGATGCTCTTGAGAGATAAGACTAGGCTTTTCCAAATCAAACATTCAAAGAAATCATGCAACCCTTTTATAACTGGGATATCGTCATATGCCACTTACCAATGCTGTCTCTCCAGAAAACCATTCAAGATGCTTAAAAAAATTAAAAAATCAGACATGATAAATATACATCAAATGGGATCTATATACCAACTGCTATTTGACACGACTACTGGTAATGTCTGTGCTATGTGAAAGCAATTTTAAAAAGAGCCTATGCAGCAAAAGGTAAGTGTCTAAAGATTCAAAATGAATGAACAGTATTGGATAACAATATAATTCTCAACTCAGAAGCTGCCTCAAGATTAGGTGCATCTTCAGTTAATGTAACAGGGAAAAAAAGCAATGGATTTTATTTTATTAATTGTATCCACTTACAAACCGACATAAGGTCACCTGATATGTAGACACAATGAGATTTCTGTTGTTTATAGTCTTTAATTGAAGTGATGATAAAGGAAATAGATCTATTTAAAAACAAAACCAAACAGCTATTTCTGTCTAGATTAAGAGGTGGCCCCGGATGTGGGATTCACATTTTGAGGGGCCACTTGTGGTGCGACCTCGATGATCCCGGGTTTGTCTATGATGCTGGCTGTGCAGTTGCCCTTCTCTACAATCCCAATAATCCATGCTTGGTGGCCTTCACCATATTTGGGGGACTTTATCTCTGCACAGAACCGAGCTGCTTGCTGACGTGGTAAACAGATCAGAAGGCTGCCTGTGGTCTCTGGGCAGGTCCCATGCATGAGGCCGAACATGTTTCCGCATGCCTTGCTCACCACGGCCATCTTGGCAAGTACTGGGAGGTTGTGAATTACAAACGACACTTCGTTCCTCTGCTGCTTGGCCAGGTTCTGCGTGTGGCCCCAAATCCCAAAGCCCGTGATGTCAGTGGCCGCGTGGGCATTGAACGTGTGCATGAGTCCTGCAGCTGTCCTGTTGAGCCTCGCCATGTTCATCATGGCCTCCTGGTAGGCCAGCTCTATATCTTCTTGAGTGAACACTAGTTTAATCTTATTCCATTTCTCAGGAATATCCAGCCACTGGTGCACAGCCACTGCCACCTGTGTCCCCAGGGGTTTTGTCAACACCAGCACGTCTCCTGGCACTGCATTGTCTGGCATGATAAATTCACTGGGCTGGCAGACAGTGGTAGCGACTCCTCCCAGGACAATCCAGGGGTTTAGTACTGTTTGGCCGCTGGTTACAGACGTTCCTGCTTCTTCAGCTGCATCTTTAAAACCTTGGTTAATCAGAGGCATCACTTTATCCCCTTCCCTGTCAGTCATTTTATTACTGACTCCAAGGAGCATCAGCATATTGTCACATTCCATGACCACCACTGCATAGAAGTCACTGAGGACACTGGCACTTGCTATCCTGCCCGTCATGTAAGGGTCTTCTACGATCGGGTAAATGTAATCTGTGGTTTGAACCAAGGAACGCCCACCGTGCCTCAAAGGAATGACACAAGTGTCCATTCTAATGTCAAGCCTTGGCATAACGGCTCCCAGAAACTGCTTATCTTCTTGGAAATGGTTCACCTGTAAAGATTTCAGCAATTTTTGTAGGACATCTTGGGACACTTTCCAGCCTGTGCCCTTCATTTCAGTGAGTCTGGTTAGCCAGAAGCTCCTGTCCAATTCGTAACTTTCTGGGTTGAAGGACTCCCGTGTACACATAGTTCTTGGGTCCCCGCTCGCCTCACAGCTCAGCCCCTCCCCTCCCTCTGGGGGTTGGCAGAATTCTTTATGGATCCACCAGCTCGCTTTGCGCCCTCCGCCTCCTCCTGAAAACAGGCCGCGGGCTTCTCCCACAATGCACCGGGCGCAGCCGGGCTCCCTTAGCGTCGCTTGAATAAAAATGCTGCGCCCAGCGGCGGCTGGGGCCCAGCTTGGTCACCGAGGGGGCTCGCCAAGCCGCCACGCTCCCCAAATGTAGACAATTTTCCGTAACAACTGAAAGCAGACCCAGAAGTGAAGACCTAGATGACACTTTGGAACTTCTCATGTGCTGGGTTTTGTGTTTAAAGGCCATTCAACATAATGCAGCATATTTAAAACATAAAGAAAGTAATTTTTAAATGCTTTACATTCATTTCTCTTTCAGACTTAATAAATGCTACTACTTTCAAATACACCAAGGAATAGAAGAATTTATATTTATTTTCCTGATGGTATTATTGTAGGAAGATATTTCAGATCATTAATAAGGGAAGCTGGGTACTTAAATGCCTTCCTCAAGCATAAGGGGTTAATTTACAATTGGTAAGTTGGACTTGAGCATATCACAGTGGTTTGGATAATTAGATTATTGTCATAGTCTCTCAGTTACCATGAGAACTTACTTTTTTAAAAAATCAACTTTATCAAGGTATAATTTACATGAATAAAATGCATCCATTTTAAGCTTACATTTAGATAAGTTTGACAAATGTGTATGTCTGTGGAACTACCATCACCACAATCAGGATATGGAATATCCACATCACCCAGAAAGTTTCTTCATGTCCCTTTGCAGTCAACCCCCTCCCCTACAGACCCTAGGAAAACACTGATCTACTTTACACCGCAGTAGATTAATTTTGTTTGTTGTAGAATTTGATATAAATTCAATTACAAAGTATGTACTCTTTTGTGTCTGACTTCTTTCACACCGCATCATGTTTTCAGATTCATTTGTGTTGCATGTGTCAGTAGGTTACATTTAGGCTGTTCACAACTTTTGGTTATTATGAATAAAGCTACTATGAACATTTATGCACTGGTCTTTGTGAGAACATAGGTTTCATTTTTCTTGGGTAAGTACCTAAAAGTGAAATTGATGGGTTCTTTGATAAGTGTATATTCAACTTTATAAGAAACTGTGAAATTGTTTGTCTAAAGTGGTTGCATCATTTTTTACTTTCACTGACACTTGCTGACACTTGGTATTATTATTCTTGTTAAAATAAGCAAAAGAAGTAAAAAGCTGAAGATTCTAAAAAACCAACAACTCTTCTTGTATCTGTAAGAGGAGTGAGGACACAGGGAAAACTTCAAAATTGGAAAGACCAGCAGGGGAACACAGAGAATCACAATTTACTAGAATAGACACCCACAAACAGAAACTTCCATATTCTATTCTTAACAAGGCCTGTCCTCAGGAGAAACTATTTCATCAGACCCGAATGTGTTGGGGTTTAATCAGAGCCTTAACCACCAAGGGGAAGAGAAATGCCCAACTCCAGTTTTCCACATGGAAAAGGAGAAATACCCAACTCCAACTTTTTTTACCCATCCTGTCTCACAGGGAGAAGGGAGAAAACTGAGAAGCACTGATAAAGCTCATAGTTCAGGGGCACAGGCACCCTAAAAGACTGATAACTAATCATGGGAATATAGAAAACCACTTTGCCTTACTACCACATTATCAAAGACCTATTTACCCTGTACATCATTTTACCTCACATATCATGTCTACTTTTTAACAGAAAAATTATAAGGTATCCAAAAAGGCAACAAGTATGGTTTGAAGAGACTGACAAGCATCAGAACCAGAGTTAGATACATCAGAAATGTTGATATTTAACCAGGAATTAAAACAAATAATTACTAGTGTGCTAAGAGCTTTAATGGATAAAGGAGACAACGTACAAGAACAGGTAAATAAGGTAAGCAGAGAGATGGAAATTCTAAGAAAGAGTAAAAAGATGTACTAGAGATAAAAAAAAATACTGTAACAGAAATGAAAAATGCTTTTCATGGGCTTATTAGTAGACTGGATATTCCTGAGGAAATAATCTGTGAACTTGAAGACATATGACAACAGAAACTCCCAAAACAGAAAAGCAAAGAGAAAAGAGACTGAAAAAACAGAACAGAATATCCAAGGACTGTAGGACAACTAAAAAAAGGTATACCATTTGTTTAATGCAAATACCAGATGGAGAAGAAAGAGAAAAGGAACAGAAGAAATACTGGAAGCAATAATGACTGAGAGTTTCTTTAGATTAATGTCAGATGCCAAACCATAGATCCAGGAATCACAGAAAACATTAAGCAGAATAATTGCCAAACAAAATCTGGGCATTTTATATTCAAATTTCAGAGAATCAAAGGTTTTTTAAATTTTTTGAAAGAAGCCAAAGAGGAAAAACACCTTACCTAGAGAGGAGCAAAGCTAAGAATTGTATCTATCTCCCTGAAAAGTATACAAGCAAGAAGAGAGCGGAGTGAAACATTCAAAGAGTTAAATAAAAAAACCATCAACCCTGAATTTTGTACCCTATAAAATTATTCCCAAAACTGAAAGAAAAATCAATAATTTCTCAGCAAAACAAAAATGAGGACATTTGCTGCAAATATACCTGTCTTGCAAGAAATGTTAAGAAAAGTTATTTAGAGAGAAGAAAAATTATATACGTCAGAAATTTAAATCGACATAAAGAAAGGAACAGCATGGGGGGATGCGTAAGTGAAAGTAAAATAGAAACTTTCATTTTACTTATTCTTAATCTAACACAAAAATTTGTTCAAAATAATATCAACAATGTATTCAATTTTATAGATATATATATGTTTACATATAAGTAAAATGAATGACAGCAATGAGGCAAGGGAGAGAAGGGAAGAATTGGAAATATCCTGTTATTACAAAGAACTTGTGACAGAGCAAGACCCTGTTTCAAAAAACAGTAAGAAAAAAAAAGAAATTGCATGATGCAATTGTTGTTGTGTAGTGATGCAGTTGTGTAGTGTTTTTTTAAAGTGGGCTTAGATTTGTTGTGAATGTATATTGCACACTTTAAGACAACCACTAAAAGAGAAAAAAAAAAAGCATGACGAAGCATGAATAATATGCTAAGAAAGGAGAGAAGATGGAATTATATAACATGCTAAATTAAAACAACAAAAGGCAGAAAAACTGTGAAGACAAAAATAAAAACAAAGAAAAATGGCAACAGATAGAAAAAAGTAAAAATATCGTAGCTATTAATCCAACCATATTAATAATCACTTTAAGTGTCAATAGTCTAAATAAACCAATTAAATGGCAGAGATTGACAAGTAGATTTAAAAAAAAAGACCTAACTACACGTTGTCTGCAAGAATTCCACTTTAAATACAAAGAGATGTATAGATTACAAATAAAAGAAGGAAGATAAATATACCATGCTGATATTAATTTAAAAAGTAAAAGTAGCTATATTAATTTCAGACAGAGCAGACTTCAGAGCAAGGAAAGTTACCAGGGATAAAGAGGGGCATTATATAATGATAAAGAGGTCAGTTCTGCAAGGAGATATAAAAACTTTAACGTATATGACAACAGATTGTCAAAATATGTGAGACAAAAACTGATAGAACTGCAAGGAAAAATAGATGAATTCACTCTTGCACTTACAGACTTTAACACTCTGTCAGAAATGAACAGATCCAGAAGGCAGAAAATCAATAAGGACATAGTTTAACTCAACAGCCCCATCAGTCAACTGTATATAATTGACATCTATAGACTACTACATCCAACAACAACAGTTTACACATTTTTCTTAAATTCACATGGGACTTTTATCAAGATAGATAAAATTCTGGGCCATTGAAAACACACCTTAAGAAATTTAAAATTACAGAAATTAAAAAATGTCTGCCCTCAGACCACAGTGTAATTAAACTAGAAATTGATAACAAAAAGGTAGCTGGGAAATCCCAAAATACTTGGAGATTAAGCAACATGTTTCTAAATAACACATGGCCAAAGAAAAAATTTCAAGAGAATTTTAAAGATATTTTGAACTAAATGAAAATGAAAATACAATTTATCACAATTTGGGGAATGAAGTGAAAGCAGTGCTTAGAAGGAAATTTATAGCATTGAAAGCATATATTAGAAAAAGGAAAGGTTCAATAATCGAAGCCTCCACCTTAGGAAACTAGGAAAAGAATAGAAAACTAAATGCAAAGTAAGCAGAAATAGTAAAAAACAAGTGCAGAAGCCAGTGAAATTTAAAACCCACGAAATCAACAGAGAAAAACCATCAAAGCCAGAAGCAAAAGGTCAGAAGCTGGATTTTTTTTAAAAGATCAGTACAATTGATAAGCCTCTAGCCAGGCTAATAAAAAAAGAAGGAAGACACAAATATTAGTATCAAAAATGAAAGAAGAAACATCATTACAGACCTCATAGACATTAAAATGATAATTAAAATGATAATAAATAAATATTATGATCAACTCTATACCCACAAAATTGATAACCTAGATGAAACAGACCCATCTATTGAAAGACACAAGTTTTCAAAACCCAAACATGAAGAAATAGACAATCTAGTCTATAGCTATTAAAGAAATTAAATCAATAATAATATTCTAAAAAAGAGAAATGACTCATCTGTCATGAACCTACCATGACAGATGTGTTCACTGGTGAATTCTACCAAATATTTAAGAAGGAAATTACACCAATTTTCTGCAATCTCTTCCTAAGGAGAGAAACAGAGGGAATACTCTTTCTATGAGACCAGCATTACCCTAAGACAAAAATCACACAGACATTACAAGAAAGGAAAACTGCAGACCAGTACCTCTCATGAATTTGTAAATGCAAAACTCCTCAACAAAATATTAGCAAATTGAACTCAATAATAAAAAAAAAGAAATATACAGCATAACCAAGTGGAATTTATCCCATGTATGCAAGGCTGATTTAACATTTGAAAACCAATTAATGTAATTTATCACATCAAAAAGAAAAAGAAAAAAAATCACATGATCATATTAATAGGTTCAGAAAAAGCATTTGATAAAAATCTAACCCCCATTCATTATAAAAATTCTCAGCAAACTAGGAATAGAGTGGGAATTTCCTCGGCTTGGTAAAGAATAGCTACAAAAACCTATATCTAACATTATACTTAATGGTGACTAAGATTGGGAATAAGGCAAGCATGTCCTCTTTAATCAGTGCTTTTCAACATTGTACTGGCAGTCCTTGCTAATACAATTAAACAAGAAAAGAAAATAAATAAATGTTATAAAGATTGGGATTAAACAAAATTTTCTTTGTTTGAAGATAACATGATTTCTTACATAAAAAATCTGAGAGTCAACAACAAAAACTCCTGTAACTAATAAATGATTATAGAAAGCTTGCAAAATACAAAGTTAATATACAAAAGTCAATTGCTTTCTTATATACCAGCAATGAACAAGAGGAATTTGAAATTAAAACCACATTGCCATTTATATCAGCATGCCACAAAATGAGGTAGTTAAGTATAAATCTAACAAAATAGGTATAAGATTTATATGAAGAAAACTTTAAACTCTGGTAGATACTAAAAAAAGAACTTAAAAAATGGAGAGACATTTCATGCTCATGAATAGAAAGACTCAATATTATCAATATATCAATTGTTTTCAACTTGATCTATAGGTTTAATGCAATCCCAATCAAAATCTCAGCAAGTTATTTCATGAATATCAGCAAACTCATTCTAAAGTTTATATGGAGAGGCAAAAGCCTCAAACAGTCGACTCAATATTGAAGGAGAAGAACAAAGTTAAAGGACTGACACTACTCAATTTCAAGACTTACTATACAGCTATAGTATTCCAGATAGTGTGGTGCTGTTGAAAAAACGGACAAATCGATAGACCAATAGACAAGAAAACAGAGTCCAGAAATGGCTGAAAACTCCCCAAATTTGGGGAGAGAAATGGACATCTAGATTTTTAAGGTGAAAAAATCCCCAAATAGTTTGAACCAGAAAAGGAATACACTGAGACACAGTATAATTAAGTTGTCAAAAAGACAAAGATAGAAAAAATTTTGAAATCAGGAAGAAAAAATTGACTCACATCACATACAAGGGAAGTACCATAAGACTATCAGACAATTTCTCAGCAGAAGCTTTGCAGGCCAGGACAGAGTAGAATGATATATTCAAAGTGCTGAAGGGGGGAAAAACTGTCAACCAAGAATACTTTATCTGGCAAAGTTGTTCTTCAGAAAAAAAAGAGAGATAAAGACTTCACCAAACAAACAAAAACTGGAGGCATTCAATACCACTAGACTTGACTTACAAGAAATAATAAAGATGCCAGTTACAGTGGCTCATGCCTGTAGCCCTAGCACATTGGGAGTCTGAAGTAGGAGGATCACTTGAGCTTGGGAGATCAAGGCTACAATGAACTGTGGTCATGCCACTGCACTTCACATGGGCAACAGAGTAAGACTGTCTCAAAAATAATAGGAAAAAAATTGACCAGGTGTGGTGGCTCATGCCTGTAATCCCAGCACTTTGGGATGCTGAGGTGGGTGGATCACTTGAGGTCAGGAGTTTGAGACCAACCTGGCAACATAGTGAAACCCTGTCTCTACTAAAAATACAAAAAACTTTATCCGGGGTGGTGGCAGATGCCTGTAATCCTAGCTACTCAGGAGACTGAGACAAGAGAACTGCTTGAATCTGGGAGGTGGAGATTGCAGTGAGCTGAGATCATGCCACTGTACTCCAGTCTGGGCAACAGAGTGAGACACCATCTCTTTAAAAAAAAAAAAAAAAAAAAGGAAAAAAGTAATAAAGGAAGTTCTTCAAGCTGGAAAGAAAAGGATGCTAATTAAAAATGTAAAACCATGAAAGTACAAAGCTCATTAACAAAAAAAGTATAGTTAAATTCAGAATTCTGCAATATTGTAATTGTGCATAAACTACTTTCAACTCTAGTAAACGAGTGAAAAGACAAATGTATTTTTGAAACTATACAATAATTTGTTAATGGATACATAATATTTAAAAATTTACATTGTAACATCAATAAGTTGAAATATGTGTGGAAGGGAAGTACAGAATTTGTATATGCAATTGAAGTTGTTATCACCTTAAAATTGATTGTTATAACTATAATGTTTTATGTAGCCTTATGGTAACCACAATAAAAAAAACCTGTAGTAGATACACAAAAGATTCGGAGAAAGAAATCAGAGCCTGTCACCACAAAAAGTAATCAAATTGTAAGGGAAGACAGCAAGAGAGAATGAAAGGTACAAAGGAATTACAAAACAGTCAGAAAACAATTAACAAAATGTCAATAGCAAATCCTTACCTAGCAATAATTACTTTAAATATAAATGAATTAAATTCTTCACTCAAAAGACATAGAGTAGCTAGATGGATGAAAAAAAACCCCACAAGATCCAAGTACATGCTGCCTGCAACAGACTCACTTTAGCTTTAAGAACATGCATAGACTGAAAGGTGAAAAAAGTAGAAAATAAATTCCATGCAAATGGTAACCAAAAGAAAGTAGGGTGGCTAGACTTACATTAGAAAAAAGTAGCCTTTAAATAAAAAATTGTCACCAGAGACAATAGATCATCACAGAATGTTAAATGGGTCAACTCATCAAGAATATACAACAATTATAACTATGTCTGCACTAAACATAAGAACACTTAACTATATAAAACAAATAACTAAAAGGAAAAATAAACAGCAATATAGTAATACTAGAATACTTTAATACCTCACTCTCAATGATGGATAGATCAACCACATAGGAAAATTGATAAGCAAGCAGTAGATTTGAACACCATTGTATAATCAATGGACCTAACAGACATATATAGGACATTTTATCCCACAGCAACAGAGTATACCTTTTTCTCAAGTGTGTATGGGACAGTCTCCAGGATAAATTATATGTTTCAAGAAGACTGAAATCATATCAAGTATCTTTTCTGACCACAAGGGTAGGAAATTAGAAATCAGTAACAAGAGGAAAATTAGAAAATTCACAAATCCATGGAAATTAAGCAACACGCTCCTGAACGACCAATAGGTCAAAAAGAAATCAAAAGGGAAGTTGAAATTATTATGAGATAAACAAAAGTGAAAACACAACAAACTGAAATATATGGATGCAGCAAAAGCAGTTCTAAAAGGAAAGCTTAAGCCGGGCACAGTAGCTCACGCCTGTAATCCCAGCACTTTGGGAGACGGAGGCAGGCAGATTACCTGAGGTCGGGAGTTCAAGACTGGCCTGACCAATATGGTGAAACCCCATCTCTACTAAAACTACACAATTAGTTGGGCATGGCGGCACATGCCTGTAATCCCAGCTACTCAGGAGGCTAAGGCAGGAGAATCGCTTGAATCTGGGAGGCAGAGGCGGTGATGAGCTGAGATTGAGCTGTTGCATTCCAGCCTGGGCAACAAGAGTGAAACTCCGTCTCAAAAAAATAAATACATAAAAAATAAAAATAATAAATAAAAGGAAAGTTTATAGCTATAAATGCCTACATTTAAAAAGAAAGATATCAAATAAATCATCTAACTTTACACTTTAAGAAACTAGAAAAACAAGAACAAACCAAGCCCAAAGTTAGCAGAAGAAAGAAAATAATAAAGATTAGTGCTGAAATACATAACATAAAAACAGAGAAACAATGAAAAAGATTAATAAAATGAAGAGTTAGTTTTAACAAAAATAAACAAAATTGATACATCTTTACCTAGACTAACCAAAAAAAGGGATGACTCAAATAAGTAAAAAGAACAAAAGAAAGAGGAGAAATTACAAATGATACCAAAAGAAATACAAAAAAGACCACTATGAGCAACTATATACCAATGAATTGTATAACCCAGAAGAAATGGATAAATTCTTAGAAACATGTGATCTATGGATGCTGAATCAGAATCACGAAAAAAATAGAAAGCCTGAACAGACCAATAACAAATAAGAAGATTGAATTGGTAATCAAACCTCCCAACAGGCCAAAGCCCAGGAGTGTAAGTCTTCACTGGTGAGTTCTACCAAAATTTAAAGAATACTTGATGCCAGTTTTCTTCAATTCTCTTAAAAAATTGAAGAGGAGGAAACAGTTCCAACCTCATTTTATGAGGCCAGTATTATCCCCATAACAAAGCTAAATAAAGACATTACAAGAAAAGAAAAGTACAGGTCAATATCCCTGATGAACATAGGTGCAAAAAATTTTGACAAATACTAGCAAACCAAATTCAACAGCACATTAGAAGAATCATACACGATGATCAAGTGAGATTTATCCCCGTAATGCAAGGATGCTTCAACATACACAAATCAATAAATGTGATACACCATATTAACAAAATGATGGATAAAAAGCATGATTATCTCAACACATGCATAAAAGGCATTGACAATATTCAACATATTTTTATGATAAAACCTCTCAACAAATTGATATAAAAATAATGCACCTTAACATAAAAGGCCACACGTGTAAAACTCACAGATAATATTATATACTCAACTATGAAAAACTAAAAGCTTTTCCCTTAAGATCAAGAATAGGACAAGAGTGCTCACTCTTATCCATTCTATTCAACATAGTACTGGAAGTTCTCGCCAGACAAATTCGGCAAGGAAAATAAATAAAAGGCATCCAAATCAGAAAGGAAGAAGTAAAATTATTCTGTTTACAGATAACATGATTTTACATATAGGAAATCCTAAAGACCATACCAAACAACTTTGGTATGTAAAACTAAACTAAAATTAATAAATGAATTCAGTAAAGTTGCAGGATACAAAAATCAGTTGCATTTCTATACATTAATGACAAAAATATCTAAAAAATATTTAAAGAAAAGAATTCCATTTATAATAACATCAAAACATAAAATACTTAGGAATAAATTTAATTAAGGAAATAAGAGATATATGCACTGAAAACTATAATATATTGATGGAAGAAATTGATGAAGGCACAATTAAATTGAAAGATATCCCATGTTCATGGGTTGGAAGAATTAATACTGTTAAAATGCCCATACTACCCAAAGTTTTCTATAGATTCAATAGAATCCCTATCAAAATTTCAATGGCATTTTTTTTTGCAGAAATAGAAAAAACAATTTTAAAGTTCATATGGAATCACAAAAGACCCTGAGTAGCCAAAGAAATCTCAAGAAGGAACAAAACTGGAGGCATCATCACACTTCTTGCTTTCAAACTCTATTACATAGCTATAGTAGTAAAAGCAATATCTTACTGGCATAAAATCAGACACTCAGAACAATCAAAAATAAAGTTATTCCATGTTTATCCTGGAATAAATCCTGTCCATAGGCCAATGGAGTACTAGCCCAGAAGTAAACTTATGCATATATGGTCAACTAATATTTGATAACAGTATCAAGAATAACAAGGGGAAAGGATGGTCTTTTCAACAAATGGTGTTGTGTTGAGAAAACTGTAATGTCCACATGTAAAAAAATGAAATTGGACCCCTATCTAATAACACTCACAAGAATTAACTCAAAATAGATTAAAGACTTAAACATAAGACCTGCAACTATAAAACTCATAGACAAAAACATAGGAAAAAAGCTTCTTGACAATGATCTTTGCAATGATTTTTGGATATGATACCAAAAGCATAGGCAACAAAAGTAAAAATAAACAAGTGGAAACACATCAAACTAAAAGTTTCTGCACAGCAAAGGAAACAACTAAGTAAAAGGCCACCTATAAAATAAAAGAAAATATCTGCAAACCATATATCCAGTAAGGGGTTAATATCTAAAATACACAAATAACTCATACAACTTGGTAAAAAAAAAAAAAATCAAAAACCAAAAAACAAAACAAAATAACAACAATACAAATGGCCAATAGGTACATGAAAAGGTGCTCAATATCACTGATCAACAGAGAAATGCAAATCAAAACCACAATGACGTATGAGGTACTACCTCACATCTATTAATATGGCTACTATAAAAAAAGACAAGAGATACATGTGTTGATGAAGATGTGGAGAAAAGAGAACCTTGTGCACTGTTGGTGGGAATGTAAATTGGTATAGCCATTATGAAAACAGTGTAGAGGTTTCTCAATAAATTAATAATAGAACTGTCATATGATCAAGCAATTCCACTCATGGAAATATATCCAAAGAAAATGAAATTTATATGTCAAATATAGATATCTACACTCCCATGCTCATTGCAGAATTATTCACACCAGTCAAGACAGGGAAACAACCTAAGTGTCTGTTCAGACAGATGAACGAATTTTATACATACACGATGAAATATTATTTAGTCATAAAAAAGGAATAAAATCCTATCATTTGGGGGAAATGAGAAGATGTTGATCAAAGCGTACAAATGTTCAGTTATAAGATGAATAAGTTTTGGAGATCTGATGTACAGCAGGTGACTATAGTTAACAATAGTGTATTGTAATTTGAAAATTTCTGGGTGTTGTAGATTTCAAGTGTTGTCACTACACAAACAAAAAAATCATAATTCTGTGAAGTGATAGATGTGTTAATTAACCTGATTGTGGTAATTATCTCACATCATATGTGTATGTCAAATCATCACATTATACACCTTAAATATATACAATTTTATTTGTCAATTATACCTCAGTAAACTAGGTAAAAAAAAAAAAAAACAAAAACGAAAAACAAAACAAAAAAAACACAACTGGTTACTTGTAAACCAGCAAGCACCATGACCTCATCTAGGGCAAATTAGGTACCTCTGCAGCCAGGTGATGCTGTCTTGCCATAGAGTTCTTTGGCTTCTTCTGGATACCATGTTTCCCAGTAGATGTGATGATGGGTTGTCCTTTCCAGCCAGGTCACAAACAGCCACACTTAATGTTCCTCAAATACAGCAAGTGCATTTTTAGCTTCAAGTCTTATTCATGCCATTTCCTCCCTATCAAGAATAGCTTTATATCAGTCAGAATCCTCGCAACAGGATCACTACATAATTTTCAGGGCCCGCTGAAAGAAGAAAATGCAGGACCTTTTGTTCAAATATATTAAGAATTCCAAGACTGTTGCAGAAGAGCATTAAACCAAGCATGGGGCCTTCCTGAGCATGGAGCCCCATGTGACTGCACAGGAAACAGATGGCACGTTCACTTGGAATTTTGAGGTGACTTTTAAGGGATAATTTACAGAGATGTGTGCAGAGCTGAGAAATCAATAATGCATATTGAAGCACCAAGACATTAGCTAGCAGCAGCAGCAAACTTTTGCCACCCCAGGCCTGAAGGCACTCAGGAGAATAAGGAGTGGCCAGAACCTCATTGAGAGCTAAAGCAATAAATAAACAGCCATCCCCAAATAGATGTAGCTATAGAGAAACAAAACTACTGCCAGAATTATGGCAACACACAGAGTAAGTGGGAAAAATAATAACCTGTTATATCTCCCTTTACACCATCAATGTCCAGGTAGTACCTATTATTGGCTGAGTCCAACCAGAAGCCAGAGGGCAAGGGAGCCCCTGGGTAATACGGTTTCTGGACAGCCTCATGGAGACGAAGAGAATAAAGAAAAATGGAGAATGAATCTGGAAGCAAACATTTTAACCAGCATGATTTTCAGCTGTTTTGCCTGGTTACACATTTTTCATTCTTTAGAAGAATTCTCATCAGCTTCAGCTACATGTTAGAATTATCTGGGGAGCTTTAAAAACTTTTATCACCTAGGTTCCAATCCTGGAGATTCTGGTTTAAATGATCTGGGGTGCGGCTTGGATATCAGGATGTCTAAAGTCTTCCCAGGTGTTTCTGATGGGCAGTCAAGGTTGAGCTTTAAAGCAGTGTTTTTCAATCTCAGCAGACTGACATTTTGGGCTAGATAATCTTTTGTTGTGGAGGGATGTCCTGCACATTGTAGAATGTGTCTTTCATCCACTAGATGCCAGTAGGTCTGGCAGTTGGGAGCAACCCCGCTTTGTGACCACCGAGAATATCTGCAGACATTGTCAAAGGTCCCCTGGGAGCAATGTTGCTTGCCCCACCCCTGTTTGAAAACCACTGCTTTAGAGCAGGTGTTCTCAAAGTGTGGTTCCTGCACTGGCAGCGTCGGCAGAGGTGAGGGTGAGAAGTTGTTAGAAATGCAAATTCTCATCCCCCATCTCAGACTTAACTGCATAGAAAACTCTGGGATGGGGCGCCAGACAATTCTGATGCATGCTGAAGTTAGAACCACTGCTTTAGAGCTTGAATTGAGTTTCTATTCTTCAGAAAGAACTTTAAAAAACAAAATCTGTGTCAGCTTTTACCTGTAAACTTGTACCTTTTATTTGAACTTCTAGGGTACTATTTTCTGTATTTCTCATGTTAATAATCATATGTTTGTTACCAAATCAGTAACTTCGACACTGGGTTATTTTAGGCAAGTTTTTTCTCCTTAACGAGATTTCGTGCTCTTCAAGAACAAGGACTGCCGAGACGACATTCAGCAGACTTCGCAGCCTTGTCCTGCTTGGGGAGGGCGTAGAGGTCAGCTGGGGAAATGACTCCAGGAGAACCAACCTTAAATTCACTCATTTCCCAGGTAAGCACTTAGAAGTAAATCAGGGAAATACTTCTCAGACTTTCACGTGCAAATAAATCTGGAGATGTTAAAATTGCAGATTGTGGATCACAACATACCTTCAGTGGCAAGGCGCTTAAGTGCTCACCAGTCAGTCACTTGCACCTAGCAAGTCAGACAGTTCAACAGTCAGAGACTACAGAACAACTGAGTGGTGCTACAGGTTATAACCTTCCTGAAAATGGCGAAGGGAGCTTCTAGAAGGACCCAAAAGGATTCATAACCTTGTTAGCCGATTTCATTCGGCAGCGAGTGGTCATCTTAATATAGTTACGTTCTTGTAGCCTTTACTGATATTAAAGGAACTTTGTTCTTTGTACCTTCTAGTACCTTTCTGTCAACCACTGAGCCCTTGTAACAACTGTCAAAGTCTATATAGCATTCTTTTGCTTTCTCTCAACTCCAATTTAGTGTTATATGTTTGATTAATGCTTAATTAAATAGGTAAATAGGAGGGGGGATCATGGCAGACGGGAGGCAGGACTAGATTACAGCTCTGACGCGGACGGACAGAGCAGTGTTTGGAGATTCACATCATCAATTTTTGCTCCAGAATGACTGCAGGAATAAATCAGAAAACCTGAGAGGAAACACCCTGAAGGAATCAGAATGCTCCTGCAGGACCCAGGAGACACCCCATGTACTGTGAGTGTCCAAACTGTAGAACTGGGAAAGGGAGATCATCCACCCTCGAACATACACTGCCACTGGGGAAATGGAAGGCCTAGATTACAGAAGATTTTGACCTTACCTGGAGTTGAGTCAATTTAGAGAGCCGAGCTAAATACAGGGGTAGAGGAATCAGCAGGAAAAGCCGTGGGAACTCTGTGGGTCCCCTAGCAAGCCGTTTTTGCCTGGCCTCACAGGGGTCCTTTGGGAGGGCAGCCAGAGGTGATGGGAAAAGGCCACATGGAGAAGGAAATTTCCAGCAGAACTTTGTAACACTTTGAATTGATTGAGAAGCCTCCTGACCAGAACCTGGGGAGGGCGTGAATCCGGTGTGCAGACTCCACAGGCAGAGGAAGAAGGAACGCCGTATTTGCTTCTGCAGCTGGGACGAGGCCCTGCTCACCCACTGCCTGGAAACAGACTTGATGTTGTTGCAGGGAGAATGGTGGGAGTGAGACTGGCCTTTCGGATTGTGTGGGAGCTGGGTGAGGCCTGTGACTGCTGGCTTTCCCCTACTTCCCTAACAACCTTCATGACACAGTAAAGACAGTTGTAATCCTTCTAGGACCACAACTGCATTGACCTGGGAACCTCACCCCCATCCCCAACAGCAGCCTCAGCAAGACCCACCTAAGGAGAGTGTGAGCTCAGACATACCTAGCCCTACCTCTACCCAGTGGTCCTTCCCTACCCACCAAAGACAAAGGGCATATACTCTTGGGAGTTCTAGGGCCCTGTCCACCACCTGTTCCTCCCCATACTACCACAGCTGATGCTTTCTGGAAAGTGCCATCTCCTGGCAGTACACCAACCAGCACAAAAATAGTGCATTAAACCACCAAAGCTAAGAACACTCACAGAGTCCATTTCACCCCCCTGCCACTTCCATCAGAACAGGTGCAGTTATCCATGGATGAGAGACCCACAGACAGTTCACATCACAGGACTCTGTATAGACAACCCCCAGTACCAGCCTAGAGCCTGGTAAACTTGCTGGGTGGCTAGATCCAAAAGCAAGAAAACGATCACTACAGCTTGGCTCTCAGAAAGACACATCCATAGGAAAAGGGGGAGACTACTACATCAGGAGAACACCCTGTGGGACAAAATAATCTGAACAACAGCCTCCAGCCTTAGACCTTTCATCTGACAGAAACTACCCAAATGAGAAGAAACCAGAAAACCAACTCTGGTAACATGACAAACGAGGTTCTTTAACATCTCCCAAAATCACACTAGCTCACCAGCAATGAACCCAAACCAAAAAGAAATCCCTGATTTACCTGAAAAAGAATTTAAGAGGTTAGTTATTAAGCTAATCAGGGAGGGACCAGAGAAAGGCTAAGCCCAATGCAAGGAAATCCAAACAATGATACAAGAAGTGAAGGGAGAAATATTCAAGGAAATAGATGGAATAAATAAAAAACGTTCAAAACTTCAGAAAATAATGGACACACTTATAAAAATGCAAAATTCTCTGGAAAGTCTCAGCAAAAGCATTGAACAAGTAGAATAAAGAAATTCAGAGCTTGAAGACAAGGTTTTCAAATTAACACAATCTAACAAAGACAAAGAGAAAAGAGTAAGAAAATGTGAAAGAAGCTTCCAAGAAGTATGGGATTATGTTAAACAACCAAACCTAAGAATAATTCGTGTTCCTGAGGAAGAATAGAAATCTAAAAGTTTGGAAAATATATTTGGGGGAATAATTGAGGAAAACTTCCCCAGCCTTGCTAGAGACCTAGATAGCCAAATACAAGAAGCACAAAAATACCTGGGAAATTCATCACAAAAAGATCATCGTGTAGGCACATTGTTCTCAGGTTATCTAAAGTTAAGACAAAGGAACGAATCGTAAGAACTGTGAGACAAAAGCACCAGGTAACCTATAAAGGAAAGCCTATAAGATCAACAGCAGATTTCTCAGCAGAAATCCTACAAGCTAGAAGGGATTGGGGTCCTATCTTCAGCCTCCTCAAACAAAACAATTATCAGTCAAGAATTTTGCATCCAGTGAAACTAAGCTTCATATATGAAGGAAAGACACAGTCTTTTTCAGACAAACAAATGCTTAGAGAGTTCACCACTAACAAGCCACCGCTACAAAGACTGCTAAAAGGAACTCTAAACCATGAAACAAATCCTGGAAACACATCAAAACAGAACCTCTTTAAAGCATAAATCTCACAGGACCTATAAAACAAAAATACAATTTAAAAAACAAAAACAGGCCGGCTGCGGAGGCTCATGCTTATAATCCCAGCACTTTGGGAGGCTGAGGCGGGAGGATCATGAGGTCAGGAGATCAAAACCATCCTGGCTAACATGGTGAAACCCCATCTCTAATAAAAATACAAAAAAAAGGCCGGGCGCGGTGGCTCAAGCCTGTAATCCCAGCACTTTGGGAGGCCAAGACGGGTGGATCACGAGGTCAGGAGATCGAGACCATCCTGGCTAACACGGTGAAACCCCGTCTCTACTAAAAAATAGAAAAAACTAGCCAGGTGAGGTGGCGGGCGCCTGTAGTCCCAGCTACTTGGGAGGCTGAGGCAGGAGAATGGCGTGAACCCAGGAGGCGGAGCTTGCAGTGAGCTGAGATCCAGCCACTGCTCTCCAGCCTGGGCCACTGAGGGAGACTCCGTCTCAAAAAAAAAAAAAAAAAAAGAAAAAGAAAAAGAAAAAAAATTAGCCGGGTGTGGTGGTGGGCACCTATAGTCCCAGCTACTTGGGAGGCTGAAGCAGGAGAATGGCATGGACCTGGGAGGCAGAGCTTGCAGTGAGCTGAGATAGAGCCACTGCACTCTAACCTGGGTGACAGAGTGAGACTCCATCTCAAAAAAACAAAAAAACAAACAAAACAAAGCAACAACAACAACAACAAAAACCAAAACTAAGGTATACAAGCAACAAATAGCATGATGAATGAAATGGTACCTCACGTCTCAATACTAACATTGAATGTAAATGGCCTAAATGCTCCACTTAAAATACATGGAATTACAGAATGGATAAGAATTCAACAACCATCTGCTGCTTTTGGGAGACTCACCTAACACATAAGGACTCGCACAAACTTAAGGTAAAGTGGTGGAAAAAGACATATCATGCAAATGGACACCAAAAGTGAGCAGGAGTAGCTATTCTTATATCAGACAAAACAAACTTTAAAGCAACAGCAGTTAAAAAAGACAAAAAGGGATGTTGTGTAATGATAAAGGCCTTGTCCAAAAGGAAAATATCACAATCCTAAACACATATGCACCTAACACTGGAGCTCCCAAATTTATAAAACAATTACTAACAGACTGAAGAAATGAGATAGACAGCAACACAATAATAGTGGGGGACTTCAATACTTCACTGACAGCACTAGACAAGTTATCAAGACAGAAAGTCAACAAAAGAAACAATGGATTTAAACTATACCCTGGAACAAATGCACTTAACAGATGTATACAGAACATTCCATCTAACAACTCCAGAATATACATTCTATTCAACAGTGCATGAAACTTTCCCCAGGATAGACCATATGATAGGCCACAAAACAAGCCTCAATAAATGTAAGAAAATTGAAATTACATCAAGCACTCTCTCAGACCATAGTAGAACAAAACTGAAAATCAACCCCAGAAAGAATCTCTAAAACCATGCAAATACATGGAAATTAAATAACCTGCTCCTGAATGATCATTGGGTCAAAAATGAAATCAAGATGGAAATTTAAAAATTCTTTGAACTGAACCACAATAGTGGCACAACCTATCAAAATCTCTGGGACACAGCAAAGGCAGTGCTAAGAGGAAAGTTCATAGCCCTAAACGCCTACATCAAAAAATCTGAAAGAGCACAAACAGACAATCTAAGGTCACACCTCAAGCAACTAGAGAAACAAGAACAAGCCAAACCCAAACCCAGCAGAAGAAAGAAAATAACCAAGATCAGAGCAGAATTAAATGAAATTCAAACAAACAAACAAGCCAACAACAAAAAAAAAATACAAAAAATAAATAAAACAAAAAGCTGGTTCTTTGAAAAGACAAATAAAATTGATAGACCATTAGCAAGATTAACCAATAAGAGTGAAAATCCAAATAAGCTCAATGAGAAATGAAATGGAGATACCACAACTGACACCACAGAAATGCAAAAGATTATTCAAAGCTGCTATGGACACCTTTATGTGCATAAGCTAGAAAACCTAAAAGAGATGGATAAAGTTCTGGAAAGATACAACCTTCCTAGCTTAAATGAGGAAGAATTAGATACCCCAAACATACTGATAACAAGCAATGAGATTGAAATAGTGATTTAAAAATTACCAACAACAAAAAGTCCAGGACCACATGGATTCACAGAAGCATTCTACCAAACATTCAAAGAAGAATTGGTATCAATTCTATTGACAGTATTCCACAAGCTAGAGAAAGAGGGAACCCTCCCTAAATCATTCTATGAAGCCAGTATCCCCCTAATACCAAAACCAGGAAAGGACATAACCGAAAAAGAAAACTACAGACCAATATCCCTGATGAACATAGATGCTAAAATCCTTAACCAAATACTAGCTAATGGAATCCAACAACATATCAGAAAGATAATTCAGCATGATCAAGTGGGTTTCACACCAGGGATGCAGGGATGGTTTAACATACACAAGTCAATAAATGTGATACACCACATAAACAGAGTTAAAAACAAAAATCATATGACCATCTCAATAGATGCAGATAAAGAATTTGACAAAATCCAGCATCCTCTCAGCAAAATTGGCATACAAGGGACATACCTTAATGTGATAAAAGCCATCTATAACAAACCCACAGCCAACATAATACTGAATGGAGAAAAAAAAAGCATTCCCTCTGAGAACTGGAGCAAGACGAGGATGCCCACTCTCACCGCTCCTCTTCAACATAGTACTGGAAGACCTAGCCAGAGCAATCAGATAAGAAAAAGAAATAAAAGGCATCCAAACTGGTAAAGAGGAAGTCAAATTTTTGCTGTTTGCTGATGATATGATTGTTTACCTAGAAAACCCTAAAGACTCCTACAGAAAGCTGCTAGAACTGATAAAGGAATTCAGCAAAGTTTCCAGATACAAAATTAATGTACACAAATCAGTAGCTCTTCTATACACCAATAATGACCAAGCTGAGAATCAAATAAATAACTCAACGTCTTTTACAATAGCTGCAAAAAATAAAATAAAATAAAATTCTTAGGAACATACCTAACCAAGGAGGTGAAAGACCTCTACAAGGAAAACTATAAAACACTGCTGAAAGAAATCATAGATGACACAAACAAATGGAAACACATCCCATACTCATGGATGAGTAAAATCAATATAGTGAAAATGACCATACTGCCCAAAGCAATCTACAAATTCAACACAATTCCTATGAAAATACCACCATCATTCTTCATAGAATTAGAAAAAGCAATTCTAAAATTCATATGGAACCAAAAAAGAGCCCACATAGCCAAAGCAAGACAACAAAAAGAACAAATCTGGAGGCATCACATTACCTGATTTCAAACTATATGTAAGGCCATAGTCACCAAAACAGCATGGTATTGGTATAAAAATAGGCACATAGGCCGGGTGTGGTGGCTCCTGCCTGTAATCTCAGCACTCTGGGAGGCCAAGGCTGGCAGATCACTAGGTCAGTAGTTCGAGACCAGCTTGACCAACATGGTGAAATCCCGTCTCTAATAAAAATACAAAAATTAGCCAGGCATGGTAGCACACACCTGTAATCCCAGTTACTCAGGAGCCTGAGGCAGGAGAATCGCTTGAACCTGGGAGGCGGAGGTTTCAGTGAGCAGAGATCGTGCTGCTGCACTCCAGCCTGGGTGACAGAGTGAGACTCCATCTCAAAAACAGACAAACAAACAAACAAACAAACAAACAGCATATAGATCAATGGAACAGAATAGAGAACCCAGAAATAAACCCAAATACAGCCAACCAATCTTCAACAAAGCAAACAAAAACATAAAGTGGGAAAGGACACCCTTTTCAACAAATGTTACTGGGATAATTGGCTAGTCACGTGTAGGAGAATGAAACTGGATCCTCATCTCTCACCTTATACCAAAATCAACTCAAGGTTGATTAAGGACTTAAATCTAAGACCTGAAGCTATAAAAATTCTAGAAGATAACATTGGAAAAACCCTTCTAGATACTAGCCTAGGCAAGGAGTTCATGACCAATAACCCAAAAGCCAATGCATTAAAAACAGATAAATTGCTGAGAGCTAATTAAACTAAAGAGCTTTTGCATGGCAATAGGAACAGTCAGCAGAGTAAACAGATAACCCACAGAGTAGGAAAAAATCTTCACAATCTATACATCTGACAAAGGACTAATATCCAGAATCTGCAATGAACTCAAGCAAATCAACAAGAAAAAAACAAAAATCCCATCAAAAAGTGGGCTAAGGACACGAATAGACAATTCTCGAAAGAAGATACACAAATGGCCAACAAACATATGAAAAGATGCTCGACATCACTAACAATCAAGGAAATGCAAATCAAAACCACAATGCGATACCACCTTCCTCCTGCAAGAATGACCATAACCAAAAAAATTAAAAAAAAAAATAGTAGATGTTGGTGGGGATTTGGTGAACAGGGAACACTTCTACACTGCTGGTGGGAATGTAAACTAGTACAACCAGTATGGAAAACAGTGTGGAGATTTTTTAAAGAACTGAAAGTGGAACTACCATTTGATCCAGCATTCCCACTACTGGGTATCTACCCAGAGGAAAAGAAGTCATAAACAAAAAACATATTTGCACACGCATGTTTTTAGTGGCACAATTCACAATTGCAAAAACATGGAACCAACCCAAATGCTCATCAATCAACGAGTGGATAAAGGAACTGTGGTATATACATATGATGGAATACTATTCAGCCACGAAAAGGAATGAATTAATGGCCTTTGCAGTGACCTGGATGAGATTGGAGACTATTATTCTAAGTGAAGTAACTCAGGAATGGAAAATCAAACATCATATGTTCTCACTCATAAGTGGGAGCTAAGCTATGAGAATGTAAAGGCATAAGAATGATACAATGGGCTTTGGGGACTCAAGGGGAAAAGGTGGGAAGGAAGTGAAAGATAAAAGACTACAAATAGGGTCCAGTGTATGCTGCTGGGGTGATGGGTGCACTAAAATCTCACAAATCACCACTTATTCATGTAACCAAACACCACCTGTTCCCTAACAACCTAAGGAAATAAAAAAAATATTAACAACAAAAAAAGTAAAGTAACTACATTAAATTAAAAAAATAAATAAATAAAATAAGGCTGGTCACAGTGGTTCATGCTTGTAATCCCAGCACTTTGGGAATCCTGAGGTTGGCAGATCACTTGAGGTCAGGAATTTGAAACCAGCCTGGCCAACATGGGAAATCCTGTCTCTACTAAAAATACAAAAATTATCTGGGCATGGTGGGAGGTGCCTATAAACTCAGCTACTTGGGAGGCTAAGGCAGGAGAATAACTTGAACCTGGGAGGCAGAGGTTGCAGTGAGGTGGGGTCGCTCTATTGCACTCCAACCTGGGTGACAGAGCGAGATTCTGTCTCAAAAAAAAAAAAAAAAAAAGAAAAAAGAAAAAAAGAAAAGTGAGGTGAATAAATGAATGAGTAAATGAATGAAGCCTTCATTGACCTTTTGGATTTTATACCTCCAGATAAACCCAGTTAATGTGGTCCCTAACCAGATTGTGGGCACTTGTATAAACTGAACTTCCTTTCATTTACCACACCTCCATCCCTCAAATCCAGTCAAAGAGGGTAGATGTGCAAACCCCCAAGCAAACTTTGGGCTATTAACACCAGCAAGTTAACTCTACAACCTTACTTCTAATTTGTAACATCTTCATGACATTTCCAAGGTACAAAGACAGAACTAGGATTCCCTGCCTTGTAAAAATGTGAAAAATCTCTATCATTGAAATACTGACAGATTTTACGACTAAATCATACCTCCCAGTTTCTTAAAAAAAAATTGGAGTACTAGTTTCTGTTCCTTTCTTTGGTATCTTTGCCAAAGCTTAGAATGTTAGAATCCTAACATTCAGAAAGCTTTTTTTTTTTTTTCTGTATTTTTACCTAATACTTTTTTCTGCAGTTAAGGTCCATTTCTACTTATTATGGCCTTTGGACACATGTGGAAAATTTGACCCATACATAAGTATTTCATGTGTTTCAAACCTTACTGCATTAGAACAATCTGAAATTTTATTTGGCTAAAATAAATAATCCTTACTAAAATCCGTTTTTCTTTTCTTCCCTTTTCCTTGTTGGCAATTCAATCAAAATAATGAATAAGGGGGAAAATCTGTACCTCTAGAGATCATTGAACAGAGAACAATAAGCTGCCTAGGGTTTATAACTAACCAGGGCATGTGTTAGGCCATCCTATCAAGTGTTGCTGGGAAAACATTATCTGGGAAGACTTCATGGGAAGAAGACGACTTCCAAATAAGGCTCAAGTTCATAATGGAAAAGTTAAATATGATGTTTTTAATAGTTGGCAGAGTACCCCAACACAATACATTACTATTTCAGACTTCTCATGAGTTATGTCCTATTACAAAGATAATGGAAGAGATGCGTGCTTACAGCTTTATTAACGACCTCATGATTTGTGTCTATTGTGCCAAAGACTTACCACAACTTAATCTCTCAGGGAACCATAATGCCATAGGGACAGAGTCTAATGTGGGCTCATATCTTCAGACAGAGCTACAACTAAACCATTCTTCCCGATTTTTTTTTCTAAAAATTGGAGGACTGTTTCCTGTACCTTCCTTGGGTATTCCATTACCAATGTTAAAAACCCTAAAACTCAGAATTTTTTTTAAAAAATTTTCACCTGAAGCTCTTTTTTCTGCAGTTAAATTCAGCTGCTACTTATTTTGGTCTTAATAGAGATACAGAAAATTTGATCGGCACATGAGCACTTTATGCATATGAAACCTTACTATATTAGGACAATCTGAAATTTTATTTGGCTAAGATAAATAGTCCTAATTCTGTTTACTTCTCCTCAAATACCCTATTACTTAAGCCTCAAATCATCTTTATTATATCCTTTTAGGCCTCTCTAATATTTCCATGTCCTTCTAAGTTGTGCTTCTAAAACTTAAGTACAATTGTTTATTAAGGGCTCATGCAATGCCCAGGAGAAGGAGATGGTTTGTATTCTTAAGATTCTTGTATGTTTCCCTTTTACTTAGACAACTCAGAAGCAACCTGATTTTTGTCTTCCCATTAGGAACTCTTGCTTGAAATAACCCTTGTTTAAAACTGGGCATTAATTTCCAGTTAAAAATGTCAGACCGAGCACAGACATCTACCTCCTCTTTCCTTAAAAGATGCCTTTGAAATGACAACAAATATTTTCTTTTAATGAAAGCAGAACAATGCTGAAAAACATGTGTTTGTCAAAAATGTTAAAGAATTCCTAGAATACAGAAAACATATGTGACCCAATAGACAGAGACAGAGCAGAGGAAACCATAGCCCAAGATAACAAGAATACGTATGGGATGCTCTCAGGAGTCCCAGGAAAGCTCCATGTTCAAAATCACTAAAGGCAAAGGGTAAGGGTGGCTAGTTCCAGGTTATTTCTTTAAAAGAGCATCCCTACCCACTCCCACCGTAAGTGGCCAGCAATGGGAATTTTTGTCCTTGGGCTAAAGCCAGAAAATTACACTTTAAAGGAAATGGGTGATTTTTGCCCAAAGCTTTGTAGTTAGGGTTTTAGGAGCTGAGAAGGAATCAGAACAGAGGCTGAGTATTTCCAAAATATACAACAGATATGGAGAGGCTCTGCTTCTACGTCATCACCATCCCCACTCTGGCTGATGGAGGAGCCACCACATGGAACATTGTCATCTGATGTGGCATATGTAAAAAGGAGAGTTTTAGAGGCCTTGGAATAAAAATTTTACATGTGGAAACTTAAAAAGTTGATCTCAGGCTGGGCGTGGTGGCTCATACCTGTAATCCCAGTACTCTGGGAGGCTGATGTGGGTGGATCACCTGAGGTTGGGAGTTCGAGACCAGCCTGACCAACATGGAGAAACCCTGTCTCTACTAAAAATACAAAATTAGCCGGGTGTGGTTGGTGCATGCCTGTAATTCCAGCTACTCGGGAGGCTGAGGCAGGAGAATCACTTGAACCCAGGAGGCAAAGGATGTCGTGAGCCAAGATCATGCCATTGCACGCCAGCTTGGGCAACAAGAGCGAAACTCTGTGTCAAAAAAAAAAAAAATTGATCTCATAGAAGTAGAGAGTAGAATAGTTGCTACTAGAGACTATAAGGGTTGGTTGGGTGGAGACAGTCAGAGGTTGGTTAGCAGATACGAAAGTATAGCTAGATGGGAGAAAAAGTTCTAGTGTCCTATAACACTATACAGGAACTATAATTAACAATTTAATGTACATTTCCAAATAGCTAGAAGAGTGGATTTTGAATGTTCCCAACACAAAGACATGATAAATGTCTGAGGTGATGGAAATGCTGATTAACCTGACTTCAGCATTACACATTGTATGCATATATCAAACTATCACACTGTGTCTCATAGAGGTGCAATTATTATGTGTCAATTAAAAATAATTTTTAAAATCTGAGTTATGGATACTGTCTTAAAAAAAGAAAACAGAAAAAAAGCAACACATACATACATACAATTTTGCAAACCACTTCAAGAGACTGGCCTGTAAAACTTATCCACAGAGCTCTGGCAGCACAGGCCCAGGTTAGGAACTTTAGAATGGTCTTACTTGGAATCTGTTCGGACCTCATGATGCTGACACCTGCGGCTTAAGAGCTGGAGTGGGCACATGGATGGGGCGCGACAGTCCACGCTTTTGCTTTTTGGAGCAGGAATGTAGTCTCTAATTCTGCCTCTAACATTGGAGCGGTTCTCTAGGACCTCCTCATGTGAGTGAGGAAATGCAAAGAACCAAAGGCAGCCTGATAGATGTGTGTGGTAGGGTGTGGTTCCACAGGAAACAAGTATCCTCTGATCCAGTGGCCACTGTGCTGTGAATTCTTGACTTTTGTATAGCACATGGCAATTCACAGAGCACTTTTATAAACACTGTCTCATTGAACTCAGGAATATCACTAGAATCATGAGGTCAGGAGCAGCAGTCTCTTTTTATGAGGTAGAGCAGTGAAGCCTCGGAAGGGTTAAATGACTTGTTGAAGGTCGTCCAACCAGTTAGTGACAGGGTTGAGACTAGGTTTTCTGACCATAATCAAACAATTTTTCCACTTTACCCACCCCCACCAACCCCCCGCCCAGGCTAAACTTCTGTGTGAGTAAAATGTGGAATATGATTTTGGACTCTAGAAAAAGCCTCCTTTCTCTAACAGCACACAAAGACTTTCTCTTCACAAGCAGAGGGAAGGTTCAAAATGCAAAATAAATTTATTATCACCAGGAAGACTTGCTATCAGCTATTTAAGAACAGGGGCTGGAGGCAATAGGGACTGTCCTGTGTGGTGGTCTGTAGGGAGCCTGTGTGGGGCACTGGATGACCAAGAAAAAATATGGAGATTAAGCAGATTCCCCAACACAGCTGTTGGGCCCCTACTTCCCAGCATGGCCTAGAGCTGGCCCTAAGAACATTAAAGAACAGTAGGAGATTTGCGAGAGAAGAAACGGTACAAATAACTTGTTTTGTAGAGGCCTAGCTATTACCTCAGCTGTGTATCTCCTAGTCCAGCCCCAGGGCTGGCAGAGAGTAGGTGCTCAGGAACTGTGTGTGCTAAGTGGAGGAAATGCAAATGGAAAACCGGCCCATGGAGGATCAAGATGAATAACTATCTATGAGACATTCTGAGACTGTCAAAAATGGCTTTTCTACCAGTGACATTGTCAACTGGCATAGCATTGGTTAGAAGGCAGTATTGGAACTCAGAAAACTGGGGTAGACAAAGAACTGAATATAGTTCTTCGGTTATTTGGGAGTGAGGGGGTCACATACTGGCAGGTGGTGAACCCAATGACCCAAGAGACCTCTTTTGTTTGTGATTCCCCTATGGTTAAATAACAAACTGCTTTTCCCAGTTTGGTAATTCAGTGGTTCCTTTCCATAATAGGAAAAAAATGAAAGTAACTAACCATCAACGAAGACCTTGAATTCCCTCGGCTGAGAGAAGAGACTAGTGCATATAAGTCATAAAAAACTTAAAGTTCTCCAGCTTCAGCAAAGAGGGAGAGACACGGCTGTGCTTAAGATCTAGCTCATGCTTTCTTGTTGTATGAAGAAGACCATGATGGCAGCTAACTTTCAAGACCTCCAGTATGAATCAGTGGCATGACCACTGTGCTTCCCTAGGTAGACCCTGGAAGAAGCACAGAGAAGAGGGTCTGGTGGGGAAATCTTACCTCCAGGATTTAACCCTCCTCCATTTCTCATAGCATAGTTGACTAACCCCAGTCTAGCCCAGGGTTTCCCAAACCAAAGTCATTTCTTTATAATGGTCACAATTTTTGTCTTATCCAAGTACCAGCTGTATTTGTATTTCTTTGATATTTTCCTATAAATTCATCTACATTTTTAAACCTAATGCTAGAGCTTAACACCAACTGCTTGTTCAGTATACAAGCAATTATTTTTCTAGAAACAACAAAATAGCTTCAGTTTTTTGTGTGTTTTGTGGCCTGAAAGTACATTTTTTTATGATGATTTTTCTTTGGATATTAGGTTCTTGGGGAATGACATCACTTAAAACAGAAACTGGGGAAATACTTTGTACAAGCTTTTAAAATGTGGTTAAAAGTTGGGAAAAAACAGATTCTTCCAATCAATGATAGTTTTGGAAGAAAGTGGTGTACCCAGAAACCTTCTCTCTCTCAGTCCTGGTTGTGCAAGTAGGGAAGGAGGTGACTTTCATTCAGAAAATGAAATACAATAAGAATGATGTAAATTTGCTCAAAATAATGACAAGGAAAAGAAAATATTTCTTAAAGGCAAAATCGACAGCAAGGCAATTTGTATTCACTACAGAAAGCTTGCCCAAAGTGAAACTTCAGCTATTTCAGAATTCTTAGTGAAGATTAAATCTCTCTAATTTGTTCCTACTCAGGGGAATCACAAGATGTGGAATTTACAGGTTTCTAACCTAAATGGTCTTTTGCAGCTGGAAAGACATCCCTAAAGAATAAGGAAAAGACTGATTCACTGGCCTCTCAGGGAATGGCATGGTTTTGGACTATTTAAATCAGCAAATGTGTTGCTTTCTTACCAAGTTCAGAGTCTGCATTTTGTAAACCCGGGAGCACAAAGGTAAAAGATAGAAGTCCTACTCTGCATGAGTTGTAATTGAGTGAAAGGAAAACAAGCAAACAAAAAATTGCAGTACCTTGCAAGTAATCAAGGCAGTAAGAACTGACACTTACTTAGTGATCATCATATGATACACATTAACCTACCAAATCCTCGTAAAGATACACTTCGCATATGGAGAAACGGAGGCACAAAACAATCAAGTCATTCATCAAGGTGGCAAAGTTTGTAAGTGGCAGAACCAGAAATCAAATTGAGAGTGGTTCCAGGGCCTGAGGCATCACAGGTTGGGGAATCTTCAAAGAAAGTGATGTGAAGATGGAGAGGCGCTTACCAGGCATATGGAGATCAAGGGGTGAGAAGCTGAGATACGACACTCCAGTCCTAGAAAACAGAGTGTATGAAACATCTCTGAAATGACAATATAAATATGATGAGTTGCTAGATGTGCTTCAAAGTGAATTATGAGGCACAGTTCCCACCTTCATTACACATTTATTAAGCATCTGTTATGTGCCAAGAATTATTCTCCACACTAGGAATATAGCCATAAAAAGGACACCATCCCTCTCCTACGCCAGAAGGGTCATTATATGTGATTTGAAAACCCATTGAGTTTGGATAAATTGTTCCAGTGGGGTGGCATAAACTCTTAACCTCATAAAACTTAATTAGAACCGGGAAATCTGTCAAATTTGGGGGTTTGGTTTTACACCTCGATAAAAACAAACAAACAAACAAGCATCAACAACCAAGATTCCTCATCCTTTCCCCACTGGCAAAACACTTTTATTTTCCATAAATGCTTTAATCGGTTTGGAGTGTTGGTTTAAACATTTAGAGTGTATTTGAGAGCTTTAAGTATCAAATAGACTTTTAAAGTGGCTTTTCCTGTTAACACAATGTTTCTTGTAACCAGTGAGTTGTGCCAAAACTCACTGTATAGAAGTAATACTGTCAGGTGGGGTTGTATTTTGGCAGTAATGCATCAACCTTTTGGATGTCACTAAATTTTTTCTAAGTGTTCAGTTCACATTTTGTCTTTGTGCACAACTTCCAGAACATCACTTTGCCATCTTGTAAATCGGTTTGCATTATTCGTGATAATGCTTACCCTTTATTATAATTACCACAAGTCATGGGAAGGTTCAACTGTTTCATTAGTTGACTAAGAGCAACAAAGTCTAAAGTTTCATTGAAATCAGATGTAATGCTTGTGTTCCAAGGTCAGCTGGAAACGAATAGGAATAATTTAAGCCACGATATCCCAACTGAGGCTGAGCCACGCTAATCATTCTGCAGATCATACTAGAGTGATTCTGAAGGAAAAAATCACATCCCATTTCTTCCTCATTAGGTATACTGAAGACCAACTTTGTAGGAGAAAAGGATTAATCTATAGCAGGGTGGTCACAGTTCATGCCTGGAGAACCACTCACAGGTAACCCTCGGCAGCCAGGAGCCACAACCAAGTGGGTCTTAGGGGACTAAAGAGGTAATTCCCCTTTCTCCTTCCTTTTTTTTTTTTTCCTTTAAGTTGTCTCTTCCCTCTCCCATAACCTAGGAAGTGTGAAACCAGGGGATTCTGAGAATGTCTAGAGTTCCTTGAAAAATTCTCTCATCCACCACCTTCCAAAGCTGTAAATGTCAGGAAGCTTTGAGAAAGAGGAAGTAAAGTTTTTCCATTCCTGCAAGACAGTCAACTGAAAAGCTCCCTGTGATACCCAGTGGCCTTTTGTCTAAAAAATTCTAGCCCTTTACCTGTAGTCATTATTTTTATTTGATAAAGTCATAAGGGACTTGCCTGCTTCACCATGAGTGAAGGAGCCTGTCTCAGTCTGCTTTGTGCAGCTGTAACAGAATGCAACAAACTAGGAAATTTATTAAAAACAGAAATTTATTTCTCACAATTCTGGAGGCTGGGAAGTCCAAGATCAAGGGGCCATATCTGGTGAGAGTCTTCCTGTAGGATCATAACATGGCAAAGGGCATCCTATGGGTGAGAGATAAAAGGGGGCTGAACTTCTCTTTTGTAACAAATCCATTCCCGAGATAACAAACTCACTCCTGCAATTATAGCATTAATCCATTCATAAGGATAGGGTCCTCATGACTTAAACACCTCTCGGAAGTCCCACCTCCCAGTACTGCTGCATTGGGGATCGAGTTTCCAACACATGAAGTTTAGGAGATGTATTCAAACCACAGCAGAGCGTCTTCTCTCTTCAAGGTTTTGTCAGATACTTCCCAGGGGTGCCTTTTTTCTTCTGTAAATAAAATCAAGCTGGGAAGACTGCTTCTATGAACTGCAAACTTAAAGAAGAAAAAGAAAGTATGTCTAGGCAAAATACATGTAGAATACATATAGTCATCATCTGCCTAATCGTGGCATTTTAAACAAAGATGGAAGAGAAAATAATTTTATAGGCTATTGGAAATCCTGAATCTGTTAGTCCACAAAGTGAACACAAGCTTATAAAACTGGAAATTCCCGGGAGACCACGTTACTGCCCCCACCATACGAACTCCATTTTCTCCATTTGCTTTGAAGGAAGGAGGGTGGGAGTGGGGGAAACAAGAATTCCAAGTAATATATTTTTCTGCTTTTGGAATACATAAAGGTTCTACACAGACCTCTAAGTAACAACAGTTTTCGGGAATGTTGAAGAGGGGACATAATTGTTGACACAGAGGATGCCAGACCAGGGATCAAAGAGTTGCCTCCGGCTATAGGAAACTTAGAAGCTGCTGGGCTGCGCTTCCTTAACCTCCACACTGCTATTCACACCAAACTTGGGCACTTACCAGAATCTCTCCTCTCTCCGTCCCTTTTCTTTGCTTTCTAATTCCCTTTGAATCTTAATCCCTATAGTTATTTACGCTTTGCAAAATGCATTCGCAAATTATGATGAAAGTGAAATTTCATCTGAAATTGCTGAAAGTAGTCTGTTTTGCCCTACAAATGGGTATTTAGTACAATTTAATATACTGCCTCATTTTATCACCTTGATACCCTTTTTGCAGAGAGAGCCTGTTAACTATGGTGAGACTCAGCCCCAGAGTTCACGTAACAAAAGAAGTGGCTGACTTGGAACTTGAACCTGGTTGTCTGACTCTAAATCCAGTATCTTTTCTCCCTGCACTGCTGCTTCCTGCTCCTTGGGCTGACCCTGCAAGAGAAGAAGAAGAAGAAAGGAAGATGTGTCTAGGTTCTGGGTTCTTCACTGCAGATTTGAACCATCTTTGCAGGTCCCAGGCAATCTTCTCCAGGCAATCTCTCCTCCAGTGCTCAAGATATCAAATACATAAAAATGCACCCACATTTCATATTACCTATAATTTTTATAAATTTTAAAAATTGATGCTTATAATTCTGTATTTAAAACTATTTGGCTATGAATAACACCTAACTTATAACTGACTGATTTCTTGATTACTTACAAAATGATGAAATCTAGCCTACAAATTGCTTTCAGATATATTGAAAATTTCATGAATTCTAAATTTAACACTCAATGAATTTGGCATGGGATTACATTTTGGAGATATTTAATTAAACATTTATTAATTTTAGTTTTGCCGTTTTTGCATTTAGAATAAATGCTTTTTTTTTTTTTTGTAATTTCAGCTTTTAAACTGTTTTTTAGGTCCTCAGAAATCTCATAGGCCACAGATGTTATGCATTTTATGCCCAATGTGTAAAACAGCCTGACAAAGTCCACAGGCTCCAGCGAGCATGGCCATTCATTCATTGCCCATTTTATGTGCACTATATATGGAGGAAGACATGGTCTTTCCCATCAGACCCAAGGCAAAGGCTTTGAAAAGTTATTGTCACTAAGAAGCATCCCTGACACTACTAATAAATGTACTATTAGAGCGTCTGTTGATCCTGCACCAATTTAAGCCAGCAAAACCTTGAGAAATTAGAATTTTTGGGTCTTCTATAAAGGAATTTGGGGTGTCTCATAGTTAACCAGAAAGCATGTTTCCTTCAGTCCTTCTTGTTTTAGCTTACTCTCTAGCCCTAGTGAATAGCATATGTGGAACAAAATGAGATCTTTCATGATGACGATTATCACGAATGGGCTCTGAAGGTGCATTCATTTGGAATGACCCAGAAATAGTTTCTGGACATTGATTTTCTTCTTTAAAACAAAATTTCTGCTTAAGACTATTTTTATGGCCTTGAATTTTTTGTGGCAAAAGTGGAGTGCAGCAAAAATTCCCAGTTACCTTTGCTAGTCAGTGTTTTTGCGATGTGACAATACAAAAAGTCAAATGAAGCATTTAATCAATGTAATAGATTATTAGCTGTCTGCTCTGAAACATTATCTTACTCGAAAAATTTGAGGAAAAAATCCTTTAACTTCATGGGTAGCATTTTATTCTGCACCTAATATTGTAGGCTCTTATCATTCCCTATATCACTACTTCTAACATCTTCAATAGGAGAGATATTTTTCTTTTATATTAGGGAAAAAGACGTTTCCTCAAACATTTATCACGATGCTGATAGACTTAGCAACTACTCTAAGCTCCACACTTCATTAAGAAAAGAAGTCTCAGTATTTCTGGTCTATAAAGAAGAATGATGATGACACTCTCCTTGCTTTGATTCACTCGTTGACTCATTCTGTACACATATTTATTCATTTAGCAAATGTTTATTGAACATCTACTCTGTTAGGTACTAGCAAGGCACAGTATTAAAAACTGAAAATGTCCTCACTTAGAATTTAGCATTTTATCATTAATATCTCAAAACACACACACACACACACACACACACACACACACCCCAACAATATCCAACGGGATGGTGTAAAAGTCCCAGTACCACTATTTTTTGTTTCTGGGAGTTTAGTTCAATAAATGCTATTTATGTGCAAGGCCCTACATTGGGTGCTATGTATGAACATTTCTTGATTCATTTCTTCAACAATAATTCACAGAATGTCAACAATTTGCCAACACTTTGCTAGTTGCTGGAGCTACAGAGGTTAACAAGGAGTCCCTCCTCTCAAAGTGTCTCCCCTTTCTTATAGGGTCAGCAGACATACACAGGAACATATACAAACCATATAATAGATGTTACAATGGAACCCGCATTCCAAACAGAGTGGGAACACAGCCAGGGAAGGCTTCTCAGATGAGCTTTGTAAGACATTTTGTTATCCAGACCCACCAAGGATGCATGTGCAGCATCCCTAAGGGGAATTGTTTATATCGTAGACATCATTAATCAGTATATTTTAAACAAGAGTTTTTAAAGTTAACAAAATTAGTATAGTTCAACATTTCCCCAACAAAGGAAAATGAAGTGTCTTGAGTAAGGAGTGCCTTTTTCTAGTGTGCATGGAGGTGCCACATAAACTAGAAAGCTGCGGAAGAAGGGCATTCCAGTTATGGAAAATGTGCACAGCATAGATCAGCATGATGCATTGGAGGAATTTTAACTATTGTATAGTTTTATATGACTGAATTATAGGGTGCCAAGCTCAGGTGTAGTGAGAGAGGCTGAAGACGTAAGCACAGGCTAGATCACATTTTTTTTCCTTCCTTCCTTCCTTCCTTCCTTCCTTCCTTCCTTCCTTCCTTCCTTCTTTCCTTCTTTCCTTCCTTCCTTCTTTCCTGCCTTCCTGCCTTCCTCCCTCCCTTACTCTTTTCTTCCTACTTCTCTCCTTCCTTCCTTTCTTCTTTCTTTCTTTCTTTTTCTTTCTTCCTTTCTTCCTTTCTTTTTCTTTCTTTCTTTCTTTCTTTTCTTTCTTCTTTCTTTCTTTCTTTCTTTCTTTCTTTCTTTCTTTCTTTCTTTCTTTCTTTCTTTCTTTCTTTCTTTCTTTCTTTCTTTCTTTTCTTTCTCCTCTCCCCTCCCTCCCTCCCTCCCTCCCTCCCTCCCTCCCTCCCTCCCTCCCTTCCTTCCTTCCTTCCTTCCTTCCTTCCTTCCTTCCTTCCTTCCTTCCTTCCTTCCTTCCTTCCTTCCTTCCTTCTTCACAGAGTCTTGCTCTGTTGCCCAGGCTGGAGTACAGTGGTGTGATCTCGGCTCACTGCAACCTCTGCTGCCTCCTGGGTTCAAACGATTCTCCTGCCTCGGCCTCCGAAGTAGCTAGGACTACAGGTGCATGCCACCACGCCTGGATAATTTTTGGATTTTTAGTAGAGAAGAGATTTCACAATGTTGGCCAGGCTGGTCTTGAACTCTTGGCCTCAACACCTTGGCCTCCCAAAGTGCTGGGATTACAGGCATGGGCCACCACACTGGGCCTCGATCATTCTTTTAATACCTACACGTCTACCTAGGCCTGTTGTTAGCCTTCAGCATCATAACTTAATGTGATATAGTTTCCCTTCTTCTACAGTAAACCAGATGTTGATCCTTCACGGGATCCCGTTACTTAAGTGGGGATGTTGTGACTTCATTCTAATTTCCTGGGACATGTATAAAAGTAAATGAGGGATTTATCAATACTATTTAACTCCATAGAGGAAACCTTCCTCCAATCCTGTATTCTTAATGCTTTTTTTCATCATAGGACAATCTTTCTCAAGTCATGGATCTTGTGTCTTTTGGCGTTATAAAAGAATCTCTAGGAGTCTATAGATCTGAGAACTATTTTTAATGCAAAACTCCTCATTATGCAGCTTTTCCACTCATGTTATTCAATATTATTTCCTTTATCTTACTAGTCCTTTTACCCTAACTTGGTTGGATAGAAATCTCTTTCATTGTCTTTCATTAACATCATCATTTTTTATTTGTAGCATATGGTTATAGGTACAGCTTAATGTAGGTGAAAATATCATTATTCCTAAAACGAGCAGAACAGTGGGATCTAATATCTTCAGTAAAAGCTCATTGTTTGCAAATAGCCCACTGGCAAGCACCCTGGCCAGCATCCATTCTTCTGGGAGAGCGGCATGTTCCAACTGGTGGCTGCCTTCTCCCACAGGTGAGCCAACCGGTAAAGATTTTGATTGACACCTCTGATTGTAAACAATAGTGAAGAACTTTGGCTAGGTTAAGAAAAGAGAAACTAATGGGAGAGATTTGGAAGAGATAAAGAAACAAAAGTTAAGACCAAATAATCATACTGGGAAAAGTTCAGGACTCAGGGCAGTCGGACTCTGGGTAGTAGGAACTAATAGTATTGGCAAGTCACTGCCTCTAGACAGAGTAAGCACCCACTTGTCCTTGCTATACCATGCTCAATACTCAGTCTCAGGAATGCAGTCTGTCTGATCTACCTTGGCTCAGGCACTCATTCACCTGCTGGGGGACAAGGACATCTTCATTGGCAGATCTCTCAAGATTGTTCTTAAAGGAGTCAGGTGATTTTCTAAAAAGGAAACTGAGTCCTGTTACCAAAGAAGTAAATAAATAAATGTGTGTGTGTGTGTGTGTGTGTGCGCTCATGGTAAAAAAAATTCACAGTTTGGCTGGGTGCAGTGGCTCATGCCTGTAATCCCAGCATTTTGGGAGGCCAAGTGGGAAGATTGTTTGAGGCCAGACTGGGCAACATTGAGAGACCTGTCTCTATAAAAGTTAAAATATTAGTCAAGTGTGGTGGCACGCACCTGTGGTCCCAGTTACTCAGGAGGTTGAGGTAGGAGGATTGCCTAAGCTCAAGAAGTCAAGGCTGCAATGAGTTATAATCTGGCTATTGCACTCTAGCCTGGTTGACAGAGTGAGACCTTGTCTCAAAAAAATAAACAAAAGGCCGGGCGCGGTGGCTCAAGCCTGTAATCCCAGCACTTTGGGAGGCCGAGGCGGGCGGATCACGAGGTCAGGAGATCGAGACCATCCTGGCTAACACGGTGAAACCCCGTCTCTACTAAAAATACAAAAAGAAATTAGCCGGGCGTGGTGGCGGGCGCCTGTAGTCCCAGCTACTCCGGAGGCTGAGGCAGGAGAATGGCGTGAACCCGGGAGGTGGAGCTTGGAGTGAGCCGAGATCGCGCCACTGCGCTCCAGTCTGGGCGACAGAGCGAGACTCCGTCTCAAAAAAAATAAATAAATAAAAAATAAAAAAATAAATAAACAAAACAAAAACCCAAACCCACAATTGTCCATTATGGTGTAGTATAGTATACTATACAGTATTTTTTCTCTTTTCCAAACTATGAAAATCTTATCTTCCTTTTTTCAGGGAGGGGAGATGTTGGTAGAGGAATTTTAAGAGCCTCCTGGGTTTTAGGAGTTAGGAAATGGTGAGAAACACACACAGACAAGACTCAGGAGTTTATTCACCATTTCGGATTTCCTCAGTCAGATTTTTTTGTTCCATTTTATAATTATCAATCATATGAACTTGAAAATGTGAAAATAGAAGAAAGAAAATCATTGGGGAGAGGAGGATTTTTTAAACGAAATATTTTTTTTTTGAAACTTGACTTAGAATAATGGGATTTCTTCAATTTGCTGTATGCAAAGTAACAGAGAGCTTAGTGTATCCCAGAGATGGATTAGACAGATGTAGCACTTAACTATTAACATTTGTGAGGTTCATTCCCACCAGTGAGATTTGTGAGCAACTTCCATGAGATGCTATGCAAAATCAGTTTAGTACTTTCCTCATTTGTCACTGTGCTGTGAAACTGGTAAAATATAGAGGAAACAGAAAATTGGGCACATCTGTGAATTTGGTTGTGCCCTGATTAGAGCAATGCAATTCCACAGATGTGCATGTTTTCACAGGAGAACAGGTTTCTATTTGACTCCAAGCTCCATCAATGCTCAGCTGATGTTTTATAGCCCACTGTGGGTTTAGCATGCCCTCCCTTTATAGAGCCCAAACAGTAGCTTAGCTATAAGATTCGCTGGCACCACTTTGGTACCTATTTTCTTAAATTATGGCAAATGGGGATTTGTGGCATACCTATGTCAACTCCACCTACATATTTTCCCGTGATAGTGCTTGGCACATTCATGCTGCCTCTCAGCAGAGAGCCCCAAACATTTAGTAAACATTTATTCTTTCTTATATCAAAAAGAGTTTGGTAACTTTCATAACTCTCATTTTATAGAAGCATAAAACTGAAAGGCCCTTAGCTCATTAAGGAAGGAATACATAATTATAAGTATTAATCATCTGTTTCCTTCTCAAAACAAAGTGAGAAGTGCTTGAAATTGAAATAACATCAGAGATGATGTTGATATATTAAAGTGTATTCTGTGTCAGAGGTTCTCACAGTTGGATGTGCATGAGGATCATCTAGAAATCTGGTTAGGACAGAGACTGCCCATGGCCATCCCCAGAGATTCTGATCCTGGAAGTCTGGGGTGGGGTTCTGGCATCTGCATTTGTAACAAACACGTTTCCTCTAAGTGATTCAGAAAACCACACATTGAGAAACAAATTTTAAGACCATAAAATAGAGAAACAAAAGCATAACTCTCAAGAGACTACAAATTCTCTCCTTCTCCAGCCACGTCCTGTCTCTCAAAATTATTCCATTTTTGAAAAACATTTCTTGAAAGCAGCTGTCATTGTCACCATAGTTGAGGAGTCCTCAGAAGGACAACTAATCGTAAAAGAAAGAGTAATAAAGTAAAAATTATAGCTTGAGTCTAGTTTTGGATTCATTTATGTAGCTAATCAAGGGAACATGGCCATCTATGGCTAAGGATCTCAATTTGTCCCACCAGGACTTGTAGTCTAGAACCACATGGGTTATTCAGAAGAAGCAGAAGCTGTTTCCAGGGACAACTCACATCTCTAGCAATTTTTCTAACATCCATCAAATGGCTTATCTTGTGGCAAGTGAGCCTCCTAAAACACATTTGGCCTGTCACCATGATTCCACTAAAGACCTTTATGACTGTAGTAATAATTACAACTAACATTTATTATTTACTATGTGCCAATCAACTGGTATTCAGTTTTGCATTTGATCCTCCTGACAATCTTATGAGGAAGATAATGTGTATAACAATTTTACAGATGAGGAAACTGAGATATATTAAATACCTAGCCACACAGACTAGTAAGGGTGTGAAGTGAGTAAGCCTTGATTTGAAACATATTTTGTATATCATTGAGCCCCTGCACATAAACACTAACATCACATTGTCTCTCTTGGTAGAAAGACAGTGAGTTGGCCGAGTGCAGTGGCTCATGCCTGTAATCCCAGCACTTTGGGAGGCTGGGGTGGGCAGATTATGAGGTCAAGAGTTCGAGACCAGCCTGGCCAATATGGCGAAACCCCGACTCTACTAAAAATAACAAAATTAGCCGGGTGTGGTGGCGCTCGCCTGTGGTCCCAGCTACTCAGGAGGCTGAGGCAGGAGAATCACTTGAACCTGGGAGACGGAGGTTGCAGTGAGCCGAGATCACACCACTGCACTCCAGCCTGGGTGACAGAGTGAGACTCCGTCTTAAAATAAAATAAAATAAAATAAAATAAAATAAAAATAAGGACGGTGAGTTACAAGGGCAAAGTTGTTCAAATGTCTTTGGGATAGGAAAGGAGGATATGGTAGAATTAAGCCCACTGCTTATAGGCAGAGGAAAGTAGGATTCTCATTTCTCAGAAATCAGACTACAGAAGAGGATTGCACTAACTTACATACCATGTATTATTCTCCATGTAATTATACTGAGTAAAATACCTTTAGAGTAATTGTATACATAATCAAATATTGCACAAATCTAAAAGCCTGAAAGTGCCTGCCAGCCTACTCCCACCCTGGATCAAATGAAATCCTATGTACTAAACCATAGTTATAATTTTCCCCCTGGTTTCACTTGGATTTCCTTTAATAATGTTTGATTGTAATTAAAAATCAGTGTATATGTGGAATAGAGAAGGAAACCAAAATTACTCTCTTTTGTCTTTTAGAAAAGTGACAGTTACAAAAATGCTCAATATAATCAATTCACTCCCTGCCCCCACTATTGAACTAGCGTTTTATCAACCACAAATATGCTTCTCCACATAAGACAGTAACTACAGTTCTGTGGTAAATGCAACAGGACTGAAGTCATTGCCAAAGAAGCATCAAAGCTTTCAGAGTGCTATTGATGTGCTCAGTTCATAACTCAAAGAAAGAGCAAAGAGAAGAAAGCCAATGGCAGGAATGGCTCCAGGCTATGCTTTCAAAATAGGTTTAATATAAAGGCTAAAATGGCAGTAAGATACTCATACATAAAACAGATACCTGCTGCTTAGCAAGCTGAATGGAATGAGGTTCCAGAAACTCTCAATGTTCAGGCACCACTGATCCCAGCAACAAAAGGCTTGAAAAAGATAGGAGACTATTAGGTCTAATAGTTTATTCTGACCTAATGGTGTCTGTGTAGGAAATCTAGAGATCTTAGTGATGAGGCATTAGGATTCATTCACTACCTTTGTCAGTCCTGTTGTTATTAGGATCAGGAGCCAGAATATTCAGAGGTTCTGGGATCTAATTCTACTGTTCAGGGTGAAATGACTGACCACCATCCAAAGGCACATCTTGGACATCCAGGAGAATCCTAGTCTGTTCATGAGTAAACCCACTTATTGGGTTAAAAATCAGTCATAGCCCTAGCTGTTGGAGGCACTGGCAGCAGCAATATCATTTGAGAAATTCTACTCTCTGCACAGCTACTCAGAGTTATCTGACTTGACTGGTTTATAACACTGTCTTCTCCCTTTCTACCTAGCTTGATGTTGCCACTGTTAGAGTTCTGCAGGGACTGAGGCTGAAATCAACACTTGCCACCTAGTCACAGATTTTCATGACAGCCATGTCTTTAATGGAGAAGAATCCCCTTTTCATTTCAGGAGACAACATGTTATAGTGGGACGAGGGCAGTGCTGGAGGACATACAGAATCTCATCTAATCTGAGAGTTGCCATTTATCAGCTTTGACGCATTAAGCAAGTTACTTAATCTTTCTGAGCCCCGGTTTTCATCAGAAAGTTGTGCTAAAACACAAGTTAGAGGGTCATCCTCAGGAATAGAGATATTAGAGAGAGCTAAATAAAAGGTGACTTAGTGTGGTTGTAGAGGTGATGAAAACAAAGTAGAACAGTTAGTGATAAAAAGTCTAGCTCTCATTTTTTTTTAAGGATAGGGTTCATTTTGGCGATTTTCGAAAGAGGATGGAAGAAGGGAAACAAGGCCACTTATTTTTCATGGTTGAGGGAAGATACCTGGTGGTAAGCAACTAACAATTTTCTCTAAAGAGAATGAGGTGGTCCTAAGTAGGGGCAGACATTGGTGGAGTGAGATGGGGTTGTAGTCCCATTGGGAGATGAATTCACCAAAGAGGAATTCACCAAAGATTACCTCAATGCCTGCACAACTCTTAAAGTCCTTCTTGACTCTACTTGAAAGTGGATGCTGAGTATAGCACTGGGCAGTTAGCTGTAAATGAGAATTGTGGCATCTGAAGGTGAGATGATTGGGAAGTCAGTGGCAGTCTTTATGCAAAGATCTCTGAGACCCAAAATTCCTCTTGCTAGAAATAGATAGGTACTCTCTAGGAGTGTCTGTGGCTTGTCATTAGAATACCCTTTTCCTGGCCAGGCACAGTGGCTCATGCCTGTAATCCCAGCACTTTGGGAGGCCAAAGCGGGTGGATCACCTGAGGTCAAGAGTTCAAGACCAGCCTGGCCAAACATGGGGAAACACCATCTTTACTAAAAATACAAAAAATTAGCTGGGCATAGTGGTGTGAGCCTGTAATCCCAACTACTCCAGAGGCTGAGGCAGGAGAATCCGTTGAACCTGGGAGGCAGAGGTTGCAGTGAGCTGAGGTCGTGCCGTTGGACTCCAGCCTGGGCAACAAGACCAAAATTCTGTCTCAGAAAAAAAAAAGAAAGAAAGAAAGAAAGAAAAAGAATATCCTTTTCCCTGAGGTCTTAGGCACCAAGGTTAGAAACCAACATAAACTTAAAAGGAGAGGCCCTATGTCCATAGGCCATCCACAATGCATCAGAGAAGATTCCTCATCCTTTCCAGTCTCACAGCTCTCTTCTCTGGTCACATGAGATTCCTGTGGCAGATATATCTCTTCTGAAACAGCCCTTGTAATCTACAGAATGGTATAGGCAGGCATATTGCTGTATTTTCTCAAACTTCTCCAGCAGTTAGTGTTTCAAGAACACAAGATTAATTAGAATTAATTATACATTTGAAAAACAAATCTGGTTGTTTGGCAGAAAACAAGAAGTAATAATTTTGTAGATCACATATTTTTACATTTCTCCATTTAAAAATACGAATTCTGTTTCATTTTTTATGGAAAATGCACTTTTGAGTCCAAATGACATAACTAAAAGAACTACTGATGATAAGTGAAACTCACATACCTATTTCCTCACAACCTTAAAACCTTTTTCTTAATTGGCAAGAGCATTTTTTTTTTTGAGATAGAGTCTCGCTCTGTCACCCATGTTGGGGTGCAGTGGCATGATCTTGGCTCACTGCAACCTCTGCCTCCCGGGTTTAAGCAATTATCCTGCTTCAGTCTCCTGAGTAGCTGGGATGACAGGTGCCTACCACCATGCCCAGCTAATTTTTTGTATTTTAGTAGAGATGGGGTTTCACCATGTTGCCCAGTCTAGTCTGAACTCCTGAGCTCAGGCAATCCACCCACCTCAGCCTCCCAAAGTGTTGGGATTACAGGCACAAGCCACCGTGCCCGGCCGCATTTCTATTAAATGCATAAAAATTACAACTTTCTAAAAGAGGCTCAACTGTATATAGAAAATAATAATCTATAAGGAGATGATTTTTCTGACATCATGGCCTGTTGCTATGGAAACTATGATGAAGCAGATCGAACAATATTATGCCAATAGAAAAGGTAGGTGTAACAAGGGTGAGAGTTGAGAAAGAGTGAAGTCCTATATTACTGAACAAATACCTTACATAATTAGAAAACATAGCAGAAAAAATGTATAATATGGAAGTAAAAGGTAAATAGATTTCTGTTTGATTGGCTTGAAAATTATCCTCATCACTAAAAAAAGCATCTTCAAACTTGAAATATAAAGATGATTACTTTTTACTTTAGTGTACATTTTTATACAACGCACAGTCACTTTGAACTCCTTAGTCTTCACCATCTGTATAACTCAATTTCCGTTTTATAAAAAAAATTGCTGACATCTGTTTAAACCCTAATATCTCCACAACCATGCAGAATGTTAACTCAAGCTTGATGTCGTGTTAAATCACTTGAGCCTTAAAATAATATTAAACTTATGGTTCTGTTTCAACTTTGTAATGATACTACATTTAACCCTTCAGATGTTCCAAACTGTTCACCAAGGAAAATCTTGGACAAAAAAATAAAATCAATTGTGGACCCTTCATTTTCACATGATGCCCCATTAGGGATTTTCTAAAAACAACCCAGAATCTGGAGTCTTAGAATATAATGGACAGTTAAAAAGTCAGTAACTTAGTTAACACATGGGACAGTCTGACCTCACTAAGACATCTTCTCTTCCTGACTATGGCAGCTGATTCTGTGCCTTGGTCAACCCAAGTCAAAATTGTGAGGTAATGAGAATATCTTGCAAAAAAATTCAAAAATTAGCCAGGCTTGGTAGTACACAGCTGTAGACCCAGCTACTCAGGAGGCTGAGGTGGGAGGATCACTTAAGCCCAGGCAGTTGAGTCTTCAGTGAGTGGTGAGCATGCCACTGCATTCCAGCCTGGGTAACAGAGTGAGAGTCTGTCTCAAAAACACAAAACAAAAAAACCCTTGGATTTATAAAGTGTTGAAAAAAAACTAAAGTCCTTCCATATTCATGTTCTGATTAAATGTTTAGAAAAGCATTGGTTAATGCAGTGGTGAGGTACACCTCAGATTTCTCTCTCCACCTTCACCTTCAGGACTGAGGTTCCTATTCTCCCAGCTGCCACGATTCTTGCCTGCTGGTAGCTGACAGTGAATTCTTCCCCAGGAATTGCCCTGAGCCTGAAAGGTGCTGCCTCACACTAGTGTATGTCCCTGCCCCAAGGGCCGCCCATATCCAATGAGGTCTTGGTCAAGAAGGAGGCGACAAAGATGAGGCCCCCTCATCTCAATTCAAAACACCTATGAAAGGCTGTCCCAGTTCCAGAGATCCCCCAGAGGATGGACTGAAGACTCTGTTGCAGTTCAACTCTTCTTGCTGCTTTATCTTGTTCCTTATCCACCCTCGCCCATACGTATTGTTCCTGCAAGTATCCTTTGTGAAGTCTCTAATTTTTGGAAGTAGGTCATCTGCTGGCTGGCAATGAGGTTCTCATCCTTGGTAAATAGATGGAATGTGGACAGTCTCTAGCATTTTGTAGCAGGGCAATTGTTAAAACTTTATCTGACAGAGAACTGGGATGAAGTACAAGGGAAAGGAAGCACTGGTAGGTGCAACATCTCAGATATTTGAGAAATTCAGAGAGGTGTAATTATAAAGACTAGGGAATTAGGTTGCTCTTGTTGAGTGTGATCAATGCATTGGAAACAGACAATGAAAAGGTGAGGGTAATTCATCACCAACGTAAGGCAGAGTGTGAAATTCAGAAACCCCCTTAGAAGCACATGAAAGGACAATCATCTCCTGCAGCCACAGAGCAGAAATAGTTGAGGATCAGGCCCAGTACTTAACTACAAGAGTAGCTGAGCACCAGAGAGAAATTTAAATTGTCAAACCCCCCAGCAGAGTCTTAGTTAGGAAGAAGTGGGACTCTATGACCTGGATGGGGATAGCTGGGTCAGTGCACTAAAGAACCTTGAATTCCCAGGTCCTCCTAAACCTTTGGCATATGTGAAAGCAACCCACTCTTCCTTATTAAAGGCTAGCACTCCCCCTTGTTTGAAGACAACACAAAGTCCCCTGCTTTGCAGGACAACACATCCCTTCCCCTTTGCCCCTCCTTTAGAATTTACTCTCAATTCTCCCCTTGGCTGCTGACCAATTATTAGGGACACACCATAACATAACCTGATGGAGGATATGCTGCCCCTGTGAAGAGTGGAAAGGGACTAGGTACTGAAAGAGCTGTATGACCTAGGAAACCAGGAACCAACAGAAGGCAGGATAATACATATTGGACTTTTTGATGGCTCTGGATCAAGATTCATGGAGTATAGAACTGGCTAAAGGATAATTTATCAATATGTGAGCATCTTCTCATCATACGGGTGATCTTGGGCAAATACACAGGAGGCAGTGCTAATATATGGTTGGTCCACAGTAAGTGAAAAAGAAAGGGCAGAACTGCCATGCAAATGGTGAAAAATGGAATCAAAGGCTCAAAGGAAAGCTCAAGGAGGACATCCTAGAATAAACATACTTTATAAAGCCAAAAACGCACCAGCCACCTGTGTTCCACAAGTTGGACTAAAAAACACTCTGTTTACTAAAGTAACAAGGACTATACTGAAGAAAGTTTCAGTATCCTTAAAGACTCAGTGATAACTTTCCTCTGTAGACCAGGACTAATGTAGGAGATGACGATATAGAACTCAGTCCCCTAGCAGACATGGAGATGATAGGATCTCAAAATAATGAAGGCCAAGTAGTGGTTGATGGGACTGCCATAATGAATACAGGGTCAGAGCCCAGCAAGAGGAATTGTGCCTGACCCGCAGAGAGAGTGATAAAGATGTCTAGAACCATCTCTAGAATAAGTTGGACAGTCAACAACAGTATTGTTCAATTTATATAGTCAGCAGCAGTTAAAGGTTGATGAGGGCTTAGGGCAGAATAGATGCCCAGTTTTTGAACGTTAGCCAATTTTCAGATCCAGAACTTTTTGAATGAAGGAGAGGCTGGGCCATAAACAGGAAGACTCCAATATCCTGGTGAGATTATTTGGTAATAATTTGGTTGTGCTTTGTCAAAACTATCTATGACCATTTAATCCAGTAACTCATCACAGGAGGACAGTGAATACCTAAGTATTTCAAGGACTATTGGACACAGAATTTGAATTAAAATTATTATTTGTTGATATTTGTCATCGTGACCTCTTAGAATAGGAATGGTGGGAGCTATGTAACAAATGAAGTCCTGGCTCAGGTTTGCCTATGGTGTATTCCCTGAGTCTATGAATGCCCCCAGTGGTCATTTTTCCAGTACCTGAATGTATACTTGGATTGGACATACTTGGGAGTTGGCAGAACGCACCATTGATTCTTTGGCCAATAAGATAGGAGCCATCATAATGGATAAGGCAAGTGAAATTCTCTGAAACAGCCCTTAACTGTCCCCACCCTTTCTCATCCAAGATGGTAGACGAAAACCAATAATGTATCAAGGGTCAAAGGTAGAGAATAAATGTTACCCCTACAGTTAAAAGACTCAGAAGAAGTAATGATTAATTCCTAATTTATCCTTATTTAGTTCACCAACGTGTCTTCTATAAAAAAATAAAGTCAATCCTAAAGAATGATAGTAGACTACACAAACTGAACCATACAGTAATCCTATTTATCGCTACCGTACTAATTATGGTATGTTTGCTATAGCAAATTAGCATGGTGCATGCTCAAGTACACAGCATCCATTCACTGATCTGGTGAATGTAATCTTTTTTTTTTTTTTTTTGAGATGGAGTTTTGCTCTTGTTGCCCAAGCTGGAGTGCAATGCCACAATCTCAGTTCACCGCAACCTCCACCCCCGGGGTCCAAGCGATTCTCCTGCCTCAGCCTCCTGAGTAAGTGGGATTACAGGCATGCGCCACAATCCCCGGTTAGTTGTGTATTTTTAGTAGAGGCAGAGGTTTCTCTATGTTGGTCAGAGTCGTCTCGAACTTCTGACCTCAGGCCTTCAGACCACTTTGGCCTCCCAAAGTGCTGGGATTATAGGCATGAGCTACTGTGCCTGGTCTTGGTGAATGTAATCTTTCCCATTCCTCTCAGAAAGAAAGACCAGAAATAATTTGAGTTCACATGAGAAAGCAACAATATACATTTATGATATTGTGCCAGAGCTATGTTCAATCTCTTAGGTTCCATTATCCTATAGGACTGGAACATCTATACATCCTACAGAACATTACCTTGGTTCACTATTGATGACATCCTATTAGTTGAACCAGAGAAGCAAGTAGAGACAAGTGTGCTGGAGGCATTGGTAACACGCACTCCAGAAGGTGGGTGATAAACTCAATGAAGATTTAGGAGCCCATAAAGTTTTCAGGGGTCCCATGATCTGGGGTTTTTGACAACATTCCCATTCAAAGCAAAGGACACATTATTTTGTCTTGTATCTCTGATTATTAAAAAAGGACCACGATGCCCGGTAGAGTTCTTTGAATTTTGAAGGAAACATGTTTCACATTTGAGAATATTGCTCCAACTCATTTACTGAGTGATAGGGAAGGCTTCTAGCTATGAAAAACAAATGGCTTTGCAGAAGGCTCATATGACAGTACAAGCAGCCCTGCTTCTTGAAACATATGATATACCAGACCATGTGGTATTAGAGGTAAGTGTGGTGGGGAAAGATATTGTGTAGAAGTTGTGACAGGCTCCAAAAGGAGAATCGCAACACTGACAGCTGACCAGAGCCACACTGTCTATAGTGGAGAACCATACACTTTTCACAAAACAGCTACCAGTGTAATAATTAGGCATAAAAAGTCTGTCCACAGTATAAGTGACCATGCAGCCAGCACCACCTATCAAGGAGTTGGATTCTTTCAGAATCATCAAATCATAATAATTAAGTGAGCTCTGCAGCAATCCATTGTAAAAATGGAAGTGGCAATGGGGCACAAGTAGGTAATATAGATCCCTTTGTCATGCTTCATGTCAAAATGGTGCCTCTCTTGCAGATCATACTTACAGCTGAATCATCTACTTTATGTGGAAAGAGAAGTGGCCTGAAATGAAAACAATATACATATGGATTTATGAGTAGAAGAAAATGGCTAGTTGGTCAGGGTGTTGGAAAGAGAAAGATTGGAAAGTCAGAAACCAGACAGCCTGGGGAAGAAGCATGTGAAGGGGTCTTGGGAGTAATCATGAAGTATGAACATTTTTGTGTAGCATGTTAACATCCACCAGAAAGCACCTACCAGGAACAAGGCCCCTCCTTGCGGAATGAATGATAGATAGAGATGATCTTATTGACAACATAAAGGTTTCTCTACCTTAAAGCAACAATGCTCCTTCCACAAATATTTATCAAGTCACTAGTAGGGATCAGGCACTGTTCTTGTGTTTGGAACAGACACATCAAGGGAGAAAACAGGCAGAAATCCCTGGGCTGGTGGAGTTCTAATTGCTGTACTCCACAGCTTACTTCAATTTGACATTTGTGAACAAAGCAGGTGTTTTCCTTACCTTGATCGCTATCAGCAGTGTTTTACAGGCAGCCAAAGTTTGCTTACCATGAGTGTGAGTCCCTTGTTTTCACTAACTTCTATGGTTTGAACGTGTTCCCCAAAAGTATACATGTTGGAAGCTTAGTCCTCAATGCAGCAGTGTTGAGAGGTAGGACTTTTGAGAGGTGATTGGGTCATGAGAGCTCTGTCCTTAAGAATAGATCAATGGTTTATCATAAGAGAGGGTTAGCGGTCATGACAGTGGATCTGTTATAAAAGCCAGGTTGGCTCTCAGTGTGCTCCCTTGTCTTATGATGCCCCACACTACCACAGCACTCTGCATAGAGTCCTCACCAGCAAGAGGGTCCTCACCAGATGCAGCCCCTCATCTTTGGACTTCCTCGTCTCCAGAACTGTAAAAAATACGTTTCTTTTCTTTATAAATTGCCCAGTCTCAGGTATTCAGTTATAGCAAAAGAAAACAGACTAAGGCACTATGCCTCCATGTCAGAGATTGGCAAATTATGGCCACTGAATGTTTTTGTAAGAAAAGTTTCATTGGAACACAGTCATAACCATTATGTCTGTAATTGTTTTTATGCTAGTACAGTAGAATTGAGTAGTTGTGACAGAGATTAAATGGCCCACAAAGTGTAAAATATTTACCATCTGAGCCTTTATAGTAAATGTTTGCCAACTCGTTCTGTGCAGGTGCTCTTTTGGGAGGCTTTTAAGTTTGAAGAACTTTGTAGCAGCAGGAACCTCCCAAAGTGAGGAGAAAGCCTAGCCCAGCTCTTTATGAGAACCTGACTGCAGCCTTATCGTAGCTTGTCTTCACTCTGCGATGGATGTTTTATAGATGAAAGCTACTGCTTTGCAACTCGGATTTGTGTCCTAGACATAGGAGGACAAATTTCAAGACAAATTTTAAAATAGAAACATTATTTGGCCAAGCACGGTGGCTCATACAATAATCCTAACACTTTGGGTGGCTGAGTTGGGAGAATCACTTGAGCCCAGGAGTTGAAGACAAGCCTGGCAACATAGTGAGACCCCATCTCCAGAAAAACATTTAAAAATTAGCTGGGCATGGTGGCATGCACCTGTGGTCACAGTTACTGAGAAGGCTGAGGTGGGAGGATCACTTGGCCTGGGAGGTCAAGGTTGCAGTGTGCCGTTACTGCACCAGTGCATTCCAGCCTGGATGACAGAGCAGGATTCTGTCTCTAAAAAAAAAAAAAAAAAGGAAGAAAGAAACTTATAATTCAGCAACTATTATTGGCTATACACCAACAAATGAAATAGATTTATTTCTTTCCCTTATGAATCTTACAGTCTAATGGGGGAGACAGATAACAAGAAATTACAACATAAATAAGTATTTAATTACAAACTGTGAAAAATGTTATCTAGGAAAATAGTAGCCTTGTTGTAGCTTCTCTTTCCATTGTACTGGCAAATGATAAGAGAAAATAACAGGATGGGGGTGAGGGCTCTCTTGCTGGTGGGGATTCTCTGCAGAGTCCTGAGGTGGCACAGGGCATCACAACCACCGTTACCTAGGTCAGGGAAAGACCTTGGGATCTGCAGGATCGATAGGAGGTAACCAAGTAGGGTGGAAGGGAGAACATTCCAGACAAAGAAACATCATGGAGGAAGTCACTGAGGTCAGGAAGAGAAACAGAAATATAGGAATATGCAGCAGAAGTGCAGTTAACAAGGGTGAAAGGGGCTCAAGATGAGACCAGAGTTGTAGGCAGCAGCTCTGTAAGCCATGGGAAGGAGTGGAATTTCATTCTAAGAGCCTTGGAATGATTCAGCATGGATGATATGGTCTGCCTGGTGCTTTGGAAGATTATTCCAGCTACTGTGTAGAAAATGGATTACAGGGTACAAATGTGAATGTCTGGAGAAGAGTTCTGAAGCAAGAGGTGATGATGACTCACGCTAGGCAGTAAAAAATTGAAAAAAGTGCATGGAATTGAGGCATGTTTTGGAGGTCAAAAGGACAGAAATGGGTGACTTTTTAAGTAAATGTGAATGTGTACATGTGGTGGGTGGGTACTGATGGAAAGGAGAGCACTCAAGAATGACTTGGGTGGAGTGGGGGTGAGGGTAAGGCTGAACAGGAGGAGACAATTCAGGAAAAACAGAGTTGCAAAAATGGGATTCTCACAATACAGACACAAATGATCCCGTCATTAAAAAAGAGAGGCATTTTGGAAACCAACCTGATTGCACAAGTAAGTCTTTGATAGGCTCAGATTTAAAATAAAAGTACTTTAAAAAGATAAAAATAGAATATTTGCCATATTTGATATATTGTCATATAGCGACAGTATATGAACACTGTCAGTATTCAACATACTGAAAGAAATCCCCCAGATTCCTTTTTCAGTTTATATATATGCCTTTGCTTCTACCAGCCAGTACCTGCAAAAACCTTCAGAAGACTGCAGTTGGACTACTGCAGCTGCTCACACACACAGACATACATGCATACACACACACACACACACACACACACACACACACACACACCCGAGAGTTAGAGGGACCTGGCAGTTTTAGCTCTCACAGACAGATCTTCCACCCCCTTTCCCTGCCCCATTCCCCCAGCCAATGATCCACTCGTGCAGAGTATGAAAGCCCAGTTTCCTGGCTTCAACTAGGAAAAAACCTGAGGCATAATTTAACTCTAGAGTTTTCCTACAGGGCTGGGCTGAGGTTGACCTTTGCTTGGATCCCATCCTTGCTTTGTTTCTTCTTTTTGCTGTCTTACTTTCTTCATTCCCTTACTGGATTTTCCTGGATTCACTTCCTTAATAAATCTCTTGCATACACATCCTTATCTCAGGATTCAATTCTGAGAAACCTGTCCTAAGACACTTCTCAAGGATATATACTATACAATAGCGTGAATTCAAATAATCGATCTAGTAAAAGCTAAAATCCTTAAGGAAGTGAAGCTTGTAAACAAACAAACACTATTCTAGCTATGTTTCCAAAAGGAAAAGAAACAACAAAAAGTTAGGAAATTTTATGGCATATAGGAACCTTAACTTCTCAACTCCTATATTGACTCTATCTAGTCTAGCAAGGAAACTAATCTCTTCCAACAAGAAAGAGTAGAGCAACCTCGGTTAACAAAAGAGAGAGGACAGAACAGGATGCACTAATTTCAATACACTCACATCTCTGGTCTAAGGCAAGTCATAACCAGAATTTTAAGTAACATTTCATGATGTGATTTCACAAATGCTTGTAGATTTTTGAGAAACTATAAAAAATGGGGAAATTGCTTGGATGATGGAGCTGGAAATATGTTTTCCTGATTTTCGGAAAAGGGAAAAATGTAGAATGATAAATTTGATTGTTAATTGCTTCCTAGTTTCAAGAATGGATAATAAAAGAGAAAAATACTAGAAAAAAGTGCAATGAGGCCAGGCACAATGGCTCATGCCTGTAATCCCGGCACTCTGAGAGGCCCGAGGCAGGCAGATCACTTGAGGCCAGGAATTCGAGACCAGCACGGCCAACACGGTGAAATCTCTACCAAACAAAAAAATTAGCTGGGCGTGGTGGTGCATCTGTAGTCCCAGCTGCTTGCGAGGCTGAGGCGGCAGAATCGCTTGAACCCAAAAGGTGGGGGTAGCAGTGATCCAGAATCACGCCACTGCACTCCAGCAGCCCGGGGAATAGAGTGAGACTCTGGAAAAAAAAAAAAGGAAAGAAAGAAAGAAAGAAGGAAAGAAAGAAAAAGAAAGAAAGAAAGAAAGAAAGAAAGAAAGAAAGAAAGAAAGAAAGAAAGAAAGAAAGAAAGAAAGAAAGAAAGAAAAGAAGGAAGGAAGGAAGGAAGAAAGGAAGGAAAAAATGCAGTAATTACTAGGTACTAACATAGAATCACAAAGAACCTTTCACTTTTAAATTGGGTTACTGGGGGTGGGGGAGGGGGAGGGAGAGCATCAGGATAACTAGCTAATCCATGTGGGGCTTAATACCTAGGTGATGGGTTGATAGGTGCAGCAAACCACCATGGGACACGTTTACCTATGTAACAAACCTGCACATCCTGCCCATGTACCCTGGAACTTCAAATAAAATAAGATTAAATCAAATTAAAAAGAAAAATAAATCAGGTTATTAAGTAGAATATTCTTGACATAATGAGTAGTTATGAGTAAGGTATTTAATAAAGGCCCACATGATTGGTTATCTTGTGGAAAAGATGATGAAATGTTACCTTGATGATTGTGAAGTATAATCAGAGCTGGTATCAATTAATAAAGTGAGGTTAACCTGGAAAAGATGTTCTTGAGCATGTGCTATCGGGAGCTTCAATTCAACATCTTCTTCATTGATCTAGGTGGCTAGCACAATCTCCTATGCTCTGGCCTTTTCCATTCCTGAATTCCTACTTTCCTATTTCCAATGCTTCAGCCCTTCCTTGCTCCCACAATATACCAGCCTCCTCAGCTGCACCTAGTGACTGGGGTGGCATTCATACACACTCTAGCATAAGCCTCAGTTTTTCTGTTGCTCTCAACCTAGAAATATTCCCCCTTTGGAATAATTCAACCTTCCATTTACTTACAGTTCTGTCTACTGAGAAATATTAGAGAAAATTGAAAGCTTTCAATTCTAGATGTCCTAGAGTAATTTCTTTTCTTTCAAGTTTTCTATCCTCTGTGACTAACACCGTTTATTGAAGATGAAATTCCCAGAGTACTTTTGACCCTGTTCTCTTCCTTACTTTTTATATAATTTTTGTTTGTTTTTTTCACTCCTCTCAGCTCATAATTATTTACTCTTTATATTTAATTGGTCATATAGTCTTACTTATTCCACCTCTGAAAAATTCTGAATTCTGTCTCCCCCTCTTCTCTCCTATTGTCCTTGCTGTACTTCAGTCCTTATTAACTCTCACCTGAAATATTGCAGTCGCCTCCTAACTGGCCTCTCTGATTCCGGTGTTCTTCTTTGCCAAGAGAAGATGCTTCATCATCCCAGTTGTGCTGGAGACGTTCTGCTAACACGAACACCTGATCAGGTTATTTCCCTTGCTTGAAAGTCCCCTAGCTTAATCTCCTTAATGGGGTAAGTAATGGCAATCACTAGCTGACCCCATCTACCTCTCCAGTTTCATCTCTTGGGCTCCTTATCTCTGTGTCTCTCTAGATGGAGAATGCTTTGAAGACAAGGATCTTATTCATTTTTGTATTCCTCTTTTCTAGAAAAACACCAGATGCATAGTGGATCTTCTGTAAATTAGTGAACAACTGAAAACATGGAAAAAGGCTTTTCAAATTATTCAGGATTCAAATATGCAGAGGGTATCATGGCAAAATAAAAGTAATACAAAATACAAATTTAGAAAGATTTCAATATGCTAGATCTGAAACTAATGAAACTATTTTAATGGGGATCAATGATTCAAAACTCAACTCTGCAGGAATAAAATGAAGGAGGCCTGCTGTCTTAGTCTGTTTTTTTATTGCTTGTAACAGAATAGCTGAAACTGAGTAATTTATAAGAAACAAAATTTATTTCTTACAGTTCTGGAGGCTGGGAAATCCAAGGTTGAGGGGGCCCATCCGGTGAAAATCTTTTGCTAGTGGGGACTCTGTGCAGAGTCCTGAGGTGGCACAGGGTATCACATGACAAGGGGGCTGAGTGTGCTAACATGCTTGCTCAGGTCTCTCTTCCTTTCTTAGAAAGCCAGAGGCCGGGCGCAGTGGCTCAAGCCTGTAATCCCAGCACTTTGGGAGGCCGAGACGGGCGGATCACGAGGTCAGGAGATCGAGACCATCCTGGCTAACACGGTGAAACCCCGTCTCTACTAAAAAATACAAAAAAACTAGCCGGGCGAGGTGGCGGGCGCCTGTAGTTCCAGCTACTCAGGAGGCTGAGGCAGGAGAATGGCATAAACCCAGGAGGCGGAGCTTGCAGTGAGCTGAGATGGCGCCACTGCACCCCAGCCTGGGCGATAGAGCCAGACTCCGTCTCAAAAAAAAAAAAAAAAAAAAAAAAAAAAAAAAAAAAGAAAGCCAGAAACTCTACTTCCATGATAATCCATGAACCCATTAATCCATCAACCCATGAATGGATTAATCCATTCATGAATACAGAGCCCTCACGATCCAGTCACTTAAAGGTTCCACCTCTCAACATTGCCACATGGGGGATTAAGTTTCACCATGAGTTTTGGTTGGGAATAATCAAACCATAGCATCTACCTTACTCTCAGTTAAGATGAAAAATACCCAGGGGGTTAGTTGTATTACAACTGAATAGTGGCCAGAAGTGTGTTCTGGCTAGCAAAATTTTATGAAACTGTAAGTTGCATTTCTAGACAAAGGATGACATAATGGAGACTATAGTTCCACAATCATCTGTGCTGTTCAGAGCGAAACTAGATTTCAGGGACACTGACAGCTGAAGCTCAATCAGAAAATGGCATGTAGGAGGAGGGAGGTTCTGGAAACTATTCATGTGAAGAACCATTAAAAACTGAGAGTATTTAGCTTAGAGAAGAGAAAACTTGAAGGGAATATTAGTTTCCTCAAATTTTTGCAAAGTGACTGTGTGGATGTGTTTGATATTAGCTGAGTTCTTTCGAGGGCAGAACTAGCATGAATGAAATGGCATTCATTAGAAAGGCAGATGACTTCAGTTTTATATAATGAAGACATTTCTATCAATGAGAGTTATTACAAATACATGGGCTATTGTTTGAATTTCTTGAAGACTGGAAATGTTCGGGCTACAGCTGAATGACGGTATGTCAGCAGTATTGGAGAAGGAATTCTAGAAGGCCTCCAAGATTTTTCTAACACCAAGATTTTACAATCCTATATTTTATTTTTAGTTAAGTTTTAAAGGAGACCACCGAGAAAATCCATTTGGAAACTTTCAATAACAGTGTAAGGTATAAAAATCCCAAGCCACCAACTAAATTTGTCTAAAAGGCAACCCTTAACCTCCTTGGTGAAGGTCTGTCTTTTGTTTCATTGTTCTGGCGCCCTAAGCACCCACAAGGGGGTGCTTGTGGGGAAAGGATCATGGATGTGATTAAAATCCTTATGGCTAAGCTCAGCATTAGAATTAGTAGTTAAATAACTGTGCAAAGATGTTTGCAAATCCTGATGAGGAAGCAAAGGTAGAGAGAAAAAGGTCCAAAATGGAACCTTCATCAGACCCAAGAATTCTCCTTTAAGTCCAGAAGAGGCTAAGTAGAAGCAAACACAGAAGCAGCATTTTGTTGTCAACTCCAAGGCCCTAGAGCTGAACTCCTCACCATGTTCCTCTCTATGTCTTTGGCTGCTTGCTCAGTTGGTTGTTTTCTCCAACTACAAAACATAGAGACTAAGAGGCACCACGGATCCCACTCACCAGAAGCCTGGGATTCGTGAGTTAAAGTCTGCAAAGCATTTTGAGCTCGTTGGAAGAAAGGCGCTAGATAAATACAAAGTGTTGTTGTTATTATAGGGAAGAAAAAGCAACTGTTAGCTCAGGGTCTATAATTAGGAAGCAAATATAGTGTCTGGTGGCTTTGATAATAGGATTTCTATGAAGATGTGGCATGCAGTAAGACCGTGGACTGAAATGTTAAAAATGACATGATTTTTGCCATCTGAGTCAAAATCCTTAACATTTTAGTTTTTGGTTTTGTCTTCCTGCCCCTCTTCCTGCCCCTCCCCCCACACTCTATTTTTAGGTAAACTCTAAGAAAGCAAGTGTCAAATTAACAGCTCTGAAACTAATAAACTTAGTGTGTTTTTGGAGAAAGTATGGTCCTGAAGGCATCTGAACTTGCTTCTTTCTTGCTGAGGCCAAATCTCGAAGACTAAGTTGAGCGTCAAGATGTTCCACTGAGCGCCTTCAGATCCTGGATTCTTGTGCTCTCTGTTGAGTCTTCAATTTGTAATCCCAGGGCCCTGTTGGAGGCCTAGTCCTACAGACTGGAAAAGAAAGCCCGGGAATTCTTTTAAGGGAAGCACAGATCTGAATGCAGGTTTTGGAAAGTAAGTAAAGAAGGAAATAGTTTTAAAATATTTTAATGTGTTTATCTGCATATTTTCGGTCTACCCATAATGTTCTGAGAATTTAAATGGTTTAAGAAAATCACTTCTAAAAATAAGAAATATTGTTTTTTTGTGGAACAGTTTAGCCCTTCAGACTCCTCTCACTCCTTGTGCTATCAATTTGCTTGGTGATTTTTACCTGTATTTGCCTCGATTTCCATCTCATAAAATTGTCATAAATGATTACCATTCTAATCAATGCTGCTGGAGAAAGGCAGCAAAGGCAGAATTCACAGAGGTACAATTAAATTCTAATCTTTCATCTGCCATTAATTAACCAGCCAGCTATGGGGCTTCCAGCAAGTTGCTGAATTCCCTGTGCCTCAGTTTCCTGTAATGTAGTAAACGAATAAATAATTGAAATGAATTAAAATGAAATTCACTTGGATTTCAATAATGTAAATGAAACATCCATTAAGGACTTTTCTATTTTTAAAATCTCTTATTTGTATGATTACTTCATTGTCCTTCCTAAAGTGAACATTTATGATTATGTCTTTAAGGTTGATTTTCTTGTTCAAGTTTTCTAATTTTACTGTGGGGACTAATTTGTTCCATGGAACTTGGTGTCATAAGTCTGATTTGAATCTGTTACATTTTTAGAGCACAGAAGTTTCAAGTGTGTGTGTTTGTATGTGTGTGTGTGTTTCATTGAGTAGCTATAGACTTGTTACTTTTATCCCATGGGTTTGGATTTTTTTTAAATATAAACATTGTTTCTATTATTACTACAAATAAAAATATGTAAAATAGAGATTTATATTTTCACAGTCATCTTGTCAGCTGAGTTTGCAGGAATTTTGGTTCAATGCATATATTTGTCAGTAGTACTGAGGCAGGCAATGCACTTGGTGTCTGGAGGGTGAGGAGGGGTGAGTGGGGATAGGTGAGGGTGAGGAGTTTGTGGGGAATAAGAGGAGGTCTCTAATTACACCAAGTTCTTGACACGCCAAGGGGAGTGATTAATGCTTTCAGAGGTGTTACAATTTAGTGTTTATTTGAATGTATTAAAGTTTGCTTTGCTTTAAAATTCATCACATTTACACTTTGAAAATAGGACTACTGAGTTTTTTTTTTTTTTTTTTTTTTGTAATGTCAAATTCCATTTTGTTTTTCCTCTATTGACCAAATTGAAATGATTGGGACCTATCCCTTGGGCTCGCGTCACTGCAAAGTAGCCTTTGAAGCACACTTAAAAGATTCCCACACCGACTTAGAGCCATCTCTGAGAATAGCTGTGTAGCTCAAAGAACCAGTGAGAGAGGCCTGAGGACTAAGGAGAAAGTGTTTGGAACGTGCTTTCGAGGTTGCCATTGCACAGCGCAGGGCAGGGCGTGCGCGCAGCTCAGCGCGGCAAGGAGGACTAAGGTGACCCGCCGCGGCCGCGAGCGGGCGGGGTGCGCGCCGGGGGCTCCCGGGAGGCGCGGTGGGAGGCGGCCTTGTCTCCAATTGCAGCCACCAAATTGCTGCTCCCTCCCTCCGCTCCCAGCACTCGGCTGGCCCCACGGAGGAGGCTCATCAGCGGTCCCGGTGGGGTAGGCCCCTCAGGGAGTTCGCTGTGGTCACCTCCCAAGTTCTCCAACTCCCTGACACATCTGCTTTCCCGAGTGACAAATTAAAACGTCTGAAGCGGCCGGAGCCTGCTGCCGCCAGCGCACATGGCCGACATGTGAAGCTGTGGGATTCCCGAGTTTTGACGCATTCCATTCAGGACACAGGGACAGCAGTGTTTAGCAGTTGACACAAGAGGGGTTTCTACTGCCTGCCAGGCAGCTAAAAGGCTGCAAGAAATCTTTTGTGGGTTCCCTGAACGCTTTGAATTCTTCTAGCCGGCCTGACAGCCCTCCACTAGCACTCTGGAAAAGACTGCAGTGTTCTTCTACCACTGGGCGAGCCTTCATTATGAGGGTGAATGGGATCCCAGGAAGACTTGAAGTGGGGGAGACGATGAACGCCAAGAAAGCAAATTCTGTCTAATGCCGTGCTGCAAAAAAGCAGCGGAAACACCAGCAGACAGGATCCCACATCCGTCCCTCAAGATTCAAGGGGCGAAGGGAGCCGCAGGATCTCAATGGATCGTAACTCTCTCTGCCCCCCACACCTCACCCACTTCTCCCCTCCCCAGCTCCCTTCTGCCCCTGCAGGGTTTGTGTTCAACATCAAATTAAGTGTTCATGACAGCTAACCACAAGTTATTAAATGTGATTCACTGCCACATTGCTGGGCCTTCACTGGTGGTGCAGAATAACCACTTAGACAAACCATTTGATTCATGGCATTGATACAAAGACTCTTTCAGAAGAGAGAGGCCTTCTCAGGCCTTTAGCTGAAAATTGTTTTATTTCCGTTATTCTCTTAAACAGGTCAGTGAGCTGAATTAAACCCCAAATCCTTTCTAACTGCTTAGCTGTGAAGTCTTTAAGATATTACAGAGCTTGTGAGAAGTGGCTGCAGATTGCCGAGTCAGCGGAAATTTAAGAAATCAGTGTCAAAAACGAACTTGTGTTTGACAAGTAAGACAAACGATCTGCAGCCAGTACGAAGGGTGGCAATCTTCTAGTGTTTAATGCTCTTAATAATTAGGTTTCCTATCATAGAAAGGCATTATTATTTTTGAATAACTCCCTGCTGTGAGAGAGAGAGTTGATGAAATAGTGATTGTTGCTTTTCTTGCGTTTAAATTTCTCCTGGTTCGTGCTTGGAGACAGTGGAGAATGAAAGACAAATGATCTTTCGAGCATCAGACACTCGGTTTCATTGCTTGCTCTCTCTCTCTCTCTCTCTCTCTCTCCCTGTTTTGTTTGTTTTTGAGTCACGGTCTTACTCTGTCGCCCAGGCTGGAGTCCAGTGGCAATATCATGGCTCACTGCAACCTGGACCTCTCCACTGTTTTTCTATTCAATCATTCCAAGCCCTGGTGCAATGCTGGCTTGTTGTGAGTGTCACTGCCCTCTCCTGGGTGGAGTATGACATTTACTGCGGTGTTAGGTTTTGCCTGTGTTAAGCCAATGGGATTTAAGGATTTAGAAGGTCCTAAAACAGGAAGCTGAGTGGTCTTTGTTCAAAATTGGCTGGGCTGCGTGTTCTTCCTGATGATGCCACGGACAATTCCTCGATAAAAGTACAGTGTGGCCTGTGCTGTCTGCAGCACACGGGTGTGGAGGCTTACCATCTGTTTATAAATGGCATCCAGAGGTGATAGATTGTTGAGGTATCCCAAGCTTATTGAGTTTAAAGGGGGTACCAAGTTTGTGTGGGATAAATTCAGATCTAAGTTATTATCTTTCTGCCAACAGCATGTAATTCATTTTCTTATTACCAACATAGTCTATTAGAAAATAAGTTAGCTATGTAACAAATTGAAGTCTAAGAAAATATCCATATTAGGAAACCTAGTTCGATGATTAAATTAAGCAAGGATTACTTTGGCGTGAATAATTCCACAATCTGCTTTTCTGTCCTGAAAAATGAGTTTAGCAAGGCATGGCTGTGCTTGTAATATTTAACAGCTTTATTTTCAGGGTTTTGAGTTATATCCTCTCTATCAGTCTTCCAAACATCTTGGTTTAATGTCAGCTAATGTCACCTTCACTATCATTTATGAAATTTACAGAATGGGTTCGAGTCAAACAAATGTCTTACTAAAGGGGGCCAGATCCAGTGTAATACATATGTTTATTTGTGTATTCATTTATTTATTCAGCATATATTGAGTGCTTCTTCAGTGAAAGGTATCTTAAAGTAAATCAAAAGCATTTGGTCATTAAGATGTCATTTATGGTAATAGAAGAAATGTAATAAAAGCCCAATTCACCAAGACACATGAAGTTAAAGTAAAAGCAAGTTTTCTGTTTAACCCATGATCAAGCCAGCAACCCTTTTTGTTTCATTTCTTACTGAAAAATCTAAGTGGATGATTCCCTTCTTCTCCCTTTTGGATAGGACAGAGGGAAAGAATCAAATCTTTGGTGACTCAGTATATTGCTAAATTACCATCCTTTTTAAAAAAGTAATGTTTGTTTTATTACATTTAATATCCATGTGCCCAGTATGTATGCTGAAAATGTTTTGTTGGCTTTGTTGTTGTTCTAGCTAACACTGACCTGTTTCTTTGATTTTGATTCGTTTCGTCAAATACAGAACAAGAAGTAAACCCTGGATAATGGAGGATTTGGATTACAATTAATCAGTGTTTTAATATAATTTGATAAAAAATGTCATGTTGCCTGCAAGAGTTAAGGTGGTCTTTACTCAGAAAGCAGTGTTACTCATTAATAAAAGTGACTGGAAAACAAAGGAATAATTGAGATATTTTTCTTTACTTCAAACTATATATTAAAATGGTCACACTGATGGTTTTTAAACTTGCGACTTTTTGCACTCTTACAAATATCTGATATAATCTACTAAATTGGCAGGATCAGAGAGAAGGTTTAAAGTTCACCAAGAAACGTTTTGCCACATGATATAAAGCAAATAAAGCCTTAGAGTTCAAAATTAGCCAACACATATGATAATTAATGGATGAGTATTGGAGGAGTAAGAAACTTGGAGAGAACACGAAATTAAAAAAAAAATCTCTAATGTAAATTGGCAAAATTTGCAGTATTTTATGATTCATGATAGATCCATTTGAGTGTATAAGTAGATTTTGAAAGTCAGTACTTGTCTAGGATGGCAAATGTATTCCTTTCAACACATATTTATTTAATCTAATCCCTACTATGTGTCATTCTCTCTACTGGTTGCCAGGATTCAACAGTGAACAAGATAACTTTCATATACACTGCGCCCTACATTGGAGAAACTATTAAATAAACCTCAATTATCATAAAGTATGATAAATGCTGTTCATTCATTCCACTATTAATTATTTAATAAGAGCCTAGTATGAACTAGGAAGGAAAAGGGGAACCATCTACCAGAGCTCTTAGTCTGAGACAGGGTAGGAGCCACACAAGCTCCCAATGAAGAATAAAAGAGTTAGGAAGAACCAAAAGGTATGTATGTAGAAGAAACCGAATGCACAAGGGGCTGATTGAGAAGGCATAAAAGAGTTTGGTAAAAGCTCTTGCAGAAGGAAGGAGGGTGGGGTGAAATAAAGCTGGAGATGCAGTAACAGCCAACTGATTGAGCGTATAAGCAGGCCAAGTATCTCACAACAACCCTTTGAGGTATGTGCCATTATTATCCCCATTGTAGAGATGAGGAAATTAAGTCAGCAAGATCACACATCTAGGAAGTGCAGAGCCAAGATTTGAACCCAGTAGTCTGTCAGTATAGGCTCCACTTTCCATTGCTTCATGAGGCTGGAAACACGCAATGTAGTCTTGACAATAAGGAATTTGGTCTTTAGGCTAAGGACAAATGGAAGCCCTTGAAGCATTCCACTAGGGAATGAAATACTCCCATTTGCCTTTTAGATGGATCATTCTGACAGCATGTGGAAAATGGATTGGAAAGCAACTATGTGAAGTCACTGATTAGAGGCTACCACAGTGGCCCAGTGGAGAGATTCTAGAGGCCAGAAGTAGGATGTAAAAGGAGGGATGGGGAGAAGTAAGAGTTTAAAAGATGTTTAGGAGATAGAAATAAGACTTAGTAAGGAACTAGATGTCAGGACAGGGTGGGTGGGGTGTCAAAAAGAGTTTCTGTGTTTCTGGCTGGGACCACTAGATGGAATTTGGTGCTGTTGACTAAGTTGGGAAGACAGAAGGTAGACAAGCTCTGGGAGCATATGAGATGAACTTAGGGTGGGACGTTTTGTGTTTAAGATTCCTTGGAGACCTCTAAGGGGAGATCTTTGAGACCTTTGAGACCTTCAGCTACATACTAGAGCTTTGACAGCTCTAACATCTCAGGAGAGAGGCCTGGGTTGGCTGTGTAATTTAATCAACTTTAGCACATAAAAATAGGGGAAAACATTCACATGCAATGATAGAAGACTAAGCCCCTCTTCCTTCTCTCTGCACCCCTTCACAGCAATTCATTGTATTGTATTTGCTGTTGTCTACTTGTTCTTCCTCCATCCTGTCTCTCATTTTCCTCTCTTCTTTTTTTTTTTTTTTTTTTTTTTTTTTGAGATGGAGTCTTGCTCTATTGCCCAGCTAGAGTGCAGTGGCACTATCTTGGCTCACTGCAACCTCCACCTCCTAGGTTCAAGTGATTCTCGTGCCTCAGCCTCCCAAGTAGCTGGGATTACAGACATGCACCACCACCCTGGCTAATTTTTTTTATTTATTTATTTATTTTTTGTATTTCTAGTAGAGACAGGGTTTTGCCATGTTGGCCAGGCTGGTCCTGAACTCCTGACCTCAGGTGATCCACCTGCCTCAGCCTCCCAAAGTGCTGGAATTACAGGCATGAACCACCACACCCAGCCTCATTTTCCTCTTCTCACAAAAGAGTTGAAAGTGAGAGAAGGGAAGTGAGCCCTATTGACTCTTTCAGATCTTTTGCCCCATACTTCCTTCTTTTTTCCTCCTCCTCCTGATTCCATTTTCTACTAACAATGTAGCTGTCTACCATTCTTTTAGGCCACAGAACCAGGAAACATCTCTGAATCCTCTCCACACTATACTAATCACCTATTGTGTACTAGGAGTCCCCAGGAAGAGTGGCAGATCAGGGCCGCATGGCTAAGTGACTCTCTCTTCTCCCATCTGAAAGACCTTTTTGTTTGCAATCAGATTCATCTTTCTAAAGAGAAAAAAAAAAAAAAATAAAATCATTCTCTTGCTTGAAGAAACTCAGGAGTTTCCAGTGACATTCAACATGTAGTCCAAAGATCCTTAGGGAAAGAAGGGGAGGGATATAAATGTACTGAGAACCTTTTATGTGGCCAAGTGCTTTATGGACTGATTCAGTCAGTGTCCTAACAGGAAAGAGGTGGCACACTGAAATTAGGATAAATGAAAGATTTTATTTGCAAAGGAGTGATTTCAGAGGTGTGGGTGTAGGAAAGGAAAACCACAAGGGATAGTGCAGTAACTAGGGGAGGGAGTAGTAAGACTAAGGGAATGTTTAAAAAAAAAAAAAACACCTAGATATTTCCAAATTATTTCCTAGTAAGTTGTATCAATTTACAGTCTCATTAGTAATTTTGAAAAGTGTCCATTTCCTCACATATTTGCCAGCATCAAATGTTTTCAATCATTTTAATTTTTGTCAACTGAATGAGCTGGAAGATTAAGAAATCTCATTGTTTTCACTGTATTTTCATGACTAGTAGAAAAGAGAAACATCTCTCTGTATATTTATTCGCTATTTGTATTTTTATAAATGGAAACTGAAGTTAAATAATTTTTCCAATATCACACCAGTAAAGAGTGGCAAAATCAGACCCAAGAGTCAAACATAAATCCATCTACTCTTCAGCCTCTTCTATTTCCACCACACTGTCTCTTTTCTGTGGTATGCCTTGCCATATAAGACCTTTCCTATTCTGACCTTTAACTAACTTTCCATGTTTACCTTCCCTCTTTCCCTAACTCACCTGTAATTCTAACTTGTCCCTGAACATATCATGCCCTTTGAGACATTGTTACTTTGCACGTTTCTCACCAGCATTTTCCACACTTGGTAAGCCTCCATTCAGCTCTCAAACCCTGGATAAAGCTTCCACTAAGAATTATTTCTTGACTTCTTGAATTAGCCTCCTGAGCACTCCATTTGTTTACATACTGTGGTTCACATCACATCACATTTTATTATGATTTTGATTACCTGTTACTCATCTGCCTCTTTCTCTGGACATAAGCTCTCTCCTCATGTTTTTGCTTTGTTGTACATCTGTCTCTCCTGCACTTTGCTCACTCTGGGGCTGAGAGTGTCTTAGCTCAGGCACTATAACAAAATACCGTAGACTTTATGGCTTAAACAACATAAATTTATTTTTCACAGTTCTGGAGGCTGGGAAGTCCAAGATTAAGGTGCCAGAAGATTCAGTTCCTGGTGAGGGCTCCCTTCCTGGCTTGCAGGTGGTCACCTTCTTACTGTATCCTCACCTGGTAGGAAGAGAAAAGGCGCTCTTATGTCTCTTCTTATAAGGGCACTAAACCCAGCAGGAGGGCTCCATCCTCATAACCTAATCGCCTCCCATAGGCCCCACCTTCAAATACCATTACATTGATGGTTAGGTCTTCAACATATGAATTTTGGGTAATGCAAATCAGTTCATAGCAATAAGTGATTGCTGAATAAATATTGAATTAAAGGTAAGAAGCTTTAAATTCCAAAGCAGAATAAAACAAGGAAAAAATCAAATCTGTGAAAACATATTAACCTTCTACAAAATATGTAAAATGCTACGCCAGCCAGGTTGGGTTAGCAACTTTCTGATCTTTTCTCTCCCAAGGCAGCCAGTCTTCTGATTCTCAAGGCTCCTTTGCACTTCCACCACAGGGTGCCCAAGACAAAGTAGAAGACATCTATACTCAAGAGTCATCCACTGAAAACAATAAAGCTGGATTTCACTCCAAATTCTCTCAATGGAGTTTTGTTATCAGAGAATCTTCCAGTTTCTTGAACACTCATGAACAGGGAAATTTCTCGTAACACTAAGTTTTGTACTGGATAAGTTTCTATCTCTTTGTCATTCTTAATTTGCTCCAAACTTTAGAGGTTTAAAATAAACTGAATTTTTCCTCTTCCCATGCATATTTCTAAGTCCTTCATTCATTTATTTCCAGACCATCCAGGATAATCATCTGTATTTGTTTCCTGTTGCTGTATAACAAACTGCCACACACTGGTGTCTTAAAACAACACACATTTATTCACTTCTAGTTCTGTAGATCAGAAACCTAAAACCAAGATGTCAGCAGAGCACTGTTCCTTCTGGAGACTTCAGAGAGATTTTGTTTCCTTGCATTTTCAGTGTCTAAGACCATCTGCATTCTCAGTTCCTGGCTCCTTCCTTGAAGAACTCCAGTCACTCACTCTGTCATCACGTCTGCTACTACCAACTCTGATCCTCCCATCTTCCTCTTATAAGGACTTGTGTAGTTACATTGCGCCCACCTGAATAATCCAAGATAAACTTCCCACTTCAAGAATTTAAGCACATTGGCAAAATCTCTTTTACTATATAAAATAACCTATTCACAGGCTCTGGGGATTCAGACATGGACATCTGTGGGTGTCATTATGCAGCTTAAAGCTAATCTTAATTGCTGGTATTAATTGAGTCATTGCTAACAATGGGCACTACACGAAGCACTTTATATACTTTCCTTGGTTCACTCCACTTCGCTGCCACTCCTAAAGGTTGTTTTATTATTATCATCCCTGTTTTACAGATGAGGAAACCGAGGCAAAGAATTGTTAAGCACATTCATTCGGTCACATAGGTATATAAAAATCGAGACTGAGGTTCAGGCTGATCTCGATCTTAAAATTATTGTACCATTTGCTCCCCAGACTGGATATTGTCATTGATAATTTGTTTCTTATAATTTGCATATTTTTACAAAATGACTTTTACAGAAAGTCACAAGATGGCCAATCTACTCCCTCCTTTCTCTTCCTGGACATCCTGTTCTCTTAAGCTGCCCCAGGCTTTCCAGACCAGAAAAATATTTAACAGATTCATTCACACTAAGGCACTAGAAGTTTAATCTGCCACCGGTCTCAGGAGTTTTTGCATTTTAAAGAAGGCTGGGAAGAAGGAAGGAAGAGAGAATACTGGAAGGAAGAAACTCAAGTGGGACATGCATTTAAACTTTGCTTTAAATAATAGGTTATAAACCTAGTATAAAAGGGGGCGTATGATTTTGACCTAGGGGACTCAGAGCCCCTCAACCTTTGTTGGCTGGGTGTCCCAGCCCTGAGCCTCTTTGCTCTCAAGTCCTTTTCTCACTTCCTCTGCTCCTCCCTGTATTTTACAGAGCCTGTATCATCAGGGTCAGCCAGTGACAGCTAGTGGTGGGAGGTTGAAAGGTAAGAGAAAAGGAGAAGCCAAAAGTATTTCTTCTCTGCCTAGGTCCACCCCTAACACTTACAGAGTCAGAGGTAGAAGGTCAAATGGAGATCCCATATTACATATCCAGATGTTTTCAAGTTCTAAAACAAGCTAACAAATCGTTACATAAAGCACATTCTAGCCTCCTACCTCAGAACTATACTTTCACATCAACTTGAAGGCTAGTTTGAGTTAGAATTCTTAGACTCCAGGAATTTCACACCTGGACATAGTGGTATGGAAAGAGTTAACCCTGGCTCCGGGCTCTGCCTCCCAGTCCAGACCCTGACCCCAGCCCTGGCCTCTGCTTTGACCTGGCCTCTGGCCTGCCACCCACTTGCTTCTTGTGACCTGTCATACACATATATAGATATCCCTGTCACCATGTCCAAGCTTTTTTCCCCCTCCCCTCAAACACCTGCTCTGGGGCTCCCTGAAATAAACACTGGAGGTGTGTCCCACTTGAGAAGAAGGCCAGAGGCCTGCATAGTCCCTGGGAGTGAGCTCAGACCATTGGGATAGAGAGTCTCAGTGTGGCCTAGAAGGAGTTACACAGGCCCTGAGGCCATAGGCACCTCCTTGTAGCCCCAAGCATTCCTCAAGGGTGGAGGACCCTAAGCTGGAGCAGGACCACTGCAGGCTCATATCACATGCAGACCCAGGAAGGTGGCCTTGTTAGCCCTGGTCAAGGGGCCATGCTGTCCCCTCTTTTGCTGTCTCAGGTGATATCTCAGCCAACTGTCTCCAGCTAGCTCTAGCTTCACCTTCTCTGTCCCTCCAATCTAGGGGACCCCATGGCTTCCTTCTGTTTTAACCTCTGGGTTTCCTAGGTGTCCCTTGTGGGCTTCTTGTTCTCTTCCAGCATCAGTGTAACCAATTCCCTGTGTTAAACTTCCTTTGCTTTAAATGCTCAGAGAAGCTTCTGTTTTCTTGATTGGATACTAACTGTAAGGGCAGCATGTAATGAAGGATTTCACCCAGGGCCATTTGGGAAAGGGGTCAAGTCTTGGTGCACTTCCCTCTTGGCATAAATGAACTTCAGAAGTTCCATGACACTGAGGGAAATCTCTCTATTAAGGGAAGCCCCAATTGTCATCACCAGTGCTAGCTTTCCAAAGACGTTTCTCAAAAAAAGGGAACAAACTTCCCTACTGAAGTAGTCCATCTGAAATCTCAGGGAAAGAACCATCCCATTGCTAACCATTGCATTTCTCCCCTTGACCTTGACAATTATTCACAATAGTTGCTTCTATACGCACGCTGCTCTTTTGCAGAACTTTATGAAAACCAGACTTTGTACAGTGTTCTAAGTTTTGCTGCATCAAAAAGAAGTTTAAATATTTTCATTTAATGTGGAAATATTTTTAGATGAGGAAGATGATTAAGTGTTGAAAATGTTGCGATTTGTTTGGCACAAAGAGAAAAGAAATATGAAGAATTTTTAATAAAAATCTGACCACAATGGTGTTGGAACACAATCTGTCTGAAATACAAGACAGATACTTTATCCCACAAGCTAAGCTGACTTTACTAATAGTTTTGGACAGTTACAGGTGTAATTTTAGCTACCAAAGGGAGCACAAACTGTGTTATAAGAATGCAATAGAAACAATGGGAAATGCAATTAAATTTTTAAAAGAAAAATTGAATATAAAGTTAGCAGAGCTAACACAAAGCATATTTTTGTAGCTTTTCACCAACAATGTATGTGAATTCAAGCTATTATGAAAATCAGATTTACTCTCGAGCTTCATATGTGAAGAGTGTGAAGGTTGTTTTTGCTATGAGTGCTAGCTGCAAACATTACATAAACCTTGCACCTAATAAAATTATTTTAGACATATTTGGTTTACATAATTTAATCCTTAAAGAGATACCAAAAAAAGAAAGAAAAATTGTTGATGGATCTGGAAAGAGGCCTATGCCCAAAACCCTTGCTTCTCTATAGTCAATGAGGATGTTTCTCTCTCTCTCTCTCTCTTTTTTTTTTTTTTTTTTTTTGCCTACGTGGCTTTAATTTACCATTCTGAGACGCAGTATGTGTGGAGAAAATACGTGGAGAAAAAGCTTTTATGTGTTTTTTCGATTAAAAAAAAAATCGGTGCCACCGGCCCATGAGTGATCCTAAAATAACAAAGCAGTTATGTGTGTGTGTGTGTGTGTATGCTGAAAGGAAAACTTTGGGTAAGGAAATAGATTTAAGTTTCAAGTTTCCAAGGATCTATTTAAATGACAGCAAGGAAAAAAAATATTATAAAAGTGATGAAAAATATCCCAGCAGTATCCTTTCAGAAAGCCATTTAACTTCTGGTGGTTTAAGTTGTGCAATGTAATTTCTACAGCCTTTGAAATATGTGGGCACCCTCACTGCTATTTACGTTCCCAATACTTGGAATCAAATGCTCCATTAGGGCTCTGAGAAGACAGGAGTTTCTAGAAGAGTTTGGTAATTGCCCATTCATTACTCAAAAACAATGACAGGGAATCATCATCTCTTTCCCTAAGTAACGCCGGCATGTGGTCTAAGGCAGGCACAGGAAGACGCAGGAAACTGTCAGCTCTGAAGGCATCTACAGACCGGTTGGGAATATTGTGCATGGACTTCATGTGTGCACTGAGTCGAGCTATTACTCTGCTGTGTGTGAAGGAGAAAAAGCTCTCCACACTGGTGTGCTGTTAACACATGCAGGCTGAGTCCTGGCCTCGCTGATAAGAAGGCTAACCCCACCTGTATTAAGGAAAGAAGCAACGACACACCTGTACATTCTCTCTTTCTCAAAGTTTTCCACGGAGAGTGTCCTCTGTAACTTGAGCCTTGAGCAATTTTTTTTTTTTTTTTTTTTTTGACAGACTCTTGCTCTTCACTGAGTCTGGAGTGCAGTGGCGTGATCTCGGCTCACTGCAACCTCCACTTCCCAGGTTCAAGCACTTCTCCTCCCAGGTTCAAAGCAATTGCTCAGCCTCCCGAGTAGCTGGGATTATAGGCACGCACTACAATGCCTGGGTAATTTTTCACATTTTTAATAGAGATGAGGTTTCATCATGTTTCCAGGCTGACCTCCAACTCCTGGGCTCAAGCAATCTACCTGCCTTGGCCTCCCAAAGTGCTGAGATTACAGGCATGAGCCACCATGCCTGGCCAACGTGAGCAATGTTATTGGCAGTCAGTGACAAAGTGCCCTACCCAAGCTATAACCAATGACATAGTTATCGTATCTCTGAGAGTTGCCATGGAGTTACAGACTCTGTCCCAGTAGAATCACCTTGCTGATGTCCTTTCTGCTTTTAAATCCCAGCTATGTGTGCCATGTCCAACTGTGTGCAGTAGCTTAAAATAGTATACATTTAAAAACACTCTTATAGAAACTTCTTAATTTGCATATCTCTGTGAAGGCTAGCAGGCAAAATCTCCATTTTATAGATGGTACAACTGAGGCTTTCTCTAGGTAACTGGTGCTAAGAGGAAACCTAAATTTCTTAGCTCCAGATGCAAAGCACTGTTGTTTCTGTGGATTTGGCTTGATCCACTGACACTCTTGACCGCCTCTGAATTACAGTAAAGTTTATCATTGTGTTAATAGAAAATACTTTTTTCTTTTTGTGTCCACAGAAAGGGTTTAACTTATTATTTTTTGAGTGACATTAAGAATTAGCAACATAGAAAATGATTTCCCACACCCTGCCATATGGCCTTTTTCCTGGCATTATGTCTCAAACTGAATAGATTATGAAGTGAAGTGGAGAAGGGTATTTTGTGGGAGTTACACCTTGCTCCAAATACTTCTAGGTTGTAGTGTTTTCCTCTGAAGTAGATAGCTAATACTTAAACTGGGAGGAAAAGATATTAAATATTATAATTAGTTTTTAAAAATATAAAGAGAACCAAATCTTTAGCTCTTTGCAAAGTCTATGTTTTCTAATAAGCTTCTTCCCCCATCTAGAGTTTCCCATCAGTGGGATAATTATACTCTTCCCATAGTATAGACCCTCGTGTGTGGGTGGAGGGAGGAGGGGGTCTTCTGTCTCGGACACACAGGGTACTCATCAGATGTTTTTGATAAGTTATTGTGCTGGGGAGGAAATCTCCCATGGCATTTTATTAAAGGTTCTGGCTACAGCCTGACAGTCACAGTCCTTTTGCCCTTTGCTATGAAGATCAGTGAAGGCAGTTGTAAAATGACACAGTCGTCAGACAATCTCAAAGTTTACAGCATGAACAATTGCATCTGAAAAAAACTGGCAGAATTTTACATGCATCGTATCTTACACTCTTATCCACCCAAATGAAATGCCTCTTGAATACACTTTAAAGGCTAGATACAGGATAATTTCTAAAGATCGTATCCAGAAAATGGAGTCATACAATCGCTCCATTTATGAGAGCTCATTGTGAGAGAGATTTATATTTGTTATGGGTCAAATAAAGGCCTGCCATCATAAGACCTCCTGCCTGGGGAAATAGGGTTAGCCTCTAAGAAGGGTGAGTCAGGCTGAAGGAGGTGCCTGCGTTTGAATATTTCTTCCCTCTGGTTCCACGTCCTTAATATTGTGCTTATACACAGTTTTGAATTTTTCTAAGTGTTAAATAAGAAATGAACAATGCCTGTGCTTGGTTTTGTCTCATAAAGGGCCTGAACAACATTAAGTGTCAGTGTTAAATTGCACATGGATGTCCCCTCCTGTTAACCTCTGTGCTCTGCGGGTCCCAAGTGACTCTGCTGGCTTCCAGCATCCTCTGCGTTCATGTGGCTCATTGGGAAATCCCACTGTTTTCCTGCCAAAGGGTTTGTTACCTAGGTTTAATTTCTGTTTGGTATGAAAAGTATAGTTAACTTGTTTCTGTGGGCTTTTTTAGAGAGAGATGTAAAACCAAAGTTAGAGCAACGGAAAACAAACATTTAAGAAAGCACATAATTAGGGGATGCAAACTCAAACTGGGGGAGGCTGATTTCATAAAGGGGATAGGACTGTGTGTGGTCAAAGAAGAGGAAAGAGTGTGTGCATGATTCGCCTGCTTTTGGAGAGCTGCCCCCCTTAGAAGTGGAGTCCAAGGAGCTGGAAGGTTAAATGAAAACCTACAAATTGATAAGAACCAACAGCCTAAATGAATCTGATTCATAATTAAAACTGCAATTATTTTTTAGTTGCAAAAGCTCCAGTGATCCACAGGCTTCATAAAGTTACCAAATATCGCGATGCTAAGTCACTCCTTAGTCTACATGCAGGTCTACATGGAGATGTTTTCTTCTAGAGTCAGAACGGCATTGTTACAGAACCGCAGGAGAGACAGAGTGAGGGAAACGAACATTTAGTATGGTCCCTCTCCAAGAGGACGAGATGAGGAAATTTAATAAAACAAAATATATCCACTCCCCAAAACATGGGACCATATTATTTTTTGGAGGAAAGATGAAAGAACTATGATTCTCATAAAAGCCAGTATGGTGCTGGATTTGGGGGGGTACAATGAGGAAAGTTATTGCTGTGATACGGGTGGGTTTCTTTTATCTTTTTCTAGGTGCAAAGGCAGCAGTCATTTGAATGCCATCGAACAGCTTTCAGCTAACACAAAAGAGCAGACGGTTCCACTTATTTCTGAAATTAGATGCAATCATATCTGTGAATCACGCAGCAGCAAACCACCGTAATCTGCATTACAATACATTATCCTGCCACGCTCCCTAACTGCAGTCTACCGCAGCAACAGAAACACTTTGCGGTGACCTGCACTGAGTCTGCCAAAAGCACCAAGCCACGCTAAGGCAGTAAAGCGACAAAAAAGAACTGCTTTCTGCTGCGAAAAAAGAGCAAATTATAACAAGAGTTCAAGTCTCAGCTAATGCAAGACTAGCATCTTCTTGTTCACACTTTGCATAATTAGATATCATGAATAGGTTTTTTATTGTTCTAAAAATACTCCTGCTTTGTTTAAATCAGCTATTTCCTTAACAGCATGACTTTGGTACCAGAATTAGTGAGGTAGTTAGGGCAGCAGCAGAGATAAGGTACTTTTAGTTAACATTTAGAAAAAAAAAAATCTATGGATGATATTCCTCCTTCTCTTAGTAACTGTCAAAAGAGTCCTAGGTTTCCAACACCGTGTAACAGGAGAGGAGGCCCACTGGAATGGCCTTGTGAATTGGGTCAGGGGTTTGGGGGTCAGAGGGACCCCAGGGTCCTAGAACTGATAAAACCAACTTTTATTACTTTCCTAAAATAAGACATTCAGAGCCACTGCAGACCTCTTCACGAATTAAAATGCTGATTACAGTGGGGCCCCGAGTAGTGGTACTTACACTTCAAATGATAATATTACTAAGTTCAAATCCAAGGGAAAAAAGTAAATTTTGTTTGTTTGTTTGTTTCACTGGTTTGAATCATACCAGCATTTCCCCAAACCTGGAAGAGTGAGGGGATAGAGGGACATTTTACTTGGTTTCTTTATCTCCCACCACTTTGCTGTTTTCCTTCTCATTCACTCATAGTCTGTATGCTATAAAGAGTATCTTTCTTTCAAGGGAAGATATGGGCGCCAGGCTCTATCAGTAACTAGTCAAGCCATTAAAAACTTTATTTTCCTTCTTCCCCCTCAGCCTGTGAGCTTGAACAGCTGCAGCTAAGGAGCTATAGTAGCAGTGACCAGTCCCTAGGGTCTATCTTGGTAGCAAACACTGACAGGTCCCAGGAAGAGGAGGTCACAGCAAAATTATATATTGAATTTTTCCAGCCCCCTAGAAGCCCAGGAACTGTTTGGAGAGACCTGGGGCCAGGCAAACTCCCAGCAACACTGTCACTCTTCTCACAGTAGTTGCAATTGGTCAAAGCAGTCCCCAGCAGAGACATTTGGAATGATTGTCTCTTGGTCTACGAAGGACAGTCTTCATGTTCAATTTGACAAGACACCGTAAAGAGCATCCAAAGGGCAAGGCTCATGCGATTCTTGCATATGCCTTACTATGCACTTTTAACCTTTGTTGTTTTTAATTTGCACTAATGATCTATAGGCTTCCAGTGACTGTGACAAAGAAAATGGCACTGATGCTTTTATTTTACTTTAATATAGTTATTCGATAAAATGCATTTACCCCCAATTATTGTATTTATATTGAAGTTCTTACTGCTACTGAGATTTTTTCAGACCTGTGTATCATTTCTTTTCATAAAAGAAATAACATGCATCCTAATAATATTGTAATAAATGATGTATTGTGACTACTTCTGTTTCTGGCAGAAGAAGCCTCAAAGCCTCCTTACTATGGTTTCCAGATTGTGGTAGCCTGAGAGCTCAGTGAAATCATAGAACTCGTCCTTTCTCCTCATCAAAGTCAGAGGAAAAACGGGAATACCCTCTTGGGCCAGCCCCTCGATGCAGTTTTGATAGACAGGGGTGTCAGGGGCTATTTCCACAATATCACATCAAGATCACTAAATACATTCCCCAGGTAGTTCCATCTTCCCTTCACAATTTGAACTTGACATCCATGATCCCATCTAAATAGACTGGCTTCTCCTATATTTGAGGTAACAAAGTTTTTAAGTTCACTATGAAACGTGAACTTCTTTTTACCCGATCTAAAACTACTATTTCCTACATCTGCAGATCTAGGCTTAGGTAAATGAGTATTGACACTTTTCATGATTTCTTTAACTTTGATTAGCTTTTATCCTCCCAGTTAGAAATGTGCTACTTTTGCAGCCTAATCTTGGCAAAGAAACCCCTTAAAACTCAGGATTACTTTTCCACGTCCCTCTATGGATAAATTTTCAATTTGTTTTGAATTTCTTGAGCTGTAGTAACCAAAACTGCATGTAGCAATCCAGGTGGAGATAAACTGTGTTGCTATACACAAGTAACCTAACACATGTTCACAGTTGTTATTATCTCCCAGTGTTTGATCTCCTATAATCCAAGTAAGGTTGTCCTTCATGTTTCCAATGAAAGACACTTTTTAAAAAACCAACAACCTTCAGAGTTCTACGCATACAAATCTGAGTGTGTATGCCTCATATTAATATATACTCCATTGGAATAACTAAGCACTGTGTTTTAACCAGTAATATGAGATATAGAGTAAGTCTAGCTATTGTAAATTATTTCAAGGGACAGTTTAAAATTTTACCAAAAGAGAGAATGTTCCAAAGTGTTAGACTCTGTTGAAGCATAAATCCTGACATAGTTTAATTTAATTGTATGTAAGCTCCATCATAAGGTTTGAGCATATTACAAAGTACCCTATGATCTCTGTTTTCTTATTCAAGTCCTGGGACATCTGTTACTGATTTCTTGTGCCAGGAAAGGTGACAGCAGTCCAAGTTAGGGAGGGTGGAAGCATAGATGGGGATAATTCTGTATTGTTGTGTCCAAGGGGGAAAAGTAAAGTTTCCCCAGGCAGGCCCTGGTGTGGCACAAACTCCCCTTCCACCCAATCCTTTCTTCAAGGCCACAGCCAACTCACGCTGAATTTCTCATGTTGATTATAAGTGAAGCTTTGGCAAGGGGGCATTCGGGGTATCAGACAACCGCATTATAATTCTACTGAAAAGGGTTCTTATTGTTTCTAAATTACTGGTTATAGTAAGCAGCCCTCATGTCTTATAGGGGGTGCATTTTGAACAAACACACGTAATCTTAAAGCTGATCTCTGCAAACAAGGGAGAGAGATCACCTGTGTACCTCAATATGCAAAGTGGCTTCTGCTTCAAAAGTGGACCTGTTAAGTTACTGAACAACAATTAAAGAGCCCCTAGAGTACATGTCAAGAATGACTATGTGAAACCCAAATTGAGTTTTCTTCCGGTAGCGGACACAACACACTTTGCCACAGCCCCACAAGGCAACAGGAGCCATCCTGTATTCTTCAATTGAGTTTTTCTGACCTGAAGAGTATATGCTATGTGGAACCACTTGCCAGAGTCTCCACTATGGTGGCTCTGTCCCTTCAAATAGTCACATTACGTAGCATATTGTCTTCCCTGAGAGAGAACGGTAAATGAAATGCAACTCAGGGACTCAAGGATGTTAAGGTGGCATTGAGATTCCTCTGTTCAATGGATATTTTGTATGTTGTAAGTGTGCTGTCTACTAGCCCTGTATTTTGATTGAGTCTATGCAATCAACACATCACTTGTTTTCTTCAATTCACTTGGCTGACTCCAAGACCTTCTTTAATTCCTTAGAATCTTTGAATTTTGTTTACTGAAGTACAGACAAAAATCACAAAGGCAAGTGATACCCCTCAGAAATAAGAGATGTTATCTGGATTGCAGCAGGTTCTGAATAATAATGGATTTAAGAAGCAAAACCAGAATGTCATCCACTGTGGGTACCATTCCCAGCAGGTCTGGCCTTTCCCCCAGGAGAAGACCAAAATGTCAGTTTCCCTACACTATTGTGGTCACTGTTGTAATACGAGAGGATAATAGCTAGGTCTTTTTGGTTTCAAACAACTGATTTATGAGGCAAAACTGCTGAATATTTCTGGTAAGAGAATGCATTGTTCTTTTTTGTTTTTTTCTAAAGTTGAGACCTTGAATATTTGACCAGAAATATTGAAAACCATCTTGCATTCTAGATAGTATTGGCGTTTCATTTACTGTACAGAGCAACAGCTGGCTCTTTGATCTTCGTTCACCCTGCTGTATCTCCTGGTTCTGTTCCTTCTCTGTCCTACTGTAATCCAAACACGTCATGTAACCCATCTTTTGTGTCAGTTAGGGTACCTTTTTTATAGCTGAAAAAGGAGAGCTTTCTTGTTGTTGTTTGTTGTTTTTTGAGACGGAGTCTCACTCTGTCTCCCTGGCTGGAATGCCGTAGTGTGATCTTGGCTCCCTGCAACCTCCACCTTCCAGGTTCAAGCGATTCTCCTGCCTCAGCCTCCTGAGTAGCTGGGATTACAGGCACCCCCCACCACACCAGGCTAATTTTTGTATTTTTAGCAGAGACAGGTTTCACTATGTTGGCTAGGCTGGTCTCAAACTCCTGACCTCAAGTAATCTGCCCTCTTCGGCCTCCCAAAGTGCTGGGACTGCAGGTGGAAGCCACCACGCCTGGCCCCTTAATCCGCTGTTCTGAATTAAGGGTTGAATTTCTTTCATGTGTCAGAGAGCAGACCATTAAGAATTATATGTGAATAAGTTTAAGGACCCAAGTAAGATTTGCAAATGTTGGTAAGTAGTCACTGTGTCACATATGTATATTTAAGTGTAGGAAGCAGGGACATGGAAAACAGAGAGGTGCTTATGGGGAATGAATGCACATAACGTTTGAAGAATTGAAGAGGAGAGACAGGTTTACAAACCACAGCCACACCTGCCGTGTCCAGTGCCCTATCTAGGCCTTCAATTAGTAGCGTAATCTGCTCATTTAAATAGGCCTCAGTGGTTTCTCTCTACAACGGTCTTCTTGGCTTATGAAGTGGAGATGGAGAGGCTGTTGTGTTTGACCCTGGAGACCAGGTTCTGGTCCCAGTACTTCCACCAGCCAGCTGGGTGAACTCTCAGGTCTTTGGGGACTTTTTGTCTCTTCTGGAAACTGAGAGTCGGGGCTGAAATAATGTCAGGAGAGCTCACTCAGCTATAATAATCTAAGAGCATCTGTGTTTCTTGGCTGCTTTGAAGGGGTTGTACAAGCCAGAGAGAGAGCCCCTTGGCAGCTGGAAAAAGCAAGCCTGTAGCTGAACATGAATCCCAACATCTGAACATTGGTGGGCTGAGGTGCAAAGGTGGAGTGCAAGGATGTGTTGCTGACCCTTTTGACCATATCAGAACTATGAGAGAAAAACAAAAGCACCTGTTCACAGGCAAGCATGCACCAACATAGAGATGTGTCCTCTCATGCCAATAGACCCTAAATTAAGTTCCATTAATTTTTAAGAAGCATTATGAAGTTAGGGAGCAGTGTGCAGAAAGAGCACTAAAGTCAGTTTTAGAATGTTCCAACACCTTCCATTTCGGCCACCTTATTGAATCTGACTGATCTCAGTTTTCTTTTCTATATCAATGTCCTAAGTGCTTTGTGAGATGAAAAAAGATTGTATATTCAAAAGAAAAGTGCTTTATAAAATAGTTTACACAGACATTATCATTGTTCAAAAATTGCAACCATACTTATAGCTAAACTCAAAGCATTCCCCACGAAGCTGGGAGGTCCTAAGAGAGACAAGCATTGTGGAAGCCACAAGTTCTGTTAATTCCACGGGAGGCATTTGCAAAGTGTTATGAGGGAACTCTGAGCCTTCATCAACCATGCTCCTTCCACCTAAGATGACAAGACTGTGCTCGTAAGGAGTGGAATGTCAACACACACATTTTATAGTTGAGAAAAGGTAAAGTCCCCACAGAGATTAAATGACATACCTAAGGTCACACAACCAGTTAGCAGTAGGACCCAGATTAGATTCTTGGGCTCCTGTGGTCCAATCATTCTTTTTTTGTTGAAAAGAGAAACTTTCCCACAGTAACACTATTTTAGCTAAATCTGTTAAATTCATGGGAGTTGCCTTTAGGGTGAGTGATGATGAGTACCCCAGGTCCTTGGTATTAACTACCTAAAAATTTTGGAAAAAAGATAAAATGGAAAGTGAAATCAGGTTAGAGCAAGAAGGGAAAAAGAGAAGACCTTAGCATGTTTTTCTCCATAATGTCTACACTGCTAAATATCACCTAACTTGCCCCTGAATGTCGGGGGCGTGGAGGGCAAGGGAGCACTAGAGGCATGTTTATTCGGCAGTTACCAGTGGATAAGTGAATTCTTTCTAAAATTTCACTTTAGGGCCAAGATTTATCTAAATATGTCACTGTTTAGACCACTAAAAAAATATGGTATAAAAGTTCTGATTCTCATTTCACAATATGTTAATCTTTCTTTATTTATTCCTCCCAAATGTTTTTAAAACAGTCTCTCTCTGGGACAATTGGATCCTGTGTATCCTGTCAAATTTTAGTAGAAAGCAAATTTTTATAACCAAATTATAAAGCTTTCAACACTGAGGCTTATTTATGATGGAAACATTGACAGAATATTAACTGTAGTGGCTTCAGTGATACATGCTCCAGTGAGGCAGAATTTCCAAATTGGGCAAATACTAAAATTATTTAGCATCTATTTTAATGCCCTTCCTTCAACATCGTGTACCATCTCCCCATTTCAAGAGTATCTGATCCATTTTTGGAGTGATTTTTTTTTTTTAATCTGACATCAACTTTATACATCATTTAAATAAAAGACCTCAATGTTGCAGATTTTTTAAACTAAAACTTGTTCTAGTTTGCCCGGGAATTAACTTTAAAAACAAGATATGGCAGAGCAGTGTCCTGCAACCACTTGACGTTTGATCTTAAATTTAACTCTAATTGACTATGATCAAATCTTTCAAAAGAAAATAATATTTTGCTTTTTGCTTTTACCTCTGAACCACAGTTAGGAGGGGAAAGGGAAACTCAAATTCAACCTTTCCTTTTAAAAATCACTGAGTCCACATATGGTTCTCTATGAGGAAAATTTCTCCAACAGGCCAGGCAACTTTTCACCCATTTGAATAACAAACGAAATTCATAATATTTCTCTTTCCGAAGTCTTAACAAGAACCACAGACCTAGGTTATGCTTTATATTTAATTGAAGAAAAAAAAAGATAGCTGAGAAATTGAGGCACTGATGAAAATAACCAACTGTTGTGTAAAGTCATTCAAAGCCCAGGGACTTGATAGCAGGAATCCCTGCTCCCAGACCACCTCCCCAGATCTAAGTGGTTAATCAGACAAGGATTCCATTAGGGTCTGAAATTGTTCATGTGCTTTGTGGCAGCCGCAAACCCCTGGCCTCCTGTGGAATGAAAAAAATACATAACACGAATGAAGGCGCAAATCAAGCCTGTCCAGCCGCAGGTTCCCAGTCAGAGGCACCCCAGGAGACCCCAGATGAAGCTCATTTAATATGTATGCGAATGTTTTTGAGAGCTTTTTCCTCTTTGGCTTCGTGAAAGAGATGTTGATACCAAATGTATAGAAAGGGGACAGGAGACAGAGACATTAAACATTCGCCTGTCAGGAGAAGGAGCAGAAACAGTAGCAGCTGGCTGTGCCTGAGAACAGAGAAAGGAAATGGAGTAAGAGGGGAAAGTGAAACTCACCATTTGAGCTCCCTTTTCCTAAGCTGACAAGGACCAAAAAAGGGCAAGGGGGGGCGGTGGGGAAACAATGGATGGAATTAAATGTGAATGCGTGAATTCTAGGGGATTTGGTGATCTGAGAGGTGTTGTTCATTTGATACAGTGATCATTTCTTTTCAAAAATATACTTCTTTGGCTAATGTGTGCTTTTTAAGACACCGATCTTAGCTTCTTTTCTGTTATGTAAAGCTACCAAACCATCTCATTTATCAAATAATTCCCACTGGAACAGATGAAAGAATAATGGAGGAGGAAAGCAAAACATCTTTGATGTGCTGCTTTATCAGAAATGTGTGTCAAAGGTCAAAAAAGCAGTGCTCCGGAGTCTCTTAAACATGTCATTGTCATAATATAAAAACTGACTTACTAACTCAGATTATTTGGAGAGTTAAGTGCTTGTGTTATTGCAAATTAAACTAATTAGTATCATTTCCTGACAGCTGCAGCGAGTGTTAGCAATTCCACGAATTTTCTTCAGCCATTCGTATGGGATGCACAGAGGGGAGATAGCTTTGTGATTTAATGGAATGGGATCAGCTTATCATACTAAGGGTACAACATTCCACTCCCAATAGAGAACAGCTTCCACACTCACTCCTTCCCAGTTTATCCACAATTATTATACTTTTCACTTATTAAATAGGAAGAAGCATGGCAATGTGAGGTGTCAGTGGTTCCTCAAACAGCCATGAGAGGGAAATATATTGGAATTTGCCTGTAGTATTTCCCTTTTGGAATCGCCGAGATTATGCTCTCCAGTCTTTGAACCAAAATTGTAGCTGCCCGTAAAACATGCTGGAACTAATTTTCTACCACAGCTAGCTTAATTGTTATAAAGCAGCTTATAAAAATGCCCCGAGTGGAGCTTCCAGCATCTGTAAATGAACAGATGAAGCAAAAGCTTACGTATTTCATCAGCTTTTCTCTGGAACGGATGCTTCTAACCATGAATGATTATCAAAGACTAATGATAGGTGTTTTTGCAACACTGAACACAGGAGAACTTACATAATGACTTCACCTACTAGACACAAAAATTAAGGAATCATTCAGACTGCATACTGTCAGTCATAATCTAATCCTTGTAACAATGAGTTCCCTAGTAAATTGAAGAAGCGACAAACTTTTTAGAAAAGAAACATGAAAAAGAAAAAAAGGAGGATAAGGACAAGAGAGAATGAAAGGAAAAAAAGTATGCGAAAAGGAGAAAAACTAAAGATCTGTAAGAAGTATGTAGTTAGGAGTTCAGATCATAATGGACTCTTGTATCTCATTCTTGATTTTGCTCTGACTTCTAATACTGATTTTTCATCCCATATTTAATAAAGGAGCAGAGGACTCAGTGACATCTCTGGAACTATTTAAAGTGAACTAGTTAAGAAGTGAAAGGGGGAGCTGAGAGCAAGGAGAAGGCTAGAGGAGCCCCTATTCTGCCCCTGCAGACTCCTTTAGTATATAAATAATTGACCTTCTTACAAACAATTCAACACTTTTGCAATCAGATGTCAAGAGCATTTTATTGTCTTTTTCTACTGCTTAGAATGACTTTCTGTCTAGGACAAACTAAAGGATTACCAGAGAAGGAGCAGTGAGACTGGGATCCAGACTTCACCAGCTACACATTAGAGTCACCAATAACAGCAGAATCGCTGAGAAGGTGGCATTGGTATTTTTAAAACCTCAAAGTTGATTGTGATGTGCAGCAGAGTTCAGAGCCATGGGATAAAGAAATGAGGTTCAGCCTGTTTAGAGAAGAGCCAAATGGCATGGTGATGAGCAGGATGGACTTTTTACAATCTCCAAATTGTTGTGGAAAGGCAGGGCGAGGGGGCACTAGAAATGTACAAACCCTTGGGCCTGGCAATGCAACTTCCAGGAAGATATCCTACAGGTGTACGTACACATGACTGGGTATGAGGATACTGGTGGTATTATTATTTGAAATAGCACAAGATGGCATAAAACCTTAAAAGGCAAAGGTTAAATGAAGTATGTATACATACACAATGAAATACTACACAAATGCTCAAAAGAATGAGCAGATCTGTGGGCGCTCATGTGGCACAGCCGTAAGATAAATTATGAACTTTAAAAAGGAGAGAGAACAGTATACGTGGTATACTATCATTTTTGTAAAAATGAAAAAATGGGGATATATGTGTTTGCATAATCATAGACTATCTATGGAAAGATACATAAAAATCTGGTAACCATAGTTGCCGTAGTTATCTCTGGGGAGGGGGATTTGAGCAACTGGGGTTCAGAAGAAGGAGAAAGACTTTTCACCATATGCTCTTTCATACTGCTTAAATTTTTTTTCAGTGTGCAGGGTAAATATATTGCCTCTAACATTAACTGATCTTAAAAATTAAATTTCCTTAGTAAGATGTGTTCTATTTAATTCTTCCAGAATGCTACATTGCTATCATATATGCAGAGCTGCATTTCTATAACTAATACCTTTAAAAAGTCCTCGGTCATTTTTTTTAAACTAAACAAACTGATAATGCTATGTGCTTAATTCTCCTTTGTGAAGCCTTTATTAAAGGTTCAGCTTTTACTGGTGATATTTATCCAGTTTGATTCAATGCAGTTGAACTATTGCTCACTGAGCCCTGTTAGGAGCAGATTGTTTCAATAGTGCTGTGAGAAAACACATGAATGTTCTTACCACAGTATCTGGGACACAGGAGAAACTCTTTTGACTTTGATGGATGATGAAGTGATGCAGGAATGAATGAAAGAGGAAACAAAAATATAGAACTTCAAAAATTGGGCCAGTCGTGGTGACTCATGCCTGTAATCCCAGCACTTTGGGAGACCAAGGCAGGTGAATCACCTGAGCTCAGGAATTTGAGACAAGCCTGGTCAACATGGTGAAACTCCATCTCTACTAAAAACACAAAATTTATTCGGGGAGCACCTGTCATCCCAGCTACTTGGGAGGCTGAGGCAGGAAAGTCACTTGAACCCGGGAGGTGGAGATTGCAGTGAGCTGAGATCTTGCCACTGCACTCCAGCCTGGGCAACAGAGCGAAACTCAGTCCCAAAAGAAAAAAAAAAATCGAAGTCTGTACATTGCAAGTCCATGTCAAAATTTTCACTGATCCACAGCAAAATGAGAATAGTAAGGACATGAAATGGGTTTATTCACTTTAAATGTCTGTCTATCTTCATAAGACCTTCTGTATTTTGTATATTGTAAAGTTATTTATTTTATGAAATAATGTCATAATAAATAGTAGCTATCAATTTTTATTTTTGAAGCCATTATTTGGTAAAATAAAAGTTTGGCAAAATCTGTGTTGAGCCTCCAACTTTTACATGTCCATGAAATGTAAAGGTTTGGTAACCCTGAGAAGCCAGATGTTATTAAAATGTCAGAATGGAATGACAATGGAAAAAAAGACTTTTTGTCAACTGGCTACTTTTTATTATAATAGTTTATTTTCTATCTATTGTTCATTGTAAGACATTATTTTAAGATATATTAAAATAAGCATTAATAAATCTACATTTTCAATATGATTTGCTTTTTAAAACAATTATTTAATACTTGCACTTCAAAAAAGGTTTTTAACTTGGAAATAGTAACTCTTTTCTAGAAATGATTTTTAAGAAGATTGAAAATGAACCCAAAGGTAGAAAGCTAAAGTGCCATAAGGAAAGATTTTACTTTTGATTAAAGCCATAATTAAGGTGGGGACACAGTGGCTCACACATGTAATCTCGGCACTTTGGGAGACCAAGGCAGGCAGATCACTTGAGGTCAGGAGTTTGAGGCCAGCCTGGCCAACATGGTGAAACCCCATCTCTACTAAAATTACAAAAATCAGCAGGGTATGGTGGTCTGCACCTGTAATCCCAGCTACTCAGGAGGCTGAGGAAGGAGAATTAGTTGAACCCGGGAGGTGGAGGTTGCAGTGGGTGGAGATAGTGCCACTACATTCCAGCCTGGGCAACACAGCAAGACTCTATTTCAATAAATAAATAAATAGCCATAATTAGCCATATTCGCCAAATACTAGCTCCTTTGTTTCTCAGCGACTTAGATCCTCACTGCTATGAAGGCCTGTTCGTTATTAACCAAAAGGAAAACAATAATGGAGCTACATCAATTTCAATTTGATGAAAAACTGTTGACTACAGTTTTGTTTTGTTTTTTTTCCCTCAAGGACTAATTTTTTTTTTGTCTTCCAGGCTCATTGGCCCATTGTTTTTGGAGGCAAGACATAATCAAATGAAAGGCCCAGCACACTGGGAATTAAATGACTCACAGGAATTCAGTTCAATTTCAGTCACATCTTTTGAGTGTCTATGACATGCCACCTACTCTGCTAGGCACCTAGGACATAAAATGAGTGTGGCCTGACCCCTGTCTATTGCAGATTGCTCACAGTTTGCCCAGAATCTATGTATGTAAGTAATTAGCCATAATGTATAAATCTATGTTCTCCTAGAAACAAAGTATTATGGAAAGAAACGACGTGTAGGGATGGGTAATTCTATTGGGTCAGGGAAGCTTTTGAAAACTTCTAAGAGATAGCTGCTTTTTAACTGGACTTTGAAGGACTGATGGTGAAAAAAGACATTCTTTACTGTGATAGCAATTATTACAAAGTTGAAGCAATCTATTAAGGAGTTTGTTTCCCATTAAAGTGTGAGCCTTATAAATAAGGCCTCTGCCTTATTCAATTTTGTGTCTTACTAGCCCTTAATACTAGGGCTTTTACATAACAAGGGCTCAGTACATGAATGAAGGAATTGGCTAGGCAACACAATACATTTTAAAGGGCATATTTGTAAAACATGAGATTACAGTCTCTCAACCTTTAACATACAAGATGAAGACGGACAACTGAAGAAACTCTACTATGTAACGCATACGCATGATTCCTCATCTACCTGCAAAAGCACTGGGTAAACAGTTTTGAAACATGCTTTCTACTCTGAGTTTGGCATTGAAATTTATTTATCATCTTCTTATCCTTGATGACTAGATGTTAATATTTTTCAACATCTAAATCCTAGAGCCTGACAAAATTTAAGAATTTGGTCTTACCTAATGCGAATGACTTTACACAGCTTGAAAGAGGGTGTTAAGTAGATGGTCAGTAAATGTCGTTGGCTGATGGCAGTGTCTCTGGCTTAGATAAGTTAAAGGACAGCCCATTTAAATCAGAGAAATGCAAATCAAAACCACAATGAGATACCATCTCACACCAGTTAGAATGGCAATCATTAAAAAGTCAGGAAACAACAGGTGCTGGAGAGGATGTGGAGAAATAGGAACACTTTTACACTGTTGGTGGGATTGTAAACTAGTTCAACCATTATGGAAAACAGTATGGCGATTCCTCAAGGATCTAGAACTAGAAGTACCATATGACCCAGCCATCCCATTACTGGGTATATACCCAAAGGATTATAAATCATGCTGCTATAAAAGACACATGCACGCATATGTTCATTACGGCACTATTCACAACAGCAAAGACTTGGAATCAACCCAAATGTCCATCAGTGACAGACTGGATTAAGAAAATGTGGCACATATACACCATGGAATACTATGCAGCCATAAAAAAGGATAAGTTTGTGTCTTTTGTAGGGACATGGATGCAGCTGGAAACCATCATTCTCAGCAAACTATTGCAAGAACAGAAAACCAAACACCGCATGTTCTCACTCATAGGTGGGAACTGAACAATGAGATCACTTGGACTCAGGAAGGGGAACATCACACACCAGAGCCTATTATAGGGGGTGAGGGGGGAAGGATTGCATTGGGAGTTATACCTGATGTAAATGACGAGTTGATGGGTGCTGACGATTTGATGGGTGCAGCACACCAACATGGCACAAGTATACATATGTAATCAAACCTGCACGTTATGCACATGTACCCTAGAACTTAAAGTATAATAATAATAATTTAAAAAAAAAGAAAATCCTTTGCTATGTTACATCTTTTTACCAGGAAAGGGAAAAAATATCTTTCTCTCCTTCTCCCCATCCACCACTCCTTTCTTCCTTCTTTGTTTGCTTACCTTGTCAAAGATTATTCTTGCAGCCTTAGTTTATTTATTTTTATTCTATGCCCCAATATATAGTTCTGGAATCTCCCCAGTGTGGATGTTCGTTTTCCATTTGAATCTACCCACATACATCCACCTCCATCCCCTAAGAAGATGAAGATGGAGTCTGTTTCTCTTTTCCCCATTAGTTTTCCCTTGGGTAGCACTAATAAATACCTAAGGGGTTGTGTTGCTGTTGCATGTACTTATTTTTATGACTGAAACAGAAGACACATCACATTCTCAATATCCCCACTCCCAAGGATTGTGAAGAAATTTTGCACGGGCAGAAAATGAGCTACCTGAGCCTATGATGTGCGCTTTGTTTTAAGAGAGGATAGGGCTTTAGAAAAAAAATACCTTAAAGAAGTATATAATTGTTGGAAGCATGATGAGAACATGATATTGGAACAGAATATAATTCATGTTTTCTAATGAGGTCATGTCAGTTATAATTGTTGTAGCCATGGAGAGCCATCATGTGGACTCATTTTCCAGACTACCATCCCTGTAACGCCATTTACTGTGAAGTTTGGCTCACATTTGCAGTGTCAGGGAGGTGCCAATATCTATCTTTACACAATAGAACAGAGAAACTTCTACTATCTTTTCAGCCAGATATCCATTTTTAAAATAGCCTGGGTTGAAATTTAAATGATGCTCCATAACAGTTTGAAACTCACCCTGTTTTATAAGGAAGCAACACATTTTCATGGGGCAGTCTTCCGCAGATTCAAAAGCAGCACTGGTGGCACTGAAGGAGCTCTAATAAGCTACTGGATAATAAGCATATATGTTTTATTAAGTGCCTAAATAAGCACTAGCATCATAGATTTCACTGCATGCTACATACAGCCCTTTCAGGATTCCAGACATGGAGCCAATTATTAATTCTTTCGCAAAGTAATTTACTCAGGAAGGAACATGTTACAAAATGATTCTTATGCCAAAATTTCAAGCTTTTCTGAAGATGTTTCCCATTTAGACTAATGGACATTTGGCCTGAGTTACAGGAAGGGCCTGGACAGCAGCCGTATATAATCAGAAAGCTTGTCATTTGTTAATTTTACAATTGTTATTCATTTTAATAAGAAACTAGGCAAACTCTATATGTACAGAAACATTTTCTCATTCTTTGCAACAACTCAATAGGTTGGCTAGGATTACCATCCCTGTTTCACAATTGGGTGGCAAACAGGAGTGAGATAGAAGTGAGGGGCTGAGCTCTTTTGATGATTTAGTGTTTGCCTTAAGGGCCTTTCTTGTAAACACATAAACAAATGAAAGCAGTGAATGAAGACCTACTGTATGCCAGCACCTAGTTACTTCATGTTAAAATATTTGATATTTTTCAAATTTAAAAATCATGCTTAATTTTTTTATTATTACAAGAACAATACAGACTTCAAATTTAGAAGAAAAAAAAAAAGGAGAAAAGAAATAAAATACTCAGAGGAAAATAGGAGAAAGTTTCTATGTGGAAAGCATCTATAATCCCCCATTCCCAAAGGTAGTCAGAGGAAACCTCTTGGTATATACAGCCTCTGGACTTTTCTCTCCTTTCGTTTGTTATATATTTTTCCATATTTTTACTTGAATGAGACTACAATACATGTACTGTTCTTAAACTTGCTTTTTTCACTTAAAAAAGTCGCTAGTATATTTTCACAAAAGTATACACAGATTTCGTTTCGGTATTAAATGACTTATGTACATCACTGTTTTAATCAAGTAATCTGGTGAGTGCAAAGAAGAAAGTTAAAAAAATTGTATCACATAAACAGCCAGCGTGAGTATATAATTCTCTATATTTCTTCTTTATATATACTTTATGTATATGTTCTTTATGAGTCTCTTAAATTGTTATTTAATATTTCTCTGTATAGTTTAGGTAACCAACTCTCTATTTCTGAATAATTAGTTTTGTCTCAGTTTTTGTTATTACCATGTATATATTTCCATGGATATATTTTATTGTGCATTTGTCTAATAATTTCCTTAGGTTCCATTTTTAGAAATACAATTCATGGGTTTAATTTTAATACATATTGCCAGGTTGTCTTCAAGAAAGAGAAAATTTTATATCTCGTTACCAATTTATCTCTAATTATCAATGAATCTGAGCATTTTTTTCAAATATTTGTTAGACATTTGTACTTCATTTGTGACTTACCTATTCACGCTTTTGTCTATTTTTTCTGTCATAGTGTTCATCTTTTTGTTTTTTATAGCTGATCTGCAATAGGCCTTTATATATCTAGGAAAATATTTCCTTATCAAATGCATTGCAGCTTTTTTCTTGTTTGTTGTTTGTCCTTCAGCTTTGTTTATGGTACCTTTGTAATAAATCAGCTTAGAAATTTTATGTTATCAAATCTTTTCATCATCCCCTTTACATCTTTTGACATTGATAACACCACTCAAGAATTACAAAAATCTGTATCTGGCTGGGTGTGGCAGCTCACACCTGTAATCCCAGCACTTTGGGAGGCTGAGGTGGGCAGATCAATTGAGCCCAGGAGTTTGAGACCAACCTGGGCAACATGATGAAACCCTGTTTCTACAAAAAATACGAAGAGTGTGGTGGTGTACACCTGTAGTCCCAGCTATTCAGGAGGCTGAGGTGGGAAGATCACTTGAGCCTGGAAGTTCGAGGCTGCAGTGAGCCATGATTGGACCTCTGCACTCCAACCTGGGTACAGCCTGGGCAACAGAGAGGCCGTCTCAAAAAAAAAAGTATCTTACATGCTCTCATTTTTTACATTTAAAATATTTACAACACACTTTGGGAGGCCGAGGCGGGCAGATCACGAGGTCAGGAAATCCAGACCATCCTGGCTAACATGGTGAAACCCCGTCTCTACTAAAAACACACAGACACACACACACACATAAATTAGCTGGGTGTGGTGACGGGCACCTGTAGTCCCAGCTACTTGGAAGGCTGAGGCAGGAGAATGGCATGAACCCGGGACCGGAGGTTGCAGTGAGCCGAGATCGCGCCACTGTACTACAGCTTGGAGGACACAGCAAGACTCTGTCTCAAAAAAAAAAAAAAGAAAAATTTACAACAAATGATTTTCTGAAATTTATTTTTATGTATAGCGTGAGTAAGGGCCAAAATTTTTTTTCACAGTTTTCTACCATTTGTCTCCAAACAATTTATGATCAGAAATACTACTTTTTTCATAAATCGCCACATATTCTGTGGTATGTTTCTAAACTGTTCTGTGTCATTGAGCTATCTGTCTATTCCTATGTTGGTGCCTTACCATATTAATTATCACAGCTTTAGAGAAAATTTTATTATGTGGAAGGGGAGTTTTACCTCATTAATTTTTTTCAAAAATTTCCTTGACTATTTCCATGTATTTGTCCTATATATAAATTTTATAGTAAATTTATTAAGTAATCCCCTCCCTCCAAAATTACTTTAGCATTGTTGACTATTTAATCTTAAGAAGCAAAAGGATTTGTAAATCCAGGCATTATTCTTATGGGTCAAAACTCATATGAAATCTGGATACTGTGTTTCAATAAAAGGTCATGAATTCTATACAACTCTTAAGGTAAAACATATTCAACAAATATTTATATGTCTCTGAAATAGTGTTCTTTTCAATTTTGAGGTTTCTCCCATATATTAGTATAAATAAGATTCGCAAGCTAAGACTGTTCAAACCATGGTTTATAATGTTGCATTTAAATTAAAGTAAAATAATTCATAAAGTTTCTATCATTCTGTTACTCACCATCTAACCATATTGATTCCTATGCTTTGGGGTGTTGTCTGACTCAGAGAACACCCACTAAATGCATATAATGAGCATCTGCCAAAGGAATCCAGATAGTATTCTGTTCTGTGTGCCTTCATATCACAGTGAGCAGGGGTGGGGAATGGAAGCTCAATATATTTTCTTCAATATAATAACAGTGATGGTGAGCCCCTGGTTCTCCTCAACCCCAAAAAGAGTTTCAGGATTCAGTTTATCAACTGTCAATAGGCAAATGCATGTTTTTCTTTTCCCATGAGCTGATTAAAGTTGTGGTCTCTTGTAATTCATGGCATTCCATTGTATTTATTTCTGCTGGAATTTTCAGGCTGGATTACTGTAACTAATATACCACTAAGTCTGTGCTGCAAAATCCTTGACCTTTTGAATCCTCCTTTTTAGCAGAAAATTGGCATAAGAAATTTCAACACAATAAATGCTTGAATTTTTTTCTTAATCTTGATCCAGAATTCACATGGTTCAATTTAATTATGCAGAGGCTCTTTGCCACCAGTGCTAGTTTGGGTTAAGGGTTCTTGGAGATTGTGGTGATAGGAGAAAAAGAGAGATGAGATAATTCTATTTGCAGTGGATTATTAGGAGAGAAACAAAAATATAAAATATGAATCCTTGGGTTTTTTCTAAAATAATTTGTGCCCACAGGTCAATTTCAGCACACAGATTTGCTGGCCTCCCAAACCATGTGACTTCGAAATTGATTTAATCTTTCATATGCGATTGAAGAATCTTTATGCACCTCCCCCACCCCTGGTGATGACAAAAAGATGGAATCTGCAATCATAGCCTATCTGTGTAGGATTGGGAGAGATTTCGAACTAGGAGAAGAAATGGGAGGCAGCAGAAGGTGCTATGCTTAGAGTCTGTAGGGATATTGTCGGTCTAAACTCATGTGACTTATTTCTGCTATTTTAGGAGTCTGCAAACTTTCTCTGTAAAGGGCCCAAGGGCCAATAGTAAATTATTTTAGGTTTTGCAGCTGGCATATGCTTTCTGTGATTTCTTCTTATTATTATTCTTTTGTTTGTTTAGTTTGCTTTTGTTTTTACAGCCCTTTAAAAATATAAGAACCATTCTTAGCTCAAAGATGGCTCAAAAACAGGCCACGGGTTAGACACGGGCCACTGGCTTAGTTTGCCAACCCCTTTATGGGCTCAATGGAAGATAAAGTCACACACAAATCATCAGATTTTGAGATGCTGCTGGTTATAATTGCAATACTACCTTATGTTTTAATTTTGTTTTATTGTTTGCCCAGCCTATCCTTGAACATTGTCCCATTTGATCCTCAAAATAACACTTACGGGACATCATTATTCATATATTAGAGAGAAAACAAGCCCAGGGAGGTAGTGACTTGCCCCAAACTATACAGATGCTCAAGGGGAAATCCAGGAATGAAAGCATCTTGTGGTTCATGTTTGTTGCTCTTCTTTTATGTTAAACTCAGACTGAATAAGAGAAAATGTTGGTAGAAAGGAAATCAGATTGAGAAATCTGCTAGTTCATCATTAACATGTCTGTCCTCTGAGACCCTCAAGCTTTAAGTTGAATAAAAACCCAAGAACATATATTCCTGACTTCTTTCACAGTGCAGTGGCCCTAAGGGCTTAGATAAATTACCACATCAACTTGTAGCCCGGTCAGGATTTTGGAAAATCTCTAGGTAGCTCATAATTCCCACCTATGCTGATAAAAATGATGTGATTCGTGCTTTATTAATGCTTTAAAAGACTGCAAAGAAGTGATAGTTTCGCTTCTAGGAACATACTCCACGATACCATAGTTGGATTGAGGGAACAGGGAGAACAAAACTCTTCATTTCATCAGCCTGCCAACAGGAGTCTGAGCAATGAAATACAACAGAATTGTTTAGAAAGACATGTTAACTCAACTTGTGTGGCCCAGAGGCTAATCAGAATCTACATCATAAAGAATAGGCAAAGGTACATATGGGACTCATTCCTGCACTTTTATGGGTTAGAGACATGAACTGTGTATCCCATTACACAGCAGAATAACACTAGTATGAGAGAGATAAGGTCCAAGAAATACAGTAACTTTATGGATTATATTGTGATATCTTTTTTTGCTGAACATTATAGGCCACCATTGTTTAGTAACATTTATTTTTTAATTTGGATTTTTAGTCGCTATTTTCTGTATTTAAAAGTGCCTATCTTTAAGAAGGCTGTCACCCTGTTACACTTAATAAATGAGTGCTACCAGAGTTCTGTGACCACTTGTGGCTTCTGCAACTTGAAAATGTGGAAATGTTGGAGAAGGTTCAGAAAAGACTATGAAAAATAAAAGTACTGTAAAAATAAAAGCTGGGAGCAAGATTAAAGGGATTTATTTTTGCTAAGGTTTAAAAATACTTAAGAGTGACTGATGCAGTGATTGGCGATCACATTAAAGGTTTCCACATAGAGCATACAGAGCAATGGTTTTCTCTTTCAATCTGAAACAAGAGCACAAGAAAAAATCTAGAACTTTGATTTCCAATTTGTAGGCTCCCACGGAATTACTTAGAGGGATCCTCAAATTTTTATAATTGTATCAAACACTAAATACTCACACACAAAAAAAACCGATGTTATCTCTTTTGTGTGAAATGTTTGCTATTAAAAGGGGGTCTTTGTTTTTGAAAATGTTGAGAACCACTGATCTTGAATATAGCATTGGGATATAATTGAGGTACAAAAACTAACATCCAGCAATGAGAATTATTAACCTACAAGCATTGAAATGTACTTTGATAGACTGATGAAAATAGAGACGATTGTTATTTCAAGGTAACATAGAAGTTTGTTTATTCCTTTATTCATTCCACAATCACTGAATATGATCTATGTGTGAATGTACCCAGCATTGTTCTAAGCCTGCAGCTGAATAGGGTTGAGGTGGGCACCCTTTCTGGAATCATGTCATTCACAGTCTCTTAGTCACTAGTAGAATATATTAATTCATGACTAGCATGAGATTGTTTCCAGTCCTATAATTTTATTATCTTACCTTAATAGCAAGGAATAACAGATTTTGAAAAGGAAAGGTGAAGGTTTACTTTTGAGGCTTATCTCTGCATTTGAAATGAGATCATAATCAAATAATGAACAGAGGAGTCACCTTTAAAAATCCTAAATTTTATTTCCCAGTTTGTGAGACAGTTAAAGAATATTCATTTTACCTGTACCTATCTTACATGATTGTTTCCTGTATTCAGAAGGTATGTTGTTGGTTGTCATTTAGACTCCAGATCCTTAAAGTACTTCAGAGAGGAAAGTTTGCCTCCTCCTCCTCCCGCTATTTGTTCTTTTCCAGGGTAAAGGTGGAGATGAATGTAGTTTTTTAGTAGTAAGTTGTATTCATTCCATAAAAAGATGATGATTTAATCTCCGATTACTCATTGAGCTTTCAATTCACTTAGAGGTCTTCATGATGATTAATTTTCTTTAAAGAACACCATAAATTTATATCCTAATGGACTTGCCATATGAAGTTTATGATTACAATATAGATAAGAGATACTCATCTCTTCTGTTAAAGGGCTGTACCCTAGTGATACGACCTCTTAAAGCTTATCCTTTTTTTTTTTTTTTTTTTTTTTTTTTGAGACGGAGTCTCGCTCTGTCGCCCAGGCTGGAGTGCAGTGGCGCGATCTCGGCTCACTGCAAGCTCCGCCTCCCGGGTTCACGCCATTCTCCTGCCTCAGCCTCCCGAGTAGCTGGGACTACAGGCGCCCGCCACCGCGCCCGGCTAATTTTTTGTATTTTTAGTAGAGACGGGGTTTCACCGTGGTCTCGATCTCCTGACCTTGTGATCCGCCCGCCTCGGCCTCCCAAAGTGCTGGGATTACAGGCGTGAGCCACCGCGCCCGGGCTTATCCTTTTTCTTTTGTGTTCCATCTAAAGTTATCTTTAATGTCACAGACAGTACAAGAAAGAAACAAAATTTGTCATCTTTTCTCCAGAAGTATTAGGAACCATGCTTTTCTCCTCCTCAAATGAAAATTCTTAAAATACCTTACCATAGACATTTGTATCTGCAGAGATTGTTCCAAATCTCTTATGGCGAATATTTATTGAGCATTTAAATGTGAGCCAGGAACCTGCGGCGCGTGGTGGCTCACGCCTGTAATCCCCGCACTTTGGCAGGCGGAGGCGGGCGGATCACGAGGTCAGGAGATGGAGACCATCCTGGCTAACGCCGTGAAACCCCATCTCTACTCAAAATACAAAAAAATTAGCCGGGCATGGTGGCTGGCGCCTATAGCCCCAGCTACTCGGGAGGCTGCGACAGGAGAATGGCGTGAACCCGGGAGGCGGAGTTTGCAACGAGCAGAGATTGCGCCACTGCACTCCAGCCTGGGCGACAGAGCGAGACTCCCTCTCAAAAAAAAAAGAAGAAGAAAAAAAAAAAAAGAGTCAAGAACTCTTCTAAACACTTCATGTATATTATCTCATTTCATCATAACAACGCTATGAGCCAGATACTATTGTTATCCCCATGATACAGATGAGGAAACTGAGGCACTGAGAGGTTAAGTAACCTGTTTAAAGTTACACCAGTGAAGCCAAGGGTCAAGCCCTGAAAGTGTCTCTTAACCACATTCCCTACACTGCTTCTCAAGAAGGAAATGGTTGAGTTTCTTTTGAGACATTCTTTTTTTGTTTGGTTGGTTTTTCTTGAGTTTCGCTCTTGGCACCTAAGCTGGAGTGCAATGGCACAATCTTAGCTCACTGCAACCTCTGCCTCCTGGGCTCAAGTGATTCTGCCTCAGCCTCCTGTGTAGCTGGGACTACAGGCGCGCGCCACCAAGCCTGGCTAATTTTTTTTACTTTTAGATGGGGTTTCACCATGTTTGCCAGCCTGGTTTCGAACTCCTGACCTCAGGTGATCCACCCACCTTGGCCTCCCAAAGTGCTGCAATTATAGGCATGAGCCACTGCACGCGGCCTCTTTTGAGGCATTCTGACGTGGACACAATCTAGAAACATTAGTCAAAAAATTTTTAAACATGTATTTATTTCTAGAATGCCTAGCATGGTATATTCAATAATGGAATACAGGTACTCCTTGACCTGTGACGTGATTACATCCTGAGAAGCCCATTGTAAGTTTAAAATATCCTAAGTTGAAAATGCATTGAATACACCTACTGAATTTCATAGCTTAGCTTAGCCTATCCTACCTTGAACGTACTCAGAACACTTACGTTAGCCTATAACTGGGCAAAATAATCTAACCTAAAACCTATTTTATAATAAAATGTTGAATATCTCAGGTAATTTATTAAATACTGTACTTAAAGTAAAAGATAATGCCATTGTAAAGTCAAAAAAATCATTAAATTGAACTACCATAAGTCAGGGATCTTCAGTACCATACAGCAGTGAAAGATGAATGAGCTACAGCTAAATATATCAGCATAGGTGAATGTCACAAACATGTGAAGATAAAAACCAAATACATAATTATTATTTAATTCATATAAAGTTAAAAAGCATGCAAACCAAACAACATAATGTGAGGGCATAAGTATATGATAAATTTTGAGAAAAGTCTATACACAAATGCAGGATTGGAGAAAGACGGAAATATAATTTGGGAAGGCTACATAGGGAATTTCAAATTACCGATAGTGATACACAGGTATTTTGTTTATTACTATTTTAATCATGTATATATGTTATATATTTATTATGTATGATATTTCATAATTACGTATTTAAGGAAATAATATACAAATGCAAGGCAATATCTTTATTGCAAAGTGGATATAGCAATATTTCAATATAGCATCAAATATTAACTAACATTTTCTTAATTAGAACTTCTCTATGCTCCAGTGAACTTTTAGTCATTGTAAGAACTGACAGGCTGGGCACGGTGGTTCATGCCTGTAATCCCAGCACTTTGGGAGGCCGAGGCGGGCAGATAACTTGAGGTCAGGAGTTTGAGACCAGCCTGGACAACATGGTGTAACCCCCTTTCTACTAAAAATACAAAAGTTAGCCGGGCTTGCTGACACACGCCGTAATCCCAGCTACTAGGGAGGCTGAGGCAATCACTTGAATCCAGGAGGCGGAGGTTACAGTGAGCTTAGATCATGCCATTGCACGCTATTGGGCGACAGAGTGAGACTCCATTCCCCACCCCACCAAAAAAAAGAACGGACAGATCCTTTGAATTGTAAAAGAATAATTAAATCATTTCTAAGGTAGCAAAGTTGAGAGTATATTTTCTGACATTCTCATTTAAAAAACTGTTTATCAATATAAGAAAATTATGATGACTATTAACAGATGTATATGAATCACCATCACTTGCAATTCCTCACCACCAGATAACAGCATTTGCTGAGTAACACCAGAGTTTTTGCCATCATTTGGAAAGACAATCAGTATTATTTTATTCTTTGTGACACTCTGAATTGGGGGAAAGCTAACTATTTGTAGCTGATATCTTAGGGATCATAGCAACTGATCTGTGGTATCAATTCCAATTCTTGACTGTTACTTCTCAAGCCTGTACATGAATTCAATAACAACAGTGAAATTATCCTGCAAATGCCACCCTAATGTTCATATGTGAAACCTGGGTTCTCTACATGCAATCGAACTACCTACACAGGTGACTTGAACCTATGATATGAGGGAACAGAGTAGCAGCCTTCCTAGAACCCACTTCACTTAGACCCACCTCTCACTTTGAACCCCTCCTACTCTTTCTCCTCTGGCTATTTTTGTGCTTAGGAACAAAAGACTGGGAAGTAGAAAAGTTTAGCTTTTTATTCCTTTCCCATCACTCTCAAAAGTGCAAAATTCTGAACTTACCAATGTTGAAGGTCACTGAGAAGTAGAAGGTGTTCAATCAATCCATTTAAATTAGTGAGTACTTTAGTGAGCACCCAGATAGTCACATACTGTTCTAGGAGCTCAGAAGAACACAGAAGATAGGTTAAACGTGATGATTGTTTTTAAAAACTGTATAATTGGGGAGGCAATACTAAATACATTCTATAATTTAAAGCAGTACAAATAAGGTATACAATTACTTAGCACAGTATAGATATAATGCTACAGAAAGTCAACATCAGTTTTTATTTTAAAGTATTTTTTTCAAAAAGTTCTACCATCCTAAGATTTTATGTTTTGAACTATTCAAAAGTTAACTGAAGTTTAAATTTTGTATTAGACTCCAGTTATTGTATTTTGTATTTGGTATTTTTAACAAAATGATATCCCATTACTTAAAGTAACACTGCACGTTGGCTGCTTTGCCTATAGAGTAGCCATTCTTTCATTTCTTTACTTCTCTAGTAAACTTGCTTTCACTTAAAAAAAAAAAAAAGTAACACTATATTTTAAGCACAATTTTAGCAAATAAAATCCAATATATAAAGCAAGTAATGCATCATGACCATGTGGGGTTTATTCCAGGAATGCAAGTATATTTTGACACTAGAAAAGCGAATATAGCAGGGTGTGGTGGTATGCACCTGTCGTCCTAGCTACTTGGAAGGTTTACACGGGAGGATCACTTAAACCCAAGAGTTTAAGGTTACAGGGAGCTGTGATCATGCCATTGGACGCTAGCCTGGGTGACAGAGCAAGACTCTGTCTCTCTCTCCTTCGAAAATAAATAAATAAATAAATAAATAAAACTGACTAAATAGAAAAACCATGTGATCATCTCAATAAATGCAGGAAAAGATTTAGGAAAATCCAATATACATTTCTGAGAAGAATGCTTAGAAAACGAAAAATAGAAAGAAACCTCCTTAACCTGACAAAAAGCATCTTTGGAAAACCTACAAGTAACATCAGACTTAATGGTAAGACTGAAAGCCTTTTTTTTTTTTTTTTTTTTTTTTTTTTTTTTTTTTTTTTTTACGGAGTCTCGCTCTGTCACCCAGGCTGGAATGCTGTGGCACAATCTTGGCTTACTGCAACCTCCACCTCCCAAGTTCAGGAGATTCTTCTGTCTCAGCCTCCCGAGTAGCTGGGACTATAGGTGTGCGCTACCACACCCGGCTAATTTTTGTATTTTTAGTAGAGACAGGGTTTCACCATATTGGCCAGGCTGGTCTCGAACTCTTGACCTCATGATCTGCCTGCCTCGGCCTCCCAAAGTGCTGAGATTACAGGCCTGAGCCACCGCGCCCAACCCGAAAGCCTTTTTAAGATAAGGAACAAGCTAAGCCATGTCCTCTACCACCAATTCTATTCAACATTATACTGCATATTCTATTCTGTTCAATCAGGCAGGAAAAATAACAGACACCATATTAGGAAGGAAGAAATAGAACTGTGTTTATTCATAGACAATGTCATCATCCATGTAGAAAATCTGATGGAATCTACAATGAGCCAGAATAAATGAGTTCATTGAGATTTCTAGTTATAAAATTAATGTACAAAAATTAATTGCATTTCTGCTAGCAACAATCAGAAATTAAACTTAAAAGGCAATACCATTTACAATAACATAAAAATATGGAATACTTAAAATTAAAATTTGGCAAGAGATATGAAAGAACTGTGTGCTGAAACTATTAAACATTGTTGAGAGAAATTAAAGAAAATCTAAATAAAGAAAGAGATAAATAGTGTTTACGTGTCAGAAGACTCAGTATTGGCATAATGATAAATTGACCAACATAATACAAAGTCCAGAAATAGATACATACATAGGTAATTGATTTTTTTTCACATGGGTGCAAAGGCAATTCACTGCAGAAAATACAGGTTTTTCAATAAAGGGTGCTAGAACAAGCAAATACCCATATGCAAAATAATAAACTTCCATACACATTTCATATTATATTTTAAAAATTAACTCAAAATGGACCTCAGAATTAAAAGTAAAACACAAAACTATAACACTTCTAGAATAAAGTATGAGAGAAAATTTTTATGACTTTGAATTAGGCAAAATTTTCTTTCAACATCCAAAAGCAAGCCATAAAAGAAATAAAAAGACAAATTATACTTCATCGAATGGTAAACTTCTCTCTGAATGATGCTGTTAAAGAATAAAAAGACAAATCCCAGACTGGGAGAAAGTATTTACAAAGTATACATCTGATAAAAGGGTTATATCCAGTATATATAATAAAGAAATCTCTCAAAACTCAATAATAAGAAAACAACCCTTTCGAAAAAAGGGGCAAAAGTATTAAACAACCACTTCACTGAAGAAAATATGTGAATGGCAAATAGGTATATAAAAAGATGCTCAAGGCCGGGCGCAGTGGCTCATGCCTGTAATCCCAGCACTTTGGGAGGCCGACGCAGGCAGATCATGAAGTCAGGAGTTTGAGACCAGCCTGACCAACATGGTGAAACCTGTCTCTACCAAAAATACAAAAATTAGCTGAGCGTGGTTGTGTGCACTGTAATCCCAGCTACTCGGGAGGCTGAGGCAGAAGAATCACTTGGACCCAGGAGGTGGAGGTTGCAGTGAGCTGAGATTGTGCCATTGCACTCCAGCCTGGATGACAGAGTGAGACTCTGTCTCAAAAAAAAAAAAAAAAAGTTCAAAATCTTTAGCTACTAGGGTACTACTAAAATCGCTACATATCTATAAGAATGTCTAAAATAAAAAGACTGACCATATCAAGTGTTGGTGAAGGTGAGGAGCAACTTGATCTCTATAGATCACTGACGGGAGTATAAGATGCTGAAACCACCCTCTCCTTCCAAAAAGGAAAGTATATGTCCATACAATGATTTTTACACAAATGTTTATAACAAATTTATTTGTAATAGTGTGATGGTTAACTTTAGGTGTGGTCTTGACTGGATTAAGAAACACATAGAAACGGCCCAGTGCGGTGGCTCACACCTGTAGTCCCAGCAGTTTGGGAGGCTGAGGCGGGTGGATCATGAGGTCAGGAGATTGATACCATCCTGGCTAACATGGTGAAACCCCGTCTCTGCCAAAAAGAAAAATACAAAAAAATTAGCCGGGCATGGTGGCAGGCAGTAGTCCCAGCTACTCGGGAGGCTGAGGCAGGAGAATGTCCTGAACCTGGGAGGTGGAGTTTGCGATGAGCCGAGATCACGCCACTGCACTCCAGCCTGGGCGACACAGTGAGACTCCGTCTCAAAAAAAAAAAGAAAAAAAAAGAAAAGAAAAGAAAAGAAATACATAGAAACCTGGTAAAGCATTATTTTGGGGTCTGTCTGTGAGAGTGTTTCCAGAGGTTAGCATGTGAGTCTGAGTCAACTAGGTGGGGAAAATCCATCCTCAATATGGGTGGGCACTATCCAATCCACCAGGGTCTGGAGAGAACAAAAACAAAGAAAAAGCAAATATGTCAATCTATCTGCTGAAACTGGGAGACACCCTTCCTTTCTTGTCCTTGGAAAACAAACTATAGACTCCAAACCTTTGGACTCCAAGACTTGCCCCAGCAGCCCCTCTAAGTTCTCAGGCTTTTGGCATTGGATTGAGAGTTAACATCATAGGCTTCCCTGGTTTCAAGGCCTCTGTACTTGGACTGAGCCATGCTACCAGCACCCCAGGGTCTCCTGTTTGCAGATGACCTGTTGCAGGACTTCTCATCCTCCATAATAGTGTGAGCTAACCCCCCTAAATAAGTTCCCTCTCATATATCCATATGTATATACTCTTGATTCTGTCTCTCTGGAGAACCAAGCCAATACAAATAGCCAAAAATTGGAAACAATCCAAATGGTCATCAACAGGCGAATGGATACGCAAATTGTAATATATCCATATGATGGAATAATACTTAGCAATAAAAAGGGATGGGCTATTGATACACATAACATGGATCTCAAAATAATGATGCTGAATGAATAAAGCTAGAAAATAAGAGAATATACTGTATGATTCCATTTAAGTAAAACTGCAGAAAATTCAAACTAATTTATAGTGACGGCTGATCAATTGTTGCCTGGGGCAGAGGTTAAGGAGGGGTGTGAGAGAGAGATTACAAATTAATAGGCGTGAGAAGACTTTGGGGAGTTATGGCTATGTTCACTATCTTGATTGTGACGATGGTTTTACTAGTCTGTGTTTGTGTTGGTATAGACATAAAAATAGATATATCATTTATGTATATCTAAATTTATAAAAGTATACAGTTTAAATATATGTAGTTACTGTATTGTCAATTATATATAAATAAAACTTTAAAAATTATATAGGTCCCACAACTTTGTTCCCTTAATTATTCAAGAGTTTAACCAAAGTCTCTGATTATTTTTAAAATATTCACTGTTTCATCCCAAATGACACTACCCATAATTGGAATACTAAAAATTCCTTAACTGCATAATGAATTATTTTTAAGTACACAATGCAAAATGAACACTTATTTATTAAAATGATGTTTTTAAAAAAAACTTTGAAGTGATATCCAGACAAACTATAAAAATCTAACAAGAATTGCAAGCATGTGAAAGTAAAACTAGAATATAAAATGAAAATTACCTACATGTCCAAACAAGAATATACATAGAGGCCTGTATAACATTTTCAATGGGATTTTCTCTTGGTGCAGTTCTAACCCTGTGATGAAAAATATCTTTTCTTAAAGTGTATAATTACCCTCTGTCACTCTTAAATCTCCTCTGGTGTCTAAGCTCGTTTAATAATGGTGAACAGATGAGCAGAAATTAAAAGTAAAGGCCTTCTACCAATTTAGCCCCCTGCACATAATGTACCTATAATGATAGTTTGATTGCCAGTGCCCATTATTTTGTTGCTGCCTTTTTTTTTCTATTACTGCACCAGAGCCCTGGGTTTCAAAAAGAATGTAGCATCCTGTTTGATAAAACCAGAGCAATTTACATGAACACCAGTTTTAGCCTGTATTAGAAAGATGCACAGAATAAAGTGGAAAACATAATGTAACGCCACGTGGACCATTTAATGTCAGTGGCACTCTTCACTTAAATATCATATTACATTTTGGTTAATTTATTTTCCAAGAAAGAAAAGTGAAAAGCATGACTTTTTCCGGTATAATAAGGGATGAAAATTGAAGTGTTTATGGATAATAAAATGAATAAGAAAAATATATCGAAATGAGGCTAGCGAGTTCCCTACCACATTTCCCTCAGTGGATATGGAGCAAGTAAAAAATAGATATTTAAGGTAAAGCCAAAAGAGATATTATCCAAGTCTGGTAGAGAGCAGGCAAGTCTTGAAATACCATTGTAATTTTAACTATTATTTGGATCGGAAAACCTCCTGTTCTAAGACTATTATCTTCAATTACTCTTATCCAATTATATATGGCATCTTGTTTATATTTCCATTTTTCCCAGGGAAAATCATGATAATCATAATAACTGCTAGTAAGTCATGTAGGAAAGAAGCCTCCACACTATACATTATGATTGCAGTAAAAATAATAAATTGGGTTTTTCAAATGATTGTGATGACTTCCCCCACTTTTAACACTAAGTAGACCAGTTATTTTAGTGAAGTGTGGACCTGGCCTCAGACAGCTGCCTCAGTTCCCCGTGAGGACGTTGCTCCCCGGGATGCAGTGCTCCCTGCTGATGTGTGGGGAGGACTTCCAGGCCACTGGGCGCGCACGTCTGGACCGCGGAAGTGGACGTGGGAGTGAAGAGACCCCAATGCGACCTGACTAATATGCAGCACAAAGTTCTGTGAGAAGATGTGTTATGTAAAACCCCACTCACCAGCAAACACACAGTCTCAGTGTGGAGCTGAGGGCTCAGTTATCGCTTCCCCTGCCTGGCAGACCTGAAGGATGTAAACAGCTTGTGGTAATACCAGGGCCCAATCTAGCGCCAGTAAAAGATCTCCCTCTCCACAGACCTCTGCAATTACTCAGGAGGATTGTAGACGGTTTTCAGTTACCCTAAAAACATCCCGTGTAGGCCCGTCTTGTCCGTGGACAAGCAGACTGTATGGATCATTTGTCTTTCCGTGGATGCTTTTCCTCGCCCTCCACCACCTGTACAAGCAACTCTGGCCCTCGACGTGCATCCCTTCAATCATTATAACCTTCTCCCTCAGTCACTTCCTTGATTTTATAGCAACGTGTGCTCCGTTTTCCCTTTAGATGTTCTGGAGCTTGGATAGGAATTTGAATCCATTCTTTGGGCTGTTTTCTGAGACCAGTTCTGTGTGGGGTCCTAAAGCTCCTTGTCAATGTGGGAGGCGATTTTGAGGCGATGGAAGCCGCGTTGGCCCTTGCACTCCCCGCTCCCGGGGGCAGCGGGGTTCGGCAGAGAGCACGATTTTACACATATTAAGTGCCTCTGAGTCCTGTAGAGAACCTCCAGCCCCAGACTTCCGCATGAAACAAGGGCGCACAGACTGGAGCTGTGGGGGGCTGAGGAGAGCCGTTTATTTGGAGAGCCTAGCACAGGAGGCGGCCCTGTCTCTATGGCTCTGAAGAGACCACCTTTAGACTGCTAAGTGCTGCCCTGGTCTCTTTAAGAAGGGTTCAATGTCAGCAAGCTCGAAGCCAAGCAGAAGAAAAACAGCCGAAAGGAAGAAGGCTCGGGGGGAGTGACTCCACTAGGCCAGCCGAGAGGGAACCGGGTCTCTCCTCCTTGACTGAGTAACAGCCAGTGGGGCATGCAGGCACCCCGGCAAGTGCTACTGAGCATCAACTCCTAGGAGCCAGGCCTTACTAAAGGACAAAGGATGAGCACAGGACACAACCCATTCAAAGGCTTCCCAGCCTTAGCCGTGGCCTCCAGCACCTCTCACATAAGCAGCCAGTAATGGAGTCTCCCATGGAGGCGTTGGAGCTCAACCTTCTAAAGCCAGATCCAACAACTACCCATTTGAATAGTTGGCCGGTGGCTCGGAGCCAGGCGTTCCTGTGGCAGGATTACATCTTCCTGTCTTCTTCTTTCTCCTCCTTGGCATTCGTAGACCCAGCAGAGACCCTGCAGGGATGGATAACCTGCTTTTTAGGTGCTGGGAGACGGGGACATACCAGGTAATGACATGCCTGGAAGACACAGCTCTGTCTTCCAGGCCCAGCAGGGAGCCCGCCTCCATAGCAGAGAGGATGGTCGAGCTGACCTAATAAATATTTTCCATCTCTAACCTCAGTAATTATTTTCATGTGTCACAGCTCAGTAAGGAACGATGAAAAATAAAGTTTCCCTGATTAGACAAGACCCGCAGATCACTGGGAGTAGAATCTGAAACTGTTCTCTGTATTGCTCAAGAAGTCATTCTCCACACTCATCAGAGAGCTGATGTCACCCCATCCCTGCTCAACTACACAAAGTAAGTGAGTTTCTTTCTTTCCTGATTACATGTCTATTCTTTCCTTGTCATCTCTTACACCCCATCCCTCCCCACTCCAAAATCTACAATAGTGGAGTTTTTATCTGCTCTTTTCTCCTTTGAAGGTTTGAAAACTTACCTATTTCTGTGTGAGAATCTCAGATCCCATTCTGCTTACAGCCACAATACTTCTCTGAGGGGTGGGGAATGTGGTCGGATGAGTGGTAGGAAAATGCCTTTCGGAAAATTTTTTGATTTGCTACACTCTATTGAGTCCTAGTGGGAAGTCAGCATCCCTTTACTATTTTGGAAAATTCTCAGAAACGATATGCACAAAAGTTTCAGCAAAACATTTTCCATCCTAATAACTTTTTCTAGATTGTCCCAAGGTAAGAAGAGAGGGGCTAGGGAAGGCAGCCTGTTAAAACATGGTTCTTCCTTCTTCCCCATGCTGGGCTAGGGGCAATGCCATCTCTAAACAAGAATCCCAATTTAGGGAAGCTTTTGGCCCCGGGGAAAGAGGTGGTTAGCATAATAAAAAAAGCCTCATTTAAACTATTTGCATTTAATTTCGGTTCAGACCTCCTCAGTAGAGTTTACTCCACTGTAGATTATTGCACCACAGTGCAAATAATAAAAAACAAACAAACAAACAAACAAACAAACAAACAAAAACACACAGTGAGCGATGTACCTAGGTCTGGGTCCCATGTGGAGACATTGTGCAGGAACCTCCGTTGGTGAATCCAGCTGGCACATGTGCCCTTCTATTACCCTTGGTGGGTGTACTTGTGTGGGGTAATCTGGGCATGAACAGAAAAGATATGTCGCAGCTGAAGGGGAATAGGAGGGTTTTTTTCCCCCCTTGGGGAAGCTGAATAAACGGTGTATTGTACACCTGTGTTTTGACTGCAGCCCATCGAATGAGGTCAGGTGTGAAATTTTCCATTTGTGGTGACATGTTGGCATTCAGAAAGTTTTGGATTTTGGATCATTGCAGACTTGAAATGTTTGGTTGAGGGATGCTCAACCGGTTTTAGAATTAATGATAAGTTCTCTTCAAGGGCTTATTGCTTAACGAGATCCAACATTGACAGGATACAGACAACCAGAGAAAAAATCATTTTCTAGGGGTTTGTGCTAATGTTGTTTTCCATCACACTGTCCAAGAATCTTCCTAAGGGAGAAGGGCTTTACCTTTGAGAAAACTTCAAAAGTGTGATCTGCTTCCTCAAGTCCAGTCTAAGAGGCAACAAGTTTGGTAGCTAAGTGTGCTGGTTTTAGGTCAGTATACCTGTGTTAGAGCCAAGAGAAATCTTAGGGAGCCTTTAGTGACATCCTTCTTCTTACGGAAAAGGAAAATGAGGCCACGAGAGGAAAGGTGACTTTCTCGAATGTTTACAGTAGAAGCCATGTCTTCTAAAATTGCTTCTAATGTTTCTTCTCAGAGAACTGGCAGAACTAGCAAAGTATCTCTCCAAACCATAGTCTACTTTTTCTAGTTTTTGTATGAGTCATTTTGTTTTGCTGTGTGTGTGTGTATTTTTTTTTTGAAGTATAACATAGATGCTCACAAGTGCACAAATCGTAAGTGTACACCTGGATCCATGTTCATAAAGTGGTCACATCCATATAACCAAACACCCAAGTCAAGAAACAAATTGTTACCAAGTCCCCTCCCACTTTGTTCCCCTTTCCAGTCACTGTCCCACTAAGAATAGCCACTGTTCTGACTTTCCTGGTTTTAAACTTTCGGTAAAGTGGATCATGTGGTATGTGCTCTTTGGTCTGGATTCTTTGGCTCAATGTTGTATTCATGAAATTCATCTCTTGAATTGTATGTAGTAATAGTTTTTTTTTTTATTGACACACAGTATTCCATTATGTAAATACCAAATTTATTTATCCATTCTACTGTCGACATTTGTGTTATTGTCAATTTTTATCTATTATGCATAAAGGAAACTTTGTACATGTTTTGTCAGGCATATGTATGTCTCACTGGTGGAGTAGAATTGCTGAGTCATAGAATATTTGTAATTTAGCTTTAGTAGATACTGCCCAACAATTTCCCAAAGCGATTGTACCAATTTACACCTTTACCACCAGTGTATGAGAGTTCTAATTGCTCTATATCTTTGCCAAAACTTGCCACTAACAATGCCTTTCTCAAGAAATAAATTTATTGCTTTTCTTCCATTTGTGGAAGTTAGTTAAAGAGGTGAAAAGAAGAATTTTGTCTCAAATTTATTTTATATTTCTAATGGCTTTTGAGATGTCTCAGGTCCCACCCCCTAAAGATTTTCTGTTTTACCGCAGTATTGTCAGTCTTAGGTAAATGACTATAGGAGTATAATTTAGAGTTATAAGAAGGCTATTCCTAGAGGACTTTCTGGCCACACACTTAGCTAAAATATTACAATTAACGATGGCTTCCATTGGCTCTTAAAGTCTTGTGCTTTTCAGGAGTGCTTTATTGAGAAACAAAGATTTACTTTCAGCTAAGACCATAGCTGACAGTTCTGGGCCAGCTTGACGGTAGGTATCCTGATGTTAATTCCAAAGACAGATGCAGAAAGGATATCATCAGTAGGGATGAGGTAGAACACTATCACTCACCCCTTGGGTCAAGTGCTAGCTTGCAGCCTCCACATTTTAGAGACTACTTTATTATCAGAATGTTTACTTGGCCTGTAGAGTTATGGTAAGAGCAGAAAGGAGATAAATTTAACCTTAATACTGGTATTTGAAACCCAGTGTAGACTATTTGAAAACAAAACCTTTAACTGTCACTAAGTCCAAAATTAAAGTTTTGCCCCAAACAGAAACCAATTGATCCAGTGTTTTTATGCTGTATTAACAGCACAATCTATCTAGCTGCATCTCTGAGGCCATCAAAATCAGTACTATTTGGGCCAGCACTCTATAAAAATAATTTAATTTACATCTCCAATACCTGAGATAGATATAAACTCAATTGACTTATAATAGTGACATAATGTAATTTGCTGAAATCTTATACTATGCCAATGCCAGTTGTATAATAATCTCTTTAAATACATTATTATACAGTCCTGTCCTGACAATATCCCTTTGGGAGAGTTACGTTGTCCCCAGTTTGTGTATTAGAAAACTGAAGCATAAAAAAGTTAAAAAGACCTTGCCCTTCTATAAGTGTCAGCGTAGGGATTCAGGATAAAGTCTGTTGGATTTCAGTTCTCTCACAGGAACCACTGCCCTTGCCTGGCTCCTGCAGAAAACATACAGCTTTTCTTCAAAGGGCTTCAAGCTGGAAAGACCTGCAAGTCGTAATCTGAGCCCTATGTTTATCTCCACCTTTCTCTACCTGTGTCTTCCCCTATCTCTATGACTCTCTCCACCTCGTTCATGACCTGTCACCCACCAACTTTCTTGTCATGAAAGGTGCGCCTTGTGCATTTGCTTCTCCTGATAAATATCCAACAGAGAAGGCCTCACAAACACATTTTAGTCTGAAGCAGACTCTGCTGCAGCACCATCTGCCAGCTTGATAAAGACAATCCTCCTTTAATTAGGAATGTTGAAATGTTGGAAATCCAGGCCAACTTCTAGTGTTACAGAGAAAACTTAGAGTATGGAATCCTTGGAGGAAGAAGCCGAGAGTTGGGCCCAGATTTTCAGGGAAAACACACCACTTGCCTGAGTTCAGGAGAAATGCGGCCTTGTGTTTTGTCCTTGGGAGGCTTCCTGCACCCTCCCAAGTGGCCTCCGTGGTCGCACTGCCAGGGGCCAATGCACTGAGAAAAGTTCTCAGTGTGTTCACATGTTTCTAGCTTGTGTCTTTCCTTACATATGTGTGGGTTTTTTCTTAATAAAGGTTTGGCCAAAACTAACTCTTTTTGAATGTGCAGTTATTGAGCAAATACTAGACATTTCTCCAAAATTCCCATTGAATTTGAATATTCCAGAAAGGCACTTTACCCTGAAGAGAGTTTTACTTCAGGCCTGGGGTGCATTCTTTCTAAAATGGTGGAAATCAAAATTAGGTATACCTGGGAATTATTGCACACATAGTATATATAATTATAGAGTTAACACAATGCCATTTTAAATCATTGAAAGAGAATGTATACTTGAATATAGTATAGTCACTATAGCCAAACTGATAATTTTTTTCATGTGTTACATAGATTTTAATATAATCAAGCCTTCTAAAATAAAAAACAATTTGGTGCATTATAACGATAGATTTGTTTTATTTCAGCTGTTTAATATTCCTTGAAGGTAAAGGGGTTGTTTATGTTCTTAAATTTTAGCCATCTTTTATTAATTTAGAAAGTAATGTAATCTATTATTATAACTACCGTTTAGCTGAATTGTCTATTTTTAAAACAGTTTTTATAATATGATTTGACAGTAAATGTTAATCATTTCTAGAAAGACGTGTGTCTTGGAACTTAGCAATAATGTTGTACCATGTATAATAATAGTGAGAAGAATAAATCCATGGCAAGTTTTACCTTAGGGAAATGATGTAATATTTCAATCCCCAGACAAAATTCTATGAAAGGAAACCTTTTTTTTTTTTTTTTTTTGAGACCAAGTCTTATTGTTATCCAGGCTGAGGGCAGTGGCACAATCTTGGCTCACTGCAATCTCCAACTCTCAGGTTCACGTGATTCTCCTGCTTCAGTCTCCCAAGTAGCTGGGACTAGAGGCGTGTGCCACCACGCCAGGCTAATTTTTGTATTTTTAGTAGAGATGGGGCTTCGCCATGTTGGCCAGGCTGGTCTTGAACTCCTGACCTTAGTTGATCCACCTGCCTTGGTCTCCCAAAGTGCTGGGATTACAGGCATGAGGCACTGCGCCCGGCCAGGAAATCTTACAAGAACTTTAATATCTTAACACTGCCACATTCCTTTATTGCTTAATATAAGATATAGCCATTCATGTTTCTTTAGCTAAAACCACTGAAGAGCTAGAAATAAGCTGAACAAACGTAATTAATTTCACTTGACTGTAATATACAACACCGCAAACACACTGACACACACTCCCTCCTAGATGGGCCCACACAGAGCAGGAATGAAGATACAGTTTTCAACACATATAATACAGGTAGTATTAAGTTTTACCAGTCAGAATAAGATAAAACTTTTTTGATTTTTTTAATTCCCCATAAGTATATAGCAGGTTCTAGTCCCAAAGGATTCAATATCATGCTAAAAATAAGTCACGGTGAAAGGAAACCCCTATTAACCCCTATTATGGCATATCTCCTTAAATTTGAGCCAGGGCTGACATTTTTGTTTTTATGAAAGTGCTGTAATATACATAACAATGAAGACCTTTGACCCTAATCACTTCTTGCAGGATTCTATTGTACCTGGTGGAATCCATAGATCACTGATCTGTCAATTGCAGGCTTTTGTGGGACACTTGTTGTCCCAAGGACAGTCAGCCACCAGCACTGCACCTGCATGTACCAGTTTGTTATCCTTGTTATCAAAATTAATCCGGCTTAAAAAAATTATTTCAGAGCTTCAAGTGATAACAACATTCAAAATTTGACAGACAAATAAGTCATCAATCCTAATTTATGTCCTTCACAGTAGAGATATTGGGGAAAACACTATTGTACAGTCCACATCATCAATGTCAAGTTTTTTATATGTGCTCTGCGTTACCAACTAAAGTTATAAGTTGTTTTCAAGAATGACGTTGAATTTTACATATCCTGTCGAAAACCAATCTTATTATAACTTCTACTTTTTCCAGCTTCATCCTTTTTATCTCAGTGATTACTAAATCCTGTCAATTCTTCCACCTACATTTTCTCTCTAAATCTTTGCTTTCCATCTTCATTACCTCTGTTTTACTGGAGAGTAATAGCAATGGAGCTAAAATTGGTCTTCTCTACACTTTCACAAGTTTATTAAACATCTACTTTATGCCAGACCTTGTATTGACTCAAACAGAAATTTGAAAATAATGTGCATATGGCATGCTGTATTAGTCTGTTCTTGTCCTGCTATAAAGAAATGCGAGTCGGGGTAATTTGTAAAGAGAAGAAGTTTAATTGGCTCATGGTTTGGCAGGAAGCATAGTGACTTCTGCTTCCGGGGAGGCTTCAGGGAGCTTTCAGTCCTGGTGGAAGGCAAAGCGGAAGCAAGACTTCTCACGTGGCCAGAGCAGAAGGAAGAGAGAGAGGATAGAGGTGCTAAACACTTTAAAAACAACCAGATCTCACAATAACACACTCACTCACTATCATGAGAAAAGCACCCAGGGAGGTGATGGTGGTAACCCATTCATGAGAAATCTGCCACCACGATCCAGTCACCTCCCACCAGGGCCCACCTCCAACACTGGGTATTATAACTTAACATGAGATTTAAACGGATCTGTGACGTGGGACACAGATTCAAACCATATCAAGCACTTATGAAGTCACAACGGCTAGATGGTGGGTGCTAGAGGAGAATGGCAAAATTCGAGGAGGGAACTCAGAAGCATAGAAGTGAATCTCAACTTAGCCAAGTGATTATAGCCAAAAGTCAGAGAGCAAGGCAAAAACATCTCAAAAAGTTTCATTGCCCAGCCAGGCATGGTGGCTCATGCCTATAATTCCCACACTTTGGGAGGCCGAGGTGGGTGGATCACCTGAGGTCAGGAGTTCGAGACCAGCCTGGCCAAGATGGTGAAAACCCATCTCTACTAAAAATACAAAAATTAGCTGGGTGTGGTGGCAGGCGCCTGTAATCCCAGCTACTCGGGAGGCTGAGGCACCAGAATTGCTTGAAAAAAAATGGGAGACGGAGGTTGCAGTGAGCCGAGATTATACCATTGCACTCCCTGGGAGACAGAGCAAGACTCTGTCTCAAAAAAAAAAAAAAAAGTTCCGTTGCCCTTGAAAATTTTTCATGAAGGTGTCATGTTGGTACCATGTGCCATCTGTCAATAAATTCATCCCAGGCAGGCTTTTCTCCCACCTTTGTGGAGAAGGCTGTTCCTTCAGTTGAGTGCCAGATGAAAAAAAATGTCTTCCATTTTGAATTCATGGGGTACCAAAAACACATCTGTTGAAACACTGGCATTCCATTCAGTGTGGTGAAATTGTTCACCCCATGAAAGGCCTGAAGAAACTGTTGAGTGAAAGAGCAAGTTACATTTCCCATCTTCTTCTCACTTTTGGACATGCTCTCACTCAGTAAAATGAAATGTTTAAGTTTTGCCTGCAGTATTTCAGCATTTAAATTGCAGTTTTGGCAGGGAGTGGTGGCTAATGCCTGTAATCCAATAATCCAACACTTTGGGCAGCTGACGGAGGCAGATCACCTGAGGTCAGGAGTTCGAGACCAGCCTGGGCAACATGATGAAATCCCATCTCTACTAACAATACAAAAATTAGCCGACGTGGTGGTGGGCACCTGCAATCCCATCTACTCTGGAGGCTGAGGCACAAGAATTGCTTGAACCCGACGGACGGACATTGCAGTGAGCTGAGATTACACCACTGTACTCCAGCCTGGGTGACAGAGCAAGACTGAAATTGCAATTTTGTTAATTAGCCGGGTGTGGTGGCACTCACCTATAGTCCTAGCTACTTGGGAGGCTGAGGTAGGAGGATCCCTTGAGTTCAGGAGTTCCAGGTTACAGTGAGCTATGATTGCGTCACTGCATTCCAGCTTGGGTAACAGAGCACAAGACCCTGTCTCCCTCTCAAAAAATAAAATAAAAGCAAAACAAAATAAAAAATTAATTGCAATGTTGTTACTCTTGATTCTTCTGTCAGGCATTAATATTTGACTTTTAGAAAATCAAAGCTGAAAGCGTGAACATTATTATTTGGTCACAAGTGTTTAAAGGAGTTTACCATTATCAGATTAGTGATTTAGAATGGTGAGTTGTAGCTTGGAGGAGGTATATAAGGGAGGGATAGAGGACATAGCATTGGATATTGTCACAAAGGCTTAAGAGGGCTGTCAATTTTATCACCTACATTTTTTCTCTAAATCTCTCTTTTCCATCTCTGTTACCTCATTGACAGTTTTTTCAGGCCTTTCATGGGGTGGACATCTCACCACACTGAATGGAATGCCAGTATTTCAACAGATGTATTCCTAGTACACCATACATTCAAAGTGGAAGCCAATTCTTTTCATCTGGTACTCAACTGAAGGAACAGCCTTCTCCACAAAGGTGGGAGAAAAGCCTGTCTGGGAAGAATTTATTGAGAGATGGCACATGGTGCCAACATGGCACCTTCATAAAAGATTTTCAAGGGCGATGAAACTTTTTGAGACTTTTTTTGCCTTGCTCTTTGACTTTTGGCCATAATCACTTGGTTAAGTCTGATTCCATTGCGATGCTTCTGAGTTTTCTTCTGGAATTTTGTCATTCTCCTCTAGCACCCGCTGTCTAGCCTTTGTGACTTCATCAGTGCTTCACATGCATGCTCTTTTCACATTTCTGTTTGAGTCAGTACAAGGTCTGGCATGAAGCAGATGTTTAATAAACATGCAAAAGTGTAGAGAAGACCAATTTTAGCTCTATTGGTATGTCAATAATTTTTACTTAGCATTATGATCATTATATTCATGTGCAATTGGAACTAAAAAAAATCCCTCACTTGGCACTGAAGCATGACAAATATAATTTTTGGGAAAACTCCCCAAGTTTCTCTAAGCACCATGTGGAGGCCTCATGGACCCAAAGTTCCTGACTTGTCTGAAGTATAGCTACATAACCAAAGAGGGGGACTGTATTATGCCTACAGGAGTCCCTTTAAGAGGTATAAATGAGATTTCCCTGGTTCTGTTCTTTGCAGTGAAGCTTTTTGCTGCGACTTTAACGTGAGCAGGAGTGTCTCCATTTCAGAAATACAAGTGCAAACAATCTGTGTGTCTGCATAACATTTCTGTAAAGTCAGAAGAGTTTATGTGAAGTGTGGTAGCCCTGGGAGGGGGCTGAAGACTGGCTAACCCTACCACAGAGCCTGTAGGAACCCAGTGGCCTCACTGACTTTCCACCAAGGTTTGTGTCAAGGTTTGTGGGGGTTGTTTCATACCAAATAACTCAGACAGAGGATTAAACACATTTCTATGCAACTGTGGCAGATTTGGGTTTTATTTTTACCCCACAGTCCTTAAATTACAATACCTCTTTTGATGTGGCATATGCACATTGTGTATTCTTAACTGCTTATTTGGATACATTTGGGACTCTCAGAAGCCTTTTTTTTTCACTATAGATGCCAATAAATATGTCTGCAGGGCGAAGGGAGACTGTACTTTTAGATTCCTGGCTTGAGGATCCTAACGAGGTTTTTAAAATTTATAACCTAATAATGAGCTGTGTCTACCACTGCATCATACTGAAAGAGTTTTATTTTCCTTAAAAGGAAAGATGCAGGATTTTTGGGTCTAAAAATGACCTGTTATAGTTTCCCATCTGGAAATTCTAACTACCTTCATTGTCTGGTGTTCCCTTATTGCTGTCTCCGAAAATTAAAACTGTGGAGAAGCTCCATTGAACAAGAGCCACAGACTCTCGGTTAAAGTCCTTTTCCTTCTTCACTAATAGCTAACTTTATCCTAAGGCCACTACATCCTTGTTCCTGTTGTCCTTTGACTTACAGTTACAATATTATTTTTTTTCTATTTGACGTGTGCCATATTTTGAATGCTTGTGTCCCATCAAATATGTATGCTAAAATCCTAAACTCCAAGGTTAAGAGGTAGAGCCTTTGGGAGGTGGTTTGCTCATGAGGGCTCTGTCCTGATGAATGGGATTAGTACTCCTATAAAAGAAACCCAAGGGAACTTGCTTCCCTCTCCCACAGTGAAGATACTCCCTGTGAATCAGAAAACATGCTCTCACTAGACACCAAATCTACCAGTGCCTTGATCTTGGACTTGCCAGCCTCCAGAACAGTGAGAAGTAAATGTTTGTTGTTTACAAGCCATACAGTTTGTGGCATTTTTGTTATACCACTTCGAATAAACTAAGACAATATCTAGGGCATTTGTAATATTTTTGCCATCACAAGTAATTCTGAAAATATTTTAAAATAAATGAATACTGATATAGAAATTCCAGAAATGATAAGTACTATGGTTTGAATATTTGTCCCCTCCAAAACTCATGCTAAAACTGAATCCCCGCTGGGCACAGTGACTCATGCCCGTAATCCCAGCACTTTGGGAGGCCAAGGTGGGTGGATCACCTGAGTTTGGGAGTTCAAGACCAGCCTGACCAATGTGGAGAAACCCTGTCTGTGCTAAAAATACAAAATTAGCTGGGCATGAGGAAGCATGCCTGTAATCCCAGATACTCGAGAGGCTGATGCAGGAGAATCACTTGAACCTGGGAGGCAGAGGTTGTGGTAAGCTGAGATTGTGCCATTGCACACCAGCCTGGGCAACAAGAGTGAAACTCCGTCTCAAAACAAACAAACAAACAAACAAAAATTTAAAAAAACTTAATCCCCAATATAACAGTATTAAGAGGTTGGGTCTTTAAGAAGTGATAAACCATTCATAGATTAATAGATTAATGGATTAATGGGTTATTGAAGGAGTGGATTAGTTATCATGAACATGGGGCTTTTGTAAAAGCCACTGTGGCTGTCTCTTGTGAGCCCCCTTGCTGTGTGATGCCCTGCGCCACCTCCTCGGTACTCTGCAGAGTCCTCACCAGCAAGAAGGCTCTCATCAGATTTGGCCCTTGACCTTGGACTTTGCAACTTCCAGTGCTGTAAAAAATGAATTTCTTTTCTTTATAAATTACCCAGTCTTAGGTATTCAGTTATAATGACAGAGAATGGACTAAGACAACAAGAAAGCTGCCAAGATGAATCATGATGCACTCAAAGTGACTATAAAAGAACAAATAGGGGCTGGGCGCGGTGGCTCACGCCTGTAATCCCAGCACTTTGGGAGGCCGAGGCGGGCGGATCATGAGGTCAGGAGATCGAGACCATCCTGGCTAACATGGTGAAACCCCATCTCTACTAAAAATACAAAAAAATTAGCCAGGTGTGGTGGCAGGCGCCTGTAGTCCCAGCTATTTGGAAGACTGAGGCAGGAGAATGGCGTGAACCCGGGAGGCAGAGCTTGCAGTGAGCCAAGATTGCGCTACTGTGCTCCAGCCTGGGCAACAGAGCAAGACTCCATCTCGGAAAAAAAGAAAAATGGGTAGGGGAATTGATGCTGTAGAGGAGAAGAAATATTTTTCATCATCAATCACTAGGTTCGTGGCTGAGACCCCTATGATAAAAAATAGATTAACAAGGGAAAAGCCTACAAAAGTATTTAGTAAGTTTGGCATGACAAGGGAACGTTCCTAAGAAAATGGAGACCCCCTCCTGCAAAATGGGTAAACCTGTATATATTTTATGCTAGGTTGGAAGAAAATGTGGATAGTCATAGGAAACTATGATTGGATTAAAAAGTATAATCTCATGGTCATAAACTGGGAGAAAACTCACAAAGTTTGTTCAGAGACTTTTCTGTAACACTGTGTCTTCAGAGATAAGGATGTTGTTTCCTCCCAGTAGAGAAAGGGAACCTCTTGTATGAGGGTCTTATGATCTACTTCCGAGGAAGGTCAGTGTGATGGTTAATATTGAGTGTCAACTTGATCGGACTGAAGGGTGCAAAATATTGTTCCTGGGTGTGTCCATGAGGGTGTCGCCAAAGGAGATTAACATTTGAGTCAGTGAACTGGGAGACACAGACCCACCCTCAACCTGGGTGGGCACCACCCAAAGCTGCCAGCACAACTAGGATAAAAGCAGGCAGAGGAACATGGAAAGACTAGACTGGCTTAGTCTGCCAACCTACATCTTTCTCCTGTGCTGGGTTCCTCTTGCCCTTGAACATCAGACTCCAAGTTGTTCAGCTTTTGGACTCTTGGACCTTTGACCACAGATTGAAGGCTGAACTGTCTGCATCCCTACTTTTGAGGTTTTGGGACCTGGACTGGCTTCCTTGCTCCTCAGCTTACAGATAGTCTATTGTGGGACTTCACCTTGTGATCATGTGAGTCAATATTCCTTAATAAACTCCCCTTTACCTATACATCTATCCTGTTAGTTCTGTCCCTCTAGAGAACCCTGACTAATACAGTCAGAAACTTCTTCCTGGGTTTTATGGCCTGCTTCAGGGGGAAGGCCAAGAGAAGTTGAGAGAGTGACCTTCCTGCTTCTGTGGTTTTCTCAAATGCCAAGATGCCATATTTGGCAATAGTGTGTCCTGACCCTCATTATGCTTATGCTGACCAGTGACCAAGGTCTTCCAATTTGGAGGCTCAAAGCTATGACCTTCAAGTTCATTGTCTAGTGCTTACAATTTCTCATTCATTTTCACTGTTGAAGAAGGCCATTTAAGTTCATCAGTGACACTTTGATGGCTTGGCATATTTTTAGCCTCTGGAGCCTTGCATGTGAGGCTAGAGGCAGGAGATCGGGGTTGTGGTTCAGCTTCACTGCCAAGCATAGCATTGTGTGTTACCTCGACTTTTTTTCTGGAGTTCTCAAGGTCCTAATTGAGTAATCCTATTAGTGGTGTATTTTAGGAGAAAATATTGTAGGGGAAAGAATGAATACTGCTCCATAATCATGCAGAGTAAACTTCGTATTACAATAATCTACCACCAGTCATCATGCAAAATGACATGTCTTGTTGACTTGGAAAAGAAATCATTTGAAAGCTTTATCCTTTTCTTTTTGTCTATTTGGAGTTTTCTATTTTATACATTTTAGTCATTCTTTGGATCTTGTCAAATTCGAAACATCTTAGTAAAGAAGACAATTTCCTTTTTTTTTTCTTTTTCTTTTTCTTTTTTTTGAGATGGAGTCTTTCTCAGTCACCCAGGCTGGAGTGCGGTGGCTGAATCTCGGCTCACTGCAAACTCTGCCTTCCAGGTTCACGCCATTATCCTGCCTCAGCCTCCTGAGTAGCTGGGACTACAGGCGCCCGCCATTACGCCCGGCTCATTTTTTTGTATTTTTAGTAGAGAGGTGGTTTCACCGTGTTAGCCAGGATGGTCTCGATCTCCTGACCTCGTGATCCGCCCGTCTCGGCCTCCCAAAGTGCTGGGATTACAGGCATGAGCCACTGTGCCCGGCCAAGAAGACAATTTTCTTTGAAATTTTATAGGAAAGATAGTGATAATGGATGGGTGGGAACTTCTTTCAGATCTTACTTGATTCGGCTACTTAGTGAGCTTCTGAGTTAAGGAGTAAATTTTTGTTGGTAACTTTACAAAACCATTTTGCCCTTTGTTCAAAAACCCTCTCACATTTTCAGACAAGTTTTGTCCGAATCCTAAAAAATGTAGAAATTCTTAGAAAAATAAAATAGAGGAGTATATGGATATATGGACAAAAGAAAGATAAAATTTCTTACTTAATGTATTATTGTATAACTTCCCAGAGGGGGAAGTCGACTTTGAATTCTATTGTGTAGATGGAATGACTATATATGCAAATTGCTTATGATATTTCTCTGTTTATATGCATGTATGTGTATGGAATCTGTGGGCTTTTTTGTGTGGGTGAATATGTGGTCAAATTATGTGGATGGGCTTGTTTGTTGGGAAATATGGGGTGTATACAGGAAATTAGGAATTAGAAGCCCTTATGGTTTTACTTTAACAGAGGTAGGAATGGATTGGAGTGGCTTTCATTTTTCATATGAAATCATTTAAGCTGGAATTATTCTTATAATATACATCAAGCAGAAATCCAAAACAGTTTTAAGACATGAATTGTCACAAAGAAGGTAAGCTCCCAAAACTAGAAAAAAGGGGGTACATTCTTTTAATGGGGGAATACCTGACCTGAAATGTAATAGTTTTATTTCTATAAAACTGACTCCCAGATCATTGAAGAAACAACTTTGCTACACCTTACATTTTCAAAAACCTGTCTGAATCATTTAGACAATTTAAGACAAATAGTTATATAGCCATCTGCCTAGATACGCTTAACCCTAAGCCAATGAGTGTGTAACGGTGGAGAGCTCCAAAAAGAGTCAGTCTGCATGCAGTGTAGAACTGAAAAAGGACACCAACATCCACAGATGGATTTGCCTACCACATTGAAATCAACATGGCAAAGATGGGAGGAAATGAAAAGTGTTTATTTCCTCAGGAAATCTCATATATTCATTCTCATGGGAACACATCCATTCAACAAACATTTAGTGAGAGCCTACTATGTGCCAGACCCTCTGTTGGATGCCAGAGAAGATTCATAAGAGAGATTCTTCTGGACCGCCATATACATGGTGCATGTTATAGCAGAGTCTGGGCAGAGCCCTGACCAGTCTCCTCAGGGAAGATGAGCCTCACTGAGGAAGGTGACATTTGGCTAAGTCCTGAAGGATGAGTAGGAGTTTCTATGTGGAAAATGAGAATAGCATCCCTGGCAGCAAGGCCAATGCTGAAGAGATGCACAAAGTACATGGTGTGTTTGGGGAACAACAGGAAGTTTCGTGTGGGTGGAACACAAGGCTAGGTAGATAACAAACACTTTCTGGCTCTTACCACAGGGGTCACAGTCTGGTGTCCCATTCAATTTGGTTGGCAGACTTTTTTTTTTTTTTTTGGCCCATACAGTGTTTTAAAAATATTTTGAATTAGTTGCCAAGATTTAAAAATTGGAAGATTTCTCATAAAATTCCAGATTTCTGGCTTCTCTTGAAAAAAAAAAAAATTAGAAGATCTGGCAACACTGGGCCCACATTCCCACATGGCAACAAATGACTGGAGCTGAGTAGCAGCTCCCATGCCCCCTCCCTCTTTGAAAGAAGTATGTGCTTGCCAGTTCACCCCAGTCTCCACCTTGCTATCTTCTCTCCTTCGTGTTACATGCCTGGCCACTTCCAAGCCTGTTGGTCACTGGGGTAGAATAGTGAACCTAACAGCCATGATTCTTGTTCTCATGGAACAAACAAAGTATTATAGAAGACTTCCTGGTGACAAGTGGGAGGAGCTCAGATTAAAAGAGAAGTTGGAGCCAGCATGAGGAAAGAGCCTTGCATATCTCCCTAAGGAATTTGGACTTCATCCTACAGGCCTATATGGAGACAATAGATATTCTTAAGACAGTGATGTGACTAAATCTATCCTTCAGAATTCTGACAGTAGAGTGGAAAATGGCATGGAATGAAAGTCTATGGCCAAGAAACAAATAAAAAGCCATCACAGTGGCCAAGAGAAACCCAAACTAGACAATGATACCCTATTTATGACCTTAAGAAAGCCACAATCTAAATTTGAACAATTAAAGCATTTTTCAAAGAGAGATCTTATAAAACCTTCAAACACAGCAACATGTTAATTTATGTATTTTAAATATTGATATGTAGAATGAAAAAAAAATCTTCAGCAGAGTAACACAGTAAGGAAATGCCAACCTTTGAAGTTTTATGCTAAATAGCAAACATTAAGCCTCACACCTTCAGAAACTCATCTCTAGGCAGACCCACAGATCTTTTCCCATCAATTTATAATTCATAATATATCATGATCTAGCCCTCCATGAAGGAATTTATATATCAGACCAGTTGACTCAATTGCAAAAAAAAGTTCATAAAATGAAAGACATAATTTTTATTGGTTCTAGGTTCCCACAACAATGGAAAAGCAGAATTCTGTTTACTTGAAAAACTCTTCAGGACATGAATAATCAAACTTAAATCCCAGAAAAATGTGGTCAAGTTCACTCATACTCTGTGGATGAAGACTTTGCTTTCTTAGGTTTCCATATATTTTTACATAAACCTAAGATTTATTTTATGTTTTTACAGGGAGTTGTCATTTTATCCTTCTCTTCATTATATTATTTTTCTAGAACTTATCTAGAGCAGGGAAGATGATGAACAAAATTCAGAAAGAGCTAGGAAGGATTATGATGCCAATGGCTGTCCTACTTTTAAAAATATGAAGTTTTATACAAATGTACAGTTGTATGATTTAAAGGAAAAGGAAAAGCAGGTTGCTAAAATCTTTGTAATAAATAACAATTCTTCAAATTCCTAATGGGTATACTCTAAAGGGCTTATTATCAAATAAAGCTGCTCATAAATGTCTCAATCTTCCATTCTGCCAAGCATTTCTATCCTTTCCATAGCCTGTAACTTGCTTCTTGAGTTTTCTTTCAAGGACTAATACTCAGGTACACAGATGAGTTAAGTTATATGTCTTCTGTACAGGTACATCAAACCACCTTGGATGAATAAGATCTTAGAACACACAGCTGCCCTAAGTAGAAAAGCAAAAATGCCTTCTAAGATGCCTTCTGATTTTGTCAACACTCTGTGTGTTCTTTCCATAAGATAGTAAAGGCTTACAGACTTTTATTACCACATAGGTATTAGATCAACAGTCCTTTAGTAACATGATGATTGATATGATGTGATGCAAATTAATGATCACATTCTTTTTCTAAACTCTTGTGTAAAAAGCAATTATCTATCTGAGGTTCTTCAAAGTACAAGCCTAGAGTATAATAATAGGCAAATTCTTGCTTTGTATCAGGATCTGGTCTAAGTAATATGCATGTATGTAAATTACTTAAACATCACTGCAGCCCTATCAGGTGGGTGCTATTACTTTCATCATTGCCATTTAGCAGATGAAAATACTCAGGTACAAGGAATTCTAACAAATTTTCCCAAAGTGTCACAGTTGAGAGAGTTGGGGGTTGATTCCATGCCGTTTGGCACTGAAGTCTGGAGTCTTAACCACTGTATTTTGTTTTGTGCTATATAGAAATGCCTGTTCCACGTTCAAGGATATTGACAATGTACAAATGCAAACTCCCATCAGGCCTCAAAATCTCTGCATTTTGGCTAATGTGGAGACAGTTTCAGGATCTGTAGCATCTGCTATGTAAAGCTGAGATGCAAGACCCAGCCGAATTTCTCAAACAAATACAAGATTAAAAAATGCCCTTCAAGTATATCTGGCGTTGCTGCATCTGGTACTATGGGAAATAGCTTTGCAGTTAGTTTTACTTAATGTAAAAGATCATGATGGATAATTTCCTCTTTGCTATGCCTTGGTCAAAGTAATCAATAAGTATTTGCTGGATTTAATTCATGGTCAGAAAATAGAGGAGATTCTCTCAATGTAGAGCAAGGTTTAGCATGACTTCACAGAGCACTCTATTATGGTGCACAGAAACTTACTGGCAATTCTCAGCCTAGTTATCTGTTTTCATTTATCTTTTCTCCATAACATCTATTTTCCTTATTCTATATAGAATCTTGAACTTTATATATTCAATATTATAGTTTTATTCAGAGTTTAAATATTTTCTTTTTAACCTAAAGTACACAAGGACAAGATTGGTAAATCAATTAAAAACGGTGTTTAGACAGAATAACCAGTTGACTGTCAATGCATATCTGCAGTAATTAGTACTCATTAATGAAAAGCAAAATACTACTTAAAATGAGAGTACATTAAATTAAACTTTTTTCATTGATAAATGATAATGCCCTCTAACATATGTCAAAATGAATCCATTTTCTTTAAAGAGAAGTCCTGAATAAGATACCATAAATGTTCAGAATGTTAATTCTTGATGACATTAAGACTTTATTAGTGATTCAGCTGACTTTGTGGAAGCAGTAAAATATATTAATATATTTTTTAATAAGAAAGGGTTTTAAAGTTCAGATCCCTAATCAATTACTCAGTTTTTTCCAATGACAAATAAGAATAATACTGTCTACCTCATAGAAATGCTGTGGGACTGAAGATATTGCAAAGTGCCAGGAAGTCACAAAGGTTTATTATTACTATCCTTTTGACTTAACTGAGAAGTATTTCATTCTATTTTTAGCATGTAATCATTAGTTGCGTTAAACCACTCATTAAAAATGAGTGTTGTCTTTGGCTGTCCATTGAAATCATCTAGGGCACTGTAAAATATATTAATGCCAGAGTCCCACCCTCAGAAATTCTGAATTATGTGGTCTGGCATTTGGAATTTTAAAAGCTCCTCAGGTGATTCTAATGCACAATCAAGATTGAGAATCAATGTTCTAAAATAATTCACCTCAGCAATAGACATTCTTGCTATGCCATCAAGCATTGCAATCAACATTCCAGCAATATTGTGACTTCTGGTTTATGACGGTGCCAACTTAAGCAGACTTTGGTTCACAGTCTACTAACTCTCCATTTAAAATACCCACTAGGACACTTAAGTGCCAGAGCTCTCCTGTATGAGGTGTCTGTAGGCCCCTACTGGGAGGTGTCTCCCAGTCAGGATACACAGGGGTTAGGGACTCACTTGAGGAGGCAGTCTGACCCTTAGCAGAGCTCGAACACTGTGTTGGGAGACCTACTGCTTTCGTCAGAGCTGTCAGGCAGGGACGTTTAAGTCTGCTGAAGGTGCACCCACAGCCGCCCCTTCCCCCAGGTGTTCTGTCTCAGGGAGATGGGGGTTTTATCTATAAGTTCCTGACTGGGGCTGCTGCGTTTTTTTCAGAGATGCCCTACCCAGAGAGGAGGAATCTAGAGAGGCAGTCTGGCTGCAGCGGCTTTGCCGAGCCTGGCTAACATGGTGAGACTCCGTTTCTACTAAAAATACAAAAAATTAGCCAGGCACGGTGGCACATGCCTGTAATCCCAGCTACTTGGGAGGCTGAGGCAGGAAAATTGCTTGAACCAGGGTCAGGAATGGTACATGCTCTTAAGACTGCATTGTCCAATATTATAGCCTCTAGTCACATGTGGTTATTTAGATTTACATTAGTTAAAATTAAACAAAATGAAAACCTCAGCTCCTCTGTCACACTAGTCATGTTTCAAGTACTCAATGGTCATATGTAGCTAGTAGCTACTGTGAAGGACTCTGCAGATTACAGACTATTTCCGTCATCAGAGAAATTTCTGTTGGACAGTGCTTCTATAAGATAATATTTTCAATAAAATCTGAAATATGGGAATAGAAATAATACTAATTATGTAATATTTTTAAAGCCTGTCAGGCAAAGACCATCAGGGACACACCTGAAGTCAACATTTTTTTATCTTGGTGCATAAGGGAGAGGGCACGCTAGAGGATCTCTGTGGCATTTCAACAGCCCAGGAGTTAATGAATGGTTCTTACAACCTTTGGAGGTTTGGATTAGTCAAAAGATGGCCTTGATCAGGCAAATTGCTGGAACAGTATTTGATCTTCAGCCACATTAGCCTGTGCAGTTACTGTTTATTAGGTCAGTTTGTCTGTGGTCTTTTCTCATTACATACAGATCTGAATAGGTCCTGTTTAAAAAGTTTGAGCCTAGAGGCCAGGCGCAGTGGTTCACTCCTGTGATCCCAGCACTTTGGGAGGCTGAGGCAAGCAGATCACTTGAGATTAGGAGTTCGAGACCAACATGGCCAACATGATGACACCCTCTCTCTACTAAAAATACAAAAATTAGCTGGGCTTGGTGGCACATGCCTGTAATCTCAGCTACTTGGGAGGCTGGGGCAGGAGAATCACTTGAACCTGGGAGGCAGAGGTTGCAGTGAACCAAGATTGCACTCCAACCTGGGTGACAGAGCAAGACTTCAGCTCCAAAAAAAAAAAAAAAAAAAAAAGAAATTTGAGCCTAGAAACTGTATAATGTACAAGAGGACTTGGTTTAGTCCAGTGCAGTTTATCTGTTTTGAAGCTTTGAAAGTAACGGCTTCTGTTTCACTTCTCAGTATCTCTGCCACTTCTGCCACAGCCCAACTGCTAGTATGGTCATTTATCATTTTCTTGTAATCACTTTCTTCAGGAAATACTGTCTATTTAGTTTTGCACCTGTGTTTATAATGCCTGAATCTATTAAAAAGATTTGAACATTTGTAAGGTAGTTGTTTTGGTAACAATAAGCATTATACCTTCTAGTTATTTTTGTTGAATGGTTATTTGTTGAATCATCTAGTATGACAGTGGGCAGGCAGCAACAGTTAAGACTGGAGCTCATGCATTTGGCAGCTATCATGGACACAAACACTGATACAAAGATTATAATCAATGGTTGAAATATGACCCAGCTGTCCCACAAACGACTGTATTTTGATATTTCTTAAATAATCTAGTTTTTTAAAAAAAAATTTAGTTCAGCTATGAGTTTTATAACTTTGTCAGTGACTGAAGATGTGATCCACTAGCTGAAAATTATATAGGATAAGGGTCTTGGCATGAGTGAGGGACAGAGGTGTCTACTAACAATTGAAATACCAGAACCAGGAAGAGGAAACAAGATGGCTCAGAGAATAAAGAACAAAATGTGCGAAGAAGCACAAGACCAATGACTTCTGGCCTCTAGTTTTGCTGGGGAGGGATGGTCTTGAACCGAACCTGACCATATGCAGTCATCTGTTTGTTCCAAGGATCTTGAATTTGCTATCTATTCTGTGGACCATTTGCTTTAGGAGACTCTATAGAGACCCTCAGATTAATGTTTCTATTAAGTACAGTTTTTTAAATTTTTACTGTTGGAGAATGGATGATGTCTTCTCTGGGAAACATGTATCATTGGATTCTTACTGCTATGTTAGTTGTTAATAGTCTATGAAAAAGTCTCCTCTGATGAGGTTTAAATGAAGTCTTTATCTGGTCATCTTTCTTTTTTTAAGAGATGAGGTTTTGCTATGTGGCACAGGTTGGTCTTGAACTCCTGGGCTCAAGTGATACTCATGCCTCAGCCTCCCAAAGTGCTTGAGCACAGGGATTACAGGCATGAGCCACCTGATCATCTTTCAAAAGTTTCTGATCATCTGGTTAATATCATATGGAGCCTGATTAAGTGGCAGGCATGGAAGTCTATTCATATCTTTTGGTGAAAGAATAAAAATATCTTGCCAATGTATTATATTAAACTACAGTATTAGATTGGAGAAGAGTAAAATTCTCTATTGAGGCATCACATAAAATTAACTTGTAAGTATTTAGTCAATGGTTATCCTAGGAAGAATATAATATAGGTAGTGAGGATAGCGATAAATCTCTAGGCCTTTAATTTATTGAAAAATATATACTACAGATACTACATATTAAACCTGGAGACAAAAATCTTTGTATAGATTTTACATGTATCTATATGACTGTGTTTTCTTTAACATGCAGAACATACAATAATTGAGAAATCTTCATAGTGATACATTTTATTTATACATAATTAACATAGAAATGTTGAACTTTTCTTTAAATTTGTCAGTTAAAAAGAAATTTATCCTAAGTTTCGTAAAGAAAGAAGCTCTCATAATAGTCTTGAGTTAATTACAATTTAGAGAATGGCAAACAAGTCTAGTTATTCCTGTTATCCTTCCATTTATAAAGTAAAGAGTAAATCTTTATGTTACCTGTATTCATTTAAGAAACCCAAAGTTATTTCAGGGGATAAGAGCTATTATAAAAAATATTTATTTATTTATTTATTTTCCAGAAGTTATTGGGGTACAGGTGGTATTTGTTTACATGAATAAATTCTTTAGTGGTGATTTGTGAGATTTTGGTGCACCCATCACCTGAGCAGTATACACTGCACTTTATTTGTAGTCTTTTATCCCTTGCCCTCCTCTCTCTCTTCTTCCCAAGCCCCCAAAGTTCATTGTATCATTCTTACGCCTTTGCTTCCTCATAGCTAGCTCCCACATATCAGTGAGAACATGCAATGTCTGGTTTTCCATTCCTGAGTTACTTCACTTATACGGCAATAGTTTCCAGTCTCATCCAAGTTACTGCAAATGCTGTTTATTCATTCCTTTTTATGGCTACACAGTATTCCATCAGATATATATATCTGATGATATATATGATGATATATATATATCTGATGATATATATGATGATATATATATATCTGATGATATATATGATGATATATATCTGATGATATATATAACTGTGAGATATATATATATATATATATATATCTCTCTCACAGTTTCTTTATCCACTTGTTGGTTGATGAGTAATTGGGTGGGTTCCATGATTTTGCTATTGTGAATTGTGCTGCTATATACATGTATGTGCAAGTATCTTTTTCAAATAACAACTTCTTTTCCTCTGGGTAGATACCCAGTAGTGGGATTGCTGGATCAAATGGTAGTTCTACTTTTGGTTCTTTAAGGAATCTCTACAGTGTTTTCCATAGTGGCTGTACTAGTTTACATTCCCACCAGAAGTGCAGAAGTATTCCCTGTTCACCACATCCTCACCAACATCTACTGTTTATTGATTTTGTGATTATGACCATTCTTGCAGGAGTAAGGTAGCATTGCATCACAGTTTTGATTTACATTTCCCTGATCATTAGTGATGTTGAGTATTTTTTCATATGTTTGTTGGCCTTAGCCCAATTTTTATGGGATTGTTTTTTTCTTACTGATTTGTTTGAGTTCATTGTAGATTCTAGATATTAGTCCTTTGTCAGATGTGTAGATTGTGAAGATTTTCTCCCACCTTGTTGGTTGTCTATTTATTCTGCTGACTGTTCCTTTTGCCATGCAAAAGCTCTTAAATTTAATTAGGTCCCAGCTATTTATCTTTGTTTTCATTGCATTTGCTTTTGGGTTCTTGGTCATGAAATCCTTGCCTAAGCCAATGTTTAGAAGGGTTTTTCCAATGTTATCTTCTAGAATTTTTATAGTTTCAGATCTTAGGTTTAAGTCTTAATCCATCTTGAGTTGATTTTTGTGTAAATTGAGAGATGAGAATCCAGTTTCATTCTCCTACATGTGGCTTGCCAATTATCCCAGCACCAATTGTTGAAAAGGGTGTCCTTTTTCTACTTTATGTTTTTGTTTGCCTTTTCCAAGAGTCAATTCGGTTGGCTGTAAGTATCTGGGTTACTTCTGGGTTCTCTATTCTATTCCATTGGTCTATGTGCCTATTTTTATAATAGTACCATGCTGTTTCAGTGACTATGTCCTTACAGTATAGTTTGAAATCAGGTAGTGTGATGCCTCCAGATTTGTCCTTTTTGCTTAGTCTTTGGCTATGTGGACTCTTTTTTGGTTCCATGTGAATTTTATAATTGCTTCTTCTAATTCTGTGAAGAATGATGGTGGTATTTTGATGGGAATTGCATTGAATTTGTAGATTGCTTTTGGCAGTGTGGCCATTTTCACAATATTGATTCTATCCATCCATGAGCATGGAATGTGTTTCCATTTGTTTGTGTCATCTATGATTTCTTTCGGCAGTGTTTTGTAGTTTTCCTTGTAAAGGTCTTTCAACTCCTTGTTTCGGTATATTCCTAAGTATTTTATTTTATTTGCAGCTATTGTATTGTAAAGTTCTTGATTTGGTTCTGCACTTGGTCACTGTTGGTGTATAGAAGAGCTACTGATTTGTGTACATTAATCTTGTATCCGGAAACTTTGCTGAATTCTTTTATCAGTTCTAGGAGCTTTCTGGAGGAGTCCTTAGGGTTTTCAAGGTAAACGATCATATCATTTTTTAATTACCATTTCAATCTCGCTCCTTGTTATTGGTTTGTTCAGGGCATCTAATTCCTGATTTAAGTTAGGAGGGTTGTATTTTTCCAGGAATTTATCGGTCTCTCCTAGGTTTTCTAGTTCATGTACATAAAGGCGTCCATAGTAACCATGAATGATCTTTTGTATTTCAGTGGTGTCAGTTGTAATATCTCCTGTTTCATTTCTTAGTGAGGTTATTTGAATTTTCTCTCTTCTTTTCTTGGTTAATCTTGCTAATGGTCATCAATTATATTTATCTTTTCAAAGAACCAACTTTTTGTTTCTTTTTTTTTTTTTTTTAACAGAGTTTTTCTCTTATTGCCCAGGCTGGAGTGCAATGGTGCAATCTCGGCTAACCTTGACCTCCGCCTCCCGGGTTGAAGTGATTCTCCTGCCTCAGCCTCCTGAGTAGCTGGGATTACAGGCATGTGCCAACACACCCAGCTAATTTTGTATTTTTAGTAGAGATGGGGTTTCTCTACGTTGGTCAGGCTGGTCTCAAACTCCCGACCTCAGGTGATCTGCCTGCCTTGGCCTCCCAAAGTGCTGGGAATTCAAGCGTAAGCCACTGCACCCGGCTCATTTAACTTTTATATTTTGTTTTGTTTTAATTTCATTTAGTTCTACTCTGATCTTGGTTATTTTCTTTCTTCTTCTGGGTTTGGGTTTGGTTTGTTCTTGTTTCTCTAGTTCCTTGAGGTGTGACCTTAGAATGTCAGTTCGTGCACTTTCAGTCATTTTGATGTAGGCATTTGGGGCTATGAACTTTCCTTTTAGCATCACCTTTGCAAAATCCCAGAGGTTTTGATAGGTTGTGTCATTATTGTCATTCAGTTTGAAGAATTTTTTAATTTCCACCTTGTTTTCGTTTTTGACTCAATGCTCATTCAGAAGCAGGTTATTTAATTTCCATGTATTTGCATGGTTATGAAGGTTCCTTTTGGAGTTGGTTTCCAAGTTTAATTCCACTGTGGTACTTGATGTAATTTCAATTTTCTTAAATTTATTGATGCTCGTTTTATGGCCTATCATGTGGTCTATCTTGGAAAAAGTTTCATGCGCTGTTGAATAGAATGCATATTCTATTATTGTCGGATGAATTGTTCTCTATGTATCTGTTAAGTTCATTTTTTCCAAGGTATAGTTTAAACCCATTGTTTCTTTGTTGACTTTCTGTCTTGATAACCTGTCTAGTGCTCTCAGTAGAGTACTGAGGTCCCCCATTATTATTGTATTGCTGTCTATCTCATTTCTTAGGTCTATTAGTAATTACTTTATAAATTTGGGAGCTCCAGTGTTAGATGGAAATATGTTTAGAATTGTGATATTTTCCTGTTGGACAAGGCCTTTTACCATATATAATGTCCCTCTTTGTCTCTCTTAACTGCTGTTGCTTTAAACTTTGTTTTGTCTGACATAAGAATAGCTACCCCTGCTTGCTTTTTGTGTCCATTTGCATGAAATGCCTTTTTCCATCCCTTCAAGTTTATGTGAGTCCTTATGTCCTAGGTGAGTCTCCTGAAGGCAGCAGATGGTTGGTGAGTTCTTATCCATTCTGAGGTTCTATATCTTTTAAGTGGAGCATTTAGGCCATTTACATTCAATATTAGTATTGAAATGTGAGGTACCATTGCATTCATCATGCTCTTTGTTGCCTGTGTACTTTGTTTTTTGTTTTTGCTTAAGTTGTCTTTTTGTTTTGTAGGTCTTGTGTGATTTATGCTTTAAAGAGGTTCTGTTTTGATGTGTTTCCAGGATTTGTTTCAGTATTTAGAGCTCCTTTTAGCAGTTCTGGTAGTGGTGACTTGGTAATGGCGAATTCTCTCAGCATTTGCTTATCTGAAAATGACTGTATCTTTCCTTCATATATGATGCTTAGTCTGGGTCCAAAATTGTTGGCTGATAATTGTTTTGTTTGTGGAGGCTGAAGATAGGGCACCAATCCCTTCTAGCTTGTGAGGGTTTCTGCTGAGAAATCTGCTATTAATCTGATAGTTTTTTCTTTATAGATTACATGTTGCTTCTGTCTCTCACGGCTCTTAAGATTCCTTCATCTTAACTTTAGATAACTTGATGACAATGTGCCTAGGTGAAGATCTTTTTGAGATGAATTTTCCAGGTGTCCTTTGTGCTTCCTGTATTTGGATGTCTAGGTATCTAGCAAGGCTGGGGAAGTTTTTCTTGATTATTCCCCTGAATATGTTTTCCAAGCTTTTAGAATTCTCTTCTTCCTCAGGAACACCAGTATTCTTAAGTTTGGTCATTTAACATAATCCCAGACTTCTTGGAGACTTTGTTTATATTTTCTTATTGCTGAGACTCTCCAAAGCATTTCACATTTCTAAAAGTGTATCCAAAGTTTTCTGAATTTTTTTTCTCTAAGGTATTTATTTCCTTGAATATTTCTCCTTTCACTTCTCGTATCATTTTTTAAATTTCCTTGCATTGGGCTTCACCTTTCTCTGGTCCCTGCTGATTAGTTTAGTAACTAACCTCCTGAATTCTTTTTCAGGTAAATCAGGAATTTGTTCTTGGTTTGGATCCATTGCTGGTGAAATAGTGCAATTTCTAGGGAGTGTTGAAGAATCTTGTTTTGTCATATTACCAGAGTTGGTTTTCTTGTTCCTTCTCATTTGGGTACCCTCTGTCAGAGGGATGGTCTAGGGCTGAAGGCTGTTGCTCAGATTTTTTTGTCCCACAGGGTGTTCCCTTGATGTAGTACTCTCCCCCTTTTCCTATGGATGTGGCTTCCTGTTAGCCTAACTGCAGTGATTGTTGTCTCTCTTCTGGGTCTAGCCACCCAGTGAGTCTACCCAGCTCTAGGCTGGTATTGGGAGTTGTCTGCACAGAGTCCTCTGATGTGAACCGTCTATGGGTCTCTTGGTCATGGATACCAGCACCTGTTCTGATGGAGGTGGCAGGGGGCATGCAGTGGTCTCTGTGAGAGTTCTTAGCTTTGGTGGTTTGATGCTCTATTTTTGTGCTGGTTGGCCTCCTGTCAGAAGGTGATGCTTTCCAGAAAGCATCAGCTATAGTAGTGTGGAGAGGGACTGGCAGTGGGTGGGGCCCTAGAACTCCCAAGATTATATGTCCCTTGTCTCTCACTACCAGAGTGGGTAGAGATGGACCATCAGGTGGGGACAGGGCTAGGTGTGTCTGTGCTCAGAATCTCCTTGAGCAGGTCTTGCTGTGGCTGCTGTGGGGGGTAGGGGTGAGATTCCCAAGTCACTGGAGTTGTGTACTTAGGAGGACTATGGCTGCCTCCACTGAATCATGCAGGTTGTCAGGGCAGTGGGGGAAAGCCGGCAGTCACAGGCCTCACCCAGCTTCCATGCAAAGTGAAGAGTTTGGTTCTTCCCCCACCTATGGAGTCTACACACCAGATTTGCACTGTCCCCAGAGTTCTGACCAGGCGGCTTCTCGCCCCATTCATTTGTTACCAAGTTCAGTTAGAGATTTCCTTCTCCTTGTGGAGTTATAACCCCTGCTCCTCTGGTTACCCTCCTGATGTATCTCTGTGGTGCCAGGCAGGAAAGGTCTGCTAGGGGCTGAAGCTAGCTTCCAGGGCCTTTCTGCTGCTTCCTCTACCCCTGTATTTCACTTGGCTCTCTAAATTGGGTCAGCTCCAGGTAAAGTTGGAAACTTCTCCCACAAACAGACCTTCAGCTTCTCCATTGGGCGTGTGTGTTCGGGAGAGGAGGATCTCCCTTTCCCACTTTCTCAGCTGGGGCACTCACAGTATTTGGGGTATCTCTCAGGTCCTGCAGGAGCAGTCCACTTCCTTCAAAGGGTCTGTGGGTCCTCTCAGGATTGCTGGTTTGTTCTTGCCGCTGATCTGTAGCTAAAAATCACAGTGCAAGCTTCGGCAAGCTACTCTGTCTGGAGCTGCAATCTAGTCCTGTCTCCCATCTGCCGTAATGATCCCCTCCTATTATAAATATTTTTATTCCTCTAAATTTGTTTCTAAGTTTCGAAGTTTGAAAAAGACAAAATCAAGAAGAGTTGTCATAGGAGGCAAGATATGCTTAAGGCAAGAAATAATTACAGACAGTAGTTTTAAAACACAGCAGTTAGTGAAGGTTCTTGATATGGTTTAGATCTGTGTCCCTACCCAAATCTCATGTTGAACTGTAGTCCCCAATGCTGGAGGCAGGGTCTGGTGGGAGGTGATTGGATCCTGGAGGTGGATTTCTTGTGAATGGTTTAGCACCATCCTTTTGGTGCTGTTTTCATGAAAGTGAGGTCTGGTTGTTGAAATATGTTTAGCACCTCTCCCCTTGCTCTCTCTCTTATTCCTGGTCCCCCTTCACCTTCCGCCATGATTGTTAAGTTTTCCTGAGGCCTCCCCAGAGGCAGAGCAGATACCAGCACCATGCTTCCTATACAGCCTGCAGAACAGTGAGTCAATCAAACCTCCTTTCCTTATAAATTACCCAGTCTCAGGTGTTTCTTTATAGCAATGCAAGAACAGACCAATATAGTCATCACAAAGAACCTTAACTTTTTCTAAAGTAAAAGCCTTTTAAAAGGTTGTCAATATGTCCATAAAAGTATGTCAATAACAAAGAGAGTTAAAAGAACCAATTGAATTATCTGGGCACAAAATAACAGACTAATTTTTTTTTTTTACTCTAATTCTCAACCTTGAACTTATGCATTTTTAACAGAAAAAAAATCCCATTGTAGTTCACTCAAATTTGCACATAAAGATCTATAAACATTTTTCTCTTTTAAATGAACCCATCATATTTAAACAAGTTGGTCAAAACTTTCTATTTTTTCAACTCCTTCTTTATAGATGTTATAATCTCAAACAAAGTTCACTTTTCAAGAGAGATCTCCTACATTATTATTCTAACATTTATATTTTATTATCATTTATTTTGTTCTGACACAATCAGATACTTTTAAGACAAAATTATCTTTTTTGTATACTAAACCAAAATGTATCCATTATTCTAGAGAAACATCTCACACCGATACTCACTTAAAAATAAAAGATTCTTTTGGCTTGTAATCCCAGCACTTTAGGAGGCTAAGACCGGCTGAGTACTTGAGCTATGGCGTTTGAGACTAGCCTGGGCAACACTGCAAAACCTCATCTCTACCAAAAATACAGAAAATTAGCCGGACATGTTGGCATGCACCTGTGATCCCAGCTACTCAGGAGGCTGAGGCAGGAGGATTGTCTGAGCTTGGTAGGAGGAGGTTGTAATGAGCCAAGATCACGCCACTCCACTCCAGCCTGGGCAACAGAGTGAGACCCTGTCTCAAATAAATACATAAATAAATAAAACATAGATATATTAACATAAACCAAAGGCATTTGTAAATCTGTTAAACCTGTTAATTGAAGGGTACTCTATGATATATCAAATAGCAGCACAGATATATTAAAATCGTGTGCTCAAGTATCCAAAGATTATTAATCAATTAACTCAAAATAATATTCATTTAAGATTTTACATTCAAGTTCTTGACAAAACTTATGTTTTGTAGCATTATATAAGTTTATCTATTTTCCTAAACACATTATCTATTATGATACAATTTACTGGATCATAGAAATTTCAATTTTATAATCTTAAAGGAGGAACTAGCAAAACCAATAGAGGAAATTCAGGAAATTCGAATTAGAATTTGAATTTTTTAAATGAAAATAAAGATTAGCTTAAACTAGTATATTTTGCTAACGTTTTTAACATGGTAGTAAAATCAGGGGGGAAACATAGAGCAGGTTTTTTAAACCAAAAATTATTCAATTGGTTAAATTTGTCCAGGAAATCATTTTGAGAGTAATATTACATAATTTTTTTTTTAAGAAAAATGCAGTCTATAGGGTAGGCACCGTGGCTCATGCCTGTAATCCCAGCACCTTGGAAGACCACTTGAGGCCAGGAGTTCAAGACCAGCTTAGGCAACATAGTGAGACCCTGGCTCAACAAAAATAAAAAATTAACCAGGCATGGTAGTGTGTGCCTGCAGTCTTAGCTACTAGAGAGGCTGAGGCAGGAGGATTACTTGAGCTCAGGAGTTTGAGGCTGCAGTGAGCTATGATTTTGCCACTGTACTTCAGGCTAGGCAACAGAGCAAGACTCCTTCTTAAAAAAAAAAAGTAAAAATAAAAATAAAAACCAACGGATAGCTAAGATCCTGTTTCTTTTTCTGTTCCTATGAAAAGTCCTCTAAAATGGCCACTGTAATTTCGAATTGTCCTTAATGAAATTATGCCATTTTGAAAGATGTGTATGAGTTTAAAGTATAATTCAAAAAATATCAAGAAATCAGGAGTTTGACCCAGAGATACCATGGACTTAGACTGATAGCACCCCATGGGCATTTGGAAGAGTCAGTGAATGACGCTTCTACAACTTCAGGTTTCTGGAATATGAAAAAAGGCAGCCACCACTAGCGGTGGGACTGACAGACCCATAGCTCTGGGCAGATGCAACTGAACAAACAGCTCTCAGGGATAACAAAAATAAGACTACACATCCTTCTAACATCTTAAAGGATGGCTCAAGGCAAAGTGTTTGTCCACAGGAAGCTAATTTGATGAGAACTTCCAAACTCCTCCATTCTTGGGGCAATCTCTAGTGTGAGCCTAGCTCTGTGGTGGCTGCTTGGCTTTTTTGACAGGCCCAGTTCTAATAAATCAAAGACCTTTTTCCTGGTTAGCTAGAAAAGATCCATTCAGGAAAAAACAGAGACCAAAGATCCAATTGAAGCTCAGGCAGGTTGATGTTGGACATTTGCCCTATGGATTTATACTCTAAAATGTCCAGTATTTGAATTGGATGTGACTGAACAGAGGAGAAACCCATTTGACCAACGAGTGAATTATATCTGTAAATGGAGAGAAAAGTTAGAGTCTCTAAATTTTGCTTTTTAGGTTACCTGAAATAGTAGTTAATTTTGTCCTTTTGTTTTCAATCTGTTGTTTAGTTGTAGGTGGTGTAAGATTCATTGTGGCCAGGTATGGTGGCTCACCCGTCTAATCCCAGCACTTTGGGAGACCAAGGCAGGAGGATCACTTGAGCCCAGGAGTTCAAGACCAGCCTGGACAATATAGTAGGACCCTATCTGTACAAAAACTTTAAAAATTAGCCAGGTGTGGTGGTGCACACCTGTAGTCCCAGCCACTTGGGAGGCTGAGGCAGGAGGATTGTTTGAACCTGTGAGGTCAAAGCTGCAGTATGCCACAATTGCACAACGGTACTCCAGTCTAGGTGACAGAGTAAGACCCTGTCTCAAAAAAAAAAAAAAAAAAAAAAAATTCATTGTGCTTGACATAAGGAAGAATGAGAGAATTATTAAACTGAATCTTAGTATCCCAACCTAAATATTTGTAGAGTAATTACTTTAGGAATCTGAGTGCTGCTTAAATTAACTCTTAGAAGAGCTGTTTTCATGTTTCTGTGATATACTTAGACTCTGGGCCACATGAACTTACCTCTGACTCATATGCTAGGACCAGACATCAGTGGCTTCCCAGAGTAGGAATGGAAAGGTTAACTAAACTCCTCTCCCAACAGTAAACCTATAGCAGCCACTGCCTGTGTCATTTGCATGCAATAGGTCTGAGCTGGCAGTCTTTGAGAGGAAAGTTTTTGGTATCCTTGGCCAGTCTGCTCCAGGTGGCTCAGTCATCAGCACTACCTCCACACTACTGCATTGAGGGCCAGGCTGGGAGATTCCTGTTGTTTCTCATTTCATCTTCACCTCCTATGATTTTGAAGTTACCAAAGGGAAAAGAAAATAATCATCTCTCCTCATCAAGCCTCCACTGAATGACTCTTGGTTTCCTGGTTTCCCGTTTTCCCAGCCTGCATAGACAAATTCTTCACTTCACTTTTTGGCATGCTTATGTACTAAGAATGAAACCAGCTTTCTAAAGGTCTAGTGCATTTTTGCAAAGGAGGAAACCCCCAGAGACAATTAATTAGGGAGAGTTATTTTGCTACAGAAGCTTTTAGGGGCAAAGAGAAAAATAGAGCTGTCAAAATCAAGGATCATACCTTGCTCAGAATCTAGTGGTTCCCCAGAAACTCCCACTTGTGGCTCCTGTCCCATGGATGGAAAGTACAGAGACCTAAGTGGAGGTTAATCATAGCTGCCCTCCTTCACACCATGAAGGAAGGAGCACAGTCTTTCAGGGTGGACAGATGGATCATGGGCTCTGAAGTTAGGAGCTTGAACTTGGAGCCATCTCCATCCCCTTGAATTTTTGATCAGGTATTTGGTCTTAAATTCTCAATTTCTTCATCTATAAAAAGATGATAAAAATAGTACCAGACTCATAGACTTAGTCTAAGAATTTAATGAAGCAACCCATATTTCCATCTCTTGCATATAGAGAGTGTTTATCAAGTCTCAACTGTTATTATTTACAAAATTGGGAAGTCCTCAAGGCCGCATCACTTTTGAGACCAACTGCAAGTTCAGGCATCCCCAAGACCACCTGTAGTTTCAGTAATTCACCAGCGCTCACAGAATTGAGAAAAACTGTTATATTTACAGTTACAGTTTATTATAGCACAAAGATACAGATTCCAAGGGAAGACATGTATAGGGCAAGATCCAGGGTAGTTCCAGGTGAAACTTCCAGTTGTCCTCTCCCAGTGAAGCTGTGCAACAGTGCCTATTTCTTCCAGCAACTATATTTGGTAACACATGGAGCGCTGCCAACTAAGGAAGCTCACCTGAGCTTTGGTGTCCAGTGTTTTTATTAGGACTCAGTCACGTTTACCTTGTTGACTGGCTGTCTCACTGAATTTAGCCTCAGACCCTCCAGCATTTAAGCTGATAGTGCATGACTAAAGGGCCCCCCACCATACACCACATTGTTAGAATGGACTATGTGGCATGGCCCAAGGCCTTAAGTAAACAAGAATGCTCTTATCAGGCAAAATATTCCAAGTGCTTAGAGATTGACCCCTAGAAGTCAGGGACAAAGGCCAAACCTCTCAAGGCAAAGTTAATCCTTGGTTGTATATTATTTTGTAATCTACCTCTTTTGTATTATCCATAAACCACTAAAATAAGATTTCAAACCTCAAATTAATTGTTACTTCTTTTGTTAAAAATCATGTTTTGAGCACTTTCCATGCACCTTGTTGACCAGTGGAGATAAAAATCTCAATAAGCCAGTGTCCCCCACAGTGAACCAGTGGAAGAGAAAAATGTTTAGACGAATAACTATAGCACTATCGTCAAAATGTTCTAGGAGCCTGGTGGAGGAAATATTTGACTTTGCCTGCAATTGTGGGGAAGAGCTAAATTCTTTTCCTTTGGTTGAATTTTATTTTGATGTTATTATCCTAAAATTTAGCTCTTTACTCTCTTGAAAAATGGTTTGACTCTGGGTTACTTTACTAATCTATAAATGAGGACTATAAAAATTGGCTGGGCACGATGACTTACTCCTGTAATCCCAGCACTTTGGGAGGCTGAGGTGGGTGGATCACCTGAGGTCAGGAGTTTGAGACCAGCTGGCCAACATGGTGAAACCCCATCTTTACTAAAAGTGCAAAACTTAGCTAGGCATGGTGGTGCACAACTGTAATCCCAGCTACTCATGAGGCTGAGGCAGGAGAATCACTCAAACCCAGGAGGCATAGGTTGCAGTGAGTCAAGATCGTGCCACTGCACTCCAGCCAGGGCAACACAAGAATGAAACCCCATCTCGAAAACAAACAAACAAACAAACAAGCAAACAAACCCTGTAATTGATAGAGATAGTTTCAACTTTTCAAAGCTTCTCACTTTATTATGTCACCCATTCAAGACCACCTGACAAATTAATCCCTGTGCTTTACTTTTCATTACTTTTGTCGACCCCTTCAAAGATTTCTTTTTTTTTTTTTTTTTTTTGAGACGGAGTCTTGCTCTGTCACCCAGGCTGGAGTGCAGTGGCCGGATCTCAGCTCACTGCAAGCTCCGCCTCCCGGGTTTACGCCATTCTCCTGCCTCAGCCTCCCGAGTAGCTGGGACTACAGGCGCCCGCCACCGCGCCCGGCTAGTTTTTTGTATTTTTAGTAGAGACGGGGTTTCACCGTGTTAGCCAGGATGGTCTCGATCTCCTGACCTCGTGATCCGCCTGCCTCGGCCTCCCAAAGTGCTGGGATTACAGGCTTGAGCCACCGCGCCCGGCCTTCCCTTCAAAGATTTCTGCACCAGAGTTCTTTGCTTCTGTTGCTGGACAGTTAGGTCCAGGTATAAAACAGAATGAGAAAGTATAAAGGTATAAAATAGAAAGTATTTGTCACATGTTTAGAAGGAAGTGATACTCACACAATACGAAACTTGCTCATTTTAATTTATTGATTGTCTAGATAAGGATCAACAAACTTTTTCTATATAAGGCCATACAATAAGTATTTTAGGTCTTATAGGCTAGATGATCTCTGTCACAACTACCCAATTCTGTCTTTGTACTGTGAAAGCAGCCATCACTGTACATAAAGGAATAGGTGTAGCCATATTCTAAGAAAATTTTATTTGCAAAAATTTATCTGGACGGATTTGGCTCTAGTTTGCAGACCTTAATCTAGGTCATTTATTTTCACATCAAGTATTGTGGGTTTACCTGATATAAAAATAGGAATAAAGAAGGCTTTCTAATTTAATTCAGAAACATAATTAGGCCAGGAATTGGGAATGTGTGATCATCAGCTTTTAAATTTTTGTGCCCAAGAAAGGAACAACAGATACTGGGGCCTACTTGAGGTTGGAAAGTGGCAGGAGGGAGAGGAGCAGAAAAAAATAACTATTGGGCACTAGGCTTAGTACCTGGGTGATGAAATAACCTGTACAACAACCCCCCACAAATGATATGAGTTTACCTATATAACAAAACCATACATGTACCCCTGAACTTGAAATAAAAGTTAAAACAAAATTATCTAATAGCTATTCTAGTTGGTTAAAAAAAAACCAACACCAGCAATAAGGAATACACACACAAAAAAACTTTGTGCCCAAATGAGATGGGACTCAGATCATATGAGTGAAAAATATGACTACGACAAATCTGCCAAAACCATCTTTTTGACCTATTCTTTTTTTCTTTTTCTTTTTCTTTTTTTTTTTTTTTTTGAGATGGAATCTCCCTCTATCACCCAGGCTGAAGTGCAGTGGCATGATCTTAGCTCACTGGAACCTCCACCTTCCAGTTTCCAGTGATTCATCTGTCTCAGCCTCCCGAGTAGCTGGAATTACAGGCATGTGCCACCGCGCCTGGTTAATTTGTTTTTGTATTTTTAGTAGAGACGGGGTTTTGCCATGTTGGCCAGGCTGGTCCTGAACTCCTGACCTCAGGTGATGTGCCTGCCTCGTCCTCCCAAAGTATTGGGATTATAGGCATGAGCCACCAAGCCTGGCCTCTTTTGTCCCATTCTTCCCACTCTCTGCCTTTATTGCAAACACCATGGGAAACACCTGGGAAGTCAGTGAGGCTCTGGAGAGGTCTGTGGGAAAGAATGGGGGATTTGACAGCTAAAGTTTGCTATTGTGATATAAAATGTTTTTAGATCTGATTATCAGAGGGTATAATCGAGGCCGTATCTATACAATACGAAGTAAAAAATAATGCAGATGATATATTTAGTCACCATAACCAGTGGTTGTCCATGCATGACAACAGCTCCTACTTACCTACCCAGTGTCCTCTATTTCCTCCCTTCTTCCTTACCAAGGGAGATCTGATTTTATTGGAGTAATCCAAGTGACAAAACAGAACAGGATCCAATTTATCAGGAAACTCTTTTAACTAAAGGTGGCCCATGTGAGAAATTTCTGGCCAGTGCACTATAAGCAGAAGTCTCCTGGCAGGAAAGTTATTTTTTCTTGTTAAAAAGGAATAGTTTCAGCTGCCATGCACATTGGTGCTGTGCACTTCCTTCTTCCAGACGAGAATATAGATATGATGCCTAGAGATGGAGCAGCCATCTTGTGATGATGAAAATCAAACACCATGGAAGATGGAGCAGAAAACTAGAAGGAACCTCAATCCCTGTTGATTTTCTTAATGACTGTAATGCTTCCTTCTGGACTTATTTATTTGAGAAACATAAAACTTTATTGCTTAAGCCACTGTTGGAAGGTTTCTGTTAAATGAAGCCAAATACAACCATAATTGAATGAACGAACTTAAAAATGTTCAAAGCCATGAAAATCAGTCCCTTGTCAGTGCTGAGATGCTATCGAGGACAGTATATAAAATCTTGACTTGGTTTTGTGTATTGTAGACAGTAGAAATAAAAGTGAGCCAGTACAGGGTTGACCAGTGCCGTGATTCCTGCCCTGCTACGCTTCATCATCTCATTAGCTCAAGTTCCAGGTGCCTGAGTGGCTACCAAGAAAGGCATTTATGATGATGGAGTGTAGGCCCATTAAGAAGTCTGGCTGGCAGAACACAATCTCCCTTCAGGCTCTACACGTTTACTCTAAGCAGTTTCACAAAAACTCGGCAAAATAGCAGAAAATCTCAGTGCTTGTTAATTAGTTCATAGTCCCCAAGAGTCCTCCCACATTTTTTGCTGTTTTCTATGAAGTTCTTCAAGTTAACTATTTTATATTAGAGGGAAAAAAATTAAGTTTTAATGATCCTTTCCTGGTTCTCTACCCAGCTTTATAAATAAATTCTATTGAAACCATGTTTATGATGAGTAATTCTTTAAACATTTTCTCTTAAAAGCCTTTTGCCATTAATATTTCAGTTAATTAAAAATGCATTATGCCTTAATCCTTTGTTAAATGCACAACAGAATAAAACAGCCTATAATATTGAAGTTGGACTTTTTTTGGAATTGGATGGTTGAGCTTACAATTGATGGTTTATTAATGTAAACCTAGTGGGGGGTAAACCAAAGAACATTTCATGTTCTTATGTTTGCAAAAGAGATCAAATTTACAAGGGCATTATTTTTTTCCTACTGAATTCCTAAATGTTACTATTAAAAGACATAGAATATGTGTAATACAAACATGTGTATCCCAAGGGACAGTTCAAAAAGATTTCTAAACATGGAAAGTTTATGGAAGAATCCAAAGTCAAATTAATATCCCAGAGCTTGGATACAAACTTGGATTTTGGAAATGTTTTCCCAGATTAAAAAGGAGTTTTGGTGTGGGGCCCCATATGGAAAACATGCATAATTTATTTAAAAGACCAAAGCAAAAGTGAATTCACAGTTTGAAATCTGGATAATTATGCTATAATTAAAGGACTAGTTTGTTTTTGTTTTTAAATTATTGTCTTCAGAGTTTCCACCCACCCCCATTACTATTCAGGGATTCAAAAGTTTAGTTTATTTTTTTTTATAGTCCTGAAAGTTTTTATCCTCCTTTTAAATGCAACTCAACTTAATAAAATATTTTATACCTTTTTTTTCGCTACAACACAACAATGGGAACTTTTCTATCCCTTCCCTCATTATGACTTTCCGTTTAAAGATTATATCTAAATAAGGTCACAAAATCAATCAATGAAATTGACTGAGTAAACTGGTTTGATTGGCCACTTAAGTAAATGAATCAGTTCTATGGCACAATTTAGATTCATTCATTCAATAAATATTTACTGAACCACTTTTGCATGATGGGTCAACTGGCCATGCATTGAGGATTCAATCCCTGACCCCAGAAGCTTTAAAACCATTGTAATATAAAGATTCCAGAACATTTTATCACTAATGCTCAACATCACAGGAAGCACAGTAGGTCTTCAGCAGAAACTGAACCCCCAGCTCATCTTCCCCTTACATTTTATTAAATGAAAAGCAAACAAAAACTTTAAGGCTGCTTTATGAAGGAGAAATAGAAAATTTTTTTCACAATATCTAAAAATTCTGTATAATAGATTCCAATGAATACATATATATTTTAAATTCTTCCAAGACCATAAAGAAATGGAAGTAATTACATATTCAAATATAAAAACTAGTTTTGAGGATAAAATACTCAAGATGCATGGAAGTTTAGAACATACACAGTTGTGGTAGCAACTAAATTTTGGTTTCCACACTCCTTTTTCTCTTCTATATATATACACATTGTATAATTATACATACTCAAGTCATACAGTGATTCTTTATCTCTGAGACTAGTTATTCTGTTAGCTGCTTACTCAAGCAAATTGTGCCTAGAAGGGATAGTGTACATATTTATTCTTTTGACCTAGGTCCTAAAGACTTTCTTGTCAGAGAAACAAACCAAGAGTATAAAATACATTGTTCTGTGGTTACTGTTCTCAAATCTGTATGACCCAATGCCCTATAGACCAGCATCTCCTCTAATTGTTCAAACTTCAGTGCATGAACACACTACATATACAAAAACTCCAATGACCACGCATAGAAGAACATAGTTGAGAGATATAATCAAATACAACTTACAGTGTTAGTCTGGCACATATTTAGTGTTGTGAAAAATTATCCTTGTACTGCATCCTTGTTAGATTTAAGTGAATAAGTGGTTCATGTAAGGCATGGTAACTAGTATGACTTCTAAGAAGCCAAGCCTAGCATTTTCAGGAGTCAGCCAAAAGTAGAGAGGAAGAGGAATAACTAAGTGGTGCTGGAACTGTCCTAAGGATTTTCTGAAGACTTCTAGATCCCACCCTTATGAAGTCAACATTCTCTCTTCTCTGATTGAAAGCATGCAGGGAGATGGATTTCCACTGTTGCTAGTTAAAAGGCTCCATTCTGTTCACCAAGCTAGTTACATTGAATTTAGAGGAGAGGCAGGCCTGTTCAATTTATTAAACAGAAAAAGCCTGAGACCTGCTCAAGGGAATGTCATGCTGTAATACTCCTAAGGACTTGTGTTCAGTTCATAGCAGGCACTCAAAACAGTTTTGATGAAAGTTTGAATGAATGCAGTCAGAGTTGCCTCTTTTCATGGAAAAGCAGACCATACTGGGCAACCTAGTCTCAAGTTCCAGACAGGAATATAAGGAGATAAAGAGAATGGAGCAATGAGCAATCCTTCCTCAGCCACAAGAGAGATGACTGGGTGCTAAAACCTCTGTTTCTTTCTTCATTCCCATTCACAAATACCCATGTGAATATTGCAAGGGTCATCTGCCAAATTGCTTTGTCCTAAAGTGCTAAAAAGTCCTCTCATCAAGGGAACAAATCACCTGTCTTTAAATCCTAACAAGAAAGGTGGATTTCCGGGTAGTGGGGCTCAGGACTCTGAGATAGGAACCCAGAGCTAGACTGGGCTTGTGTTAGGTATCAGGACATGGGCCCTGTCTGCCAAGAAAAACCAAGGTAAGAGGCAGCCCGGAGGTAGGTGAGGGGCACAGCAAGTGAAGATGAAGAGGAGAGTGAAGGGAAGAGAGAGGAAAACAAGAAAGTCAAGAGAGAAACCAAAGAAATAAGAAAAAAAGTGCAAAGGGAGACAAAGCAAGGAGTAAAGGAATGATGGGAAAGCACTGAATCAAAGGACGTGAGATGAGAGCAAGCAAAGCAAGGAAGCTAGGAGAGAAGCTAAACAATGCAAGTCCTGGATTATGAGTAGCAAGAGAAAGTGTCCTCAGAGATACATCTACACCGTATGTAACATACATCTACATTGTATGTAACTGCTTGAATGAAATTATTATATAATTATTACTGCATTTGACTTTATACTTTTTATATGACTACTATTTGCTCACATTATATTACTTTAATAATATAAAAAATCAAAACAAATCATTTTTAAAGTTGATTTGTATCCTCATTACTATAGTGGTGAGTAAAAAAGAAAAAAAAAAAAAGGCTGGGCGTGGTGGCTCCACCTGTAATCTTAGCGCTTTGGGAGCCCAACGCAGGTGGATCATTTGAGGCCAGGAGTTCAAGACCAGCCTGCCCAACATAGTGAAACGCTGTCTTTACTAAAAAGTACAAAAAATTAGCCGGGCGTAGTGGCACACGCCTATAGTGCCAGCTACTTGAGAGGCTGAGGCACAAGAATTGCTGGAACCCGGGAAGCAGAGGTTGTAGTGAGTTGAGATCCCACCATTGCTCTCCAGCCTGGGTGACAGAGCAAGACTCTGTCTCAAAAAATAAAATAAAATAAATAAAGTTGATTTTTAAACTTTCCTACAGTGCTTTCTCCATGGTGTTTCTTTCCTATCAGTTGCAAATTAATTTTTTTTTTTTTTTTTTTGAGATGGAATCTCACTCTTATCACCCAGGCTGGAGTGCAATGGCATCATCTTGGCTCACTGCCACCTCTGCCTCCCAGGTTCAAGCAATTCTCCTGCCTCAGCCTTCCAAGTAGCTGGAATTAGAGGTGTGCGCCACCATGCCTGACTAATTTTTGTATTTTTTAGTAGAGACACGGTTTTGCCATGTTGGTCAGGCTGGCCTTGAACTCCTGGCCTCAGGCAATCTGCCTGCCTCGGTCTCCCAAAGTGGCAAATTAGATTTTAAAAGTTATGAAAACTAGCCTTTTATGTCCTGGTAAAAATTTTTTAAAAAATTAAACCATAAAACCCAGCTCAAATATTTCACATTTTATGCTGATGGGTCTAATTACACTTCTGTGATCAGAAATAGAAGTGTTTAATAAACATTTAGTGTTGAAAGAATGATACAACCATTGGCATTCATCAAGCTTTGACTGTTCAAAAACAACACTGGTGATATTATACAGTATCTGAAAGGAATTTTACTATATCCTGAAGACAGTGGGAGCTATTAGAGAGTAATTCAAGAAATAATGTGACCACTTTATGTTTGGGGTAGATCCATCTGGAGAAAAGATTAAGGAAGAGAAAGGAGACTGCTCAGATCATGCACTGGAGTCCCGGATGGTCTGGACTGGGACAGTAGGGGTGAGGATGGAGAGAGGGAGAGCCCACTTAAAGTTGGCCCTCTATGTCTAGAGGTGAAAGTCTGTACTGCTGCATAATTTCCTCCAGCAATAAACAGTAGGTGCTGTATAAGGCAGAGAAGGCAGAATGGTTGATCTGCACTTGGGAGGTTGATCAATAAGTGTGATGGAATGGCACTGAAGCTTGGGACTATTAAGAGAGTGATGGAAGTGTTAGACTAAGAGATCTAATTTAGATGTAAAAGGAAATGAAATTCAGAAAAATTACTTAAACAAAAAATAAAATGAGAACAAGATAACCACCTGAATGGCTAAAATCCAAAAGACTAGCATTTCCTGTGTTGGAGTGAGGATGTAGAAACTGAAGCCCTCATCCTCTGCTGGTGGAAGTGAAAATTGGTACAATCATTTTGGAAAACTCAGTATTTTCTCGAACTCCTGGCCTCAAGTGATCCACCCACCTTGGCCTCCCAAGGTGCTAGGATTACAGGTGTGAGCCACCGTGCCCAGCCCCTGTTTGTCAGTATTTTCATAAGCTGATCAACTACAATCTTATGACCTAACTATTCTTTTCCTAGATATTCTTCTTTTCTTCTCCAAAAGGAAAAGTAAACATTTGTTCCAAAAGACATGGACAAGAACGTTCATACAGATATAGCCTTATCCATAATAATAAAAAATTGAGATCAGCTTAAATGTTTATCAACTGTAGTATGGATAAATTATGATATATTTATGCATTGAAATATTGTAAATCCTTTAGAACATGAGTTGATCCTCACAAACATAATAGAGAATGAAAGAGGCACACTGCAGAACTCCTTTTATTGGAAGGTCAAAAATAAACAAAGCTAGCCAGGCGCAGTGGCTCATGCCTGTAATCCCAACATTTTGGGAGGCTGAGGTGGGTGGATCACTTGAGGTCAGGAGTTCGAGACCAGCCTAACCAATATGGTGAAACTCCGTCTCTACTAAAAATAGAAAAATTAATCAGGTGTGGTGGCATGTGCCTGTAATCCAAGCTACTCAGGAGGTTGAGGCACGAGAATCACTTGAACATGGGAGGTGGAGGTTACAGTGACCTAAGATCGAGATCACGCCACTGTGTTCCAGCCTGGGAGATGGAGTGAGACCTGGCTTAAATTTAAAAAAAAAAAAAAAGTAGACAAAGCTAATCTATGGTGTGGGAAATCAGATAGTGGTTGCTTTTGATGAGGGCCAATATGGCTTGGTGGGGGCTCATAGGATTATAGGCGTTGAACATGTTCTATTTTTCAATGTGGGAGGTGGTTACATGAGTGTGTCCACTGTGTAAGAAGTCATTGAACTTTACATTTAGGACTTATAATTGCAAAATGTATTACACTTCAGTTTCTTTTATTAGAAGTAAAAAGTCTATGGAGATTCTTTAGTTATTGTGTTACACAGATTCTAGCTAAAGTACAATTGCTGGTGTTACAGACAGGCACCTTAGCTGTCCAAAGTTGCATTTCTCATACACTTCAGTTCATGGTTCAGTAGTCCAGGCAAGACTGCTCTTATGTTTATTTTGTGTTATTTTTGCTCCCTTTATTCCCCATCTTTCTCTCTTCTAGGTACCCAACCTAGTGTATTTAATATACAGGCTTTCAATTTCAATTCATTGTCCATTCTTCTATGTAGAAATCTGTATATCCTTGAAAAATGCATGGTGGTGTTTTTTAACAATTTAATTTTATTCTATTTAAGTTCCAGGATACGTGTGCAGAACATGCAAGTTTGTTACATAGGGTAAATGTGTAACATGGTGATTTGGTGCACCTATCAACCCATCACCTAGGAATTAAGCCCCACATGCATTACCTATTTATCCTGATGTTCTGCTTCCCCCCATCCCCTGACAGATCCCAGTGTGTGTTGTTCCCCTCCCTGTACCCATGTGTTCTCATTCTTCAGCTCCCACTTATGAGTGAGAACATGTGGTGTTTGGTTTTCTGTTCCTGTTTTAGTTTGCTAAGGATAATGGATTCCAGCTCCATCCATGTCACTGCAAAGGACATGATCTCATTCCTATTTATGGCTGCATGGTATTCCATGATGTATATGTACCACATTTTCTTTATCCAGACTATCATTGATGGGTATTTGGGTTGATTCCATGTCTTTGCTATTGTGAATAGTGCTGCAATGAACATATGTGTGCATGTATCTTTATAATATAATGATTTATATTCTATTTATGGCTACATAGTATTTCATGGTGTATATGTACCACATTTTTCTTTATCCAGTCTATCACTGATGGGCATTTGGGCTGATTTCATGTCTTTGCTATTGTGAATAGTGCTGCAATGAACATACATTTGCATGTATCTTTATAATAGAATGATTTATATTCCTTTGAGTGTATGCCCAGTAATGGGATTGCTGGGTCAAATGGTATTTCTGGTTCTAGGTCTTTGAGGAATCGCCACACTGTCTTCCACAATGGTTGAACTAATTTACATTCCCACTAACCGTATAAAAGCATTCTTATTTCTTTACAGCCTCGCCAGCATCTGTTGTTTCTTGACTTTTTTGTAATTGCCATTCAGGCATGAGATGGTATCCATTGTGGTTTTGAATTGCATTTCTCTAATGATCAGTGATGTTGAGATTTTTTCTTTTTTCTTTTCTTCTTCTTCCTTTTTTTTTTTTTTTTTTTTTTTTTTTTTGAGGTGGAGTCTTGCTCTTGTTGCCCAGGCTGGAGCGCAATGGCTTGACCTCTGCTCACTGCGACCTCTCCCTCCTGGGTTCAAGCAATTCTCCTGCCTCAGTCTCTGGAGTAGCTGGGATTACAGGCGCCCACCACCATGCCTGTTTTTGTGTTTTTTTAGTAGAGACGGGGTTTCACCATGTTGGCCAGCCTCATCTCAAACTCCTGACCTCAGGTGATCCACCCGCCTCAGCCTCCCAAAGTGTGGGATTACAGGTATAAGCCACTGCGCCGTTGAGCTTTTTTTCACATTTTTTTTGTGTGCATGTGTATTTAATATACGTAAGTAATACAACCGTTGGCATTCATCAAGCTGTGTCTGTTCAAAAACAACACTGGTGATCTATGCAAATGATGCTCTCCTAAAAATCTCATTTTGTTTCTTACATATTTCTTACATATTAGACTTAAACATGGATTTTGATATTTATTCATGTTATATGAAAATGTAGTTTATTTATTATAATTACCGCATGGCATTCCACTGTATGCCTGCATTTGACTTATCCATTACTCTAATAACAAACATCCAAGTTTCCTCACACTCCTTGCTATCACAAACTTATGCTTCTGTGTGAAAGTTAGTAAAGCACATCTTAAAAGCTTTTTATCTTTATCGTCAGTTTTCTTTCCAGGAAAATTTGGTCACATTCCCATCAGGCTTTATAATTCTTTTTCATATTTTCCCCAATCTCATAAGCAAAAAAAAAAAAATCAATATATGGCTGGGTCCTGTGGCTTATGTCTATAATCCCAATGCTTTGGGAGGCTGAGGCAGGAAGATTGCTTGAGGCCAGGAGTTCGAGACTAGCCTGAGCAACACAGTGAAAGTCACTCTCTACAAAAATAAAAATAAAAGTAAAAATAAAAATAGCCAGGCATGGCAGCCCATGCCTGTAGTCCTTTCTGTTTGGGAGGCTGAGGTAGGAGGATCATTTGAGCCCAGGAATTCAGAGTTGCAGTGAACTATGATGGCTCTACTGCACTCCAGCTTGGGCAATAAAGCAAGACCCTGTCTCTAAACAAACAAACAAAATCGCGATATAGTATTAACTAGCATTTTAAAATAACTTAAGTTAAACTGTTTTTTCATGTTTTTTGGCAATTTGTATTTCTGCTTGGTTAACTACTTGTTCATGCCTTTAGTTTATTTTTATTCTGGGATTTTTTTTTTCTTCTTGACTTTTAAGAGATATTCGTATATTAACAAAATTGACCCGTGATCATATATTGCAATAATTTTCATTTTATTTTTCTTTTAATTTTGTTTATTATGCTGCTAGGTGGTAATGAGAGGGTAGTTTGGTTTGGGTTTTGCTTGTTTATTGTTTTGTTTTGGCCTTACAACTGTCATCTTTTTGGTTTTGGCTTTGGAGGTAATGCTTAAGAAGAGTAAAGAATGTTCAAATTTAATTACATGTTAAGAGATAAGGAAACTGTGGGAGAAGGGAAGTACAGTTATGAGGAACATTATCGTAACCAAACCAAAGGGAACCGTATTTGCAAAACAAATTTTTGAAGTTGGAGCTTTTCTAAGAAAAATTCCAATAATATGTGGTTTATTAACTGACTAATCTCTAATTGATAATTTTCCCACTTCGTCAAAAAGTAATGTACTGTAATTCCCCCTCCTGCCTTCTAACCTATCTATAATAATTATGATTGATATTTCAATAAATATGGTAATTTGTTTTAATTACCCAAAGCCTTAGAATCTGTAGCTTTAAACACACACAGTACTTTACTTTTAGTGAGTATTTTGCTGATGTTCTAGCTTAGATTTGCTCTCTTGAAATTTATGATTTTACTTGCTTTAGTTTTTTTGGCAATATTTTATTTTATAGAGACTGTGAAAGGTAATTTCCATTGCTAAGGGAAATGAGTCCTCCTGTCATTTGTTTTCTTCGTGGGTGTCGTAGAAATTTTAAAAAAAATTACCGCTTCATCCTTAACAAAATATTAACAAAGTAAATCTAGCAAAATTCAAAAAGGGTAATACACTATGGCCAACTGGATTTTATCTCAGGAACGCAAAGCTGGTTGCATTCAAAAATCAGTCAATAGATTTTACCACATTAGCAGAATCTTTTTAAAGCCATATGGTTGTTTCAACAGATACAGAAAGCTCATTTGACTAAATCCAATGCTATTTCATAATAGAAACCCTCAGAAAACTACAGATGGAGGAAAATATCCAGGCCCAACTAATGCCCTGCTTGTCTTGAAGGACTGTGATGGGGGCAGTGAGCAAAATACAAATTTATAATCCCCCCGAATTAGTATATAGCACATATCTTTATATTTATAAGAGCAGAGAAAAATCATTACTGGCTGTCTCAACACCACTTATAAACAAGCCATTTTACACCTCATTTATATTAAAGGCCAACTTTATCAATCACTAAATCCTTATGTAATCTGAGTAATATCCAACCTTCCATTTTACCTTAAGGTCAAGTTCAGCACATCATCATCAACAAACAAACAAAAACCCAACAAATGTTCTCTTCCAAAGGCATTGAAGAGCACCATGGTTTTTAGGTATACTGACAAAGGCATTGTACATTTCTGCACACAGTGAAACTTGCTTAAAATTATCTTTAATTATTTTGCCCTCTTCTCAAAGTTTTATCTCAGCACTTCAAACTCTCTGCTCCAAAACTACAAATCTAAGTGGACTCTCACCTCCATCTCATCTTGGGTACCATAGCACAACCACTTCCTAGTCTTCTAAAAGCAAGTGCTCCTGACCAGCAATGATGCCAATGGACAGCAGACTCCTTAAATACATAGCCCAGCTCTTATCTCAGTGGTGCAGCTCCCCAGAATTCAGGCTTTACATATTTTCCCAACCTTTGCACTGTCTATGCACCACTTCTTTTATTACCATGGGTTCGTAGTGCTGTAATATCTGATAGGGCAGGGTCTTTCTCATTATTCTTTTCAACGTATTTTCTTGGTCATTCTTGCTCCCCAGAAACTTCCAAATCATTCTTTTTTCCCAATCTCTTCCATACCTGTTGTTTTAAATTGAGATTGTAATTGGCATTGCAAAAAATATACAGATTATCTGGAAAAACATCTTTCTTTTCACAAAATTATCTTCCTTTCTAGAAACATGATGCATACATGTTTCACACATATATTAGTCATTCGTACATGATTCATGCATGTTTTATTTTGCATACATTGGCAAAATTTTATCTTTTTCTTCATATAGGGCCTTATGCATTGTGATAGCTTTATTTCTAGGTGTTTTTTCATTTGTCCCAGTTGTAACTGTTTACATTTTAAACTGGTTATTACTGGTACATAAGAAAGCTACAGATTTTAAGCATAGTAATTTTGTAAATCAGTTCAATTGATTAAACATCATATATAAGTTCTAATAGTTTTTCAGTTAGTTCTTTTGGATTTTCAGGTATACAATCTTACCATCTGCAAAGAGAGATGATCTCATTTTCATTTTCTTATTATATTAGCTAGAACTTATATAATAACACTACATAAAAGAAGTTACTATGGGGCTGGACATGGTGGTTCATGCCTGTAATCCCAGCACTTTGGGAGGCCGAGGTGAATGGATTACTTGAGGTCAGGAGTTTGAGACCAGCCTGGCCAACAGGGTGAAACCCCATCTCTACTAAAAATACAAAAATTAGTCAGGGGTGGTGGCACATGCCTGTAATCCCAGCTACTGGGGAGGCTGAGACAGGAAAATTGCTTGAACCCGGGAGGCAGAGGTTGCAGTGAGCCAAGATCACGCCATTGCGCTCTAACCTGGGTGAAGAAACAAGACTCTGTCTCAAAAAAAAAAAAAAAAAAAGAAGTTACTATGGATATTTTTGTCATGTTCTTGACCTTAAAGGACTTTTTAATGTTTCACACTCAGTCTAATGCCCGGTATTGGTTATTTTCAATGTTTAGAAAGTATCTTCTTTCAGTTTGCTGATAATTATTATGAGAAATGGGTGTCGATTTCCATCAAATGCTTTTTTGGCATCTGTGTTCAAATGTGTATTTGGCACCTGTGTATCAAATGTGTTTCTTATGTCCTCTGATGTACATATATGATTAAATATTATTCTATTTTGAAATAAACAAACTAGAGAAGCCTGAACATAGGGGATCTGTGCTACACCATCTATGCTGATGAAGCATTTGTCATGATTTGTTTTTAGACAGAGTCTTGCTCTGTCGCCCAGGCTGGAGTGCAGTGGCACATAATCTCGGGTCACTGCAACCTCTGCCTCCTGGGCTCAAGTGTACTTTTCACTGCCATCATTAAGTCATCAATAAAATAGAGATTATGGGTAGAAAGGGCATTATTACTTATACGTACTGATAATTTAGTCATTCCAGCACATACTAAGCATCTGTTGGATGTAAAGCAGAGAGCTGCTAGATACAATACTAATATTACAGAGTCCTTTGGGTTGCTTTTTTTTTTTTTTTTTTTGAGACAGGGTCTCGCTCTGTCACCCAGGCTAGAGTGCAGTTGTGTGATTCTGGCTCACTGTATCCTTGACCTCCTGGGCTCAAGCAATCTTCCCACCTCAGCCTCCTGAGTAGCTAGGACCATAGACAGATGCCACCACACCTTGGCAACATTTTAAGATTTTTGTGTAGGAACAGGGTCTCACTATGTTGCCCAAGCTGGTCTTGAACTCCTGGGCTCAAGTGATCCTCCCACCTCAGCCTCCCAAAGTGCTGGGGTTACAGGTGTGAATCATCATGCCTAGCCTGGTGTACCTTTTATTAAAATTTTGACGTTCTTGAAAGCCTGAGAAATGCCTTAGTCAATGAAATTGGATGTGATAGAAGCCAATAGACCTGATTCCCCACATTCTAGCAAAATGGCTGGCAAATAGTAGTTGCTCAATAAACTTTAATGAATGATGGAGGCAGTGTAGATGCTGAGAGCCACAGGGGCAAGCCATATCTGAGTCCTTAGGGGACAGCCAAGTGTCATGCACCAGGGTGAGTGGATCTAATCACCATGTCTAGGAAATGGAAATTAAGGTCATGGGCCAGTACTTCAGAGCATTATGTGGACAAGCTCAAAGTGAAAGCAGTCTGGGAGACTTGAGAACTGAGACTCAGAGGGCACCATTCATCACATCCCAAGGGGCTTCCTTAACTAGAGTTTTCATATTTCTTGGCTAAGTTATAGGATGAACTTTCAGAAATTTTCAATATGAGCTGTCCAGAAACTTTGTTTGGTGGTACAGAAATGAGCCTAACTTTGAAGATCTATAGACCTGTAGCTTATCCAGACTACTTACTTTTCCATGGAATCATAAACTAGGTTTCTGAGTTACATATTATACAGGGTAGGCTTAAACATAAGGGGAGTTTATCTCTTGCTCACATAAATAGGCTCAAATGATTCCAACTTGTTGAGGAATTTGGAGGTGGGGGAATGGGGACTGTGTTGTTACATATTGTCATTTAGCAAACCAGCTCAGAGGTTGTGTCATCTTTAACATGTTGTTTCTGAGGTTCCCATAGAGGTTTCCCTAGCCCAGGGAACAAGAAAGAGCAGATGATTTTTACATGGGGGGATTTTTATAGACTAGGCCTGGGAGTAAAGTGCATTCCTTTCACTTGCGTTTCATTAGCTAAAATATAGTCACACAACCACATCTAACTGAAAGGGACCACATCTAACTGACTAGGAAATGAAGTCTATCATGTGCCCAGGAAGGCAAAGCCATGTAGTGACAAGACAATAAATATTTTTTGCCACACAGGTCATACCGACTTTTCAGGTCCACTAAAGGAGTTTTGTTATAGATTCCTTCTCAACAAAGCCTTAAGTCCTCCTAATTTTAACTCACATACTCACTGCAATAATCTTAGCTCTGCCCTTGTGGGAATTGTCAGACACTATTGTTTCTGACCCTGGAATTACCTTTGCACACTTAGCAATGTACCTCACATTTCTTAAGCACTGAAGCATTAACAAGCTGATTAATGATCAGCTGATAATGGTATTAATAACTATCAAGCTGGTAATAGTAGGTGTAAAATCTTTCAGTATGATTAAAGTAATTTATATTTGTTTAATATAAACAGAAATATATCTGGAATGGGCCAGGCACGGTGGCTCACGCCTGTAATCCTAGCACTTTGGGAAGCTGAGGCAGGTGGATCACCTAAGGTTGGGAGTTCAAGACCAGCCTGGCCAACATGGTAAAACCCTGTCTCTACTAAAAATAGAAAGATTAGCCGGGTGTGGTGGCACATGCCTGTAGTCCCAGCTACTCAGCGGGCTAAGGCAGGATAGCTCGAGCCCGGGAGGAGGAGGTTGCAGTGAGCCAAGATTGTGCCACTACACTCCAGCCTGGGTGACAAAGCAAAACCTTGTCTCAAAAAATATATATATTATATATTCTATAAAAATATACATCTATATATCTAGAAGTTGTTTTGACTGTATCTACCCTCCACCCATCTATTATCAAAGTATCAAAGGAGCTGGAACTGGGGGGTCTTCCAGCCCTTATGACTTAGTTGATGGGGTCTCTGTCATGCACTACACTGTCAAGAAAGAAAATGTGGCAGTTTATCAGCCATGCGGTCTACCTGGCATTGGTGAGCATGTCAGACCAGGCTGATATCTTCTGACATGTTTTTCATGGTGAAAAAGGCAATAGTTCTTCTCTGGTGAGCCTAACTGCTGAAAAGATAGTCACTTCTTTTTCTAGACAGTTTATTTAGGAATTTAAACCATGGCTTACTCCAAAAGGGGATATGAAATTGCTTACATGCAAAAATATAGTTCAAGATAAACGGAGTAAGTGAAGAAATTGTGGGAAAGGGAAAATTAGAGTAGGACAAATAAGATAGAAACTAGGGATAACATTATTACACAAAGTGCATATCAAAAAGTCCAGTACACGTGAAATATGGGCTAGAATTGACTGAGCTGCCTAGTATCAAAAGTGAAAGAATGAAACCTGTTCATGAACGTTGTTTATGAAAATTATAACTATTCCTGATACTGAGTTTTGAGAAAAATGTCTCCATGGAATAACCGTAAAGAGTATATTTGGCCATATAACATGTCAGCTAGGCTCTCTGCAACATATATACAGTAAAACTATATACAGTCCTCCCTGTAGGCAGCTAAGGGAAGTACTTAATATTTTTCCACCCATTGGTTTGAATACAAAAAGAATTGAAAATGTCTCCCCTTCTGGATTAGCAAGTTCTAGTAGATAAGGGAGGACAGATGTCATGAATGTCCAGATCATATAGCTCAAAATCCATGTGGTGATTTTCAGTTCCTTTGAATTCCTGTAGTCAAATGCCTGATATCTCAGGGAGGGCTTAGATAAGAATTTCTTCGTGAAAAAATGACTTTCACATTGAACCGTATAAATCCTTGCTGGCTGCTTCTTCCTACCCAACAGAAACTGTCCTTTTTATCACTCTGCAGTGATTCATGAACAATTCATGAACAATATTTTATTGTAATGATGATTTGAACTACACAGCTTATTTGCTACCACACACCTATTTTTCTCTGCTTCCTGTTAAGACTGGTTGTGTGTGTGTTTTCAAACAAGGTAGCTTAGAGGAAAAGAGTTGACAGGGACAAACGAGACGAGGCAGCACACATTTTTATGGTCTCTTATTTTTGTCCTGGTGCTCTTGTAGACACAGAAATGGAGCAAATGTACCCTTTATGGCATACAGTCAGCTGTGCAAAGGCTGTCGTGTATTTGGAATTCGTTTTGGAAGCAGGACAGAGGTGTGTTTTTGATTATGCCACATTGGATTTTCGCATTCAAGAGTATAATTACCAAACCCAACCCTCAAACCACTGCAAAAACATCACATGCTTCTTACACACATTTTTTCCCTTCAAACTGGCACTCAAGTGCCCACCAAGAGCCCTGCCCACAGTAGGGTTAGTTTAAAAATTATTTTTAAACACAGTTGTAACATGGCTCTCATCCACAAAACAAGTATTATCAGCACTTAAATCATAGAATTATTCTTACATTATAGATCACTAGGTGCCTTTAATGTGTAATGACTATTAGATTCAGACCCTGAGTCAGACTGCCCCTGTTATAAAACCCTCTCCAGGAGTCCAGCTCTCAGCAACACTCCAGTATCTCTTTCAGGCCTAAAATCAACGTTGTGCTACAAATCTGAAGTTCAGAAGGTCAATTCAGTGTAGAGTTTAACTTCTTTTTTATTTAAAGTTTAGAAACAGTGCTAAGAAGACACAAAGACAGAAAGGCGTAGACATTTTATGCTTCTTCCCTGCCTTAGAGCCTATTCAAAGTCAGTGAGAAATTCAAAGAGCTGGGCTCTCTCACATTCTCCCTTCCTTGCTGCAAACCCGTGATTTCTCCTCTCACTGCCCGAGGGCTGGTGGATGGAAGTGACAGAGGCTCTCTCAGATCATGAAGACTTGGCAGAAGCAGTTTCATATTGAGTTGTATTCTAGCAACTTAAAAGATTTAATACAGCTTTTTGAAAACCCTCGGTAAAGAGGAGCTGCCATGGGGTAAAGGAAGTCACTTATTACCTAGCATCATGTGGCACATACACCACTGATATAACGCAAACTGATTTTAGGTGATACATTAACAGACATTTATTCTTGTCATAGTGAAGTGTTTATAATGATAACTTCTCTTTAAATAACATTGACTATGCACTACACATGATTCTAAGTGCTTACATATATTAACTCATTTAATCTTCCTAACAACTCTAGGAAGAGGGTAGGTAGTTTATTATCCCCATCATTATTAAAGCACAGAAAGATCAAGTGATTTGTCCCTGGTTGTTTAGCAAGCTATAGGTGAAACCAATATTTGAACCTATCCAGTTTAGCTCCAGTGTCTATGTCCCTTAACCCCTCTTCAGCCCTTCTCAACTAGGGTTCCCTGAGAATCAAACCCTTCCCAAATCTCATCTTGAATTGTAGCTCTCATAATTCCCACGTTTTGTGGAAGGGACCTGGTGGGAGATACTTGAATCATGGGGGCGGTTTCCCCCATACTGTTCTTGTGGTAGTGAATAAGTCTCACGAGATCTGATGGTTTTATAAGGGGTTTCCCCTTTCGCTTGGCTCTCATTCTCGCTTGCCTGCCACCATGTAAGACGTGCCTTTACTTCTTTGCCTTCTGCCGTGATTGTGAGGCCTCCCCAGCCATGTGGAACTGTGAGTCCATTAAACCTCTTTTCCTTATAAATTACCCAGTGTCAGGTATGTCTTTATTAGCAGCATAAGAACAGACTAATATAGTCATACTTTATATGGATCAGAAATTCAGGAGCAGCTTAGCTAGTTGTTCTAGCTCAGGAATAGCCAAAAAGTTACAGTCAAAATACTGGCAGAGGTTGCAGTCATCTGAAGCTTCACTGGGGCTGAGAACCTGCTTCCAAGATGGTTCATTCACATAGCTGTTGAGAGGAGCCCTCAGTTCCACTTGACGGGGACTTCACTCTAAGGCTACTTGAATGCTCTTATGATATGTCAGCTAGTTTCCCCAGAGTTTGTAATCTAAAAGAGATGACAAAGAAGAAGTCACAGTCCCCTTTATGACCTAGTCTTAGAGGTCACACACTTTTGCTTGCCATATTCTACTCATTACAAGTGAGTTGCTAAGCACAGGCCACACAGGGTGAGATAATTTGTCTAGACCTTTAGAAGGGAGCTATATAATAAATGTGTGAACATTTTAAAACTACCATACCACACTAGCACATCAAATCTATGATTTCATGGGCATTACTTCCTAGGTAACACTGAGGTAGGCATTACTGTTAGGTCTGCATTGATTTAAAGAAAAATGTTAAGTCAATAATGAATGATGCAGATAATGTGCTAAGATGGCAAAAATTGCAAAGATGGTATATTCCCTTGTCCAGAACTTAGGATTACTGCCCTAGAGGACTTTCCATTTTCAGTGCACTGTGGGAGGAGCTGAGGGCTGTCTAAAGAAGTCAAACCAAAGAGACTTCAGAGTTTGGAAGCACCAGGCAGAGCTAAAGGAGCACATATTAAGTGTTAACTGGAAAATAGGGGATGAGGGATCAAGCTTTTTAAAAAGCCACTATTATTTCTTTTAATAACAGATTTATTAAGATATCACTCACATACCATAAAGTTTCCTCCACCTCCCCCCCTTTTTATTTGAGTCAGAGTCTCTCTCTGTCACCCAGGCTAGAGTGCAGTGGCACAATCTTGGCTCACTGCAACCTCTGCCTCCTGGGTTCAAGCCATTCTCGAGCCTCAGCCTCTCAAGTAGCTGGGATGACAGGTGCCTGCCACCACACCTGGCTAATTTTTGTACTTTTAGTAGAGATAGAGTTTCACCATGTTGGCCAGGCTGGTCTCAAACTCCTGACCTTGAGTGATCCACCTGCCTCAGCCTCCCAAAGTGCTAGGATTACAGGTGTGAGCCATCATGCCAGGCCAAATGTACCCTTCTATAAAGTATACAATTCAGTGTTCTATCATGTTTTCACAAAATTGTACAATCATTACCACTCTAATTTCAGAATTTTGTGTATTACACCACTCTAGAAAAACCCCCATGCACATTAGCAGTTACTCCCCATTTCTCATTCCTTCCAGTCCTTGGAAACCACCAATTGACTTTCTTTCGGTATAGATTTGCCTGTTCTGGACATTTCATATAAGTAGAATCACACAATATGTGGCATTTTGTGTCTGACTTCTTCGATCCAACAGAGTGTTACCAAGGTTCATTCATGTTGTGGCACATCTTCATACTTCATTCCTGTTTATGACTGACTAGTACTCCATTTTATGAATATATAATATTTTGTTTAATCATTTGTCAATTGATGACATTGGGTTAGTTTCCACTTACTTGCCTATTAGGAAAAATGCTACCATGAGCATTTGTGTACAAATTTTTATATAAATATATGTCTTCAATTATCTTGGCTACATACCTAAGAGTAGAATTGCTGAGTCATGTTATAACTCTATGTTTATCTTTTTGAGGAACTGCCATATTGTTTTCCAAACCAGCTGTATAATTTTACATTCCCTCTACAGCATATGAAGGTTCTGATTTCTCCACATACTTGGCATTGTCTTTTTGATAATAGCCATTCCAGTGGGTTTGAAGTAGTATCTCATTGTGATTTTGATGTGCATTTCCCTATGACTAAAGATATTGAGTATTTTTTTCATATGTTTTCGGCCATTTGGATATCTTCTTTGAAGAACTATTAAAATTCTTACCCATTTTTAATTAGATTTATTTTTGTTATTGGCTTGAGACCCTTGTAGATTCTGGGTACTAGTCCTTTATCATATATAAGTTTAAAAAATATTTTCTTCCATTCTATGGGAGAAAGTTGTGAATCCACTTTGAGTTAATTTTTGTATGTGGGGGTGAGATAGGGGTCTGACTCATTCTTTTACATGTGAATTTTAGTTACCCTAGCACCATTTGTTGAAAAACCGATTTTTCTCCATTGAATTGTCTTGACACCCCTGTCAACAATGCTTCATCCTAAATAATTGCTTTTCTTTCCCTGCCCAGTTTCATAACTCCAGCAACCAGGCTTCTCACCCCTAAACAGAAACTTTTGTTACCCCTAACAGTTTCTTCTCTGCAAAAACTGAACTTTTCAGAGTAACTGATGAAGACTGTCAACTCTCCCAGAGTCAATTTGATTGTACCCCAATGAAGATAACCAATTTCTAAGCTCTATCTGGACACTAAAGTTTTAATTCATTTTTTTAAAAAATTTATTTTTATTGACAAATAATAATGATATATATTTATGGGATACAATACAGGTATACATTGTAGATTGAGAAAATTAGGCTAATTAATATATCCATCACCTCACATTCTTCAGCTTTCTTAGTGTCTCTTCATATGAACAGATAGGTAAATATTGCAATACATTGATGAAAGTTTCTTCAACATAAAAGACAGAAACCATGCACAAAACAAAAGAGATCTCGGAAGAAGCAGGCAGTGAGGTGAGAAGACCAAAACAATCATTTAATTACCCTAATATTAGTAAAAAAAAAGAGAAGATATTGTGTCCATGAGAAAGGAGTACAAAGCTATTAGAAAGAAATAATTTTAAAATAATAAAGATATACTAACACTGAACATATCCAAACCAAAACTAAAAACACAATGCCATTTATAATTGTTTCAAGAAAATAAAATAATTAGGTAGAAATCTAATAAAACATAAATGGGATTTATATCCTGAAAATTACATAAGGCTTGGTGAAAGAAATCAAAAAGGACACGAATGGAGAGACATACATACTATGTTCGTGAATTAGAAGACTTAACAGTACAGATGTCAACTATCTCCAAATTGATCTATACATTTAATAAAATGTCTATCAATATCCCATCAACGTTTTGTGTAGACTAGACAAGCTTATTCTTAAATGTATATGGAAAGTCTCAGGACCTAGAATAGTTAAAATTATTTTTAAAAAGAATAATAAAGTGGAAAGAATCACTTTACCTAGTGTTAAAACTTATTATATAGCTATGATAACCAAGACAGCCTGGGCCTGGCGTGGTGGCTCATGCCTGTAATCCCAGCACTTTGGGAGGCCAAGGCGGGCAGATCACCTGAGGTCAGGAGTTTGAGACCAGCCTGGCCAACACAGTGAAACCCCGTTTCTACCAAAAATACAAAAAATTAGCCAGACGTGGTGGCACATGCCTGTAATCCCAGCTACTCGAGAGGCTGAGGCAGGAGAATTGCTTGAACCCGGGAGGGGGAGGTTGCAGCGAGCCGAGATCACACCATTGCACTCCAACCTGGGCAACAAGAGAGAAACTCCATCTAAAAAAAAAGAAAAAAGAAAAAAAAGACAGCATGGTATTGTTGGGGGATTAGACACATACATTAATGGAACAAAAGTAGAGAATCCCAAAATATACCCATACTAACGTGCCCAACTGGTTTCTGGCAAAGGTACAAAAGCAATTGAATGTAAGAAGGGTAGCCTTTCAAAATCCTTGGTACCAGAGCAATTGGACATCCACAGGCAAAAAAAAAAACAAAAAAAAAAAAAAACAAAACAGGCACAGTGGCTCACATCTTCACATCTATAATCCCCACACATTGGGACGTCAAGGCAGAAGGATTGACTAAGGTCAGGAGTTCAAGACCAGCCTAGTCAGCATAGTAGGACCCTCCTCTCTACAAAATGTTTTTAAAAATAGTGGGAATACGCATGACACCACTTAGGAAAGGAGTTTGTCAGTTTCTTATAAGCAATCCCTTGCTGCAGGATCCAATAATGTCACTCCAAGGTGTTTACTCAAGAGAAATGGGAATTTATGTTCTCACAAAAGCCCATACAGGAGCTTTATTCATAATTATCAAAACTGTAAAGAACCCAAATGTTCTTCAGCTGGTGAATGGATACACAAACTGTAGTACATTTATATAATGGAATACTACTCAGCCACTAAAAGCAATAAATTGTTAATACGTGTTATTCTCTTCGTTTTATTTTTGTTAATTTAGTCATTCTGGTAGGTGTGTTCTGGCATCTCATTGGTGTTCATTTACATTTCCCTAATGACTGATGGTGATGAACATCTTTTCATTTGCTGATTTGGCATTTATATGTCTTCTTTGAGGAAAGTCTTTTCAAATATTTTGCCCATTTTTTTAACTGAGTTGTTTATTTATAGTTGAGTTTTAAGAGTTCTTTATATATTCTATATCAGATGTGATTTGCAAATACATCCTCCCAGTATGGGTGTTGTGTTTTTATTCTCTTGTAATAGTGTGAAGTAAGGTTCTAAGTTTTTGTTTTACATGTGGATATTCAATTGTCTCTGCACTATGTGTTGAAAAACTACCCTTTCCCCATTGTGTTGTTTTGATACTGTTGTTGAAAATCAACTGATCATAAAAGTAAGGGTTTATTTTTGTACTTTTCGTTCTGTTCCATTGATCTAATATGTTTATCTTTTTGCACTGTCTTAAATATTTATAGTAAGTTTTGAAATCAGATAATGTAAGTCCTCCAACTTCATTCATTTTCAAAATTATTTCGGTTACTTTAAGTCCTTCATATGGCCATATAAATTAGAGGATTCATTTGTTAATTTCTACAACAGAGAGCTGGGCATGGTGGTGTGCACCTGTGGTCCCAGCTATTTGGGAGGCTGAGATGAGAGGATCACTTGAGCTCAGGGAGCAGAGGTTGCAATGAGTCTAGATTGTACCACTGCACTCCAGCCTCAGTGACACAGTGAGACCCTGTCTTAAAAAAAAAAAAAAAAATCTACAAAAGTAAGCCTGCTGGTTTTTACAGAAATTATGTTGAATCTATACATCAATTTGGGAAAAATTGCCATCTGAACCGTATTTTATGAACATGGAACATCTCTACAATTTAAATCTTTAATTTCTCTCAGAAAAGTTTTGTCATTTTCAGTGTACAGTTATTGCACTTTGTTAAATTTATTACTAAGTATTGAATTTTTAAAAATTTCATTCTGAATGGAATTATGTTCTTACTTTTATTTTCACGTTGTTTATTACCAACATATAGAAATACAGTTGATTGGCCAGGCACGGTGGCTCACACCTGTAATCCTAGCAATTTGGGAAGCCAAGGCGGGTATATCACGATGTCAAGAGTTCAAGACTAGGGCCGGGCACGGTGGCTCATGACTGTAATCCCAGCACTTTGGGAGGCCGAGGCTGGCGAATCACATGAGGTCGGGAGTTCGAAACCAGCCTGACCAACATTGTGAAGCCCCATCTCTACTAAAAATACAAAAAGTTAGCTGGGCATGGTGGTGCATGCCTGTAATCCCAGCTACTCGGGAGGCTGAGGCAGGAGAATTGCTTGAACCCGGGAGGCGGAGTTTGCGGTGAGCCATGTGCCATTGCACTCCAGCCTCGGCAACAAGAGTGAAACTCTGTCTCAGAAAAAAAAAAAAAAAAGAGCTCAAGATCAGCCTGGGCAAGATGGTGAAACCAGGCTGGTGAAATCCTGTCTCTACTAAAACTAAGAAAATTAGCTGGGCGTGGTGGCAGGTGCCTGTAATCCCAGCTACTCAGGAGGCTGAGGCAGGAGAATCACTTGAACCTGGGTGGCAGAGGTTGCAGTGAGCCAAGATTGTGCCACTGCACTTCAGCCTAGGTGACAGAGTGAGACTCCATCTCAAAAAAAAAAAAAAAAAAGGAAAGAAAGAAAGAAGAAAGAGAGAGAGAGAAAGAAAGGAAAGAAAAAGAAAGAAAGAAAGAAAGAAAGAAAGAAAGAAAGAAAGAAAGAAAGAAAGAAAAAAGAAATACAGTTGATTTTTTTTTTTTTTTTTTTTTTTTTTTTTGAGATGGAGTCTTGCACTGTCACCTGGGCTGGAGTGCAATGGCACAATCTCAGCTCACTGCAACCTCCACCTCCCAGGTTAAAGCAATTCTCCTGCCTCGGCCTCCCGAGTAGCTGGGATTACAGGCACCCATGACCGTGCTCGGCTAATTTTTTGTATTTTTAATAGAGACAGGGTTTCACTATGTTGGTCAGGCTGGTCTCGAACTCCTGACCTCATGATCTGCCCGCCTTGGCCTCTCGAAGTGTTGGGATTACAGGCGTGAGCCACTGTGTCCAGTCTACAGTTGATTTTTAATATTAATCTTGTATACAGTGACCTTGCTAATCTTTGTTATTAGTTCTAATAGTATTTTTTGTAGATTCCTTAGGATTTTCTACACAAAGGATCACAATGTAAATAAAAACAGATTTACTTCTTTTTTTTCCAATCTGTATTCCTTTAACTTCTTTTTCTTACCTTATTACACTGGCTAGACCCTCCAGTACAATGTTGAATTAAAACTGTGAGATTGGAAATCCCTACCTTTTTCTTGCAATCAGGGAAAGCATTCAGTCTTTCACCACTTGATAAAATGTTAACTATAGGTCTTTCATAGATGCCTTTTATCTGGTTGAGGAAGTTTTGTTCCATTCCTTGTTTATCTATAATTAAGAGATACCATCTGGCCAGTCATGGTGCTCACACCTGTAATCCCAGCACTTTGGGAGGCCAAGGCTGTAGGACCACTTGAGCCCAGGAGCTGGAGACCAGCCTGGGCAACATAGTGAGATTCTGTCTCTACAAAAAATAAAAAGAAATAGTCGGGAATAGTGGTGCATGCCTGTAGTTCCAGCAATTCAGGAGACTGAGGTGGGGGTAGAACCTGTTGGAGCCAAGGAGGTTGAGGTTGCAGTGAGCTATGATTGTGTCACTGCACTCCAGCCTGGGTGACATAGTGAGAGCGTCACACATACACACACACACACACACACACACAGTGGCCATTCTATCTATTGTGAGAAGCCTTCGCTCTCTCCTGGACCCAGAAGCTTTTTTCTGCTTGCTGTTATTTCCCCAGTGACGCATGGGAATTTAACCTGAAGTGCAAAATCCAAAGAATCCATCAAGACATTTTTATTCTCTACGTTGTAGATGACATGGGCTTCTAAAGCAAGTACACTGTGTTCTTCTACAGCTTGTTTCTAATAAGAATTACTTCCTAAGTTGTTGGTAATTGGGATAAGAATATCAATATCATGCAAAAGCTGTGCTCACTTAAATGTGATTTTGTTGTTGTTGTTGTTGAGATGGAGTAGCACTCTCTCGCCCTGGCTGGAGTGCTATGGCATGATCTCAGCTTACTGCAACCTCCGCCTCCTGGGTTCAAGTGATTCTCCTGCCTCAGCCCCCCAGTAGCTGGGATTACAGGCGCCCACCACCACGCTGAGCTAATTTTTGTATTTTTAGTAGAGATAGGGTTTTGTCATGTTGGCCAGGCTGGTTTTGAACTCCTGACCTCAGGTGATCCACCAGCCTCGGTCTCCAAAAGTGCTGGGATTATAGGTGTGAGCCACTGTGCCCAGTCTAAATGTGATTTTTCCTAGCATCTTAACATATTGTGTCAGCAAGTAACAGCAACTAAAGGCAAAACACCTAAAACAGCTGAACTCCACAAGCCATGAGTGTGAATAGAATCCACAGTTGCCCCACAGTCTTCTCCTTGGCTCAGTTTACCTTATTCACTGCTTCTCTCCAATGTGTATTTTTTATTTTTCTCCATGGTTCAGCAACATCAATTCTTCCTTTTTGTCCTGCTTAATTTATATATTGCTGCATAACAAGCCACCCTCAAACGTAGTGGTTTAAAAGAACACATTTAATTTACCCATGTATTGGCTTGTTGGGAGCATCTCCTCTCTGCTTCACAGCACCAGGGGCCTCAACTGGGATGACTCCAGTAGATGAGAACTGGAACATCTCGGGGCTGGCTAGGTTTCTCTTTTCTCTCTCCTGTCTTCTCCTCCCATCCCCCATCCCTGTACCTCTAATTCGCTCCTGCTTTCTACCCCCCGTGTAGATAGCTCAAGCTTTCTCACAATATGTTGATCTCAGGGTGATTGAACTTCTTTTACATGGCAGCTGCCTTCTCCCAATGCCAGCATTCTCAGAGTCCATGGTGGAAACTCCAAACCTTCTTATGATCTAATCTCTAGAAGTCCTAGAATATCATTTTTGCTGCATTCTATTCAAGTAAGTTACAAAGGTCAGCTCGATTAAAAGAAAATAGTACTAGATTCTACCTCTCAATGCCAAGAATAGCAAAGAACTTGTAGCCATCCATTATCCATCTAAAACCCCTTTCATCAAACAATGTTGCCTTTTTAAAAAAGTTTGTTAGGCCGGGTGTGGTGGTTCATGCCTGTAATCCCAGCATTTTGAGAGGCCAAGGCAGGGGAATCACTTGAGGTCAGGAGTTCAAGACGAGCCTGGCCAACCTGGTGAAACCCCATCTCTACTGAAAATACAAAAATTAGTTGGGCAGGGTGGCTCGTGCCTGTAGTTCCAGTTACTCAGGAGTCTGAGGCAGAAGAATAGCTTGAACCCAGGAGGCAGAACTTGCAGTGAGCCAAAATCGCCCCACTGCATTCAAGCTTGGGCGAAAAAGCAAGACTCCATCTCAAAAAAGAAAAATAAATAAAGTTTGTTAACTTAAGAATCACACAATCTATAAAATTGGAAAAGAGACTTTATTTCTTACAAAAGGTTACAATCTGAAAAGTGGTCATTCCGACAGGTTGGAAAGTGTAGCCTCCAGTTGAAGCCAAAAGGCAGGCACCTTGAGGGAGAGAGGGATAAGACAGTAATTTAAGCTGAATGGATTGGCCAAACATACACATTCAATAGGTTACAGGGGAGCTATGAGTATTCATGAGGGTGGTCCTGACACATGCATATTGAACAAACATGTATGTTACATATGATCCATGTTCACCTTGAGATGGAGACTTAGCATTTATTTTATTTTATTTATTTATTTTTGAGACAGAGTCTTGCTCTGTCACCCAGGTTGAAGTGCATTGGAGCAATCTTGGCTCACTGCAACCTCCACCTCCTGGATTCAAGCAGTTCTCCTGCCTCAGCCTCCTGAGCAGCTGGGACTGCAGGTGTGAGCCACCACACTTAGATAATTTTTGTATTTTTAGTAGAGATGGGGTTTCACTGTGTTGGCCAGGCTGGTCTTGAACTCCTGACCTAAGGTGATCCACCCGTCTTGGCCTCCCAAAGTGCTGGGATTACAGGTGTGAGCCACCATGCCCAGCTGAGTCTTAGCATTTAAATGTGTTACAATTAGGTCCTACACATCAAAAGGTCTTTTCAGTACTTAAAAGCATTCAAGTGTACAGCCTCTGTAAACCAGCCAGAACCAGTCCATGGTTGGTGGTCTTCCTATCACGGGAAAGTTACTGAAATTTGTCTCTTGTCCAATCATAGTTATGGCTTGTGGAACACAGGGGTGGGGTCAGCATCTGGTGGTGGATGAGGTGCAAATCAAATTGTTTTCATATTACTTATCTTGAGGCCAGTGCTTGTTTGGCTGCTAAAGAAAAAGAAAAACTTTGTGTCAGTTAAAACATAAGTTTATTCTTTATGTGCAGAGTGGTTGACTTCACCCTTGCCTGGCATGGCCTTAGGTCCTGTTTATAATTTGGCATCTGGCCAGGTATGATGGCTCATGCCTGTAATTCCAGCAGTTTGGGAGGCTGAGGTGGGTGGATTGCATGAGCCCAGGAGTTTGAGATCAGCCTGGGCAACATGGTAAAACCCTGTCTCTACAAAAAATTTTAAAATCAGCTGGGCATGGTGGTGCGTTCCTATAGTCTCAGCTACTTGGGAGGCTGAGACGGGAGGATCACTTGAGCCCAGGAGGTGGAGGTTGCAGTGAGTGAAGATCATACCACTGCACTCTAGCCTGGGTGACAGAGCGAGACCCTCTCTCAAAAATAAAAATGAAAAATAATAATTTGGTATCTTATTGCCACAAAGAGCCCATTTTATCACTCTTATAACCTCTAGTTTAACAATAATGCTGGTCAGTTGTGTCTAAACCACAAAAGGGAAGGGTTATAATAAGGTGTGTCTGACCTCCCATCCATCGTGGCTGGGAATTCAGTTTTTAAGGTTTCTGTGGAGTCCCCTTGGCCAATAGGGGGTCCATTTAGTCAGTTTGGGGGCTTCAGATTTAATTTTTAGTTTATAAGTTTAAATACTGTATTAATTATAATACTTTTATTTATTAGTAGTTTAGCACATCTTTTTGAATTGTGCTGGTATATTCATCTTAAATTGTGATAGCTGTTAGTAATTTAGCTACTTCTCTAATGATTAAGTTCCACAGATTCTGAGTGGTTTGCTTCAACTATATATTCTCCACAAGCTTGTGGTTTGGAGTGCAAGATTTCACAAAACTCATCATTTTCAGGAATATGTATGTCACGTATACACCATTTCAGCAGTAACATTTGTAAATACACGTGTTTACGGTTCTAGTACCTTCCCTGAGTGTTTCAGGCCTCTGCTTACATCCAGCATTTTTTAAGAAGCCCCAATCTCTTCTTTTACTCCTTGATCTCGATACAGAAGTACATAGTTATCTCAAACAACACTCATTCATTGAGCAGAAACTGCCAGAAAGAGGCAGTAATAAAATCAATCTGCTGTGATGAAGATGGAGGTTTACTTCAAGGTAAAATTGAGAAAATGATTCAGATTATTGTTGTTCCTGTTCTTTTTTTAATTTGGCACATTGTTACATGTGTGCCATGAAAGATAATTGGATGTAAGGTTAGATGGAGGCATGTAAGGCATTTCAGCTGGCATAATGCTGGAGGAGTGCGAGTGTGTGTGTGTGTGTGTGTGTGTGTCTGGCTCATCTGTCATTCAGAAGCTCTGCTGAATTTTTTCCATGCCTTCTTGTGTCCTTACTACCCCTTTGTGAAGTACTTTCCAAAACACAGGGACACTGGAAAGAAACCAAACACCATGTATAACTAAAGCTAAGACACTGACTTTTCTTCTAGTCACATTCTCTGTGGACATAAAAACATGTGTACACACACGTGTGTATAGGTGTGCCCATGCACAGACACAGCTTAACACTCAGAACTGGAGCCCCACTGCTGAGGGGTGGATCCTAGCACCAGATTTCTGACCTAAAATTCTATGTCAACATAAACACATTCATAAAAAAATACAATACTGGGAAAATTAGTAGCACCATTGAAATGAAAATTATGAACCCTTATAGTCACGGGTCGAATTTCAATAAAAATTTCTTGACAGGCTGCTGTATATGAGAAGACTGCATGAAAAAAAGCAATTAATTTCCTATCACTCAGTTGCTTGGACCAAAAATCTAAACTGCACTCTGTCTTCTCTCTTTTTCAAGCCCTCAGTAACCGCTCTAGAATCTGCTGTCCCAAATCATGTTTAATCCAGACTCTGCTCACCACTTCCCTGCCACCCTCCTAGTCCAGGCCGTCATCTCTTCCATGGACAATGGCAGGAGCCTCCCGACTGTTCTCTGTTTTTCTACCTCCACCCCCAGATCCATGCTATCTCTTCTCCACACAGCAGCCAGGATGACCTTCTTAAAAATTACATCATGGCCGGGCACGGTGGCTCACGCCTGTAATCCCAGCACTTTGGGAGGCCGAGGCGGGTGGATCACTTGAGGTCAGGAGTTCGAGACCAGCCTGGCCAACATGGTGAAACCCTGTCTCTACTAAAACTACAAAAATTAGCTGGCTGTGATGGCTTGTACCTGTAATCCCAGCTACTTGGGAGGCTGAGGTGGGAGAATTGCTTGAACCCAGGAGGTGGAGGTTGCAGTGAGCCGAGATCATACCATTGCACTCCAGCCTGCGTGACGGAGTGAGACTCTGTCTCCAAAAAATAAATAAATAAATAAACAAATCAGATCCTCCAGTATCTCTGCAGCACGGCTCAAAATAAAATCCAAACTCCTTACCATGCCTTCAGGCCTCTGCCGCCTCTCCTACCTCGTCATCCGCACTCTCCTCCCTGCTCACGCTACTCCAGGCGTGCCGACCTGCTCATGATACTTGGATCACAACTAGTTCATGTCCAGCTCAGGTCCTTTGCACTTGCTGTTTCTTCTGCTTGGATTCCTCCTCCTCCCACAACCCTCAATCTTGCCTTCTGAAATTCACTTGATTTGAGTCTCTACTCAAACATCACTTCCTCAGAGAGGCCTTCCCTGACCTAAAATATCATAGCTAGAATAGCAGAGATTCCCAACTCCTCACTTTGCTCCCTTGCCTATTTTGCGTGTGTGTGTTCACAGCCCTTTTCAGTAACCAACATTATGTTATTTATTCATTTAGTTTTTAGAGACAGGATCTTGCTCTGTTACCCAGGCTGGAGTGCAGAGGCAAGATCATAGCTCACTGTAATCTCAAACTCCTTGGCTCAAGTGGCTGGAACTACAGGCATGAACTGCCATGCCTGGCTAATTTTTAAAATTATTTTGTAGAAACAGGGCCATGTTGCACAGGCTGGTCTTGAACTCCTGTGCTCAAGCTATTCTCCCACCTTGACCTCCCTAAGTGCTGGGATTACAGGCATTAGCCACCACACCAGCCTATGTATCTTGTTAACGGCTATTATCCTGATGCCAAGAACAGTGCCTGTCACATAGTGAATACTGAATAAAAACTTATGCTGGAAGAGCTCCCGATCTATACTGAGAGGCAAGCTTGGAAACTATCATGATCATACAATATGATTGTGTTGTGATAGATGTGTATACAAGGTGTTTGAGGAACTCAAGAGGTAGAGTCACTGGCGGAGTGTTTTCAGCCGGGTCTTGAAGGACGAGTAAGAATTTACCAGATAGAGGAGTCTACAGAGGACATTTCAAGCAGAAGAAATAGTGAATGCAAAGGCTCAGATGTAAAAATATTAAATTGGGGAAAAGCATGTCATATTATTGTTCCTGGATAGCAGGATGTGCTCAGTTCAGGCCCAGTAATGACTTTCCAAGGAATTTGGAAGAGCCATTGGATTTTAATAAGGTAAAATAATCTTCAATGTTTCAGAAAGATTCTGCTGGCAGCTGTATGGTGCTTAGTTTGAGGCAGAGAGGTTTGTTGTCCTCCTGGACAGAAAGAAGTGGGAATGGTGAGAAGATAATGGATGGGAGCTGCATTTTGAGAGCAGATTGAGAAGGCTTAGTGACCTATCTGTGAGGGACAACAGAAAGGGAGACAGAGGCCTGAAGATTTTTAAACTTGTGTGACTTGATGGCATTTATCCTGATAGGAATGCAGGAAAAAAAAAAAAAAGCACACATTGAGAGAGTAAGGAAGAGGAACAGTGGTCCTTCACATCTGCCAGTTTCCTTCTTCTCTGTGCCCTTGAGTAGCTGTTTCCTAATTCCTAGCCATTAGTTAACAAAATCACACAGGGCTGGATTCACACCTGTTCTGCTTCCACCCACTGAGCCTTGGTTAGTAGGCCACACATGAGTGCCTGCTTCTCTCTTCCCTTGGGGCTAAACCTCTCCCAGGTGACTCTTTATCTGTCTTGAAAATAGATTCCTAGCAATTCTACCCCAGAAGGCATGCTCAGACTCACCAAGTCCCAAGTGGAGACAAGACTTAAGATCGAGCCTGGACCTACCCCAAGCACACATATGATGTGATCAGGCTTCTGGTCTGATTTGCATGTAATTTTTAAATTATTCAAATAAATACTTTCCCATTATTTAAAAAAAATAATGCAGACAATACAGAAAGACACAAAGTAGACTTGAAAGACTCCTTGAAAAATAAAGGAAAGGCACAAAGTAGCCTTTCAAGTCTACTTAGTATCCTTCTGTATTGTCTTTTTCAAGCCCCCTCCTTGAAAAATAAAAAAGTCCACTCTTTCTATCTTTTTGGCCAGGCACAGTGGCTCACACCTGTAGTCCCAGCACTTTGGGAGGCCGAGGTGGGTGGATCACCTGAGGTCAGGAGTTCAAGACCAGCCTGGCCAACATGGTGAAACCCCATCTCTATGAAATATATAAAAATTAGCTGGGCGTGATGGTGGGCACCTGTAATCCCAGCTAGTCGGGAGGCTGAGGCGGGAGAATTGCTTGAACCTGGGAGGTGGAGGTTGCAGTGAGCCAATATCGCGCCACTGTACTCCAGCCTGGGGGATAAAGCAAGACTCCATCTCAAAAAAAAAAAAAAAAAAAAGTATCTTTTTCTTTTTTTCAGTCTTCATTATATGTAGTTACAAATAAATATATTATAAAATATTATATATATTCATATAGAAACAAGATATGGTTTTATGGGTTATCATCTTTGGGCTCAGCTCAGAGTATTTTGAAACATTTTTTCCACTTAAAAATCTGTCTTCAGGCCAGGCTAGAGGGCTCACGCCTATAATCCCAGCACTTTGGGAGGCTGAGGCAGGCGGATCACTTGAGGTCAGGAGTTTGAGATCAGCCTGGCCAACATGGTAAAACCATGTCTCTACTGAAAATACAAAAATTAGCCAGGTGTGATGGTGCATGCCTGTAGTCCCACATACTCAGGAGGCTGAGGCACAAGGATCGCTTGAACCCAAGAGGCAGAGGTTGCAGTGAGCCGAGATCACACCACTGCACTCCAACCTGGGCAACAGAGTGAGACTCGTCTCAAAAAAAAAAAAAAAAAAAATCTGTCTTCAAAGATTTTCACATTAGTGAACATAAATCCACTTCTTTCTTTTCAAACTTCTGAATGATATTCCATGGCAGAGAGACATATTCGTCATTTCGAGATTATAAACAGTGCTGCAGTGAATATCCTTGCACACCTTTTTCGGTATACATTTATTGAGACAGATCCTTGAAAGTAGAACTGGTGGGCAGCCTTAAAGTTTAATTTTGCTAGAAGCTGCCAGTTTTCTAGTCTATTTCATTAGGTGTGTCTAGATAACAAGATGTGTAAAATCGTAAAGTAAGTTATTTCTTGACAGGATCCATCCTAAGGCTAACATTAATCCAGAAACAAACCCACCAGTCCCTCTGATAATTATGCTGTATCTCAGAAAGCTAGGAATACTTGGCCACAGGCACAGTTCTTTAAGCTTTTTTTTTTTTTTTTTTTTTTTTTTTTTGAGACAGAGTCTCGCTCTGCTGCCCAGGCTGGAGTGCAGTGGCGGGATCTCAGCTCACTGCAAGCTCCACCTCCCGGGTTCACGCCATTCTCCTGCCTCAGCCTCCCGAGTAGCTGGGACTACAGGTGCCCGCCACCGCGCCCGGCTAGTTTTTTGTATTTTTTAGTAGAGACGGGGTTTCACCGTGTTAGCCAGGATGGTCTCGATCTCCTCACCTCGTGATCCGCCCGTCTCGGCCTCCCAAAGTGCTGGGATTACAGGCTTGAGCCACCGCGCCCGGCCTCTTTAAGCTTTTAAAGCTTTTCTGAGCCAGTTGTGGTGGCTCACGCCTATAACACCAGCACTTTGGGAGGCTGAGGCAGGAGGATTGCTTGAGTCCAGGAGTTGGAGACAGTCAGCCTGGGCAACATAGGGAGACCTCATCTCTACAAAAAATTAAAAAATTAGCCAAGTGTGGTGGTGCGTGCCTGTGGTCCCAACTACTCAGGGGACTGAGGTGAAGGGATCACTTGAGCCTGGAATGTCAAGACTGCAGTGAGCCATAACTGTGTCACCGCATTCCAGCCTGGGTGACAGAGTGAGATCTAGTCGAGAGAGAGAGAGAGAGAAAGCTGTTCAGGAAGGTGTGCAACCTAGCAAGACCCCACCTCTCAAAAAAAATCAAAAATTAGCCAGCACACCACTGCACTGCAGCCTGGGTGACAGAGCAAGACCCCGTCTCAAAATAAAAACAAACAAACAACAAAAAAAGTAAGTAAAGCTTTTCTGGGGTCTGCTAAAAAGTTCGAGATCTGGAAAAATTGTTCCCTTCAATATATAAAACCTAGAGAACGCTGAAGTTAACACAGATTTATTAAATCTCTACAAAATTTATAATTGTGTTAATGTCATTAATATCGCATTTAGTATTCATAAATGTTTCATTGTTGGAATTCTCTTTAATTTTTTCCCCAATCTGCTTTCCTGCCTAGGTTGAGGGACCAACACCAACCCTCTTGGTTTCTCCTTAGTGTATTCAGAGAAAAGATTCACCTAAAAATAACTTAAGGTCTTTCTTTTTCTCCTCTTTAGTTCGGGTGTCTTTCTAAGGGTGATTGCCTTCTCATTCAGGAAGAAGGCAGCTTTAACCAGGACAACAGTTTGGGGATGGAGCTTCCTTCCCCAGGAGGGGGCAGTATTGGGGAGAGAACTGCATGTGTCCAGTGGCAAAAACTAGGGGAGAAATTCTTCAGTCTTCTGAGAGAGCCCATGGAAGACAGTGAGACCTTAGAGGGCAACAGACCCAATTCATTTGGTGGGTTGATAGGGCAAGGGCTGTGGGTCACAGACTCCCTGTTGAGGGGGTGAGGTGGCAGGCAATGCAGAGGATCTCCCTCTCAATTCAGCTTTCATTCTGAGTATCAAGCTCTTTCTTAATGTACTTGTTTTCCTCTAGTGCTTAATTCTTAGCAATGACGTAGCATCCTGCTACATTTCATCATAAAAGTATTGTATCTCAGCAGCACTTTAGGTTAATCAGTCCTGTCGGGATAGGCTGGGAGCCTAATCAACAACAGTGTTTCTATGGGAAAATGCATTCAGAGTTTCCAACAATGGACTTACACAGGAATCTTTGGAACACCATCCATCCCTGACTGGGCACTCTTCACACGGGCCATGTATGAGAGGACCAGACGTTTCTGTTTTCCACAGAAGTTTGTGATTCCCTGGGAAATGTCCCAGGCCAGGGAGTTTTTTGTTCAAGGTTTCTCTGTAATAAGTACTGTGTGGGATACTTTATGGATTGACCTGGCTAAATTATGTTGTTTTTGTAAGCTGGTGATTTTGTAGTTTACAAAATGATCTGCAGAGTTTGGCAGTTTGCAAACATTAAAAGCTTGAGATGCATTTCTAAGAGTACAAATGTTCCCTTTGGCTATTTGGGCCACAAAACCCTGAAGGTTCCCTTGCTTGGAGATTGTTGGTGGTCTTCCTTTTCTCCAGCCTGGAGCTCTGCCTGGAGCATTTAAATGTGAAGTGGACTAAACTCTGTTAAAATTATATGAATTGCCTGACTACTCCTTACCCTTATCCCCATGAAAAGTACCTGATTGTAAACATCTCTTTATAGATATATCCAAGATCTGGTGACTTCAGTTTCCCCCTTTGCCAGACAATGTTTTTTCCTGGTTGACTTGTGTTCTTCATCCTATAGTTCTCACCTACACATCCAGGAGAGCTCCAAGGGAGCCATAAAGGTTCACCAGTGGATTTCAGTGTTTGAGAAAGTATCTCAAATGTCATATGTTTACTTCTCTGAAATAAAACTGCACAGAAAAAGAAAACATCAACTGTCTTTTGCTTTTGGCTGAAATTGTATAAACTCACCAGTTGAGACATTGGCCATACGGAGATGAGGAAGAACTGGTCCCTATTTTCAGGGTTTTCTATGTCTAGCAGGATACTTGGTAAGTACTCAACACATGCTTGTTGACTTAAATTCAGAGCCAAGAAACACTTGAGGTGATTACATTCACTAACTCTGTCATCCTTAAATGGCCAGATCCTGCAGTTATCCCTTGTCTTGGCCACTGCACTGTCCCTACTCAAGAGGATGCAGGCTGGGCATGGTGGCTCATGCCTGTGATCCCAGCACTTTGGGATGCTGACGCAGGCAGATCACTTGAGGTCAGGAGTTTGAGACCAGCCTGGCCAACATGGTGAAACCCCGTCTTTACTAAAAAATACAAAAATTAGCTGGCCGTGGTGGCATATGTCTGTAGTCACAGCTACTCGGGAGGCTGAGGCAAGAGAATCACTTGAACCTGGGAGGCGGCGGAGGTTGAGGTGAGCCAAGATTATGCCACTGCCTGCACTCCAGCCTGGGTGACAGAGCAAGGCTCTGTTAAAAAAAAAAAAAAAAAGTTTAAGTTCCCATTGAAATACAAAAGTTTCTAGGAGAAGAGGGAGGAACTTGTGTATTTCAAACATAGTGTGCGGGGTGTGTGGTGTGTGGCAGTTAATAAAGGGAAGGGTGGAGAGGCTTAACTCTTCTAATTCCCTCTTATTACCATGCAGCCTCCGGTTATCTTGTTAGCAGTTTGGAAACCTTGGAAACTTGGCTTTGAGGATCTAGGAAACAAAATGGCACTCAGCAAAGACTCTTACGCATGGCAGTGACTAACTTTAGTGCTATACTGTCCAATCCAGTAGCCCCCAGCCACATGTGGCTCTGGAGCCCTTGGAATTCAGCTAGTCCAAAACTGAGATGTATTAGGAATATAAAATACATACCAGTTTTCAGAGTTAGTGTGGGTAAAAAAAGAACATGAGATATCTCAACAATGTTTTGTATTGATTACATGTTGAAAATATTTTAGCTATGTTGGGCTAAATAAAATACATTATTAAAATTAATTCTACTATTTTATTTTTAAAAGATGGCTACTAGAGCATTTAAAATTACATATGTCGTATTATATTTGTATTGGACAGCATGGCACTAGTGGCTAGGAGGACAGACCCCACCTAGAGGGCGCTAAAGTCCAGTGAATGGGCAGAGGTGCCACCGAATGAGACTGCAAAGGCAGAAATGTCACTAGTAGAAAAGGGTGGCCTCAAAGCAGGGGGAGTAACAAAAACTCCCCAACGTGTTTGGTTTGCAGCCTGGCTAAACACACAGGAATTTCCACCCTGTCTTCCCATCCCAAGCACTTTGATTTCCTTTGTGTGGGCTCCTGTCCTAGAGAATGGTGTGGGGATAAGGTGCAGTTCTCTATGACTCTAACTAGATTTGACTTGGGGTTAGCTTCTGAGATGATACCAGGTTCTACATGTGGAATCTACGTTTGTAGATTACTGAGATTTTGGATAAGAGCATGTTACCACATCAAGCTTAGGAAAGCTGATAATTCTGTTTATTTGGTTGATATAAAAATTTCAGATAATATATTTTATGTGTAAGAACTTGCTTTATTGTTTTTCTAAACTGACATTGTGGTTTGACTCATAGACATTGATATCAAAGCAGGAATAACTGAATTTTGCAAAGTACTTTACAGTTTTCAAAGTCCTTTTCAGCAAATTATCACTTTTTATTGTCACAACATCTTGTGAGGCAGACAAGGCATGTATAGATTTTTATCCATATGTTATAGCTAAGAAACCAAAAAAAGGTTGCCTTGACCAGCATTTAAAAGCTGTTAAGTGACAGAACTGGTGATGGATCATGGAAGATCTGATTAGATACCTTGGCTTCTGGTCTTTGGTGGCTTCTACTGGTGCATAGAGGGTGACCGAGGTGGGGCAGGGAATGAGTGGTCCACAGCTGTCTGAATTCAAGCAATTATGTCCCCTTAAGGGCAAGGAAAATAATTTATAGGATTTGGATGTCAAGATTTGGAAAGCTGCCTTTAGGAAATGGAGGGAAGGAGCCTAATTGGAGTACTGCCTTCACTCAGCATGAATGGCTTTGTTTGATCCCTGTCTCTGTTTGATTCCTTCAGTGACCTCCCTGCTCTGAAAGGCCCTGCTGGTTCCTCTGCTTTAGGCAGAGCCCAGCAGAGGGTGCTGGGAGCCTGCTTCAGGGTAGGATGGGTGCTGCAAGACCTGTCCACTTTGCAGAGATGGATCACTGGAAGAGGAGGAAACCTAAGAAAGGAATGGTTGTTAGAGCTTTCCCATCAGTAGAGTGATGATGATGGTGACCATGATAGAAGTAGAAGCCTGGATACACCTGGGGGTTGTGGTGTGGTCTGGAAATGTTAAATGGTCTGGAGGAAGTTTCCTCAGTTTCCATTATTTGTTTAAGTCCTGAAATGGCAGCCATGAACCAGCAGGGAATGTGAGACAGAGAAGTTAGGAAATCAAAGGGCTGGGGAAAATGGTAGCAATGATCTCTACATCAATGCCACAGATGCTAATTGTTCTTGGCCACACTTTTGTGTTGTATTTAGAGATTACCATGATTTCTGACGTGAATGTGTTATAAAAATAGGTTCAGCAACTTGCCTAGCTCCAAGCAAATCATTGCACAGACAAACTTAGAACCATAGTCATTTGACAGAGTGACAGAGTCAAAATGGACACAAGGGATGGTTCCATCAAGTGCTTTCACTTCCTAAAGAAGGAAAATGAGATCCAGGGGAGGGAGAATACTTATCAAAGGTCACACAGCTAGTAGGGACATGTCAATATAATGGTCAAGAATACAGGTGATGGGGCTGGGCATGGTGACTCACGCCTGTAATCCCAGCAGTTTGGGAGGCTGAGACAGGCAGATTGCCTGAGGTCAGGTGTTTGAGACCAGCCTGGCCAACATTGTGAAACCTCATGCCTACTAAAAATACAAAAATTAGCTGGGTGTGATGGTGGGCACCTGTAATCCCAGACACTCAGGAGGCTGAGGCAGGAAAATTGCTTGAACCTGGGAGGCTGAAGATGCAGTGAACTGAGATGGCGCCACTGCACTCTAGCCTGGGTGACAAGGTGAGACTCTGTGTCTAATAATAATAATAATAATAATAAAGGAGATGACTGGGCCTGGTGGCTCACACCTGGAATCCCAGCACTTTGGGAGGCTGAGGTGGGTAGATCACCTGAGGTTGGGAGTTCAAGACCAGCCTGGCCAACATGATGAAACCCCATCTCTACTAAAAATAAAAAAACTAGCCAGGTCTGGTGGCACGTGCCTGTAGTCACAGCTACTCCACAGGCTGAGAAAGGAGAATCACTTGCGATCAGAAGGTGGAAGTTGCAGTGAGCTGACATTATACCACCACACCCCAGCTTGAGTAACAGAGCAAGACGGTCTCAAAAAAAAAAAAATGTTTTTAAAGGCCAGGCGCGGTGGCTCATGCCTGTAATTCCAGCACTTTGGGAGGCCAAGGCAGGTGGATCATGAGGTCAGGAGATCGAGACCACCCTGGCTAACACGGTGAAACCCCGTCTCTACTAAAAATACAAAAACTTAGCCAGGCGTGGTGGCGGGTGCCTGTAGTCCCAGCTACTCAGGAGGCTGAGGCAGGAGAATGGCGTGAACCCGGGGGGCAGAGGTTGCAGTGAGCAGAGATCACACCGCTTGCACTCCAGCCTGGGCGACAGAGTGAGACTCCGTCCCCAAAAAAAAAAAAAAAAAAAAAAAGAATACAAGTGATGAAATCAGATCTGGCTTCAAATCTGGGTTCTGTTTATTCTGTGACTTTGGGTAAGTTATTTAACTTTTCTGATCTCATTTTCCTCATCTGTAAAATGGGATAAGAAAACATATCTCTCTAAAGGTTGCTGTGAGGATTCAGTGGGATAATAAATGTGAAACATTTACAAATTACCTACTAATAGTAAACATTCAGTAAATGATAACTACTATTATAATTAGAACTCAGCTTTTCTGATTTCCAGATGACAATTCATTTTTTAGACCATGCGGCCTCCCTCAATCCCACTCAAGTCTCTGCATACCTATTATTACTTCTGCTATAATATCTTCAGGAAAGATTGTATCAATTATATAATGATTGAATGAATGACAGTAGATTTATTTGACTTCACAGTTGCCCTATATATAAAATATGATAAAACTAGTTGGGCTACAGAAGGACTCCTAAGCAGAGTGATTTAAGCAGGATAGGAGCTTGTTTTTCTGGTGGGACAGTCTGCCTTCTTCAATGATTGAGTCTTGGCCAGGCGCAGTGGCTCATGCCTGTAACCCCAGCACTTTGGGAGGCCAAGGAATGTGGATCACTTGAGGTCAAGAGTTCGAGACCAGCTTGGCCAACATGGTGAAACCCCATCTCTACTAAAAATACAAAAATTAGCCAGGCATGGTGGCAGGCACCTGTAGTCCCAGCTACTCGGGAGGCTGAGGTGGGAGAATCGCTTGAACCTGGAGGCAGAGGTTGCAGTGAGCTGAGATCGTGCCACTGCACCCCAGCCTGAGTGACACAGTGAGACTCCATCTCAAAACAAAAAATGCAAAAAGCAAACAAAATAAAGCAATTGAGTCTCATCGTATGTTCAAGGTGGCTTCTTAAATTCTTATTTTTTTTCAGGCATACAAATAGTTCGAGAAGGTACATGCCTGATTTTTATTTTATTTTATTTTATTTTTTAGATGAAGTCTTGCTCTATTGCCAGGCTGGAGTACAGTGGCACAGTCGTGGCTCACTGCAACCTCTGTCTCCTGGGTTCAAGTGATTCTCCTGCGTCAGCCTCCCGAGTAGCTGGGATTACAGTTGCCTGCCAACATGCCCAGCTAATTTTTGTATTTTTAGTAGAGACGGGATTTCACCATGTTAGCCAGGATGGTCTCGATCTCCTGACCTCATGATCCACCGACCTCAGCCTCCCAAAGTGCTGGCCTGATTATTTTAAAAATAAGACCAAGATTAGCACCCATCACTTACATCATTTAATTGGCCAAAACTTGTCACATAGCTGCAAGAGGAGCTGGGAAATGTAGGCTTCCTCCACTGGGAAGTCATGTGACCTGATGAAGACCTGAGAACAATATTGGGAACCTGAAGTCGGTAACAAGCTTCTTACTATTATAGCAATGAGAGCTACTCTTAATATAACTGATGTTATGTGTTTCTGAAGATCTATCCACCTCACTTTTCACCACACCAAAAAAATGCATTGCCTAGAAAAGTATCTTCTCTTTAAACAGTTTGGTTATTCGTTGTGATTCAAAAGAATGTAGAGGCTGGGCACAGTGGCTCACGCCTGTAATCCCAGCACTTTGGGAGGCCGAGGCAGGAGGATCACCTGAGGTCAGGAGTTCGAGACCAGCTTGGCCAACATGGCGAAACCCCATCTCTATAAAAATACAAAAATTAGCCGGGTATGGTGGCACATGCCTGTAGTCCCAGCTACTCGGGGAGGCTGAGGCAGGAGAACTGGCTTGAACCCAGGAGGCAGAAGTTGCAGTGAGCCGAGATCGCATCACTGCACTCCAGCCTGGGTGACAGAGCGAGACTCCATCTCAAAAAAAAAAAAAAAAAAAAAAAGATAATTTAGAGGCAGAGAAGTTGCTGGTGGTTATAGAGAGCCATCCCCTTCTTCTGCTCCTTTTCCCTTTCCTGTGACTGAAAATATCCACAGAAGTGATAAAAACATATAGCTGTTTTGTAGGAGGGGAGGGAAAGAGCAAGAAAGTTGCTACCTCAGGCTCCTTGGTTCTGCTTTAGTTTATAATAGCCCAGTTGGCTGAAGTGGGACAAGGGTTCCCAGCATGGCATCTCACCTTAAGCTGCCAAAGAGTATGATAAAGAATTGCTAGTGCAAAACAGAGCTGGAAAATGAGTGCGAGAAGCATGAAGCAACTGAGAAAAGTGATTTGCTGGTGGAGATGGAGAGAGCAAACACTGAAGTGCTGTGGTGAATTATGAAATGTGGATGCTGTTTTGACCATATGGGGGTTACATTCTCTTCCCTGAAGGAGATGCCTATCCAGCATATAGCTAACCCAGGAGCACCCTCTACACCTGCTCAGTTTGTAAAGACTTCAGGTGGTCACTCCAAGAGTCTGAATCTATGAAAGTGTTTCTGAAAAGCTGAAAAACAGTTTCCAGAATCTCTCATGCAGATAGTAATTTCTAGAACTTTAGTACTCTCTTGACACACTTTGGGAATATTTTACTGGGATCAGAACAGTTTCTGAGACACTAGGTAATTCAGGCTCTGAAAGAAAACAAATGGAAGAGGTAAACCCAGGCAAAGATTCTGATTGCTATGCCCAGGGGCAAGGACTCCAAAAGGCTGGGAGGACTCTGTGCAATGCAGTTATCAGAAGAGAATGCCTGGTGGTGCCGTCCTCTTGAAGATCTCTCAGATCCAGCCTTTCCTTCCTGTTCCCACTGCTACTGGGCCTGGCTCTCAGGATTCTCACAGGCTTATCTCGCTGCCTATCTTGCTGGTAACTTGTCTACTAGCCACTCACCTTTTGTTCCTCAAAGCTGCATATTATTGCCACAATAATTCCCCAAATCCTTTTCATTGTGAGCAGTCTTTACTTCAGAATGCACCAAGTAGAGTTACTAAAGTTGTATTACATTTCTTTTTTCATTTTTTGTTGGAGCTGATGTTTTTATTTTTCTTACTGTATTAAATGCTTGTACAGTAAGTATGTATGACTTTTGGAAGAATGAAAAAATGAAGTCAGTTTTCAATGCCTCAAAATATGGGGGATGGGAGACACAGTCAGGAGCTACTTTGGCTTTAGGTTCTTTTCTGACAAGTCTAAATGTTTTGGGCAGCATTTGAAGCCTCCATAAATAGTCCTACTCTAACTCTCAAATGTGCTGTTCCCCAGCCCTTCAGCCTGGACTCTGAAGGCAAGCCTGCATAGTTTGCTTACAGCATCCAGCTTCTGCTCTTGTCAATCCTGGCCCTCACAGCTTACTTAAGTCACAGCCATTTTTCCGGATCTCACCTTCCTGGACCATATTAATCTTTTTTTTTTCTTTTTTTTTGAGACAGAGTCTTGCTCTGTTGCCCAACCTGGAGTACACTGGCATGTTCTCAGCTCCCTGCAACTCCACCTCACAGGTTCAAAAGATTCTTCTGTCTCAGCCTCCTGAGTGGCTGGGATTACAGGTGCCTGCCACAATACCTGGATAATTTTTATATTTTTAGTAGAGATGGGGCTTCACCATGTTGGCCAGGCTGGTGTTGAACTCACGACCTCAAAGTGATCTGCCTGCATGGGCCTCCCAAATTGCTGGGATTACAGGTGTGAGCCACCGTGCCCAGTCTGGAGCATATGAATTCTTAAGCTTATCTGTCATGTCTGTGACATTTTATTTATGTCTGTACCACATCCCTTGGAAAATTGATTATGTCATTTTAGTTGTTGCCAACTATTTTACGGGTGTGATTCTTGTATCCTAAATAAATTCCAAGTTATTTGAGGACAAGGGTGAGATCTTGCAAATTCCCTGCTTTCCTCACACCATCTGGCATAGTTCTAAACATGTAATAGATATTCCATTGATAATTATATTTTGAGAACTTTATTTACATCTTTGCTATATGACTTAATATGTGTCAGACCACTGTGTCATCCTTCTCACAAATATTTGTAGAAAGACTTTATAGGGATGGTGATCATAAATACAGAGGAATAGAAAACTAATGGGGGGACTTGGGGTGTCAGTAACAAGCTGATTGTGTAACCTTGGGAAACATGAACTTTGCCCTGACTTGCCAATCAACCACCCTCCCTGTGACTCTTGTTGACTATTCTCATCACTGCTCCATCTTTTGTCCTTAGCAAACTGTGAACCTCATTGTCTACACCAAGTTTCTTCCCTTATTATTGTGGACAGCTCTGTTCATTTGTCTATTTTCATCAGCGTTAGAGGTACCCTTTTCTCCATGGAACAGGCTTCATATTTCTTTCTTTCTTTCTTTTTTTTTTTTTTTTTTTTTTTTTTTTGAGACAGAGTTTTGCTCTTGTTTCCCAGGCTGGAGTACAATGGCGCAATCTTGGCTCACCACAACCTCCGCCTCCTGGGTTCAAGTGATTCTCCTGTCTCAGTCTCCCAAGTAGCTGGGATGACAGGCACATGCCACCACACCCAGCTAATCTGTATTTTTAGTAGAGACGGGGTTTCATCATATTGGTCAGGCTGGTGTTGAACTCCTGACTTCAGGTGACCCACCCACCTTGGTCTCCAAAAGTGCTGGGATTGCTGGCTTGAGCCATGGTGCCCAGCCTCCCAAATTTCATCAGTGGGCTAGAAAACCCACCTCCTCTATGGCCTGCACTTTTAAATATGCGAATTCTCTGCAATCGTCACTAAAGAATATGAACTTTTGTCATTGTACATATGGCTATAAAACCTCTGTTTAGTTTAATCATGTATTTTGTCCATTATCTGTGTGATCTAGCAGGATGTGATCCAAATAATAGTCGATCATAGATTGTACACTCTCAGAGGGTGCAATGTTGTATTTTTTTAATGTGCCTAGGGCAGCTCCTGGCTGGCAAAGGTATTTCAAAATGATTGCTAAATGGTGCCTTTAGAAAAGGCCATGAACTTAAAAACCCATCTTTGACTTCTCACTGTTATGCTAATGACAGAACCAGATAGAAAGAAAGTATGAGTAGCTCTGATCTTAGTTAAGCCTCATTCCTGATTAGCAGTGTGACCTTGTGCTAATTATCTAACCTCTCTAAACTCACTTTTAGAAGGAAAATGTAGATAATAATAGTACCTAACTCATAGTATTGTTGTGAGGATTAAGTGAGATAACACATGTAAAGTGCCTAGAAAAATTCATAGCTATCACTTTTGTAGTTGTTTTCATTACTTAAGATAAAAGACAAGCTGGGTGCGGTGGTTCGTCTGTTATCCCAACACTTTGGGAGGCTGAGGCGGGCAGATCACTTGAGGTCAGGAGTTCGAGACCAGCATGGCCAACATGGTGAAACCCCGTCTCTACTAAAAATACAAAACTTAGCCGGGCATGGTGGTGGGTGCCTGTAATCCCAGCTACTTGGGAGGCTGAAGCAGGAGAATCGCTTGAACCCGGGAGGCAGAGGTTGCAGTGAGCCAAGATAGCACCACTGCACTCCAGCCTGGGTGACAAAGCGAGACTCTGTCTCAAAAAAAAAAAAAAAGATAAAAGACAGCTGAGTAATAAATGAATAAACCAGTAGCTTCTCAGTATAGCTGTTGAATTAAATGGGATCTGTGAGGTCTCTAATATCAGCAGAAGCCTGAACCTTTCAGTCAATTCAGTTGGGTGGCTATTATCCTGAGCCATCCCCTTTTTCTGTCCTGTCTCCCTTTCCTAGGACTGAAAATATTCACGAAAGTGATAAAAATGAATGGCTGTTTTGTAGGAGGGGAGGGAAAGAGCAAGAAAGTTGCTACCTCAGGCTCCTTGGTTCTGCTTTGGTTTATAACAGCCCAGTTGGCTGAAGTGGGACAAGGGTTCCCAGCATAGCATCTCCCCTTAAGCTGCCAAAGAGTATTGATTGCTAAAAGGCAATCAATTTTTGTTTGGTTTGTGGGAGGGAACACAGTCTGCAAGGTCACTGAAATTTTATTGTCGGAATGTTTCAAACCAATGTCAATGTGGAGGCAGAGTTCACAAAGAACACAACATTGAATCAAAGAGAAAACCAGACAGAGCAGCATCTTGAGTGCTTTTCTTCTGACCTTCTCTTTTTGGGCCTGACAACTCTTTGCATTTTAATAATTTACCTCTCAAGTCAAAGGCAGTGGTAGGCCTGCCGACGGAAGACTTCACTTAGTGTGTGGACTTTGAGAAATCATCTGAAAAGAGACACAGAGGACGGAGGCAGTGGGCCTTTAGCTGTTACTTCCTACAATCTGTTTTGCTTTTGTGAAAAGTTGGAGGGGCAGCTCTTTTGAGTCTTCATGCAGAACCGCCTGGATTTTCATGTGGTCTTGCAGGTAAGTGGGCAGAATGAGTTGGTGTTGTCATTCCTGGACATCTCAGCTTTGTCACTGCCGCCTCCTGGGGCTACTTGTGCTCTCAGTGTAGCAAAAAGAACACAGCGCAGAGAAAAAGCTGACCACAGTAAGAACAGCATAGGAATTTATAAACTGGATGGAGAATATTGCCCAATTTGACAAGGTGAAACCAGTTTCTTTCATAAAATCACATCATTGTAGAGAAACAGAAATGACAATGTCTTACTACTTTGTCAACACCAAACAAAACACTAGTAGGCACTGTGCAAGTTTAATTCTGAAGACAGAGATGTTTCTCAGAGTAAGCCTGGGATCTTTTCACCCATTTGGTACGACACCATTTGTTCCTGAATGAAAGACTAGAGAACACAGTTTCTCTGAGTCTCTTTTTCTCTTCTCTGACCTTGATAATTTCACATCTCTGGGACTGTATGATGAAAAGTTCTACTTGCCCAAGCACAAGAAATGGCCTCTCAGCCTGTAGTCCTGGTAATGTTGGCTCACCTTACCCAGCTGAGGAGCCTCTGGTGTACAGGAAGATAGGGTGCCATACAGCTGAAGAAAAGGTACTAGTGAGATGCTTAATAAAATCCAGAGACAGTTCGTTGCTAGTGAAGTAACAGGGTTGTTTGAGTGATTTTGTCTAAAAGAAAATGGATCAAAGAGAACAATGTGACTCAATCTTCACCTCCTTGTTCAAATTCAGTAATTTGCAGTGTAAATTGAGTCAACTGGATCAGCAATTCCCACATCACGGTAATATACTGAACATTTTACTGAACACTTTCTGAGTTTTTACTATGTTCCGGGAACTGTTCTAAACAACTTACAGGTAACATTTCATTTAATCCTCACAGTTTTCTGAGACACCTATTTGTATAATACCCATTTGACAGATTTAAAAAATGAGGCTCAGAGAGTCTCAAGCTGATCTCTGCAAGTTTACACAGCTAGTAAATGGCAAAGACAGAATTAACTTACTCTGTAGGTTTAAAATCCTAAAGCATAATTTGTTTCCTTCAATATTTACAGAAATTTTAATAATCTTTAATAATCATTGCAGAAGATGGATACTATTGTGTAAATAATTTCTTTTTTTTGTTGTTTGTTTTTTGTTTTTTGAGACAGAGTCTCGCTCTGTCACCCAGGCTGGAGTGCAGTGGCATGATCTTGGCTCACTGCAACTTCTGCCTCCTGGGTAAAGTGATTCTCGTGCCTCAGCCTCCCAAGTAGCTGGGATTACAGGCATATGCTACTACACCCGGCTAATTTTGTATTTTTAGTGGAGATGGGGTCTCACCAGGCTGGTCTGAAACTTCTGGCCTCAAGTGATCCTCCTACCTTGGCCTCCCAAAGTGCTGGGATTATATGTATGAGCCACTGCACCCGGCCTAAATAAAAGCAGTCTTTTAAAAAGAGAGTCATTTCTTTCATCAGCTCCACATAACCTTCTTAAAGGTGATCGTAATTCTTCTTTCTCCATCACACTTCCCTATCCAACATTTTCAACACCAGCCTGGGAAGGGAGGATTGGGCAGTGGAGAGGGGCTGGGGAGGGATGTATGGGGGGTAGGTAGGCAGTGTTCCAGATCCTTCTTCCAGGGCATTCTCCATCTAGTTTCTCCTGGGATAGTGAGAGCCTGCAATCCAGGCTCAAGAGTGGGCAAAATGAATCATATGCTCTGAGGAGGGGAGAACCTCTCTTCACCATACCCTTCCCCTACTCCAGCACACACAGGCATAGAAAAGTCAAGCGTCGTTGGTGAGCAGGGTTTTTCTTTTTTTCTTTTTCTGAATTGAGACGGAGTTTCACTCTTGGTGCCCAGGCTGGAGTACAATGGTGTGATCTTGGCTCACTGCAACCTCTGCCTCCTGGGTTCAAGAGATTCTCCCAAGTAGCTGGGATTACAGTCACCCGCCACCACGCCTGGCTAGTTTTTTGTATTTTTAGTAGAGACGGGGTTTCACTAGGTTGACCAGACTGTTCTCGAACTCCTGACCTTAGGTGATCCACCCGCCTCAGCTTCCCAAAATGCTAGAGTTACAGGCATGAACCACCGCACCCGGCTGAGCAGGGATTTTCTAAATGATGGTGCTAAACCTAGAGGATTGAGATAAATGAATAGAAAGCTTGGAAGACAAAAATATTCCATTCTTCTTGAAGTGGGGAAAAGGAGCAGGAAAAACAAAGTAGCTAGCATGCAATTGTGTTTCAAATGCATTATGGTAAATCTTCCCTGGTACTCAAGGCAGCTCACCCATACAAGGGAGAGGAAGTCCGAGGTTTGTTTTTATTCATATATTTTCAGCTTCACTGTAGATACTGTTGTGTATGGTAATTCCAAGGCAGAATGTGGAGTTTCTCTGGGTGGTTTAGTTGGCATTTATAACAGGACTTGGATTAAAAGTCTTTCTTCTCAAAAACTGGTTCAGTGATTGAGGCTGAAAGAAGCCCTGCTTTGAAACTCTCTCCTAAAAAACCTAAGACAATCACAGCAGCCTTACTTTCCGTATTGTCATGGGTCTGCTGTGAACCATCACAAGTTTAACCCACAGGACACTCTCAGAGGCCCCCGCTCCACCCAAGGTGGGAAGCCACACCAGTCCATGGACCACAGAAGACCCCTTGTGAGATTCCCAGCAAGTGTCAGTCTTAGAGATACTATTGTGCTTATAGGACCCCAGAGCAGAGTTTATGGGGTCTTGTGTTTGAAAGCAACGATACATACACCATTTCCTTTCCTGTGACGCTCCTCTTTTCCTCATGCTCCCCTCATAGGTTAACTGAAAACCTGGTGCTTTTTGACTTCTAAAAGGCTGAAAGTGGAGGAGTAAATAAAATGATAAGGAGAAGAAAAGGCAGGTTGATCAGCTGAGTGGCCTCAATATCATCTCGTTATGAATTGCTGTAAGCAATGCTACTGAATTGTCAATTTTATCAGCCAAATGTAATTTTTGTGTGTCTGTGTGTGATAGAATAAATATTGCACATCTCAGCCAGCCTATGCCTTTCATTCTTCTCCTCAATTCCCAAATGACTTTGAAGAAGGGAAATCAATAAATCAATTGGTACTTTGTCCAATACCCATTTCAATGACATCACAGCACCATTTGCTAAAGATTGGACATTAGTTACGGAAAAAGACTGAGACACTTTCATTTGATAATGTATCTCTGCCTTTGTGAACAAGAATATGAAAAGGAATAGTGAACTGACCTTGTAAATAGTAATTCTTGTGTGCATCCTATCAAAAAACAAAAAGGGGATAATTATAGAAAGGAGGATAAAATATCATTTATATCCCAGGATGTATGATAAAGTCAGTGGGTGGTATATTTTGGGCTTATCCTTTAATATTTCATTCAAAAAAATTTCCCTACTTTTGCCAAATCAATTTTTTATTAGATTTTTTTCAAATCTTATTTTAGAAATTCCTGCCCGTTGGTTCTTAAAAATGACACCAAAATGTAACACTTAAAAATCTATAAACAAACACTTAAATTAAAGACTAAGTTAGGTCTGGTTTTTGGAGAAAAAATACACAACTTGGAAGAATGCTTTTATAATACCAACAATCCCACCTTTTTCATTATTTTGTTTGTATATTCGTTCATTTATCCACATATTTGCATATAGCCAATATTCTTTGTTTTGCTTGGAGACAGGATCTCACTCTATCCCCTAGACTGGAGTGCAGTGGCACAATCTAATTGCAACCTCCCTCTTCAAGCGATTCTTCTGCCACAACCTCCTGAGTAGCTGGGATTGCAGGTGCCCCACACCACGCCTGGTTAATTTTTGTATTTTTGGCAGAGACAGAGATGGGGTTTCACCATGTTGGCCAGCTTGTCTTGAACTCCTGGCCTCAAGTGATCCACCTGCCTTGGCCTCCCAAAGTGCAGGGATTATAGGCGTAAGCCACTGTGCCCAGTCTCATATATCCAACATTATTCAACAGGGATAAAACAATAAAACTGGCCAGGTCTGGTGGCTCATGCCTCTAATCCCAGCACTTTGGGAGGCCAAGATGGGTGGATCACCTGAGGCAGGAGTTTGAGACCAGCCTGGCCAATATGGTGAAACTCCATCTCTACTAAAAATACAAAAAGTAGCTGGGCGTGGTGGCAGGCATCTGCAGTCCCAGCTACTTGGGAGGCTGAGGCAGGAGAATCGCTTGAACCCAGGAGGCAGAGGTTGCAGTGAGCCAAGATAGCACCACTGCACTCCAGCCTGGTTGACAGAGTGACACTCCATCTCAAACAAAAACAAAAACACACAAAAAAGCAATGAAACTATATTTTTCCAGTCTTTCCCCTAGATATGTCAATGTTATATGTAACGTCATTTCTAAGATTCAGCCTCCCTTGGAAGCAACTGTTACACTCTTTTAAAGATCTTCCAGATTTTGCTATTATTACAATAGTGTTAAAGGAGTATGCCTAAGAACGCCAAAATATGTGGGAACATAATCACAATGATAATGAGTGCTCTGTAGTCAAACTTACTGGACTGAGAGTAAGAAGAGGAGAGTTCCAGTCTCAGCTCAGTGCATGGGGCCTTTCTCACCTGGAGTATGATTCTTTGCCTCTACTTAGTTCAAGCTCCTCACCAGTAAACTTTAGGTTTCCTTCCAAGTTTGAAATTCTTTGTTTTTATGATTCTCTTTCAAGAGGCCTTGATGACTTGGCATTAGGAGAGTTGTTATGAGCTGTGGGTTCCCAGCAAAAGATGGATTTGTGTATAAGGAGAGACTTCAGTCTTTTATCTGTGGGAGTATTGACCAGGAAGTCTCTGGCCGTTCAGCACAGGTGTACTGCCACACTGGGTGCAGCGGACTGGTCTGCAGATTCACAGTCTAACTGCTTTCTCTTTGACCTTGGCTTCGTCTTGTTCTCTAAACATTAGTCATACCTTAAAATGGAAGCCTTTAAACCCTTACTTAAGTCTATGGAGTCAGAATAAGAGAGACTCTTTTGATGACATTACTGCAGCAAAACCGGCAAGTGTCATCTGAGCTCCTATTTTGTGCTGGGATCACCTAAAACTCTTGGAAATAAGTGACTTGGAAAATACAGTGAGAAGGGATTATGTCACCTAAAATATTAAAAGGGCTTAAAATTTGTGGAACTGAGACTAGTTCTAAACTACTGCTATACACATACATACACACATGTACATATTTATATACGGCATATACATATATATGGGCAAACACATGTAATGGATATATTATATATGGATATGGGCAAAGGAGGTGATCTCACCTACAAATTTTTCAACAATATTTAGACCTGGAGAATATAATTAGTTCTCCCCCATCTTCTTTGCTCTGCAACAACAGGGAATTAGGAGGGAGCTTGGCCTTGTGTTCCCTTCTCTGCTCATGGCGCCTTATCTGGAGGGCAGGTGAGGAGTCCTCCCGAGCTCTGCTGGGAGTCCCGGCCGCTGGCAGCAGGGCCCACCCGAGGCCAGAACACAAGTCGGCCTGGCGCCCGCGGCGGCTCCCCCTACCGGGAGTCCGGAGCAGCGCCGATGGCTTGGTCCCGGGTGGCACAACCGCTTCCCAGCCGCCCGCTCCACGGAGGCTCTGCGGGAGGCATCAGCAAGCTGCCGCCCGCCTGGCCTGACCGCGCAGAGCGGAAGCGCTCCGCGCGGGTAACAAGCATTTTCCAGCACAAGCAATTAGTTGCGAATAAACATCTGAAACGCCGGTTCTGTAAACCGAGTGCCCACCGCACTCCTCTAAACGGGCGGGGCCGTGGGGGTGGTAGGGGTGAGAATGGTGGGAAAGATGCTGGGCCTGGGAAGGAGCCAGGGGTAGGGGTGGGGGCAGGGAGGCGCCCCACCAAGAGCTCCCCGAGTTCAGAGGCACTTAGGTTACCAGTGGATCAGGGCTGATCTCAGGAGAGGTAAACGACCATACTTGGAACACGGAGCCCTTCTTCCCTGCCCGGTATCTGCGCGTGCTTTGGGTAGTTCGCACAACCCACCCCAGCTCCGGATGCCCTGGGATACCCGGACCCGGGAGAGAGAGCGTCAGCGGGGCGCAGCCACTTTGCACTCGCCGATTCTGACACAACAGATAGCTAATTGGGGCCTTCGAAATCAAGGACTAAGGTGAGCAGAGGATTCCCCCAGCCCCTGGCTCTGGCCTTTGGGACCTCTCTCCCGCGTCTTGGGTCAGAGCAGCGTCCGCAGCAAAGTCCTTTGGGGTGAAAGACGCGGGTGCGAATTAGTTTCAAAGTGGAAGGTTGCTTACACGTGAGCGGGGTCGCCAGCTCTTTGAAGGGCGCACGGTGCGGAGGCTCCGGCAAGGATGCAATTCCGTGCGCGTGTTAGCGCAATGCGCACTTCGCTGGGCCCAAACAGTCATCAGTTCTGCCAAGAGGGTGCTGTCCGGGTACCCACTGATGAGGTGGGTAAGTCGGGAGCAGAATAATGGAGCGCGTTACGTGGGAAGCCAAATTTGCAAAGCTTAACCCAGTCCTCCTCGGGGGCACTTCCTGTAGAATAAGCCGTTGGTGTATAGCAGCCATACACTTAACAAAGATATGGGCATAAAAAATGATAGAAAATAATGGGGTGAAGGTTTGACCCGCCACCAGGCTTCTTGCCCTCGCCTGTTCCGCAGGCCGAGGTCAGTTTTGAATCAAGTGCCATACGCAGTGGGTGTCACCCCACCCTCTCCTGGCTCTGCTGAGGTCGTGGTCCCTCTGACCCAAGCAGAAACCCTCCAGCTTCGGAGCAGCTCGGGACCTCCGTGCCCCAAGTTGGCATCCCCAGACCAAGCTCCAGGGAGTCGGAGGTAAAGGAAGGCCGACGCTCAGAGCGTCCCCAGCGTCTCCCTGGGGATCCTCCGGCAGGGGCTGCGACCTGTGTGTGGAAGAGTCGTCTCAGCCCTTTCCAGTATGGGGCTCTCAGGCATCAAGATTCCACGGGAGACTGTGACGACCTTCTCCAGCTGCCCACACTTTCTTGCCCAACTGGGCTGAACCCGATCACAGAGACTGGTGTCTTCCCAGCCACACACTCTTGATTCCTAGCCGGGTGACCAGCCCGGTCTAGAGAGTGAAGGAAGCGGGTAAAGGGGAGAGGAGGAAGGGATTCGTTTCCTGCCTGCTTTCTTCTTATCTCCGCCTTCTCAGAAGTTGGGCTGTTACAAAGAAAAACTTTCTAAGCTACCTCCCCATTTTTGTGGAAGGTGTTGTACACATCTCCCCTCCCCGCAAATACACATACCTTTCTCTACCCCCTGCTCCTCCCACTTTCCGGGAAAGTGTAATAGGTGTGAACATCGACTAAGCCCAGTGTCTGCAGCACTGCAACAAGGTAATGTGGGAAGGGGTTTCGCTAATGTTTATTTCTGAAGTTGCTGATGTACTCGTGGTAAGGGAACTCGGCTTGTTGGCGAGTACGAAGCCAAGCCCGGGGCGCCTAGGCTGTGAACACCTCGCGCGAACTTGGTCCGGCCTCTAGGTCCCTGGCCTCGGGCCCTTAGGCTCTGCTGGGGGCCAGGATCAGGTTCCTGAGAAAACAGAAGGGTCAAACAAGTGATCTCGCTACTTTACCCTCCCTGCCCAACCTCCCCCCGCCCCCACCACCCCCCCCCCGCCCCCACCATCACGTTTCTTTTCTTCTTTTCTTCTTTTCTTTTTTGGTTGATGGTCTGTCTGTACTGGGCGGGTATCCCAGAGCTGAGGTGCAGGAGTAGTGAGTGATGCCAGGGCTGGCTCTCCTAAATTTAGGAACCGCCGGGGGGCGGAGGAGAGTCGAAGGGGCATCCACTTCTTTGGCGGGAGGATGCCGTTTACTTCCCGCAGACTACGGGCGGGAAGACCTCGGAGCTGAGGGCTTCTTGGGATGGCTCTTTGAGCAGGTAATTCTGCGGCGAAATCGAGAGCGGGTGACTGACACGCTCGGTGACGACGGCCAGGCGGGGCAGCACCCTTTCGGGTTATCAAGATGATTAACCTTCCGGCCTTGCCCGTAGTGGGATCTCCCCTCCTCCTTCACCCACCCTTCCTCCGGGATTAGGGGGTGCTCTTTTCAAGGAGAGACTGGAGACTCGAGATGTGGGCCCTTTCTCGCCTCCGCGCGGCCTTTCCTCCGAGCCGGGCTGGGGAACCCGGTGAGGCACGCAGACCAGTCCCTTCGCGACGCCCGCCTCGCGGAATCGGGTTCACTGGCCCGGTTCCGCACGGTCCCCTGGGTCGTCTCCCCCAGCAACCACTTGTCTGAAACTTACCAGATTCCAACCTTAAGGCAGGAAAAAAAGTGTTTCATATACAAACCGATCAGGGTATTTGCAGATAATTGCGAATGTCAAATACTCGGGCGTGATGACAAAGTGCAGAGATTGCCAGGGCCAGAGCTCGGCCTGAGGGGCGGGGGCTGCTGGCGGGGCTCCAGGGCCACCTCAGGCCTGCCCAGAGGCGGGCCTGCGAGGGGGTAGGGCAGTCAGCGGCAACTGCCAACAGCCCATTTAACGAAGACGGCTGCTTCTTCTACCCCTCCGCTGTGGAGCTGATTCATGGATTCACTCACTTAGTCTGGAGCTCCACTCAGGGAGGAGGTGCGAGAGTGGATACTGCACCAGCCTAGGTCTCTCCCCCTCACTCCCCGCCCCAGATGCACAAATACCTCACTGCAAGATGCCCCACAGGTGAGATTGCTGGGCCTCAATTGGACGCCTAGGCCCAAAGCGAAGGCCCTGCCAGGAGGCGCTCCCGGAGTTAGTGTCCTGTGGCAGAGTAGGAGCGACTTACAGGCCACTTTAGGACAAACAACTGCACCCTTCATATACTGAGGATAGTCTTCAACAGAAATAAAGAGGGACATTTAAAAAAAAAAAAAAAAAAGGAAGAGAAAGAAACGAAATACTGGACCCACCCACCCCAGTCCTCCTACCGGGTTGCAGGAAGCCATCCTGGTGCCACCAGAGCCTGGGTGCACACAGCCCACCAGAGCTGACCCTGCCAAGGTCTTAGTGACAGCAAAGGTGGCTGATCTCAACAGCTTTCAGCAACTCCTCCGAGACCCTACTGCAGGCACACTCAGAATGTTTCAAGTGCCTTGGATTCTTAAAAAAGAGAGAGAGAGAAAAGAAAGAAAGAAAGAAAGAAAGAAAGAAAGAAAGAAAGAAAGAAAGAAAGAAAGAAAGAAAGAAAGGAGAGAGAAAGAAAGAAAGAGGGAAAGAAAGAAAGAAAGAAAGAAAGAAAGAAAGAAAGAAAGAAAGAAAGAAAAAGAAAGAAAGAAAGAAAGAAAGAAGAGAGGGTGGGGTGTGGAGGGTGGTGTTACTCTTGTTGGATTCCACATCTACTGAAAACTGAGTGGATCAATTATATGTGATATCATGATGTTGGTGGCAAGTCTGGCTTCCCAAGCCAGAATAGCAGGGGTTTCAGGGCCTGGATGCTGAGACCCAGAGGATCAGTGGGAGGCGGGGACACTCCATTCTGTATTAGGTGGCATAAGCCGCAGTCACTGAGGCCCTGGCCCCGGGGTCCTGTGTCCTAGGCCAATGTGGTGGTGGTGAGGGGGCTGGTAAGGTTATACTGGGGTAGGGATGCTGAAAGACCTTGACCTGACTGCCCTCTCCTTTCTGAGAGCTAAAGAATGTGGTGGGAATTCTTCCGAAGCCGGAGGAAGGGAAGACTAGTGTGTGCTAGTGGGTGCAACTGGGCTGCAGAGGGAGGGAAGTACAGCAGACTACAGGGAGCCCTCTATGCGCGTCTCTCTCCCCCGCCCTCAGCCCCCTTCCCCTTTCATTGAATGCCTGAAGTCAGAGCCTACCTAGAAACCCTTAAAATTTTACACTCCACTTGTCCGAGGTTTCCAATGATGACAAACTTGAAAAACGCTTCGGCTGAAGCCCGGCACCTAAGGCTGAGAGTTGGGGGGAGGGGAGGCTGTTGGATAAAAGCTCCTTGGAAAAGAGAGACTTGCCTCCCCCTTTTTCGCGCGGAAACTGGACTGTCTGGATAAGGGAGAGCGCCGAGCTAAGGCCTCAGGCTGGGGAGAGCTCCAGCAGCCTGAAAGGCGAATCCTCAGAAGTTATACACCGGGCTCCTTAGCCACCCAGCCAACAGGAGCGCTCTGGGCGTCCCGCCCTTCACGCCCGAATCAGGAAGGCCTGAGTCTGGCCGGGAGACCTGACTTGAGGTCTCTTGGGAGGAGCAGGGACGCCAGTTCTGCAGGGGACTTGCCCAGGTTCAGTGAGGCTGATGTAGAAAACAACAGCTCTGTCCTCAGCCTGGGCGGCCAGCCGGGGCGGCACGTGTAAGATGTGATTCTATCTGACTTTCCAAATCCAAGTGCATTGATTGAGGCCCAAAGAGTTCACGGCGCATAACTGTGTTAATTAAACCTGTTATAAACAGACAAATCACTTTTTGTTCTTGTAAATAGAGCTTGGGGAGATGGCACAGGGTCTGGCAAAACTTGGGAAACATTCTTAAAAAAGGAAAAGAGTACTGAGACACAGAAAAAGAATAAAAGTGGAGTTTCCACATCTTCAGAAAATAGCTAAACTGAAACCAAAATATGCCATAGCAGGGAGATAATGGGAGACACCCTAAGTTCCCAGAGCAGCTCAGTGGAGGCTGGTAGCCCGGGTGGGACCAATAGTGGAAAATCAGGGAGTCGGAGAGACCACAGGTTGTTTAGGGGAGGTCAGGTGCCCATTGCTGAGGCTCTGAGCTACTCTACTTGGCCCTGCACTTTCCTTGCCAATCCTTCCATCTTTCCTTGCCACTGATCTCAACTTCCTGGTACTGAGAGACAGCGCTGGGAGGACAAGTCCTATCTCAACTTGGCCAGCTTGGGAGACAAGGGCTGGTCACCAAGAGTTCAGAGATGGCAACAACTGGGGATGACGAGTGATCATAGGAGTCCAGCAGGGAGCAGATGGGAAGAAAAGTTGTCTGTGATCCTCTGGGAAAGCAGAAAATGGGGAGTGTGTATACCCACAGCTCAGATCCTGCTGCCGCCAAGTGCGGGCAAGAGCTGGGGGATGATCTTGAGAAGGGTCAGGTGCTCCAGTGCCCCAGCTCTTGGGTGTCCAGAAGAGGTTAGATGGGTGGTGGCTCCGGGAAGAATGGGCGAGATGTCCTTCACTTGGAATGTGCAATGGGCCGGGTCCGTCTCCAAGTAACTCTGGGTTTCCGGAAGTTACCTGGCAGGGGCAACCCTCAGCGGACTTTGGGTCTTACAGCATAAAACCAAGTGAACTAAGGGAAGCTCATTAATATTCTAGCTAAAAGTGGAAAAGAAAAGTTGTCTATAATATGTAAATACAGGAGATAAGAGTGCACAGGTTTGGGTGGGTTCCTGGTAACTTCTGGAGCCGGCTTTTCCCTGGTCTTAGTTTGCAAACTTTAATTCCCATGTATTTTCCTTTACTATTTAGCGTGTGACTCTAACAATAATCTGATTCAGAAATACTCTTCATTTCGTTAGGCTAACATTGATAAGGAATTTAAGTTCAGGTAAATTTTAGCACTACACTTTTCTAAAAAGTACCTTTAAACGTGTTTTTAACTTCCACACAACAAAAACGAAAAAAGTATATATCACTATGGTTGGAGAGGAACATTCTTAGATTGTCTTATATTTCAGAGATGTTGTATAGGTGCCAGCAACTCCGTAGACACTAACAAATGGGTTATTTGCAGTTATTGTTCATGAAAGGTCTTTTATTTTTTCCAATTACAGCATGGTTCCCAGGTGGAAAAATTTCTTACAATTAAGAACTATTTTTCAAGAAGATTGGAAAACCAAAACAAAAATTTCAATGTTTTGTTATATAGAAGTCTTTACTGAAAACAACGGATATTGAGTTGAAGTCAGAATGTAATGAAAGTTAATTAAAATGCAAACTATTAGGGAAACACTGCAGATGTCTTTCTGTCATATCCCACGGGACAATCTTTAGAAACTCCACCCTCCCTTATATTATACTTGTATTGTGAGACTTGAATGGTTGTCAACAGTTTTCTGTTGACAGAAATAACAACAGTTCACCTTTGAAAACTCTTCACTCAAAGCTACAATGATGATTGCTCTCGAGACGAAGGACTTCTGAAACAAATAACTTTCACACATTCACACTCACACTTGCACATCCCAAACGCACACGCAATTGCCGGTTTTTGAAAACGTTGCCTCTAAAAGAGAGAGAGAGAGAAAAAGAGAAAGAGAGAGAGAGAGAAAAGAGAGAGAGAGACTGAGAAAGTCGAACTCGGGCATAGGTAACCAACAAACCAAATTACTAGGCTTTATTGATACTAAAAGGAAAAGTTCCCCTCGTAAAATTTCTCTGAGCTTATTAGTTATTTAAATCAGCCCCAGGGCTGGACGCGCGACGCCGCAGGCACCTTCTGTCTGCTCCTGGAGGTGAGCAGCCAGCGTCCCCACGCCGACCCACAGCCCCTCGCTCGGTCCTGGGCACCTGGGGCGAAGGCGGGCGCAGCGAGCCGAGGTGAGCCACTGGGCAGGGGCGCAGGGCCCGGCACGCCGGGAGAGAGCTCCGCGTGGCCTAGGGTAGGACACTGGGCACCAGACTTTGGAAAGAAACAGGTCCCAGCCAATAATAAGGGAGTAGGCGAGTAGACCACGCGGCCGCGGGGCGCCGGAGCTCAGCCGGCCCGCTGCGTGGCTCCCCAGACCCCGGCTCGCTGGGCACCGGCCCCTGCGACCCTGCCGGAGCGCTGGTGTTGGCGCCGTGAGTCGGGCGCGGGGCAGCTCAGACCTCCAGGGTTCGCTAGTGTTTTGTGTGGATCTGGGAGCTTTGCAATTGGGTGGGCACCAGGTGAATTTACACCTTTCTGGATAGCTGTCTCAATAGTTGACAAGTCCCTCTGTGTGTGTGTGTGTGTGTGTGTGTGGCGTGTGTGTGTGTGTGTGTGTGTGTGCGCGCGCGTGCGATTGGTGGTGGGGGGTGTGTATGAACGGCTGAATTTATTGAAAATAAACCCCAACCTGCCCACTGAAGTCCTCTAAGCCCGACTCGGTGTTCCCAAGTCCAGATGTGGCGCCGGGACTGCGCGAGGTGATGCCTTGTTCTTCTGGGCTTGGCTGTAGGGCGGGAGGGAAGGCACCACGGGGTGGGGGAGCACTGAGCCCGAGTCGCCGCCGTCACAGCCACCTGGGCCTTTCCCGGAGGCCAAGGTCTTGACTGACTGAAAGGGTGTCCGAGGGGATTCGTGATACCGAGAAAACAGGCGAAGCGCCAGCACGAGAAGCCCTCTAAGTTGGCCCCCACTCCGTACGAGTTTGGGCTGGCGGATACACTGCCCCCCCCCCCCGGGTCCCTCGTAGGTTTCTGGGACCTTGGGTCTGGCAGCGGGCTCTTTCGCCCTCTCCGCTTGGTTCAAGACCCGCGTGGGCCCATAGCCGCAAAGCGTTTGGGAGGCAACTGCGGTTTGGGCCCCCTTGCACCCAGCTACCTGAGCTTGCCCGCCCCTACGAGGGGTGGGAGCTGATTTCTGGACGCTGGCCGGCCTGCCTGAAATTTGGGGTGCGGATAGGGTGCTATGGCTTGGGCTTTCCAGGTGTGCTTTTGATTTCAAGGGGTTGGGGCAAACTGTTCCTATTTTGCACGCGCCAGGGCGTTTTTGTGTTGAGTGGCCGGGTGGTACCCTGGGCCAGGGACCTGCCCATCCCCCGCCACATCCTTAACCCGCGGACTGTAGGCGACGCGGAAGGGTTGGCTCCGGGACGCTACCGGCAGAGCCGGCGCCGAAGGTTTCGGCCTCAGCCCACGCGGTGGCGCTGTCGGGAGAGGACGCCAGGGCTCGAGGCCGGGACCCCGGCAGTGACCCGGGCTCGAGGGTGACGGGACCTTGACGCGAAGCCGAGGCATCGGGGCTCTTAGCAGCCACCTTGGGCCTGAGATCCTCTGCCTCACTAGGTGTTTCCCTAAGGAAAACGCAGCGGTTCGGGAGCGCCACCCCGGGCCCCAACCCCAACAGCTCCGAGGTGGGGGCGGGACGCAGCAGCGGCTCCTTGGGCGCTTCCTTTTCTTCCCCCACCCTTGCCTTGTTGCCCCAGTTTACAGTCGATTTCTACAAGTAAACTAGATTAGCAGGGCAGTCATTCGCTCGCAGCGCGGTTGCAGAAGGGGACCCACCTATTACACTCCGGGCTCTGCAAAACAATGAAGGGCGCCCGGGGGGGCGTTGCCCGGTGTGTCTATGTTGGTGCTCCAGGCCGCAGGACCCTCCGTCCTCCCCGGTCCTCCGGCCCGCGGCCGCCTAAGGGACACCAGATCTCCCACCAACGACTCCCCCAGCTCTGAAACCTATCTCCTCGCTTTCTTCCCCCAGGGCAGGCAGCGCCCACACCCGAGGCCCATCTCCTACCCCGGGGAGCCCAGTGCAGAAAGCTCCCCGTCCTCGCCCGAGGCAGCTCCTGGGCCGACCTTGGCACCTCCCTTCCCGCCCACCCAGCCCCTGCACGGTCGGCCCCACTAGCCCCAGACCCTCGGGCCTCTGGGGTGCTAGGCTCACCGCCCAGCGCGGACTTGTTGCCCACCATCCTTCCCCATCAGTCGTCCCCGTGAGGCGTATCTCCCTGCTCGGGCCGCAGGGGCTCGTTCGTTTGGGGCCGGGAGGAGGACCTCCACCGTCTCTACCTCCGGCGGTCGACGGCTTCCTCCCCTCTCCTCCCCCGCCCAGGCCCCCTGAGCCGCCGGGGGAGCCAGGAGTCATCTATCTTTGCCTGGCGCGGGTTGGGATTTGTCCGGCTCTGATGCCAGCGAGGAAGGCGTGCGGATAACGAAGTAAGTGTCCCCCGCCCTGCGCTCGGGTCAGTCCCCAGACACCCGGAGCACTCTGGGAAAGGGCTCAAGCCCACCCTGGGCGAACCGTCCTCCAAAGGCGCATCCCCTACTGGGGTATTCTGGCCCCTGGCTCTTGTCTTCTTGGCTCATCCGATTTCCAATCTAAGCCCCTCGCGGTTATGCCGTCCGAGAAAGTGTTGGTCGCCAACTCCCCACGGACAGTCCGCGGCGGAAATTGGCTTCAAAGCTGGCGTGGGCTTCATTTGAAAGAAATGATTCCCTCCCGCCCTCCTCCCGCCCCCAGCAGGGCAAGCTCCGGAGGAAGAGGCAGGCCCGCTTGGGTTCCTAGAAGCCGTCGAAAGCTTTTGACGCGGGCGATTCCTGTAATTTTCCCTGCGTGTTCCAGGGTTGAGGGAAAACGCGGCACAACTTTCCAGGGTTCTTTAAGAGGCAGGATCTCTCTGCTTGGGTGACCGAACTTGAAAGCCTTGGAGCTTGGGGATGGATGCCGGGCCCTCAGGGCTCGCGATGGCCCAGGCGAGAGCCGAAGTCCCGCGCCTGGCACCCTGCACCCTCCACCCGGGCGACCAGGCCTACGCTGTCCGGAGCGGGCCTCTAGGAGGGAAGGTTGACCAGGGTGGAAAGCACGCACAACAAAAACTTGGTGTCGACAAAGAGAAATCAAGAAACGTCATTAGACTGCAGGCCATAAAAGAAGGCCTGACAGAGAGAAAAGGAGAGAAGTTGGAAATAAGAAAAACCATACACCTTTAACACCAGCATATAAAGATCTATTGATTTTTTAAATAACAAATCCGTGTTTGTGAAAGACAGGCGGCCTTTTACTAAATGACACAAGAAAAACTTGGGGGGGGGGGTGAAGAAAAGGTGAAAAGTACGAGCAGATTCCCCACAAAAAAGTCAGTTAGAAGGAAACTGAGGGATAAAAATGTCCCCCAGATGTGAACTCCATGTTTTGAGCACGGAAGCAAACTATCTCCTAATGCACAATATCGGTTTTAGATAAAAGTATTTTAAAAAATCAAACGTAAATAAAATAACTCTTTTCTTGTTATTTTGTTTTAAAAATGTTTGGAAATAAATCTTTTGAGGGATACAAAACGAAACCAAACAAATATTCTTGAATCATCATCAAATTTATTTATTTACTGTTTTAAACAGTAGAAAATTCTAGCGAAGGTAAAAATATTATTTAAAATATATCTTATTGTCGAAATTAAATCTGCTGGAAATAATCGCTTCAGTTGAAATAAAGTCAATACAAAAATTGTGCAGTAAAAAGCGTATGTAATTTGAAACAGAAAAGGCCTTTATTAGAGACAAAACTCGAGAGGAAAAAAACCCACACCGGACATACATCACAAAACTTCCTAGAACTCTCCTTTAAATCGAAAGAAATTTGTAAAATGTGATATGAAATACAACTCTACAAACATTCAAAATACATTTCTGGTCATAATTAATCGTATTTGACATTTTCCTCTAAGTTTAATGCAACTTTAAATAATTTAGGTTTTTTTCCTAACATGATAGATTTTTTTCAGTATCAGAAATGGACAAGAGGAAACTCCAATAATGAGAAAAGCAATGAATTTAAAAGGGTGCAGAATCTGAAAACAAACTAGCCACAATGTACATTTAATTGTACTTAAATGTATATTTCATTTAAATAGTCATTCTCAGGGGTTTAATAATTTAGAATCAATAGTTCCCTTCAAAACATAATAAAATATTTACACTTTATAAAATATTAACCGATTAACAATACAGCCGTGTTGTTTATAAGAGTGTAACTGAAGTCCTGCAAATCATGTTGTTGACACAAGCCTGTGAGGTTAGCGAAGTGATCCTTAGCAAAATGTAAATGAAGATCTTCAGACAGTGGTGTTTATAAAATAGCTCATTAATGACTTAGGATTGAATCGCTCCAACCATTCGCATCATCAGATATAATAATAGTGACGAATCAGACAGGAAAGATCCTGGCTAAACCATTTGCATTTTTTTCCAGAAGTACTGAAGTCCTAATATCTAAGTTCCTGGACATTGATCCGGAGGAGGATTCGCAGTTCAACATCAAGGTAAGGAAGGATACAGCATTGTTACCGTTGTTGAGATATTAATAAGAAATACGCCTTTCCCCATGTTGTAAACGGGCTAAGTTTGACAGTGGTAGTTGGCTTTTGCGACACCCCCTTCCCATTTCGACATATAACAGATTGAAGAAAAAGTTTGTTGCTCAAACTTACAGCTTGTTTCTTTGCAGCCCCAAACCTTTTAGCTACCACCACGGGTTGATTTACTAGACCCACTTTGCTCTCACCGACTTCGAACTGTGCATTTTCTCCCACCCGTTTGACTGGGGGTGGGATGCAGGGGGAGGATGGGACTTGGTGAAGAAAACCAGGGAAAGGCAAACGCTGCCTAAAACTCCCAGGGTGGCTCCCCTAAGATTTGCTATCCTGCTTGTTTCTTTTCTCGGCCGGGATCCGACCGACTCCCGGGTCGCCTCGGACTTCTTTGGAACTTGGTGGGCGGCGTCTGGGTGCCGGGTTCGTGGTGATCTGGGCGCCGACACTTAGGCCGGGGGCAGGTTTCCTTCCTGGGACCCTTTCTCTTCCAGAGGCTCTCAAGCCTCTAAGCCCGTGCGCATGCCGCCTACCAGGGAGATGCGGCTAGTGGAAGGCGGTCTTGTCCCGGGCACAATCGGCGGACTCAGCTTTCCGCAGTCTGTGCACCCAGCCGGGATTTACAGAACTGCTCCCGAGAGCGTTTCCCGAAACCGAACTTAGTTTGGCCCTCTGGCGCCGCCGTACAGTCAACGCTTCTTAAGGGGGATCGGTGGCTCTTGCTGCGGGAGCTGTGGGAGAGCCCTCGGGGTCTTGGGGATTAAGAGGGAGAGTCAACATGTGCGGGAGGGACAGGAGGCGCAACCAGTTGAGGGGATTCTCTGGCCTCAGGGCCGGCGGGGATGCGTCCACATTTTCTCGCCTAAGGTCCTAGCGGCTAATGTCCGCCGACGCCCCTGGCATCTCGCGGGGGCAGCGGCCCTTGCCCACGTGCTTTTCCTTAAGGAGGCACTGCGCCTAAGCAGAATCGCAGGGACAAAAGCGCGGCCAGAGGCCAGCCTGCTCGGCTAGTGCCCGCGCCACCTTAAATGAGCACCGCGGCCGGAGTCGGGCTCCGCGGCCGCGGGAGTCGGCAAAAGTTTGTGGCTCTGTTACGCCTTCGCGGGACCTGCTGGGGACGCTCCTGTGCGGCCTCCCCCAGGGCGGGGAGGCCGGGTCCTCACGGCACAGCTCTGCAGGCGCCAGCAGCCCTGGGCTCGAGCAGCTTGGGGTCCCCAGGAGCCCCAGTCCTGTAGCCCGAGGACAGGCAGCCCCACCGCCCTCGCCGCCACCGCGTCACGGGCTCCAGGCGGCCCGGTTTGCGCCGCTCGCGATGTCTCCGGAGCGGCGAGCGCTCCAGGGATGCCATCCAGGGATGCACCCCGCTCTGCACCCACCACGCAACCCCCATTCCTGTGCCACCCACAGCCCGGCGGGCAGTGGCCGTGCTCCTGCCATTCGGGACACCCGGGCTATTGTTCCGGACTCGCGGCCGTGCCAGCTTTGAAGGAGAAGCGGCCTTCCCTGCGCGCGCGGCGGCACGAAGCGCGGCGGGCCGGGACGTTCGGCTCGGCGCGGAGGGGGAGCTCGCAGGCACCGAGAAAAGTTGCTCGGAGGGGCGGAGGCGGTGGGTGGTGGGCGGAGGCGGTGGGTGGGGGAGGCGATCGCCCTCCTATCTCCAAAGTCGAAAGTACTCCGCGCAGTTAACAGAGCTGGGAGCCGAGGCAGCCGCGGTCGCCTCTTGCGCGTCGGTCTGCGTCTCCGCCGGCAGACGCGGCACCCAGCGACTGCCTTGTCGCCGCCGCCTCCGCGCCGGGAAGAGTGCGCCTAGGGGCTGGGCGAGGCGACCGCGCCCTGGACCCGCCACAAGGAGGAGGACCAGACCCTGGGCCCCGGTGCCCGCCTGCGCCCAGACGCACCCACCCGCTGGCCGCGGCCACCACCTCGCGCCGCACTCGGTCCTCTGCCATCGGTCCTTCGCCGCCTCGTGCACGAGGTCCTCGTCACCCCGCTCCGACCGCCGACTCTCCTCTTCCTCCTCCTCCCTCCTCCCTGCCTCCCACCCGCCCCTCGCCTGTCCCTCTGCCTCCTCCGCAGCCCCGCCGCCGTTGGGTCGCCGTGCTCACAGCGATTGATTGATTGATGTTTAATTTCCTGCCAGGCGGGGCCCCCCTCCCCCCGCAACCTCCCCAGCCCTCCTCCCCGCCCCCCACTCCCCTCTTTTCTCGCGGTGGACCAGTCTGGCTTGGGTTTAGATTCATCCCCCCCACCCCCATCCCGAAATAATCCAGAGACTTCCCCTACCCCCACCCCAAATTATTATTTTGAAGGCGCTAGATCTGGGGACCGAAAGGGGGAGGGGGAGAAATCGGAAACCGAGGACAACCCAAAAGGACTCACTTTGCCTGATGACTCAACGCAACTAATAATCATCTCCCTCTCAGTGTGTCTCTCTCTGCGGCTTGTCAGTGAGTCCGGCTCTGGCTGCTGGCAGAAGCGGCCGAGAGGGGAGAGGCTGGAGGTGACAGCTTGGGCGGCCGCCGCGTTTCCTCCCGCGCGCGGTCCCGGGTCCCTGCGTCTTCTAGGCTCTTGATGTCACCGGTCCCACCGCTCTGGCCGCGCCTCCTCGCGAGCTAGCTGCCCTGCGAACGGGCAGCCGCGGCCCGGCGCCGCTGCCTCCGGGTTCTCAGCCCTTTCTCTCCAGAACCGGTCTCCTTCCCGAAGGTGTGAAAAGGCTCTTTCAGCCTCCTTCTCTTACCCCCTCCTCCGCCGTCCCCTCCCCCGCTCGCTCGGGTGTCCCTTTGGAGGAGTCCTTTCCCTCTCCTCCTCCTCCCCCTCCTCCCTCCCCCCATCATCATCATAACAACCATCTCCGCACCAGAAGAAGACACCCTGACCCAGGACCTTAAACGTTAGGACCTGGGGAAGAGGGAAGGGAAAGGAGTAAAGAGGAAGAAGACTAGGAGAACACCGCAAAGCCAAGCACCAGAAACTTTCCACCCTGGATTCTCTACTTTTGCTCCATGGACAGAGCCCCAGCCAGCCAAGTTTCAGACAGACCGTGAGCAGTAAGTACGCAGGGCGAGGGCTCCCGCGCTGCGCTCGGGAGTTCGGGGAAGCCCAGGGCCAACGAAGTTCCCTCCCCGCCGCTCTCGGCGTCTCGGACCGCGAAGTCGGAGAATGCAGGCGGAACCCTCGTCCGCAGCCCTCCTGCTCTGTGTCTTCATCTCGCATCCTTCCTTTCACCTCCCCCTGCCACCTCCACCTTGTCTCCTTGACCCGTGGCGCCGACGCTGCTCGCGCAGCGAGAGCGCCCACCAGGATTCCCAGCGCGCACGCAGTACGGTGCCGGGGTCCTGCTTCTTGCGGGTGTCAGTGACAACGCGAGCGCCGTTTCATCAGGTGTTTCCCCTCCTTCCCTGCCCCCCCACCCCCAATCCAGGGGTGTCGAGACCTGCGGCTTCCGTGGGGAGCGCACTGCCAACCTAGTGACCCAGAGGAAAACTTTCTGGAGCGATGTTAAAATTGGGGCGGATGAAGGCTGCTCTTGCACTAAGAATTCAAATGCTTTTTGCTTTTGTGTTTTATACTGAAGAGCTTTAAAAAAGCACTCGGGATCAGATGAAGATAAGAACGCTCCAAAATAATAACGATTGTAGCGCCCGCCTTTGTGATGGAGGTTATTCTGATAAATACCTCCAAGTGTTTTCGGATGCTTATTAATGTGGAATTAGGGTTGATTTTATGCAGGTGTGTGCTTACCTCAGGACTTGCTCTGTATAGGTAAAAAGCGGGTATTCAAGGGGTTCTTTCGCCCGGCCTTTGGCTCCTGCCTGGCTATTCACAGCGCATTTACCGGGTGGTTAATTCGGTTATGGACTTGCGCACAGCCCCCACTCCCTTCCCATGTGGGTGGAACGTCTTTTTTATGAAGTTCACTTATTCCACAATCCTGACCCCGGGACGGGCTAGGCTGTCGCACCCAGGAACGGTTTATGCCAACCCCGTCCCAATGAATGGACCACTTGTAGGCTCCCCTGGGTGCCAACCCCGGCCGCAACCCCGAGGGCTGACTTCTGGGGAGCTGCGACTGGGCAGAGGCGCCGAACCGAGGCGCTGGGCTTCCCGGGGGCCTCCCAGTGTGAGGTTGGGACCGGCTTCCCGGCTCGGGCCCCTCGGGCAGCGTGGGAGGAAGTTTGTGTGGCTGTGGTGCAGCGCTCTGCCACTGGCCTGAACGTCTATCACGTGTGTGAGCGGTTTTCCCTCTTTTTTCTCCCTCCCCCTTTCCTCCCCCCACCCCCTCCCTAGGTCCCTGTGCGTTTTATTGCGACCTGCCGGTGGGAACTTTGTCTCCGAGTCGGAGCAGCATGGAGCGGCGGAGCGAGAGCCCGTGTCTGCGGGACAGCCCCGACCGGCGGAGCGGCAGCCCGGACGTCAAGGGGCCTCCCCCGGTGAAGGTGGCCCGGCTGGAGCAGAACGGCAGCCCCATGGGAGCCCGCGGGAGGCCCAACGGCGCCGTGGCCAAGGCCGTGGGAGGTAACAGCCCGAAGCAGGGAGGCGCGCAGCCCGCGGCCCGGTGATAATGGCCTGGGTGTCAGGGTTCAGGTTGATTAGGCGCTGTCGCGGTGTAGGATTACAGGAAGTGAATTCCAGGTTGCCAAATAATGCCCCCGTCGCCTCTCATCTGCAACTGGTAGCTTCATCTCGAGTTAAAACAAGAAAGTGGTTTTTACCCAGAGGGTGGCATTTTTTGGGCATTTTGCCACTGTGTGCTGAGGTGTTGGCAGGTTTATGTCACAGCCAGCTAACTGTTTCTAGATTTTCCTAGAGAGCTTTTTAGTGATTTAACTCTTTTGCCTTGCCTCAGAGTGTCTGTTGTAGGGATGAAGTTCACGTGCGTTCGCTTTTAGGGAATAAAATAGTTGTTAATGCTCAGGCGAGTACAGGGACAAGGAGAGTTGATGTTACTTTGTAGTGAGGACAGTGCTTCAAGACAGATGAGTAACAACTGGGAATATTTCCTGCCACGTGAAATGTGGGAAATAAAGAATCACCATGAATCCATCAGGCCCTTAGAAGCTTAAATGCTGCAGTTGTCTATAGTTTAGTCATATGCATTTGTAACTTTGTTATAGGACAACAGATAAAAATAGGAAAGTAGTCTTATCAACTACATGCAGTTTCCCCTCCCAAGAATTTATTAATAATTTTATTTAAAGAAAATCTTTTGTAGTTTTTACTACTTAAGCAACTACTTTCTTTTAAAGTGGTCAGGAAAAGCAATCATACAAAATAAAGATATGGGAGAAATTTAAACATTGAAATATTTTGGAGTTTGTATGCCATTTGCTTAGTGGTCTTTTACATGTAAAATCCACAATTCTACATGGCATGCAGGTTTTCTATGTGTTTGGGATCAATCACTAGTTTAATTTTTTTTTTTTTTTTTTGCTTCTAACGTTTTTTCTCTAATAATTTCAACAATAGCCCATTTAATATAATTACATTAACTTGCCTTAAATGATATAAAACCTTGGCAAACCTTAATGATAAGCTACCACCCCCTTGTTATAAGTCTGTTTTGTATGTATTTCAAAATAGTTACTTACCTCTAAAAATGTTCATTTCCCTTTAAAGAGTTAAACACATATGTTTTATAAAATCATAGTTTTTTCTTTTACTTATTTGCTATTTCTGTTTCTTCATGGTAAATACTCAGGATGGTTTGTCTCAGTTTTTCATATTAATCATCTCACTTGAGATGCATTCATCCTTTCAATGTTGTAAGTTAAAAAATTTGGTGATGGATTCTGCCTTATCTCCCCTTTTTGGGACTTGAAAATATACTTTATTGAGGCAAAAGAAAACTTAACAGTTCTGTGACCCACTTTTAAAAAGAGAGGTTTGTTAATTTGTCCTGATACTGGAGCAAATAATGTCAGGCTTTTGGCATAATCATTTAGTATATGCATATAAGAAATAAAAATTCATGGAGAGTATGATGGTACCAATTATGAGGTATGCTAAGTGCTCAAAATATTTGAAAAAGTTCTGGAAATCCTTGGAGACAGTGTGTTCCAAAGTGGCCTTTGTGGACAGAAAAGGCTTGGACTTAAAATTTTGGTATCTTTCTGAAGATCTAATACAATTCACTAAATTGAAAGGAATCTGTAAACATTTTAGAATGTAATTGTTAATAATTGTGCTTCCCTAAAACAAGTTTTTTTTCCCCCTCCTTCTGTATCATGTTGAACTATGAAAGAAAGTGCCTTGCTCTGTTGACCAGGGATATGTTTAGTGTTAAATAGTGATTGCTTTTCAAATTTGTTGAGAATATAGTTCACATTTGAGCCCTTACATGTTTAATATAAACTAAAATTATTATCTTGGTGAAGAATAATAGATTTGTTTCAACCAGCTGCCTTAGACACTTTCTCTTAATTAACTTAATTTAGTAATAGCAGAGGTCTTATTAGCTGCTTCCCAAGTTGAAAATAAAGATGACATTATTTTGTCTCAATACATATCGTTTATAATACCTGATAGTAAAGTGGTTAAAGTTGTTTAGTGGAATTTAAATTTTTTAAAAAAGAAAGATTTTACTCTATATAGCATAATTATAAAGAGATTAATTTAGACAACTTTAGAATATAACAACTTAGAAGATAAGATTTTCATAGTACAAAGGTTTCTAATTGAATGTTAACAAAATTATTTTATGAGTTTAAGTTTATATAATTCCCAAATGTATGTTAAAGATGTTAATAATTTATTTGCAGCTTTTAACCATGTATATATATAGTTTGGAGCAAAGCCAAGCCTTTTGAAAAATGCACATTCTAAATTTTAAAAAATGTTTAAAATAAATTTTTAGTTAGTTTTTTTATAATTAAAGGATTTTTTGAACATAGAGTAAATATAGATTATATTTCTACCATTCTATGTTCTTTTGTTTAAATTTTCTTTATAAAGCAATATAATAAGCATAGGTAACTATGCAAGTATTTATAGCTCTTTATCATTTATTAGCATTTTCAGATATATTGCAGTCTTGTCAATGGTGTAAAGATGGATACAATAAAATTTGCCTTAAAAGTGGAGCCAAAAATTTGGGAGTACATATTTGTTAATCTTTAGTGTTCCTCTTTCTTAAAAGCTGTTCTTTTAAAAATAAGGGAGATCAAGTTAATTGGTTGTCTAATCAAATAGCAATTTATCTTACTGTTTTTGATAAGCAGTGAGGTAAATATATTTTAAATATATTTCTGAATGCATTGATTGCAGTAGTAAATTCTGCTATTACTGCACTTATTTAGGTAGAGGGAATTTACTGTGTTTTTCGATGAGAACTAAGTATTCATAAAAAAGGGGGCATTATTTTAGTGTCTGAATTTAAATAGTAGAGAGGGTAGATACACTGTCACCAGTCTTTAAGGTTGTGTTTTAACAGGGGACTTAAAAGTGTGTTGTTTACTATGTGGTTAACTTTAGAAGACTCTATTAAAAACTAGATCAGTTTTGCTTTGTCTTTCCAACACTTTCTAGGATGTTTTTGCTCTTATCTGAGCAGTGTGTTTTAAAGCATGTATGTAATAAAATGTAAGTGCTCAGATGTGTATGTCAGTCAGCTTTTATAGAAGGTCCTTAGGAAAAAAAAAAAGGCTAATATCTCTTTAAAAAACATATGAAGGCTAGGAGAGAGTTTAGAGCTAGCAAGAGCACGATGGTGTTGACAGCTTTATATCCCTGCTGGGTAACATTCACTTACTAGAATTGGCGTCCCCTCTCAGCTAGTAATTCACTCCATAAGGATTTTGAAAAAGGATGATTAATGGTGAGGAAATTTATATTTGTGAAATTGTTGATTAAAACTTACAGATCTATTTGAAGATTAGGAAAAGAAGAGATTATTAAGGATGATGAAAATAAGAATCAGATGATCCTTTTTACCACTATTAGCATAAGTACCTAAAATGTTCTGTTATATGGAATGCTTGCTTCAGCCATGCAACTTACAGCATAAAATGAAAGTGATGCCAATCAAGTTTCCAGAGGAAGCAAGGCATTCTGCTTTTCTCCTGGACTGCTGAAAGGTGCTGGCCAGTTGTGCTTTAATAGCAATAAATTGTTGTGTTTCATTCATTGTTAACACAAGCATTTTCGTTTTTTAATGTTTGGCTTAAAGAAGAACTTTCAGACAGCTTTATTTAAACTGAATGAACAGCGCTTGAATATACCAGATGGTGTATTTGCTGATAGGAGGCATTAAACATCAGAAATCTTTTTGATACTTTTCATTTTCCCATGAATTTTTATGATTTTTTTGGTGTTAAATGTTCTAGATTTTAGGGAAAAATATTTAAACATTGAAAATATCTTTTAGAGAGATTTGCTTTTTTTTTTTTTTTTGAAAAAAACTTGCTTATTTCTGAAAAATAATTTATGTTTTATAAATAACAATTTAATTTTGTTGGCATACTGTCTGTGGAAGTTATCTTATAACTAGTCTACCCGAAGTAGACCTATTTGTGCTACCAGGCAGCCCTTTCAAGAACTTAACTGTCTTGTTGCAAGGGGAAAAAAATCATCATGCAGTACACACTGATGTATTCAAATAGGGAAGCAAATGTGATCAAGATTGTTAGTCAGGGCCTCATTTAAAACTGAACATTGTCTACAACAGTTAGTTTAATTGTCTACATGTGGAACACTTCCTTTTAGATGAAAAGAAATGCAGTTCGGGTCAGGTGTAGTCACCATATCAGCGACAGTAGAGAGACATTTAACTTTTTGAAAGTGCAGATATGAAAGTATAGATAGGTGTATGTAGAGATTATATAATACTTAAAAATTTAGAAATATATTGTTAACATGGGCAAAATGGAGAAAACTCCATTTCCAAGGATGAATATCATAATACTTGTAGGAAGTACTCATTACTTCAAAAAGAGAAAAGATTGTATTTTCCCCTCCCACTCACTTTTTTTTTTTTTTTTTTTTTTTTTTTTTTTTTTTTTAAGGTTTTAAGATCTTTTAAATAGAATGAACTTAAGCTTTGGGGTCATCCAACAATCTAGCATGTCCTCTGTAGTTTTGCTGAGGTAGAAAAATAACTCTTCTCTCAAGTGTTTTTAGTTCTTGGCCTGTTATTAAAATAAAGATATACTTGGTTAAAAAAATATATGCAATGGAACATACACATTAAACAGAACATAGGGTATCCGCCCCTCAAAGTCCTGAGCATAATTTGATGTTTCAAGTAAGTTTGGAAGCCTTATGTTCCATCAGCAGAAACCCACTGACCATTGTATACTCAAGATCATCTGTAGTGTAGTGTGTGTGTGTGTGTGTGTGTGTGTGTGTGTGTGTGTGAACTACACAGATGTCCCTTAAGGCATCTGTTTTTTAACCCCTGCAGAAAATAAGCAATATCACCCTTTCCCAGAGGGTTGTAACCAGCAAAGTCTGTATATATGAGATATCCTGTTTGAATTCTTCTTTTCTTTCTTGAATTTTGTTTTAACCAATCTGTCTCTGTAGAGAGGGGAAAACAGACTAATCATCATTTATTAGATAGCTAAGAATATGAATTTGAGTCATTTTAAGTATAGGGAAATCAGTTTTATTCTAGGCAATACTTACAATAATTATTTGGTATATCTGGCAAAGTAGTAAGCAGTGAAGTTTGGTAATTATAATTTAAAACTCTTATTTTTCTTTCTTTTTAAAAAGTATTATAGAATTAGCATATATGTATATATTTAAAAAGACATGTTAAATTTACAGGGCTAGATGAATTACAAATAGTATTATTTTCTTGGGTTATACTTATCTTTTAAAGCTTTTTAGGTTTCTGTTGGAATAAAATTTCTCACCATTAAAATGTTTCTTATGACTAAGAATCCCACATTAGGTGTGTAAAATATCTACATAGTTTGTTTCATTTCAGAAAGCCAGACTTTATCCTACATAGCATGTAAATTAATAAAGAATTCTTTATATTGTTTTATCGGTAGGCTTTTAAAAAACCTATATAACTAATATATGGTAACATAGTAATTTTTACTATCTTCCTTACATGAATACTTAGATACAATGGCATTTTGGAACATATTTAAAGATGGAGCATTTGACAAAAGTTGTATGTGTAACAGTTTGTCAGTGAAAAGTGACAAGTGGGAAATGACAAATGAAATGTTGGCATCATCACTCTTTATTTTGATAAAAATGTCTCAATTTGCAGTGATATAATACTGTTTCATATTATTTCATGAGTTGTGTGAGAATGCATAAGGGGAATTTAGATTTTGTGAACGAAAAATTAGCAGCCCAAACTCTCTTTTCAGAAGCTTTGGCAGCAAGTTCCCCGTCTCCCCCACTCCCCAAGAATAAGAACAGCAGTGAAATGTTGGATCTAACCCATACATTTTAACTCATTATTTTTTGGAAAAAAAAAAAGAGAAATAACCTAAAATGGTTTCAAGTAGGAGACCTTTATGCTTAGCTCAAAAAAATGAAAAAAAGAGTTTGCCTTTTAGTTTCTATTCTTTTCTTTGTGGCAATTTTTAAATGAATGATTTGCCTCTACTGACTTTGATTGTATGGGTCTTTTTTCACTTCCAATCAACACTGCTCTCCATCATTAACTTAGGGTGCCAGTAAGGAGAGCTGTGAATTCCTGTTATTTTAAAATGCAATAGAGGTTTTGAAAATGTCTGTGGTAAAAATGGATTTTTATATACAAAAGATTCATCATCCTACTACTTAAATGTAATGTGATAAATATTTCGAAGTCAAAGTAGATGCCCCGAATGGAACTGAGGTATGACTAAAACAAAAACCAGTTGAGGACTTACAGAGTTGGAAAAATGCACAGTTGTAGCCACTATAGTGTGCTATTTTCCGTTCCTCTTTATTGTTAGCAATCAACCAAACATTATTTTTCTTCTTTTACGTAGAAACAAGCCCCGTAAGCATAACATGCTATAGTATTTTTGTAAAAATGTTCCATGGTGGAGTTTTCAAAATTATGGAACTCTAGCTATATGTATTTGTTTCAATTAACAGAATTATTTTGCTTCTTAGTAGCAAGTGATTTAAGAATTGTGGTAAAATCAGTATAATTATGAAAGGCTACATCAGAAATTGCATTCTACAACTTGCATATCTTTTGCTGCTCAATTAAAAGTTTTCCTTATTTCAGATTTTTAAAAAACTAGATAAAAAGACATAATATGGAACAAGTGTGCTTTAGATATATAATTATGACAACAGAATTTATGGCATGCATTTTTTCCCCCTTTTAATTGATGTCCTTTAACTTAAACAAGTGGATGTCATGGTTATTAGTTTGACACATGCCTAAAATGCAGATCAAAGCATTAATAGAAATTTTGAGTATTTGAAACTTGCAATAAAGTTATCAGCAAACTATGTCAGTCTTATAGTAAGCATATTCTTTATTAATGGTTATGACACATAGGACAGGAAAACCTTCTGGGGAAATGTATTTCAATTTTAGTTGCTCCTGGTACTATTACTCATTAATAGTGTGTGGGCAAATTCAGTTCTGCTCTTATCTAGTAGCCTTATCATTGGAATGGAGTTCTATCGTAGCACAGTTGGTTATTAAACTGTAAAATAACAACAAAGATCAAAAAAGGGGAAGCACTGCAAGCTACTATTTATCAAAAGGGATCCATTTCAAACCAGGGTAACTGGTGCCCACTGATGGTTGCACAGTTACTGAAATGTGCACAGCAGCTCAGTGTCTTTCTTTTGTTTATTTGACTGAAGACTTACACAGATATTTATGTATATAATATATAAAATAAGAGACTCTAGTTAGAGCAAATGCTTTTCAAAGTACTAAGATCTGACAGAGGTGATTTGCAGGCATTTGTTGTAGAAACAGCTTGAATTTCATCATGTTAACCACATATATCTTTTTCTTTCTTTAAAAAGTACCTTTTACTTGTTTTTGCATTTGGCTGGAAAGCAAGTGTATCAGTTCCTTCATAACTGATTGTGACTGATTTTTTTTTTTTTTTAAACACAAGAAAATATTTTCTTTGCAAAGAGAGCAAATTTGATGGAATACAATGCCCAAGCCTCCTGGGAAAGGACCAAAGGACTAAAGGACCAAAGACATAAAGTAAAAATAACTGTATTTTTAGGTTTCCCAATTATGTCCTATATTAAAATTGAGTACTTTTATTGCATTTGTTTCAATTATTATTACATATAAGGAAAGGCAACATTGATATATTTAATAGATTACTGAGAAGATGCATTCATATCAAAACACTTGAAATAGCAATAGCATTTTTGAAATACTATTTTTTGAGGGTTAACAGAACAAGAACTTTCTTTTGTCATAATCCAAAGATGCTAACAGAGCAGCATGATAAACGTCTCTTTAAGTGTCGTAGTAAAAGAAAATGACTTGTCTTCCGAGGCAGTGGAGAGTTTATGTTGTTTTGGACCCATTTCCCAAGCAGTGATCGAAAACAGATTACAATAACAATTATACAGTCAGAAGATGCAATATCCATTTCTGCTTTAATTGAGTGAAAGAATAATAAAAACATCATTAAGAAAAATGAGGTGGACCTGTCACACAATGTACAAATTTTTAGTCTTGGAGAAGATGCAGAAAAACTGAAGTGCTTGTCGCTTACTTTGTTGTGTTTATTAGCTAAAATCTGTTTTCGGGAGAGACCATTTGGCTCTCATTCTTCCCTGAGAAGTTGAGAGAGGAGCCTATGGGAAGTGGTTGCCCAGGAGACATTACAAATGACCATTGACTTTGTCTTCATACACAGTTGGACCAGGAAAATCCCATTTTCTTAAATTCTACCTGAGGCGGAACTACTCTCCCCCTCCTTTTTTTTTGTCTCTGTAAATGGAAATCAGAAGTAATGAATGTTCCTCTTGTTACAAAGCCCAGCCAAGTAAGGGTTAGGTGTGGTTCCTAGGCCTGCTGTTCTTCCTCTTCCCAAAGTCCAAACCAGGCTGAAGGGGAGAGAGAGAGTGGAGGCCGAATAGTGAGCACCCTCATTTCTTCTCAGCACACATGGGAGTAACCTGAGTTGCTCTGTGGTCACATCACCTGAGGTGTACCCACTTGACTGTCACCGAATTGCAGAGGCTTTTGCTTCGACCTGCAGTCCTCTGAATCACGAAATCGATGTCCTTACCGTTGCTGAGACTCCAGCTCTCATTCCACAGAGCTACGCTTTCAGCAACTCCGAATGAACTGCCAGGCAGCAGCCAAGAATCAGGCTCATTTCCCCTCATTCTGGGCTGTGTCTGTTACTCTATTCATAGAAACCGTGAGCTCCTGTAGAAACCTAGGTGGTGATGGTGGAGTTCACCCTGGAACCCTGGCTCAGGGTGGGGATACCTGAGGTGGGGATAACTCAGGTTACCCCCTGTGTGTGGTGGGGATACTAAAACTGCAAATAATGTTGGCCATCAGAGTAGTCAGAGCTCCAGGTTTTACTCAGTTGACAGACTTAGAGGGGAATATTTCTTTCATCTGTCGCTGAGTTTCTTGGGTTTAATATTTAAAAACCTTCCTGAGGTGACAAAATGAAAGAAACAAGATAAGCAGTACATCCTCCTGATGGAGGTCTCATAATTTCAGAACTCTCCCGAGCATTTATCATCCCTTTTAGAGTGGGATGTATATCAAACAGCCCCAAAAAAGCTTTTTTAAAAAAGTTTTTTAATCCATAGAGTCTAGTTAATAGCGCCTTCATTAAAATGCTTTTGTCAGCAAAGGGTTTTCAGTTTTAACATTTACATAACCTAACAGTGTTGATGAAGACCATGAGCTTTAAGGGTCTATTAGTGGTTCCGTTTCTTCTGGACTTTATAATTTAAACCTAAACATTAATTCTGGGTGGAACTTGGCATAATGTCTTTTTGCCTTGGAGGGAATTTTTGTTGTACAATTAAAGAAAAGTGTTTTGGTTTTTTGTTTTTTTTTTTCATACGATCACCTTCTCCATGTCCCTCTTCCGCAAGTAAACAGCAATTAAATAGTCAAGGTTTTAAAAGGGCTTCTTTAGTTTAAAAAAAGGAGTGGTTATTTTAGGTGAATTTAACAATTTTCCATTAGTTCACATTGCAAACTAGTGCTTTGGTATTAACAAGGAAGTTCTGTGAGGCTGATAATGCAGTGGAAATATTTTTCTTTTCTGTCTTTCTCCCCTGTATACAAGAAAGCCCTGTGGTAAAGTTTTTTAATAAAACCATTTTGCATGACAGTTGAAACTTATAAATCAGTTGCTGCTATTCTTCATTAGAAGCTGAGAGACAAACACGTTTTAAATTTTTTGTCACCTGTAATTGTAACATTGACTAGAAAGAAAGAAATTGGAATCTTAAGTCATTACGTGACTGAATTTTTCAGTATTATTTTGGAAAATAAACTGTGATCCTTAATATGATCTTTTTGATGTATTAATACTATGTTAAAGTTGAGTTATTGTAGTAATCTAATTACATGTTAAGTGGGAAATTAGAAAGCACTAAAGAAACCTTGAATGATAAATTGTCTTCATCTGAAAACCAGAAGGTATTCAGAATGTGAGTGAAGGTGCCTGTCAGGAGAGAAGCATTCCTAGAGGCTCCATTCGGACAAGATGTTGTCCTTTAGATTTGGGAAATGTGGTATTAGAACACCCCACACCCTTTAGTATCGAGGGAGTATAAGACGAGCAAATTATTCTCTGAATAGGAAGTTATTACACTTTTAATACCCAGGTAAAGCCACTTTACAAGGGTAAATAAGGTGATCCTGACTTTTTTCCTTCTCAAATGAATCTCTAGGTAATATTCAGCAAAACTACCTCTATTTACAGCCTCATTCATATGGCAAGTTTGAGCCTTAAGCACGTTTTTACAGCTAACTTATAAACTCCCCCAAAACTGGGGCTTGCCGTTGAAAGTCGGCCAACACTGTTACAAATGGTCATTAGTTCCCAAGAAACTTTGAGAAGAAAAAGAACTGTAGGAAAATGCCATGGCTTTAGTAAGAACCGTTTTGTTTCATGTGTATTTTTTGCCACCATGGCAGAACTGGGGGCTGACCTGCATGTTCAGGATTGATACTGAACATTCTCCTATGGAAATGTATAGGATTCCAATTAGTGCAGGGTCAGAGCATAAATGTACCTCTTTTTTCACACTGTTCCAAGTGGTTAGTGGGAAACAAGCTGCAAAGTAATTCCCTTGGCCCCCCAATAAAAAGATTTATAGCAAAATAATTCTCAGCTCCATAATGGGACTGTTGTAGGTTTGTGTTTGATATTTGTAGGACTGAAATACAGTCCATGTACCCAAACTAAGCATTTATTGTAAACAAGTTAACTGCCAAGAGCTTATATTCTGTCAAACATAATTATATTGAAGATTGATGTATAGCTTGAAAGTGAGTTTGAGGGAGACAGTTCTTTTTAACCAAGCAGGCTTCTCAGATGCAGCTCTCTTCTTCCTTTGCTAGAATGACACAGTAAAGCCATCTCTCGCCGCCAGCCTCTCATATATAGAATAAACACAGGCTTGCTCTTTGAAAACATAGCTGTTTGTCGATCCTATTTGTGTTAACAAAATAAATGAACTTATATTCATAGAAACTGTCATGTATAGTTTCTTCTATCATCTCCATCTAGATCTAGCAGTGATGGTGCCAAGATAAAATAACAGCTCTTACCTCTTGGGCGATACTGAAGTTCACCCACAAACTTAAACGTATACTATTAAGTTAACCCCAGATGAAATTCTTTTCTCCTTCAATATGGAGTTTGAAATAATGTTTGACTTGTGTTTCTGTTATTTTGTATTGGGCTTGTCGGAATAGAACTGTTTTGAAACTGGCCTTCTAGGGGAAGGGGGATACCACCAATACCTTTATTTCAGGGCTCAGAAAATTATATTTTATGCTTAAATAATTTATGAACCAAGGACTCTAGGGAAAATGAAATCTTTTTGAGATTAAGGTGTTCATACCTGGAATTACTCCCCATTTAAAATGCTGCAGTAGTCTACCACGGTTTTTCTTTGAGGAAAGTAGAATCTTACATTTTATTTAGGGTAAATATTTCTCACTTTTTTGTCCAGGAGACAAATCACTTTAGGCTTTGATAATACTTCTCAAAGGCAGTAAAAAGTGGAATAACTCTTTCTTTGGCTGGGTGATAGCCTTTGGATAAACATATTCAGGATGAACCTAAGGTTTCCAAGAGATTTGTATGCAGAGACTTAAATAGTCTCTTTCATTTTTAAAATATTAATTTTAATATTTTATTTTGGAAATTATATAAATTATAAAGAGGATGTATTAGAACCATAAAGTGAAAAAAAAATACTAGTTTTCTCTGTTCTGTTTTTCTGATTAATTTCTATAAATTACACAAGCACTACATATATACTTAAAATATTTTGTCTGGGAAGTATTCCATCAGACCCTGGTTTCCCTGGTCTGTAGGCTGGGTTTTATTAACTTGATCTGAGTCACAATAATAATATCCTATGTATTGCAAACCAGAGGTCTCAGTCATATCCCCTAAGGGGACTGGAGAATACACACTATGATTTTGACTTTCTTGCTCTTTCTCCCTCCTGTTTTTTTCTCTTTCTCCTTTCAGTGTTAGCCCTTTCACCAGTTTGGTTGTTATTGCGTCTTGATGGATGCATTTGTTGAATATAAGAATGAGAGTGGCTTTTAATGGCTGGGAAACGAAGGTGGTAGTTGCCTGTCTGCTTAAGCTCGGCTTTGTGAAATCTGCATTCATTGCACAGTGTTACTTTCTACACATCTATTAAATATCCATAAATGTTTTGCTGTTTGAACTCTAAACATAGACAGTAGGATTTTCTTTTTGTGAGGGAGAAAGCCTTTTATTTTTTTTGCTATAAAAACTTTACTTTTCAGTTTTTTATTTGATAAAAATCTCTCCATTCTAGTATGATTTCCTTTGAGGCTCTGCACCAGTGTTTGATCTCAATTTTTAATAATTTTTGTGAGTTAAACTCCCCAAAGAAAACATGCTTGTGCTATGAAATATTCCCACTAGAAATCCGGGTAGTCTTGTCTTATTGAGAGCTGAACACTTGATTCCTTTATTAATTCCTTTCAAGAGGACCTCAGTACAGTTAACCTTTCCTTAACACTACACTGGAGAAATTAATCAAGCTTTTTTTTTTTATTTTTTTTTTAATTGTTTGAATTAGATAAAATAACATTTAGGCAGAGCTCAAAACCTGAAGTAAATGTTAGTATAAGGACAATTTTCATTGACTCTGTTTTTGACGCATGGGACTCTGAGTTGCAAATAGCTTTTCCAGAGAGGATGATGAGAATAAGGTGGGAAGGTGAATCGATCTCCACTTAAATACTATTTTCAACAGAGTGAGACTCTGTCTCAAAAAAAGAAAAAAAAAAAAACTCAGAAACCTCCAGAATGAAATTTTACTTAACGAAGGACAGAAACCCTGGCATTCATAAATTATGGTAGTCGTTTTTAACATGTGGTTGAGTTTCAGGACTTATGCATATATGTATTTTTCACCTATTGTGAAAAGAATCTGAAGAATTTAGGCTTGAACTAAGGATACTTCAACAATATGCCATACACTTGAACTTTTCTGTTATATTCAAACTTGTATATCCTACTTTTTTCCTTTCTATTTTTTTAAAATTATTTAATTATTTATTTTAGAGATGGGTCTGGCTCTGTAACTCCAGCTGGAGTGCAGTGGTGAGATCATTGCTCACTGTAGCCTCAAACTCCTAAGCTCAAGTGATCCTCCCACTTCAGCCTTCCAAGTAGCTGGGATTAACAGGCTCCGGCCACCGTGCCCGGCTCTTTTGTCCTTAAAATTTTTTTTTTTTTTAAATTATAGGATTATTAAACATTTTGTCTTTCTGTAGTTACTAAATTTAGAAAAGATACTGTAGTCCTTCAGTGCAGGACATTGGTAGGACTGCCAACAAGACTCCCGTGGCTCTAGGGTGTGTACAGAGCACGGTGCAGCACACTACTTTATTGCATACCCATCCATGCGATGCCTGTGGTGATACACCGACAAGTTCTGTCAATAGTGGTCATGCACAGTGCTGTGATCTGGCCAACTTCCCCTGGACAACATGGAGCAAGCTCCTGAATCCACTTGTGTGAATCATTTCCTAGAAAGCTTTCCTTGTCTGCTGATGCTGAGTGCAGTGCAATGGGGCCAGAGTGATATGGACAAGTTTGACAGCTAGGCAGACACTGCCTATTAATGGTGGTGATTAATATCTAAGTGGAATTGCCATTTTGTTAAACTAAACCAACATTTATTTTGGGCCCACTATATAGGTCAGGCTCGGGTGGGAGGGGCTTGAGGGAGCTAAGTCCAGTCCATGTTTGAGGAGGAAAATGGTGGGCCTCTCCTCTACACCCACTAGAGCCTCGGCATTCCTGACATCGGAGAATTTAGTTCTGTGGGTCAGGCTTGCTGTGGCAGAGTTCCCAGGTGTGGCTCAGGCTTCTTTTGTTTAGATAAGCTTCCACAAATTGCCTCCTATGTGCCTGTGAAATACTGTTTTGCAAACTGCCTGGCCAGTTTGATCTTGCCACTTAATTTCTATACAGAAGGATGTTTAGAGACCTGGAGTTTCTCCTTCAGCTTTCGGACCTGACTTCAGGTTGACTTGTGGTTGCTTTGCCTGGAGTCAGGCCTGGAATCAGAGATATGGAAGGCCAGAACTCATTTCCCTTCCCTACCATTTTAGGCTCAGTTTGATCCTTTCGGGTCGTCAGTGAGAGAGGACTAGCGTCCACCCTCCCATCCTCACACCCGCCTATTTTTTGTTCTCATTGTCCAAAGTTAAGATTGGCTTCAGGGGTTGTAAAGTAGTGTCTGGTTTTCCTAGAGAGAATTCTGAGAATAAGCTGTTTCTTGATATCATTCTCAACCCCACTGCCCCGACAAATAGTGGGAAAGCCATCAAGACGATTTATTATTGAATAAATCAATATTAGATATTGATTATTTCATAATAAATAATAAAATTGAGTAATAAATAATATTTGATATATTGTAAACTACACATTCTCTGAAAAATTCACTTGTTTTTCTAGTTGGTTTTTTCTTAACTTGTATTCAATATTAACTCTTACTCAATTTCTTACTCTTATTCAATATTATTGAATATTATTTATTATTTAGTTGGAGGTTTAATCCTGAGTTGCACCTGGGTCATGGGTAAATATGAAATTGAGTTATTGTATGTTTGGCTCAGTTTGTACCTAAGAGTAATTATGATGGCTGGGCGAGATGGCTCACACCTATAATCCCAGCGCTTTGGAGGCCAAGGCAGGCGGATCATCTGAGGTTAGGAGTTCAAGACCAGCGTGACCAACATGGGGAAACCCTGTTTCTACTAAAAATACAAAATTAGCCGGGTGTGGTGGCACATGCCTGTAATCCCAGCTACTCGGGAGGCTGAGACAGGAGAATCGCTTAAACTTGAGGTAGAGGTTGCGGTGAGCCGAGATCACGCCATTGCACTCCAGCCTGGGCAATAAGAGTGAAATTCCATCAAAAAAATAAAAGTAATTATGATGTAGAGTTTGCCTTTCTCATAATTGGAAAATTGACTGATCTCTACCTGTAAACGACTTAGAACTTGCTGCTGTCTCACCTCTGTCTTGGCTTCTGCTTCCTCTACAATAAGAGTTAAGTAAAAGCCAACTAGAAAAACAAGTGAATTAATGTTTCAGGAAGTGTGTAGTTTACAAGCAAAGGACAGGGAGGAGCGTTGAAAACTGGAGCAGTTGGGGGAGCCTAGAGGGCCTCTGGTCCACCTGTGGACCTGTGGGTAACTCCCTTTGCATCCAAATGATTGCTCTTCCCTCTCCTTTAAAATTGTTGAAATTTTTTTTCTACTGTTTCTTATTATACTGCCTGAAATTTCTTCCATGAGAAGTTTATTTGAAATAAAGTATATATTTTACAGTGAAGATCTAGCTGAGGAGATTAAGGAGAACACTAAACCATTCAAATAGTATAGCAAGCATCTTTTTATCTATTAATCTCTGGAATTTTTGAGATTAGCCCCTGGGGGGAGTAGGAGGCTGGAGTGGAATGTAGAGCCTGCGGCTGCCTTAGCCCAGGAGGCTGGGCGCCCAGCAGAGGACAGCAGGGCCGCAAAGAGGAGACTAGGAAGGACGCATTGCATCCCTTTTTGAAATTTTTCCTGGGACCCCAACAGGGAGGTGAGAAACACCCTGTTCTTTCTTTTTGTTTACGGTTGCAATTTTAGGTGCTCAGGCTTTTCTTTATTATTATTATTATTATTATTATTATTATTTGAGGCAGAGTCTGTTTCTGTTGCCCAGGCTGGAGTGCAGTGGCATGGTCTCGGCTCACTGCAACCTCTGTCTCCTAGGTTCAAGCCATTCTGCTGCCCTCAGCCTCCCAAGTAGCTGGGATTATAGGTGCCTGCCATCACGCCGGGCTAGGGTCTCACCATGTTGGTCAGACTGGTCTCGAACTCCTGACCTCAGGTGATCTGCCCGCCTCGGCCTCCCAAAGTGCTGGGATTACAGGCGTGAGCCACTGCACCCAGCCTCTTTATTATTTTAGGATGGAAAGAAGGCGCTAGAGGTTAATGTTGGCAAGTGACTTCTCTTCTTGTCTGTGACTCAGTATGTATGTATATGATTGGGTCAGTGAGAGAGAGAGAGAGAGAGAGAAAATGAGAGTATGAGGTTATAGAACAAGTAAATCGTTATTTTGATTTTCTGATAAATTTACAATAAGAAAAATTAGTAGCCATCCCTCACTTTTTCTCTCTGTCCTCTTGAAGACTGTTATTCACTCAGTTTATGGGATAAAGTTTGTTTCAGTATTTCAAACAGCTTGTTCTTTGGTACTTCAGGTTCAGTTTTATACAAAGAAAAGATAGCAATCTTTATAATCTCCAGTTAGCCCTGGGACCTTCTCAGGTGATAGAACTAGATATGCTGCAGGCCCCAGGGAAGGGAGTGGGCCCTGTCTCCTGCCTTCCTTCAAGAGACAGATGGGCTTCAGGAGTCCTTTGAAAGAGGGGAGGCGAAAGCCTGGCCTCCTCTCATCTCAAACTGGCTCCTGTCATTCAGGAGTACTGGTGGACCAAGGAGACAAAGGGGCTAGGGAGGAGGCTGGAGACGATGCCGATTTACACTAAAGTATGACCATTCATGTGAGCCTTTCTTTCTTTCTTTGTCTGTGAATAATGGAAGGGCAGGAGCCGTCTTTGATTCCCCCTCCATGCCTAGCATGGTGCCGGACACCTGGTAGGCAGGCAAAAGGTGAATTCACTTATGAGTAGCACAGGTCGCCCATTGGACATAGCAAGTGGTAAAGGGTCCTTTTTATTAAGAGGCCAAGCCCTTAGATTTCAATGGGTGTGGATTCTGGAGTGTTGTTTTCAACTCTTAGGAAAGCAGCCTGCTTAGGATTTAGAGCTGGGTAACCTGAACTATTCTGCCCTTGCCTCACTGTGTTTCTTAGGATATGTTACTTCTCCCATAGTTTCAGTTTCCTAATTTATCAACTGAAAATAATGCTAACCCTGTGACAGGGTAAATGTGAGAAGATAAAGGTGTGTATGTTAGACTACATGATGATCTAGGAAGTGCAGTGCAAAGCAGGAGTTTATTTCATGCCCCAACTTTGGCACCAGGCTCTTGAATCCTGTCACCTAGATGCCTTGCTGCAGCTGCACCATCTTTCGTCTTTCATTGTTGAGTTAAACATTCAGAGTCTTCGAGAATATGCATTCCTCAGGTCACTTTCATAGCCAGTGTTGTGACATTTCCTGAAGTCTGTTCTTTAGAATGAAGGGAAGGGGGAAAGAGCTGTTTCCTAATAAAAGAAGTTGGATTTATATAGTTAGTAATAAAACAGCAGCCTGCAATTGCAGATAAGGTAACACATTGGATTTTGGAATTTAACCAAGAGTGCTTCTGTCTTCAGGACTCCTAAAATCTGGAACACAGAGGAAAGACAGCTAAAGGGCTCATGACAGTCACACTATTGGCCTAGTATCAGTTTGTGATAAATGTATCCTGTGTGAGAAAAAATTGTATATTGTTATTGGGCAGATTCATTAGAACAGTGCTCTCTGATATTAATACAAATATAAGCCACATGTATAATTTTAAATTTTCTAGTAGCTACACTAAAAGTTAAACAGATGAAGTTAATTTTAATAATATATTTTCTTTAACTCAGTATGTTCAAGATATTCTACATGCAATTACTTTTAAAAAATCATTTATGTTTATTTTTATTTCTTTTTGTTATTAAGTCATTAAAATCTAGTATGTATTTTATACTTATGGCACATCTCAATTTGAGACCAGCTATGTTTCAAGTACTCAATTGCTACATGAAGTTAGAGGCTGCTATAATGGACAGGTAGTTTTATTGTGCTTTTAAGCACTTTCACCTTTTTTGCATGGGACATGTTAAACACTTTAAGCCATTTCCATTTGCATAATAGATACTAATAATAGATTATTAGTATCATCTTTATTCTGAAGAAATGCCTTTTAGTTAGTATCGTGAGCATTGATTACAGACCTTGAAAAAAATTACTGGTTAACTTTTTTTCCTCTGTAAAATGGTATTAATACTGATTTTGAAAAAAGGAAAACAAATAGATTCCATTGTTTGAGAGCTGTCAGACAACTTAAATATGTAGTATTGTTTAATCTTCACCACAGATCTACGATGTAGATATTGTTTGCGTTTTGGCTAGGAGGAATTTGAGCTTCAGAGAGGTCAGATGAACTACTCAAGGTCACACACAGGTAAAGAGGGACAGTGCTAGGACTTGACCTTGACCCGCTGCTGTTCATCACCACATCTAACCATTTTCGCACTTGTCTCAATTCTCACAGCTGTTGCTGTGAACAGTGACAGTAACAATGGTTAACGCCTTATAAATTATACACACTTCTTCAGAAATAATGTCAGAATGAAAATGACAGTTTCAGTATCATCACTAAGGACAGTTGGAAGAATGCATTTTTCTAGTGTAGAGAGGGTACCAGGCTTATTTTGCCTCTTTGACGACAGAATTCATCATTTATCCCAATTACCAGAACAACTCTTAATTTTTAGCAAATGGCTGAGGCCGAGTGCCTGTTCTCTAGATTAAACTACCTGCTTACCTCCTGTGATTGTAAAAGGCTTAGTAAGGCTTATGATCAGAAGGTTCAAAGTTCTCTACTAGATCATCTGAAAATGGGTCTGTGCTACAATAAAAGAAAAATAATGTTGGAAGCTCAAGATATAGGGCTAGAGCAAGATTTTCTTTTTTCTTCATCATTTCTAAATTTTGTTGAAAATGGATTTCAGTTTTACATTTTTATTCTTTTATTGGAACTTTTAAATTCTCCCCATTCTTAATTTATTTTGTGAAGTGCTTTTCAAGCACCTCCCTGTCTTTCTATCCATTGTCACTTTTCTCTCTCTCTTTTTTTCTTTCTTTTTCCCTCTTTTTGCCTGGGACGAGTTGTGAATAAGATGGACAAATCTCTCTCTCTCTCTCGGCATATATTTTTACTCATCCTTTTATAGTGTGCTTCCCTTAGGGATTTTTGGTTTTTAAAGGACTTTTAAACCTATGCCTTAATTTTCTTCTTTCTACACTTGACCTCAATTATACTATTTTACTATTTTTTTTATTTCTCTTGTTATTGTCACTAGTAATTGCATCCATTTTTCCTCCTTTATTCTTCTTTTGTAAAACTTGCATTTCATTATAAAAACCGTAATTGTTTAGATGGGTCATATTCTAGTAAGAAGGTAAATTTTTCTAAGTATAAGCCTTTTATGATATTCTCCAGTATCTCATGTATATGTGCTGCAGAACAAACCCTATTATCATACATTCCTGGTTAATACTGTTTTATTTTGTAAATGACCACAAAGGTTTTTTTGTTTTGTTTTGTTTTGTTTTTAATAGGTGATGACAGTAGGGGATTGGTGCGTGCTTTTTGTAAGAAGTTATTACTGTTGTGTCAGTTAACAATTGCTTCCTTCAGTCACTGAACCAAACTGTTTAGGAACTATTTCAGTAATTGACAGTTACAAAACTTAAGTCCCTACATGTTATAGGTCCCTGTGCTTTCATGTTGTATTTCATATCTAACTGAACAGTTAATACTATTTTTAAAAGTTAATAGGATCTTAAGTTTTTTCAGTTGACCATAGACTTGAGAAAGATATATAGTTTCTAAGTAATGGAGACTTGATAGCTTATGGAGCAATTGGATTCATTTAAAGATCTTATCTGTGATTCCCAGATGTGTGACACTCAGATGTTGACATTAGGAACTGCACATGGATTTTCAGCATCGAAACTTATGTACACACAGGTATTAGTGGTGAAGTAGCTTATGGCACCATGGACTATATGGCCTTATGTGTGCATATGCTTAAATCATTAGAAATAAAAATCTACCTACTTCCTTGGGCAAAGATTATATGCCAGCATGTAAGAGGTAAAAGCTCTAAATGAGGGCTATTCCTTGCTGGTATGGACTCTCATGAATTAGTCCTATAAAATGCCATTATGCTTGCTTAGGAAGGTTTTACAACTCCTTTAACTACATTGAGGGCAGGAGGGATGTCAGACTTGTTCTTACTTGTATCCGTGGAGCCACTGGTGGTGATACCTGGCACGTAGTAGGTGTTCAGGGAATAAATCCTGGATATATGAATGACTACAAAGATAATTTGGGGCCAGGTGTGGTGGCTTATGCCTGTAATCCCAGCACTTTGGGAGGCCAAGGCAGGTGGATCACCTGAGGTTAGGAGTTCGAGACCAGCCTGGCCAACATGGAGAAACCTCATCTCTATTAAAGGTACAAAAATTAGCCAGGCGTGGTGGCGGGCACCTGTAATCCCAGCTACTCAGGAGGCTGAGGCAGGAGAATCGCTTGAACCCGAGAGGTGGAGGTTGCAGTGAGCCGAGATCTCGCCATTGCACACCAGCCTGGGCAACAAAAGCGAGAGAGAGAGAGAAAAAAAACATAATTTGGAGGATATCTAATTTATATTATTCACTATATGTCCTATATATATTTGGGAATGAACTTGGTAGAAATAAATAAATAAGCATTTCATGTACCAGTAATGGTCACAATTAAAAAATATATCTTGCAAGGCATTGTGTAGCTATCCTAAATCTTCTTCTTTGTTTAAAAAATCAGTCTGCTCCACCCATATCGTATATTTTTAAATAAATCTACACCATGGAGAGTGTATTTGCAATGGACAGTAATACTGCTTTCTTGTTCTCAGGAGTGAACACTGAGTTGTCTTGTGTATGGTATGGTTTAACTTGTTAGACTGTTGTGCAGTCTTAATAATAATTACCATGATCTTTAATGATAACAATTCTTAATGAGTATTATTATTGTTAATAAGGATTATATTTAATAATTACACCTAATACTTATTATCTTTAATAATAATAATTAGCACATGGGAACCAGTTGCACCATTGTATTATCTTGAGAACAAATACCTCAATCTGTAACCCAGTAGTTTGCAGAGTATCTGCTCCCACCCTTGGCTTTCCAGATCAGAGTGAGTCAGGAGGCTTCTAGGGTTGAAGCCACAGGGAGGGGGTTCTGGAAAACTCCTGTGCATTCTATGTGTCAGGCCATACTCCCATCTAGTCATTTCACACAGAGGTCTTCTTTTTGTTGTGAAGTACCTTCACCATGACCATGTAACTTTCTACCTCCCCCGTCTGCCTGCTCACCCATTCTTCATAAGTTTTAATTTTTCTTGCATAAAAAGAAGACCTGTAACATACTAATTTGTGTGAATTACATTAGGCAGGGTCTATGTTTATTACTCGTACGTTGGTAAAACTTTGATCTTGTTCTGCCTTGGTTATGTTTAGATTTAAGTGCCTGTATGACTTTTTAAAAATAAAAAACTGTTTAAAAAATCTTTGGTGAATTAAACATTTTTTAGCTTTTCACACTTTGATACAAAGCAGAGAAATATTTCAGTGACAACAGATTTCAACAGATTTTCAACTAGACTAATTTGCTTTATTCTTTAGGGTAGTTTACTTATTTTCTCTGAAAACACAAGAAGAGATACTCCCTTTCCAGTAACTGATGTTAATGTATAAAATAATTTTACATAGGCAAACTTTTGTATTTGGATGTATATTTTGACATAAATGTAAATTAAGACGTTTATGGTCATGTTATTTTCAGGCTAGTTGATAACCTATTTACTAGGATTTAAAAAAACAACAACATGTAAGAGGGACTTATTTTAAATTTCTATTGACTTTCTTGTATTCACATAACAGCTTAGGCCTTAGAATCAAACATACCTCCTTAGTAGGAAGGAGCTGGAAGCTTTGAAATATATATTTAGACAAGAAAATATATTACTTGTACATGTAATATATTTCTAGACAAGAGCAGATCTGATCTGAAAATACTAGTGCTAAAAGTTAATGATAAAACTATAGACATTAAGTGTCTGTACGATCACCTTCATCTTACCTATGTACCAGGACACCTCTGATTGGTGAAAATGACAGGAATCTAAGGGCTTCTGCCACTGCCCCGGGCAATTCTGTAATAATAGAGGGGGAAAACCCACAGCTTTCCATTAGGCCTATATGACTGAGAGGCTTGTTTAATCTAAACCACTGTCGATCACAGATGAGTGACTTTTATAACTGTCGCTTCCCTTCTCATCGCAGTGACTGAGATTTGCTTTTTAATGTTTGTGTTTTGCTCTTGAATTTTGTCCCTTCAGGTTTGATGATTCCTGTCTTTTGTGTCGTGGAGCAGTTGGACGGCTCTCTTGAGTATGACAACAGAGAAGAACACGCTGAGTTTGTCCTGGTGCGGAAAGATGTGCTTTTTAGCCAGCTGGTGGAGACTGCGCTCCTGGCCCTGGGGTATTCTCACAGTTCTGCGGCTCAGGCCCAAGGTATTAATGCCTCTCCCCTCTCCTCCCAGGTCTCTTGTGTGTCATAATTTGAGGAGGAATATGTTTTCTGAAATAGTTCTCCAAACAAAGGTTGAAGGATAATTGTTAGACTTAGCATTTCCTAGTGAGCAGTAGAATATTTCTTGTAGAAGGACTTGTTTCTTGTTTTCTTGTTGTTTTGGGAAGCATTTGACCAGCACTTCTGGAGCCACAAAATCAACTTGCATTTCAAACTTATCATAGATTTTTGCATTCATAACACTGTTATTTTCTCTAATTAGGGCCAGTGCTGAGATATTTAACTCCTGAGTTATCCAAACTTACAATACATGACTTATAAAGCATTCAGTTTTCCAAAATTTATTTATTGCTTTGGGCCTGTGGCTTCTGCACTTTGTGATAAGCTTTTAATTAAACAACAACAAAAAAAAATGGATGCCTCTTATCCTTTTGTATCTTTGAAAACTTTTGTAATTTTGATGCGGTCCATTCAGTTAAAAAATATTGCAGTGTCTTTATGATCAATTCCTTTCACTTATTTAATTAAATATTAAAATTGCATCATTATTTCAGTGTGTATTGTACAATACTGGGGAGCCCATTGTGAGCTTCTGTTGTTTCATTTTGAAGTATAGCCCATTGTTCTTTCATGCCAAAGAATTGACAAAACAAATAACAAAAATTCCCCCCAAACCTTGAGTAATGGAAAAAAAAAATTGATCTGATGGAATTTATTGTTCTTGTTTTTCAGCTGAAATGATTGAATTGTATTGTTTATGATTATGGTTATAACCAAAGGAGAGAAATCCGTAACTTCCAGATCTTAGTTTATATATTAGTGTCCTGGATTACTATCTTTAGTTAACATTTGTGAATATGCCAAGGATGTTTTTTATTTTTTAAAATGAGTTTCTCTTCATATCATTCCTAAGAACTATCAGTCAGAGCCTCATTTGTAACAATAAGGATACTATGAGAGATTAAATATTGATATAAAGTTACAGATGTGATGACCAACGGATTTAAATTCCCAAGCTCTTGAATTTGATTCTGTAAGTAGATGATTGCTTTTTAGGAAATATTTTAAGCATTTAAGTTATACTTTAGTTCAATCAAGAAAGCAACCTGATTGAAATTAGGAATGTTTTCCCAGGGCAGGTAGTACCCTACTAGTTATTGTGAATCCCAGCACAGTCTGAATCCGAGCGCTGGCCAGGCTGGGCGCAGTGATAATAGCTGAATCGTAGAGTCCAGTGCTTTCAAAGCAGCCTGATAAAGGATGATTCATTTCCTTTTTTCCGACAACTTTCCTTCTTGTGTGAGGGATTCACGATTTGATCCTGAGCAAATTGCATACTGGGCACCATTGCTTTTATGTCATGCTATGTACCTAAATGAAATAAAAGAATCTCCCTTCCCTTCCCCCCACAAACTTTTCATGCCACTTTAGGGATATTTTTCTCTGAATGTAAAGGTCATTGTATCCCACTGCTTGCACCCTGGTGTGCCAGCTTCCTGTTTGACAGGGCCATCCATCTCAGTTAGCACAGCCGTTCAGCGCGTCGAGAGCTCACATGTGGAACACAGAGCACTAAGTGGCCAAGATTTGATTCTTGGCACATGCTGAGGGAAGGGGCTCTCAGGAAATTTGCACTAGGGAGCCACACTATTCCTTTCAGGGATTTGGACTAAGAATTCTACTCACCAAGGTGAGATATATGAGCAGATAAATGTCATCTACCGTGGAGGATTATTAAACAGGGGACAAGTCAAAAGTGATTATTTGCCTTCTCAAAGTTTTTGAATATTAAGGCTAAAATGCTAAATATTATACTATTTATAAGTTGAATCAATATTCCTATGGTACTCTAGAGTACAGATACACTTTATAGGTAAGCAAAGATTTTATCACTCGGTCTTATACTGTAATCTCACAAAGGAAAAAAATCAGTTTATTTTAAATTAGGCTGCCGATCTGTGTTTTGGGGAAGTGGAAAAAACTTAGAATTGTTTACTTTGAAATAAATGTATTAGATCATTGTCTTCATTCAGATCATTAAAAGTATGCGGTTTGCTGCATGTTTATTATAGACCAAATAGTATGCATGGTAAGACAGGTAATTCATATGCTGGATAAACAGCAGCATGTAAGAAAGATAGAAAAGGAAGTAGAACAAAATATGACTTTTGATGACTGAAGGCATGAGGTTTTATGGGGCTAGTTTTTTGTTCATTTTTGTTTGGCTTTGTTGTTCGTTTCATGTTTATGTAATTCCTCTAAGATGAGGACTTGCGGGACTTCCTGGCAAATCCATTTAAAGCAAAGAAACGGCAGTGTTCTTGAATCTCTTTTTCATATGCTGGAAAGGTTGGGCAGAACTAAACTGCTAAGATAGTGGGTTGTTTTAGCCATTTTAAAAATCAAGACTCTTGAAATACAATTTTTCATTTTGATGTGACCAGAAAAGAGTTTCGGTAATTGAATTGGAAGAATATTTCAGATTGCCTGTAAAGGAGGAAATACATTAGCAATGTCATTATTTGGAATGGTCCTCAAGTCCCAATGACAGGGCAGCAGGTCCATGATCTTGTAAACATAGGATAGTCATTTTCTTTTTCTCAGAGGGTATTCCCTCCAGGTGAGTTGAATTTTTAGTAAGATAATATTTGCTTCTAAAGAATGATAGAAATTCTACTAAAATGGGGTTTAGGGATTTCTTTCCCTGTGTTAAAATAGCCTTTATTTGAAGGCTAGATATCAGGACCTAAGAGAGAATAATGTAGAATGATACTGTTATAAACCATGGTAACTGTGTTTCTAGCTGACCCATAACCTCCATTTCCCAGTGCACATACTGTTAACTCTGATTCTCAAGGATATGAAATGCAGGATTCATCAGACTTGCTGTTTTGCATATGTAGAAAGCCGAAAACTGGCAGGCCCTTTGCTTGTACCAGAATAGTTGGACTAAGGTCTAATGAATGGCAAGCGCACTTTATACTATATGTATGATGGGCCGTGAGTACATGTCTCTGCATTAAAAGTCTTTTGGAAGAGGCATGTTAATCCAGGGTACTGCTGCTACTCTGGGAACTGCCCCATTCTCCCAACTTAAAACTCACCACTTCCTTTACTATTCTTTCTTCTTTCCTTTTCATCCTTTCAGTTCTTCCCCATAAGGTTTTGGCAGTAGTCATGGAGCTCCCTACACTGTCCAGAGAGTTCTGGAGCCCACTGGTTGAGTAGCTATTCATTCATGTTGGCAGTGTGAATGGTGGGCTTTGGGAGGCAGCCGTGATGGCAAGGTGATGCCTCACTGTGCTTGTTTGATTTAATTTGTAAGTGGGCATTTTATCTCTCCCCTACTTTCTGTTAATTTTAAAATACGTTTTAAAATTAACTGTTGATTAATTAAATTAAATTAATTTATTTATTTTGAGGGAGTCTCACTCTGTCACCCAGACTGGAGTGCAGGGGCGCAGTCTTGGCTCACTGCAACCTCTGTCTGCTGGTTTCAAGCGATTCTCCTGCCTTAGGCTCCCAAATAGCTGGGATTACAGGCGCCTGCCAACATGCCTGGCTAATTTTTGTATTTTTAGTAAAGATGGGGTTTCACCATGTTGGCCAGGCTGGTCTTGAACTCCTGACCTCAGATGATCCGCCCACCTCGGCCTCCCAAAGTATTGGGATTATAGGCATGAGCCACTGTGCCCAGCCGACAATTTTATTTTAAAACAAATGTGCTTAACAAATAAAGAAGCAAAAATCCTTTCTGAATGGATTTTTTTTAAGGTCAAAATTATATGTTTAAGAAGGGTATATTAATTGTCACTGTTTCTTATTTATATTGGAGTAATTACATTCATGCAGTCATTTTAAATGATGTTTCTAAAACATAGAAAAAGTGTCTTTAATAAATGTTATGTGAATCAAGCAGGGTGCCAAGTACATTCTCAATGATATAAAATTCCACATATATGCATGGAAGAAAGACAAAGGCAATGTATTAAAATAATCAACAGAGTAGGTGATGGGATTATGTGGGATTTTCTTCTTTTTCTAATAAAAAAAGTAAATATCAAATTTTACTTCTTTCATGAATTAATTGAATAAATGGGAAGATAATTATGTCTATCTTATTCCCCAATTTTGATAAGCTGTTCACTTTATCCCTAATTTATCCATAAATGTGAAAATTTATACATGATACAGATGCATTTCTATTTTTTCAGTGGAAGTTTAAAAAAAGAATCAATAAATCATTAATGAGCCCCTGTGATGTATAAACCAAGGGATTTCTTCGAGTTGGTTTTTTACTTTTTGAGACAGGGTCTTGATGTATATCCCAGGCTGCAGTGCAGTGGCACAATCATGGTTCACTGCAGCCTTAAACTTTTGGGCTCAAGCAATCTTCCTGCCTCAGCCTCCTGAGTAGCTGGGTGGCCCTGCCACCATGCCCAGCCTAATTTTTACTTTATTTTTTGTAGAGAGAAAGTATCCTTATGTTGCCTTAGGTGATTCTCCTGCTTCAGCCTCCCAAAGCGTTGGGATTAAAGGTGTGAGCCACGATGCCCAGGCAATTCTTAGAGCTTTAATATAATGCAAGGTAACAATAGAGCAGTTACTATATGTTGGGCACTGTTCTAAGAGATTTAAATGTACTGACTCATTTCATTCTTATAACAGACTTTTGAAGTAAGTTATACATTTCCCATTTCACAGAAGAGGAAACTGAGGCAAAGAAGAGTAGGGGAGTCACTTTCCCAGAGGCACAGGCTGGTGGGTGGAAGAACTGAAATCTGAAGTCCATTGATCTATCTCTAAATTCAAGGTCCTTAACCACACAGCTGTCCTGTGAAAAGTCTGATTGCCAGCACTTGCTCTTTACTTTTGGACATAAGCCCTAAAAGGTAGGACTTTTTGCATTAGGTGATTACTAAATACATGCTGATTATATATATTTGATAATGATGTTTATATATTTCATTTCCATGATGAAATATATAGATACTTTTTCAAAGTAATAGAGACAGACTTCATTAAAATTTAAAAGCAAACAAAAAGCCAAACCTCATAGAATTGTCATGTACTGAAGCCAACTTCTAAAACTAAATACTTGTAGAGGGCCTATAGTAGGTTGAGCATTTCAAATACATAATTCTTGCTTATGTGACCAAAATGAGTCCTGATACAAAAATAGAACATATTCCTAATCTAGAAGTTTCTTATCAAACTTACAAATGTTTTGTCAGTGTTGATCTGAACCTCATCTACTTGAAGGCATTGTATGTAGAAAGCAGAATTTCCATCTATGAACTGGAAACAATGATAAGAATAAAAAAGATTTAAAACCAAAATACCAAGGATATTTTTATAAAAAATGAATGCCTTTATTATCGCTTTATTATTCATTTATTTATTATATATATTTTTCAATGTACTATCTCTTTACAGTGTACTATTGGAAGATCTTTACATAGAAGCTAATTTCAAGGCAAATTTTATTGTTAGAAATAAATATTCTTTCAGTTTAAATTGTTCAGTGTTTGAAATGCTCTGCTCTTAAATTCTCTAAAATCATTTTTTATGGAAACATGCAACGTATACAAATTCGAGAGACTTGGTATTAAATATTCATGAACTCCTCATCTAGGATCAACAATTAGAAATTCATGGCCAATCATGTCTTGTCTCTGTCCCTACCCGCTTCTCACCCGCTCCCCCACTGGATTATTTCAAAGTATATGCTAGATATTATATTTTATCTATAAATATTTTAATAAATATCTCTGAAAGATAAAGACTATCATAGAAAACATAAACCACAATACTATCATAACTCCTAAAAAAAGGTAATTCTTTAATTTCACATTCAGTAAAGATTCAAATTTTCTTAATCATTTTGTAATTTTTTTTAGTGTTGCTTTATTCAAATTAGAAGCCACAGAAATCTATAAATTACACTTGGTTGATGTGTCCCTTAATTTTTTTTTGAATCTATAGGTTATCTGTTCTTTTACACTTAAAAACATTCTTTTCTGAAACTTAGATTTGCTGCTTTAATTCAGAATTTTTGTTTGCTAAACTTAATGAAAGTCCTAGTCCTATAAATTCCTTCAAATACTATGATTTTAAATAAGCAATTAGTGGCTGTGCACGATGACTCATTCCTGTAATCCCAGCACTTTTGGGAGGTTGAGGTGGACAGATCCCTTGGGGTCAGGGGTTTGACCTGGTCAACATGGTGAAACCCCATCTCTACTAAAACTACAAAAATTAGCTAGGCATGGTGGCAGGTACCTGTAACCAATTCCAGCTACTCAGGAGGCTGACGCAGGAGAATCACTTGAAACCGGGAGGTGGAGGTTGCAGTGAGCCAAGATTGAGATAGTGCCACTGCACTCCATCCTGGGCGACAGAGACTCTGTCTCTAAATAAGTAAATAGGTAGGTAGATAGACAGACAGACAGATAATTAGTAAGCACAGTCATAATCTTGGAAAAGAATTCAGAAATTAACTTTGTTTCCTTTTTTCTTTTTCTTTTTCTTTTCTTTTTTCTTTCTTTTTTTTTCTTTTTCTTTTCTTTTTTTTTTTTTTTTTTTTTTTTTGAGAGAGAATGGTTAAAAGATATATGTTGTCTGGAGCCAAAAGGTTTTTCATGCTCTGAAAGTTTGACATTTTCCCTAGTGAAAATATTTAAAATGGTCCAGGCGTGGTGGGCTCACGCCTGTAATCCCAGCACTTTGGGAGGCCAAGGTTCCACCTGAGCACCTGAGGTCAGGAGTTCGAGACCAGCCTGGCCAACATGACCAGATGGCCAAACCCTGTCTCTACTAAGAATACAAAAATTAGCCAGGCATGGTGGCGCACACCTTTAATCCCAGCTACCCTGGAGGCTGAGGCAGGAGAATCACTTGAACCCAGGAGGAGGTGGTTACAGTGAACTGAGATCATGCCACTGCACTACAGTCTGGGCAACAGGGCAAGACTGCATCTCAAAAAAAAAAAAAAAAAAAATTGTCTCGCTTTCTCTGTTTCTTCCTTTCACTCTCTCTCTTTTCCCTACTTTTTCTTCTTTCAACATTAAATGTTTGGGAGACTTTCAGCAGTTTTTTTCTTTATAAGGGCAATGTTGAGAAAAGATACATATTTAGAAATTTTAGGCCTTGGAGCTAACGTTTAACAGAAAAGCTGCTTTTTAAAAAATTCTGTGGCTCCCTAAAGAGAGCTGAAAATACTACCCCAAATTGCTGTTAACTGTGTCTCAGCCCTCATTAGAGCTGGATAGGCCGCAATGTAAAACACTATTTGGAGGACACAATTCTTCAACAGACCCTATGCTCTCTCCTCCTCTGCTATATAAAATTAAATATTCATACATATGTATGTGTGTACATATACATGTTCATATGCACAGAGTGAAACTTGAAATACTTGTTAAATGCCAGCGGTAAAATAATGCTCACCTTATTTCCTCATCCCAATACATAGTTAAGATTGAATATCTAATATAATATTTATAGTTCCATATTCCTTATATTTGTTTATGTTGGCATAAATATGTAACATATATAGATATATAATAATGGCTCACATGAAGGTCAACTGATGGAAATATTGTTTATATGTAAATTTGTAGAGGGTGAAGACTCTATCTAACTTGATTTTTGGGATGCCTAACAGTTGACTAGGTAGTGCTTGATAAGCTGTTGAGGGCAAGAAATGAATGCATGATCTCACTTTACCTCTGACCTTGCAATTTCTACTTGAATGCCCACTAAAAAAAATCCTATCAGTGGAAATAATTCATTTAAAAGTGTAGCTCGGGCCGGGCGCGGTGGCTCAAGCCTGTAATCCCAGCACTTTGGGAGGCCGAGACGGGTGGATCACGAGGTCAGGAGATCGAGACTATCCTGGCTAACACGGTGAAACCCCGTCTCTACTAAAAAATACAAAAAACTAGCCGGGCGAGGTGGCGGGCGCCTGTAGTCCCAGCTACTCGGGAGGCTGAGGCAGGAGAATGGCGTGAACCCGGGAGGCGGAGCTTGCAGTGAGCTGAGATCCGGCCACTGCACTCCAGCCTGGGCGACAGAGCGAGACTCTGTCTCAAAAAAAAAAAAAAAAAAAAAAAAAAAAAAAAAGTGTAGCTCATTCTTTCCTCCACAGTGTGGGAAGTATTTAGCCGTGTTTTCAGTTATCTGTTTTGTTCGGGATGATAGGCCATGGTAGCAATTAACTTTGATATATTTTTTAAACTGCCCAAAGTCCTTCTTCTCCAGAGTGTAGGCATTAATGCCTATGACCTGGAGGGGACTGGTCGTCTGAGACATTCATGTAAAATGATCCAGGTTAAACCGACTAACCCATAGATATATGCAACCTTTATTTAATAATTAAGGTATGTCTCATTAAAATATATAGCTTCTAGGAGTTTCAAGTGTGAAACCTACAAGCCTAAAATTGGTGGTACTGTGATATGATATATATCATGTTTAATTTTTTATTCTGCTCCCCTTTAAAGCATAACTATCTTTTATGAATTTATAGATTTTAAATGCAAAATAGAGTTGTTTGCTGAATACCTAGGTTTGTTTGTGTTTTAAGAAGATGAAGAAGATGTAGTACAGATTTCATTCAAGGAACTCATTTGGTAAAAAAAACACATTCATTAAAGCACTTAAATTTTTCAATAGTGCTGTTACTTTTTTGGTACATTCTTTACATTTAAACTTCTCCATTGATATAACTCCTAGTTTTGATGCTATACCATTATTTTCCAACTCTAAGTAAAGTCTATTTTGGCATTCATAATGGACAGTAAAAAGTCTTGGCCACAGAGCATTTTGTAATATTAAAATGCTTTTTAAGAAATTCCCTGCTTCCCGTTTTGTCTTTTTTTCCTTTGGAAAAGATTTCTCATCATCTGAATCTTGTAATTTCAGTTAATTATTTGCAAAATTGTGAAATTTCAGAATTGTAGGTCTTTCACTTCATATGTTAGTGTATATTTTACGTTTTAATACTTTGTTCAAATTTTCTTAGATACAATGTTACTGTATTTTTACATTCCTATGGGATCCCAGTTCCATAACTATTCATTTATCTCTGTGGTATCAGTAAGTATTCAATTTATTTATTACTTAGTTCAAATAGCTTGGCACATAAGTGGGACCCAGAGCTGTTAGGGACTTCCTCTGCAGTATGACAGAAGAAGAGCTCAGTGGTGGTTTTGAGAGGCAGGGGTGAAAAGTGAGCATTCTGCTGGCTGTTTGGTCACAGTTGGGCACCTTGGTTTGGTTTCCTAGGTGCCAATAGATTTTGCGATGACTGTGATGAGCAATTAAAACCCAGCACTTTGAAATGCAGGTTTCTTTTGATGGCAGCTTGGAGAGCTCTAAAGGGTCTTAAGTCAAGGCTCTAGAGCACGTGCCACTTGCTTGCTCAAAAGCAGTAATTGGCAAAATTATTTTTGTGTCAATGAGAGAAAACACAAAGGTTCTTCCTCTATCCATCTGCCTCTTTTTGGTTTGAAGAAATATCACTCAGGACAGAATAGCAAATCTGTGCTGCTATTTTACAAGCTCGTTACTCAGGTTGGAAAAGATCGCTGTAGGCTGTATGCAAATCAGACAGTGCTGAGGTCCCCCTTAGCTTCCAGGTTGAGCTCAGCATCTTCCAGGAGAGATGCTTCTGAGGTACTCTTTCTGTCAGTTTTATAAATCAGAGAATAGGATGCTGAAAATCTCCTAGAACATTTAAAACCTCTGCCCTCAATGATTTGGCTGCTCAGGTCTAATAATCTCCCTGGTAAAAGCCTACCATCATGGGAGCTGAGCTAAGAGGGCAGCATGTTCTTTATTGAAAGCTCTCACCAGCCTTACCAACTTCAAATGGTGGTTCTTCTTGAGAATCTGTGCCGCAGAGCCATGGTAATAAATAACAATTCTAAATGTCTGGTTTTCTTACTATGAATACAGTGATTCCTTAAGGGGGTGAAGAGACTTCTTTAAAGGGGGCCTATGGTAGATAATCTGCAATGAAAGATATATCAGAATTGCATGAAGAAATCTTTCCATTCATAGATTTTTCCATGCAATTCTGATATATCTTTCTTTAAAGATCTTAAAATTAAGATCTTTTGCATTATGGAAAGATAGGTGGTTGAGTTTTACTACTCTCACTTTGCAGAAAGGAAAACTGTTAAGAAACTTTAAAAGAGCACACCTGGAGGCTCTGGTTCTCTAGCATCATATCATTTTATTCACTCATTTAACAAATATTTTTCGAGTATCTATTATGTGTTAGATGTTCTAGGTGTTGAGACACAGGAAAGAGCCAAATACATAATGTCTCTGCCCTCATGATACTTACATTCTTGTATGTAAGGGAGATAGAATATAAGCAATTCAATATGTAATAAAATGCTTATTTTGATCCTGTTCTCTCCATTTTGTCTAGAAATAGGGTTTTGGAAAACTTAGGCTTCTGGAAAGAAGCTACTTAACCAGAACAAAATGACAGGTTTTGAATATGTTTTGAGAATTAAAACTAAAATGATATGACACTAAAAGGGTTAAGGTTCAGCTCTCTGAATTATCTGAAAAAATTACTTACATGGACTAACTCATGTTTGGAATAGGATAAATGTAACATTGTTAGAATTAGCTTATATTAAGTCATGGTTTTGCTTTTGTGAGGGAAACTGAAGCTTTTACATAACAGACCTATTATGGATATAATAAAATTTGTTAATATATTTATTGAGTGCTTCTTAGGTACCAGGCACTGTCCTAGGGCATAACATTTACTAACTCATTCAAGCTTATAGTAACCCCGTGAAGTACGTAATATTATTGTCCGTATTTTACCAATGAAGAGGCTGAGGCTCAGAGAGGTAAATAGCTTAACCAACACCACAAACTGGCTTCAGAAAATGTGTACTTAACCAGTATCCTGTTTAGTGGCGTTGTATTTCTAATCTGTCAGTTGAGTCCAGAATCCAAGCGAATAGTAATTATACCTTACAGGCATAAACCAAAGATTGACATTTTCAAATTGATAACTTAATGAAGATATGTATTTTAAAATTGAGTGGGGAGCTTGTTTTGAACCTAAATAACAAAATTGAACTTGCTATCATGGATGGCATTTTATGAGAACCTGTTTTATTAGACTCTATTTTTGTATATTTGTATATATAAGCTCCTTATAAACTTAGAAAGTTTAAATTTTTTTTCTATTTATAAAGTGTAATACTTGTTAATTACAAAAAACCAAAAATTTTTAGAAGTAGAAACAAGACAAAATTCTCTCATAAACCAACCATTCTAGAGATAAAAATAGGTAATATTTGGGTTACTTCTCTTTGGTTATAGTTCTATGCATACTTTTACATAGTGGAGGTCAGATGTATGCAATATTTTCACTTCTAGTTCTTACTTAACATTATAATGTATAACTTCCATAGTCTATATTATTAATTTTAATACTACATAACAGTGAAGCTTTGGATTTTCAAATCAAATGAGAAACATTAGTTTTCTCTTGATTATCTATTAATGGAAGGATTTAGTAATAGTCAGTAAATTAGGAAGTGTTAAGTGCAGATACTATACCCAGCACATGCTGGGCAATCAGAGTAATTTATGTCAACATTTATGTGCAGATACAGTTGTTCTTTGAAAATAAATTTATTTTCATTTTTCATTGCAGGTGCAAGGCCAGATTTTTTTTTTAAACTTTTTTGACATTAATGTTCATTTGGCTTGCTTTCTTATCTTTGCCTGTAAAGAATTAAGTGTTTGTTTTTAATGTGGAAGAAGGCTATAAAGACACTGTGTCATTTAAGAAACTTCAGTTAATTGATTTCATATTTTGTTTTTGTAATAGTCTTGTTCTTACCCACATTGTGTTCATGTTCCTCTTTACAAAACATATACACAGTATTGTGTGGGTTAGTTACTGATTGCTTACTAGTTTCACGATGACAGTCCTGTGTTAAGATGTTTTTTTGCCCAGGAATTAGTAACTGATGACAGTTTGTCCATTTGTTAGTCTCTGTTTTTTGCTGTGTGCAGTAGGATGGAGATTTTATGAAAGAATCTTTGGGGAAACTCTGAAGGAAGGTTTTTTCTATGTTTGAATTGCTTGAGAACAGCCCATTATTGGAGGTGGGGAGTTTGTCTGACAAATCATGAAATCTCCCATGTTTGCTGGAGCAATGGGTTGCAATCCTTTTTGGTTGTTTGTTTCTGTGGGACCTCAGGTCCTGCTGGCATGGAAGAGAGATAAGCATCCCTCTGTCTCCCTTCTGCATTGTATAATTCTAACGTGACCCAACTTCTTTTCATAGTCTGTCTTGTAGAGTAGCAAGTATGAGATGGTCCTAGCTGGAACCTATTTGAGCACCTACTCTGAACCTTTTTCTAATAGTGTCATTGGCTCCATTCTGATTGTCTCCCTTCTGAGTGTATGTCTGGAGTCATGCGGCTCATATTGAGGCCTATCCTCAGATATTGGGATCGTTCTCTTCCTATGTGAGTATGTTGGTAGTCCCAAGATAGAAGTATTTGTTTTCAGTAAATATTTACCTGGGTTTTCATAATAGATATAATTGGCTAGCATTTATATAACTCAAATTATCTATTAAAATATATTCATGTAACCACAAGTATCAATTTATATGAAAAATATTAGTTATGAAACCAATGTTTCATAATTAAATAAGTATATAATAAGTGTACGAATCAGATATCTATGTAACATATTACATTATAATTTGCTATGTTCCTTTTTTACTTGTGACTCCCACTAGGTATTAAAGTGCACCCATTTTCACTTTAATGCAATTAAGATCATCAGTTGCTTTTCCATCTTACTTATTAAGGGGGAATTTCCTGTTGTGACTAATGACAAGATTATGAATTTGTCTGAGTCTCTTGGCATATATTAATTTAACCAGGTAAATTAAAAGGAATAGGCCCAACCCTGCTGTAAATCAGGGGATTAAAACATTTGGGGTGGCACATTCTACCAGGAGAATGAGGTGTCACTTAGTACTCAATAAGGGATGCTGGCCACATTGTCTTGGAGTTCCCTAAAATAACCAATTTGTCATCCAAACAAGCACCCACCAGTAGGATGTTTTTTTCTCGTCTCCTATGGGAATGCCTTAAGACATAGTCTTACTAGATTTTTATGTCCATTTAGTTCTAAAAACAACAAAAAAAGAGTGGTATGGGTATTGTTGCTAATGATAATGCTAGGAAACGTAGAGCTTACTATGTGTGAGGCACTGTTCTAAGTGTGTTACACATGTTAAATCATTTAATGTTCGCAAACTTCGTGTGGCATAAGTATAATTATCTTCACTTAACAGCTGAGGAAACTGAGGCACAGATGGGCTAAGTGACATACCCCAGGGTACAGAGCAAGTAAGTGATGGAGCCAGGACCTAAATGTTCAAACCCAGGCATTCTGTTTCTTGAGACGGTGGCTTAGCCACCACACTCCTCTGCCTCTCCAGGGCATGATTAAGACATTGTTGTAATAGTGGGTTATCATTAAGAATATGAATAAAAGTCCCTGTAAGGCCTGACCTAATATAACTAGATTAACTCATTAAAATGCTAAATATTTCTCTCTCTTTTCTTTCTTTATTTATTTTTTCTTCAGGGGGTGGATTGGGAGGAAGGGAGAGAGGAAGAGAACTTCAAAGACATTACAAATGCGTTCTACTTAATCTGAAATACTTTGATGCTTCTGGAAAAGTGAGATGATTTAATTTCGTATATAATTGCATGAGGAATTATAAATTATGTTTTCTGAAATACCTATGACATGAAACCACAAAATGAACAGATAAAACTGATTTGTTCTCTGACAAATCAAGATATATGGCAGTGTTTTCATTACAAGTGCCGTTTGTGCGGAGGGAGCAGCTGAGTATGCTACAAGATGACAGGAACCGTTCCCAGGCGGCACTGCTTTCACATGGACATCCCGAGGTAATTTATAACCCATGCTAAAATTTTTAAAAAACATGCTGTCAAGCAAAGCCAAGGTTGAACTTCTAAAGTCATGGAATGCAGATACATCTTTCTAATTGACCATCTTTAGCATAAACTTACTCCTTAGAAATAAGTTGTTTTATTCTGTGGGGAGAATGGACTATTTTCAAGGCACTAGGAGTGCCATTTAGAAAATTTTCTCTCTTAGTGCATTTAATAGTTTCCTGGAAGATATGTGTTGACTTCTGCTGGAGGGTAATATATTCATAGTAAAACTGACTAAGGATTCTTTTTACTTCCCACTGGCCTAAAAACAGTGTGTTCTAGGCCTCTGTGGTGGTGGAAGGTGAAGACTCAAAATATGGATGTTGTGAGTTGAAGCACTTCTCAAAGGACCTGTGTCCCTAAGCTGCCACAGTCATTTGTTTGTCTTGAATTTTAAAAGGGCTTTGAAATGTGTGGAACCAAAATAGTTCTGTTTGTAGTACTGGTGATTCTGGGAAAATGAGAGCAAGGTCGTCTGTGTGAGGGAGAGCTGATGTGGGTCGATTACCAGTGGCACTGTATCGTGTTGGTTTTGCTCTGCAGTGATGGGTTTCTCACTGAGCTGCCCAGAATCACTCACTGGATGCCTTGCGGGATCGATGACATTTGATTTGTAATGAGTGGGCAGGAACGGGAGTGGAGACCAGATCTTTGGGTCAAAGAGGGAAAGCAGGAACTCCATACAGCAGATCATAGTCTGTTTTGCATCTGATTCCAGCCTGGTGAATTCCCACACAGAGGGGTCATTATTCTATATAACTAAGACTTGTATTAGATGCTTTATGTAATGCTTTCTTTTTGGGTACATTTTCTAGTATGTGTAACAAAACATTGGCTAAAAGTGTTTATTTAATAAGAGTTAGAATTTACTAAATCAAATCAAACAAATTGAATTGTACAAAAATGTTTGGATGTAGAAACAAACCAGGTTAAGATTTGAAAATAAATGCACACTTTACATTAGTTTTTAAAATAAAATTAATAAACTAATAAAATGTGAAAAACATTTTACATTAGTTTTTAATATAATTTAATTTTAAATATAGTGAAGCGTAGATGGTGAAGAACAAATTGATTGACTAGTTTCTTTCCCCTAAGAAGTGGATAAGCAATTGATCACGGTGGCTTCGCTCACTTAGCAGATCATTGGCCCTCTAGTTCTGTGTCTTTTACAATCTGGCTCTGATTGAGGGCATTGTTGTATAGTGCATTGGTTAGGTGTTGTGGACTCTGACTGCTGGGCTTTTCATCTTGGTGCTCCCCACTTCGCAGGTCTGTGATTCTCTGCCTCAGTTTCCTCTTCTATAAAATCAGGGTAGTAATTATAATTCCTCCCTTGTAGGGTTGTTAGGAAGATTAAATGAAACAGTCCAAATAAAGTGCTTTACATTGCCCTTGACACAGGGTAAGGGCTGAATCATGTTAGTTGCTGCTATGATTCCTGTTGTTGTTATTATTACTTTGCAATGCAGAAGCCAGATACAGTGTGTTAATTTCTTTTGTTTTCTGTAGCTTCAATTCGTATGAGCCCTCATTCTGAGATACCGGATGTGAAGTACCAATATTAAATTTTCTTAAGGTATAGGAAAACTAGATCTTCTGGTATTCATGTTTTTAAATCGACAATATCCTGTTCCATGACTGTGTCAACTTAGAAGAATGTTATTTTCTTTTTCGTGGATAAATTGTTCTGCACTACATTGCTTCTTTCCCCTTTTCTTCAGAGTACTTAAGATATTTGCACAGGCTGACAATACAATAAAACTTCCACCCCCATCATCTAGTTAAAATTGTGTATTTTAAAAAATGAAATATCCTTAACTAATGACAAATGAAACTTTAAATATTCACTGATAGCTTTGTAATTAGTGAGTTATAGTCTCAGGACAAATGTTTTTTCTGTTCCTTTGTTTTTCTTCTTAAAGTTCTAAATATTGAGTTACCTCAGTACAAATGCAGCTTGACTACAGTGAAGCCATTTTATTTAATCCAACTCTTCCCACAGTCATGTTGAGAAAACAGATGATTTTCCCTTCCATTCCTCCTCTGAAATAGTTGCTCATATCTTTTCTCTTCTTCTCAAGTGGTTCCACTTGTGGAACTGCCTCAAAGCAAATCTGGGGCTATGTGGAGCAGAAGGGATGTAAATGATTTCCTCTGGGGACGAGTTGTCAGTAGGTATTTGTATGCTGGAAAATGTGAATGTAATGAGAACTGAACTTGTCACCCTTGAATCATGGTTCCTTTTTATCCTCTCTCCTAGAGCATTTCACAGGAGGTAGCTTCATGCTGAATTCTATTATTTTGGTGCACTTTTACCTGGCCTAAACGACCATGGCTTAAAAAAAAAAGTAAATGGTTATCGATATTTGTATGACTTAAGTGCCCAGCACACCTAAAGATAGCAGGTCTTGTTATGTTATAGTCAGTTGTGTTACAGCATAATGAAATTAGCCTGTAAACAAGGCAGTGAGAAATGAAATGGAGGGGAATTCAAAAGTAGTAGTTTAATTTATTCTGTTTTATTGACTTTTTCTTCACCTCTCCAGTCTTCTACTTGACTGTTTCTCTCCCTTTTCTTAGTATTTAAACCCCTCCTGTCTTCCTTGATTTTTGAGCAAATTCTATTCTTAAAAAAAAATTACACATGAATTACCTGTGTTTTGTAAAACATAGCATTTGAAGAAGGCCTCTCTCCTGCCAACTAGCCGATGTGTGGTCCCACTGTGTTTTTGGTGTGTTTATTTTAATATTAGAATTACCAACTGAAAGCTAATAATACTCTAAGAAAAGTATAATTACGAAGGTAAATCTGTATCGAAAATTGTGTGGTGTACCTCAAGGTCAAATATAATTATTAGTGGATAGTCTGTTTGATAATTACCCATTCATAGATTTGTACATAATGTTTTCAAAATTGTACATTTTAAAAATTCATTCAGTTTCCCACAAAGTGTAATCCACTAGATCATAAACAAAATAACCTCCTTTGGTATAATAGAACCACACCTATATGGAAATAACTGAAACACACCAAAATAGAAATAATAGTCCTTGTGCAAAATATTGTAATGTAACTTCTGCTGAGTCCTGGGTCCAGTGGTTCTACTTTTCCTTTCCTTAGTACTCACCCCTGCTGAGGCCAATGCATTTGACAGCTACCTCTGTACCCTGTGGCCCTTGGCAGCGGCAGTGAGGGCAATGAAGATGCTACAAGTTGGCACACAGGCTTGGTGGGGCTGAGGACAACTTTACAGAGAAGGACAGCTCACATGGAGTGGTACTGGCCCTGGAGGATACCCGCAGAAGTCTCGGAGAGCAGGGGTGGAGTATCATGCCAGGAAAGAGAAGGGCTGGACCAGGAGGGTCACAGTGCAGGTGCCCCAGATCTAGCTTCTAATCATAGAGCTTTGTGTGGCCACAGTAGACCCTTGTGGGAAGGCATTAGAGAGACTATGGGCCAGGGGTCACTCACCAGGCACAAACTCATTGGATAAATCAGGGATTTAATCATTTAATCAAACTTCTGATGAATGAAGTATCCACTTTCCCATCAAATTAAATAACTCATCTGCAGTATTCTAATGTAATTTGGATATCCATATATGTTATCTTAATGTAAACTCAGTTATGTTTTACCCAGGATGCATTATTGGTATTAAATTCTTCTTACAGCAATACAATTTTAAACATGATATTATACATAGCAGCTAATAAGTTAAAACAATACTATATAGCACTTTAAATGATTCATATGGCTAATGATTAGCGACTTATTCTTGGACAGTTATACTAATTTATGACTTGGTCTCCATTTCAATTAATTGTGTACAACAGTTACTTTGTTTTAGTCATTTTGAATGGTTATTTCTTGAGACTGGCCACTGGTCAGATAATAGGCTTACAACTATTCTCTTCCTGAAGATAACTTCTTCCTTTGGGACTGTAGTCACATATATGTGAAGTATGTGTTATAAGCCTGTACTGTGGAGGACCCAGTGTTTCTTGCTTCAGGTCCTATATTTTAATACACACATTATTATGGCGCTCATTCTTATGTTGTTTTGTTTTTTAGGTTGTATTTAAATTACGTAGTCTCTGTTGCACTCATTCTGTAAACTTTTCCTTCTTTTATTTTCCCCGATGTTTTGCAACCTGAACTTCATGCTGCTTCAGTGCTGCATGTGGGGTGGCCTTTGCTTTATGGGAAGACTGCCGTTTTGCCTTGTCCTGGCTGTCTGTCACGGCCTGCTGCCCGTTCACCCCCTCTTGCACACGTGCCAGGGATCATTCCTGGAGGGACAAGTGTTGCTGTCAGATCCCAGTGAGACCTTGCTCCCAGTCATTGTTTTGTCTGTGATCCTTGGGGAGAAGAGTGTCCGGCTATAGGTTTTTCTGAAGGAGAAGCCACATGGTGCTTCGAAAGGAAAGTCTTTTGCAGACTGGGGCCTGTGACAAGCAGGAGAGGCTGGCACTGGAGTCTTGAGTGAGCGCTTTGACACACCGAGTCACAGCCCATTATCACTTGTTCTGGTGTCAAAACAATGCAGCAGTTTGAACTGCAGCTCAGCTCACTCCTGCTGTCACACAAGCTCCCTCCTAAGTCATTAGAGTGCTGGCATGGACTCCTTCCGGATCAGTCAGAGATGCATTAGGAGAGGGGGAAGTATTTATTAATTCAATTTAATAAGTGACTATTAATCATCTGCTGTGTATCGGGCATTGCCCTGGGGCGGGGGGTGGATGGGGAAAGAGGAGAGTTCCTGTACCAGTACAACAAGATCCCTGACCTGAAGGTGCCCTTGCCCACGAGAGCACACAAGTACAGTGGCTATCGTGGAGACAAAATTGCTTTGAAAATTCAAAAGAGGGAGAAATCTCATCAGATTGAAAGGATCAGTTTAGATGGATGAGGGAGGTGATGTGTGAGAGGGGCCTTGACAAGACTGCAAGATTTTGATGGGCAGAGAGAAGGTGAGACAGACAGTTGGCAGTGAGTTCTGCTTGGCTGGCATGCAGGATATGTTTAAGAGGTATCAGGACTCAAGAATCTATTGTAAAGTACCTTGGATGCCACACTAAAAAGTTAATGTTTTATTTAGTGGTCTCCTGCTTGAGACCACCACTGAAAGGGTTTGAGTCAGTGGAGTGACATGTTAGGAATATGTCAGTCCTTATTAAAAGGTTAGCTTAGGTATTAATCAGTTAAGATTGCAAGTGACTATATGTAGCAGAAACTCTTCAACAGTTGCTTAACCAAACAGGGGTTTTATTTGTCTCATGTAGGTGACCAGCGCAGCATCTTCGCAATGCCGCCAGGGGCCTGGACTCTGGCTGTCTCCCTGGCATCTCTTATGATTGAAAAATGGCTGCCGGATCTCCAGATATCCAGTTGAGATTCCAGGCAGGAAGAGGGTAGGGAAAGAAGAGCAGAAGGTCAAATGCCTCTCGTGAAGCTCTGCCTTTATTATTCTGGAATGGACAGCCTTCCTTAAGACTTTGTCTTTATCTCAGTCTCAGGACTAGAGAGCCTGGGAAATCAAGTTTTTTATTTGACACAATGATGCTCAGAAAAAAAAAAAAAAGGGATTCTCTAGTAGGAAAAGTAGATATTGGGTAGGTAAGGAGCACTGTTGGCCACTGCTTGTTTGTGAATCTATCGTGGGAAATCAGAGAAGGCAGAGAGCAGAGGGGCAGAAAGCTAACCGTGCCAGCAAGGAGTCCTGATTAGATTCAGAGAAAATAATCTCAGAGAGCAGTTTCCATTTTAGGTTTGTTTAATGAAAGAATATGGGACAATGAGTTAGGAAAACCAGGCTTTAGCTCTGGCATCATTATTAAACATGCATGTGTTAAGAGAAGCTACTTCTTTGAACCTCAGTTTTCTTATCTATAAAATTGGGGACTTCAAAGCCTGTAAGCCAAAAGCTGTGATGCTAAGAAAAGATTACATATGTGCCTTGGAGTACTATTTTCAGATTAAACACTGAGTAAGTTATAAAAATAAACATATAGATTATGAGAAGATATACATTTTATTAAAAAATGTTTTCTCCTAATTTGAGGAACCAAAGAACTAGCAAACATATTTCATGTATTAATTTGAAATATATTAGCTAAAAAAAATTCTGTAATATTCCTTGGCACTGGTGTTTTCTGTTACCAACTAAACAGTACTTGTATTTATTTACTGTAAAAGAAGTAAGAGAGAACAGATTCATCCCTAAGCCCCTGCTCCAACAGGATTATTTATAATGTGACAACTTATTACACCCCTTTCCTGATAAATAGCTCAGCTACATTCTCCATGTATTTTACAGTTTCATCTGGGGCAGTTTGTCCCCTACAAAGTGAAGATACACAGTTTTTATTTATTTCTCATCTGTGACTTGTCCCCATTAGGGAGGCTTTTTTTTTTTTTTTTTTTTTTTTTTTTTTTTTTTTCTTCCTACTCTACGCCTGATTTCCTTCTCAAATCATTGTGATAAAAGACTGGCTCATATGTGTCCACATTGTTTTAATATGGAGGGAGATACAAAGAAATAGAAAATATGACCACTACCTTTGGGGGACTTATTGCTTAGCTGGGGAGAGAAGACAAAGACACATAGAACAAATAACAGCACAGAAGACAAAGTAATGCCGTGCTGAAGTGATGCTTTAGTCTTTGTGTGCTGTGCATTCAGTAGGGGTGTGTGGTGAGGGGTTCCTTCCCCTGCCCAAGGGCAGCCTCTCTCCTTGCTCCTTCCGTTGCTGACTCTCTCACCTTTTTTTTGGGATTATGCTTTATCGTTTGTCCCCAGAATTCTTGTGTCTTTTATTTCTCATACTTTATTGGCTGCTTCTGTTTGTAATACAGAAGTGCTCGGTCAAGACTACTGCAGACAAAACCAGAAATTCTTAATATTTGCTTCCTGACTCAGGCTACCACCATATTTTATATCCTCCTTGTTAAATACTTTCTAAGTATGCATCACTCTGACCTTACAATCTAGCTCTCAGTTGCCTCAGATAGCTTCACACTCCCCAGTCAGTAGTGCTTTTCTGTTCATCAGAGTTTGGGCCTGGCAGTCAGGCTCCGATCTTCCTTTTAATTCCCTTCAACCATGTGACTCCTCGAATTCCCCACCCTCATTCAGAGCTGAATTTGCCGTAGTTTGTCAAATACCCCATATTTTTTTCTTGAATCTCTGTCCTTACACATTTTCTGAAATGCTTCCCCCTCTTCAATTCACCTGAGAAATGAAAGATACAATTACAATTAAGGTTATCAGCCTGGGAGGATCATCCCCTATCCCACTGTTCACCAAATAACATTAGTTACTTTCTTCTTTATGCCCCATAACACTTATCTTTGTAACAGTAGTTAACATAGTGGGTTATCATTTATCTGTTTACTTATCTCTTTTCTCCCTGTTCTGTGAGTTATTCTAGTCTAGGGACTAGTCCTGTCCACACCTACGACTTGCCCTACAGTCCAGACTGCACTATAACCATTATAGTGATGAAAGCACTAGCTTTGGAGTCACACGTTAGGGATTCATACATTGATTCTGTCACTTGCTTGTTTTGTGACATTGGGTATGTATGTTGACCTCCATGAACTTCACTTTATCTGTACATAAAAATAACATCTACCCTCATAATGTTGTGAGGAGAAAAGACTTCCAAACAATGTTCATAGCGTAGTTCCTAGAACATGGTAGGTATTCATATTAAAATAGTATTTGTTGAAAAAATGTTAATAAATAGAGCAATATTCATTTGGTGGTAATACTCTCTCCCTCTTTTTCACTTCTTGTTTGAAGGTAAATATAAGCAAGGAAAGTTAAGAGGGATCGTCATGCATAGATAGATGTACTTGGTGAGTTTCTGGATGGTACATTCTACTTGTTAGGATGGAGTTAAGTTTTAAGTGAGAGTGGGAGGACAAAGATGAGAGGTGAATTTTTTTTTTTTTCCCCGGACATAGTGACTTGGAGAGAACATGTCACAGGTGGCAAAGGAAACTTTGTTAGAGAGTGAAAAAGGAATGTATGTGGCAGAGGAGAGTAAATGATTCAGTGTGATTTGTATTTGATACATAGTAGTATTGTCCAAATGAGATTCTTATCATGAGAAAGAAACTACCCAAGATTAATGAATGCCGTGTATTAGCAATTACTACTTGGGCTTCTTTAATTGGGAAAAAAATTTCAGGTGTCTGTGATCACTAATGGAGCTTTAGAAGTAGAGGCAAAAGGGAATTTTATGACTTTAAAAAAAAACTATTTTTATATTTACAAAGGTGAATGTAAATGTTTTACCAGACCATAAGTGTATGTTTTGATCTACTTTTACACTTATTAACTGCTTAGTTATAGTAGGAAAATTCATCATAGGTTTTAACACTTGCTTTTATGATACCCTTATGATGTCATTCCTGTGTAGTACATTGCATTAAAAAATAGAGTGACCACCTGAGCAGACTGTTAAAATAATGGAGCATTCATTCTTCTTGAACTGAAGTCTAAATATTCTATAAAGTTATAGTAGCATGCACTGCTAGGGCAACGTTTCAGAGTTGTGGTCTCACCTCAAGATTGGAGATTGGTAAAGACATTAATTACCAGCATTCTTTGTCCAATTTTTTGTGAAGAAGCAAGGTTTGCAGATGATACTGGAAAATATGGAGTTCTGATAAACGAGGCACAAATATAGTCCTGTTCTAATTGTGAAGTTATCTGTACTAAGGAATAGGTGATCAGTAATATCAGTTTAACTCAAATACCAATTGAGACAAGAAGACTCTCCCCGAGGAACAATGACGCATTTTACAATGTGGCCACAGAATTTAGCATGGTTGATCCCAGCTGTCTCAAATATCATTAAACTAATCTCAGAGTCTCGGATTAGATGTGGCTGACCCAAGTGTCCTTTCAGGTCAGAGTTCAAGGAGTTCTGCTTAACTTTCTGGGAGGAGGAGCAGGGAGAAGAATCTGTGCCCGATATTCCTTTAAACAAAGGTTTTATTCTGTAGTGCTTTTTAAGATCCCTCAAATAGCCTGAACTGCTAAACTAACACACACACAAAAAGGCAGTTTGTGATCTCTAGAATAGTCTGTTTGCACAGGTTATTAATCACTCTGGGCTGTGATGTATACAGACCAAAAGAAAAAAAAAAAGTCTGATGGTGGGGGGCAGTGATGGAGTGATGGGGAGCCATGTTGAACTTCCTCCCTTCCTCATTCTTTGTTGATTTATAATTAAATCCAGACTTAGCAGGAGTATCATTACATTGTGAAGATGAGCTAGAAACTCTTTTCAAGTTAAATTTCTTAACATTACCCCCTGCAGTAGAAAGGGCATTCACACTGTGACCAATCTTTAAAAACAAAACAATGCTAAATAGTGCTTACATATTCCAAGCAAAGATTCCTTCTTCAGAAAGACTTGGCATTTGTTGAGTGGTGTTATGACACCATGGTATAGGAAAAAAAAAACTTGTCTTGGTTTTTTTTAAAGTAAGGTGTTGAAAATATAAAGTAGGCAGCATACTTTAGCCATGATAAAATGTTAATTCACCATCTTGTCCATGGAAAAAGCTGTTCCTTCAGTGAAGTTGTATTAACTATGCAATATCTTGCAGACAAATATTGCTCTAGAAAATGTTGGAGATTTGCGGCTGGACGTGGTGGCTTATGCCTGTAATCCCAGCACTTTGGGAGGCTAAGGCAGGCGGATCACCTGAGGTTGGGAGTTCAAGACCAGCCTGGCCAACATGGCAAAACCCCGTCTCTACTAAAATTACGAAAACAAATTAACCAAGCACGGTGGCACATGCCTGTAATTCCAGCTACTCAGGAGGCTGAGGCAGGAGAATCACTGGAAACTGGAAGGTGGAGGTTCCAATGAGCTGAGACCAGCCTGACTAACATGGAGAAACCCTGTCTCTACTAAAAATACAAAATTAGCCAGGAGTGGCGGCGCATGCCTGTAATTGCAGCTACTGAGGAAGACTGAGGCAGGAGAATTGCTTGAACCCGGGAGGCAGAGGTTGTGGTGAGCCAAGATGGCACCATTGTACTCTAGCCTGGGCAAGAAGAGCGAAACTCCATCTCAAAAAAAAAAAAAAAAAAAAAAAAAGAAAAAAGAAAATATTGGAGGTTTACACATGATCTAAATTCAGCTTTCTAATTATTATTTTCTTTAATTTCTGTTTTATATCATCATGCCCTCTTCTCTACTGAAGTATAAATCACCATTAATATGACATAGCTGAGTAGTGTATAGGAGTGTCTGTGAAAAGAGAAAAACTAAATGGCTGTTGGGATTATTGTTGAGCCATAAAACATAATTAAAGATATCTTTTCCCACTCCCTCATTGTGTTCAGTGCTCTCCTCCATGACTTCCATGGTGGAGCTTGATCCAGCCTTTGCTTGGCTACTTCTAGAGATGAGGAGCTCACTTTTTGGTGAGGCTGTAGACATCACCATTTGCTCTTGTTTTACTATTTCTAGGGATTGTAAAGGAAATCATCTGGAATGTATACTGATACAGTTCTTTTTTTTACAACTCGGATATTTGGAAACTAAGATCGTGCCCTCCCTCTTTTTTTTTTTTTTTTTTTTTTTTTTTTTTTTTTTAGTAGGCTGAACAACCACAGTGGTCTTTGTATACATTTGGTCTCTTTTCTCTCCTTTCATGTTGTATTAGGTTGGTGCAAAAGTAATTGCAGTTTTCAATACCTTTCAATGGCAAAAACCGCAGTTACTTTTGCACCAGGCTAATATATCACCCTTCTATCTGGTTGCTCATGGTCTCTCTGAAACTAACTTATCTCATCACCTCATTGAGGTCTTGACTTTCTATAAATGCATTAACTTGTTTTAGCAGATGTTCACAATAGTGGCTTATATTAAGTCATCTCAATGTAATCGTTTGTTTTGTTTTTGTTTCCTGTTTCACATAAATTTATGCAAGGTCAAAAATTGTATGTATACATATATAATTTAAAAAATAATTTAATATATTCTTATTAAGTTCTGTTTTATTTTATATAGTCAAGGGTTATAGCCCATCGTTTTGAATCCAAATCATATTATCAACTATATTAACCTTGCAAAATCTACAGATTTTATAAGCATCTTCATCCAACTCATTGGTAAAATGTTGAATAGGCAGGGCCCAAGATAGTACTCAGTGTGTAACCCTGAAGACCACCTTTCAGGCTGTTAATTTTAAGACTAGTTATTCAACAAGGCATGAACTATGGAACTACCCTGTTAGGTCCACGAAGTTATCGTGAAAGGCTTTCTCACATATTTTTGCTGTTCCCGTAAGTCTGATAAAAGGACAGGCTCGTGGTTTGGCGTTACATATGTGGACTGAACTTTTTTACTTTTTAATTTTTGAACTTTGAGTGAAAGTTTTACTTGTTCTGGAATTTCTATTCGTTCATGATTTTATTTATTTATTTATTTTTACCATCGGATATCGCTTCTATGCATTCCTTCCGTACCCTGGAATGTGAATCTCTAGGTCAGGAGGTTTACACTCATTTACTGCAGCCAGATATTCTTTTAAGATTTTATTTTCTATATTACCTCCCAGGGCTTTCTTAGCCATTGTTCTAGCATTTCCAGTTTGAAACTTCTTTTGGTCTAGCAGATAAAATAGAAATAGGTGGGTAATTGGGTAGTTTTGCCTCCACTTTCTTTATATTTTTACATGACATCATCTCCCACAAGCAGTTGTCCTATGTTTTTCTAGATCATCATTAAGTTCCTGACTTCACTTAATAACTTTGTCGAAGTTAGCAGGTTTCACATATCTTAGATCTCCTGGGCTGTAACCTCTTTGATAAGGTTCTTAGAGATTCCTGCTTGTTTCTCTGCTTCATTTTCAATAATAGTTACCTAGTCTTAATAATTTAAGATCATGAGATAATTTTCAGATCCTGGCCTCACCTCTTATTAGGGCATCTGACCTCAGGGAGTTACTTAACTTTTCTATGTTTCTTTCTTTTCTTTTTTCTTTTTCTTTTTATTTATTTTCTTGAGACAGAGTCTCGCTCTGTCACTCAGGCTGGAGCACAGTGGTACCATTTCAGTTCACTGCAACCTCTGCCTCCCGGGTTCAAACGATTCTCCTGCCTCAGCCTCCTGATAATTTTTTTGTATTTTTGGTAGAGATAAGGTTTCACCATGTTGGCCAGGCTGGTCCTGAACTCCTGACCTTAAGTGATCTGCCCACCTCGGTCTCCCAAAATGCTGAGATTACAGGTGTGAGCCGTTGTGCCCAGCCAACTTTTCTATACTTCATGTGTAAAATAAGATAAGAACCCTCCTTACTTTAAGGCAGTTTTAAGGATTAATTGAGATATTATTTTAATGATAAGTGGCATTGTATACAATGAATGTTACTCTTATTACTATTATTTCTTATGATGATGCCCACTCATCTTCTTTTTCGTAATTGTGATCATACGAATATTTCCACAGCTTCGCAACTCTTTTAAACCATCTCCCCTAACATGATTTCATCTATGGAATCACACCCATTTTTTTTTTCAGCTTTTCAATGTCATTTCCTAAACTGTAAAATATATACCTTCTCTCAGAATGCCCTTTTTGTACCCTTCAGAAGAAGTGGTCTTTGGTACCTCAGAGACTCCTATGGTTTCATGTCTCTCAAAAGTCTATTCTTCTGATTTAAGCCCAGCGTAGTTCACCTTCATAAAGGTATTTATTATATTATGCCTTCCATGATGAGTACTATAAGCCAAATGACTATGGGGGCAGCCTCCAGCTCTTAGAAGGCTCTGTTGAAACCTCTGTTTTTCTGGTGGGATAGATTCTCCATGGAAAATGCTGATATTTCACTGGATTTTCTCACAAAGGACTGCATATTATACAAAAGAAACATATTAACATATAGGGCTTGGAATTTAATAGATTTAGGGAAAAATAAATAAAAATTGTGGAAACAAAATTATAAAACTGTAAGGTTTCACAGTGTTTCCATTTTAACTTTCTACCATGTTTAGGTGTGTTATTTATAAAGATTCTGCCTGGTTTTTATCTATGGTAAGCAGAGAATAATAATAATAGAATCATCCTTTGGTATCCAGGGGGATTGGTTCCAGGACTCATTTGAATACCGACATTATCAAGGATGCTTAAGTCCATCTTACATAAAAGGGTATAGTGTTTGCCTATTACCTCCTCCTGTATACTTTAAATAATCATCTCTAGATTGCTTATAATACCTAATACAGTGTAAATGCTATGTAAGTGTTATACTATGTTTTTATTTATATTTTTTTATTGTTGCATTATTATTATTTATTTAAAATTTTTAATCCAGGGTTGGTTGAGTCTGTGGGTCTAGAACCCATGAACTGAATGAAGACCCACTCCACTTACCTTGGACCATGCAATATTCATATAATCAAGCATTCCTAAATTTTTGGAATTTCTAAATAAGAATGGATTTGAGAGAGTTTGTCCCTGAAGGTTTTTTCTTTCTTTTTTTTTTTTTTCCTTTTAAAAAACTATGTATAACCAGAAATAAGCATGTGGAGTTTGATTTCTTTACCATGAATAATTGTACTAAAATATTTCTAGGACATGTTCTAAGTTTACAGTTATATGTGTGAAGGTTCAGAGAACACTTTTGAGGAAACTGTTTTCCTTTTCCTTGAAAAAGTATAGTGGTGGAGTATTCCCCATACACCCTCCCAAAAAATGCAGCTCCCTTTTCTCCACCCATCATTTGCATTTGCCCTCCAGCCTTTCTCTCTTTCCCTCCAGGGCACACACCTTATTCTTGTAGTTCCTTGGGTCAGCCTGCTTGGCTGGAGGGTGCTTCTTTAAGTACAGATTCTTGGACTCATATAAACCTAGTGAATTGGGTCCCCTGGTGGCAGACCCCAGAATCTTCATTTTTCTCAAGTTCTTTATGGGGGAGTCTCACGTCCCCAGATTTTGAGAGCCACTGCTCAAGTCCATTTGTCATTGGCTTCTATTATGTCTGATGAAACCAATATTATGCAGAGCTCTTTCTGAAGTGCTTTGTTGTTGAACAGGCTGCTGGTGGGCCAGAACAGATTGTCACCATGTAAATGAGGAGTCAAGGGACATAATTTTATGGGCTCACACCTATCTCTTAGCCAAAGACATTTCAGGTTAGTTGTTTGCCTGTACTGGTAAAGGAATATAGTCTCATTTGAACTGGGACAACCCTAGTTCTGGGTACATTCTGTGGTATTATATTTGCCAACTCACATTCAGCCCATGCATTTATAATTACTCAACTGTTTCCATGCATTGAGTCATTGCAGAAAAGCCTCTTCTTTGTAGAAGCTCATTAAGATTTCAGCTGCTAACAGATTTTATTTTACAGTTCCAGCTTTCATGATATTAAGATATGGAGATTTGGGCTTCTGGGAGGGGTTATTTACAAGTTTAAAGCTCTTAGGAGCATCACAGTGTTTTTAAGGGCATAACCAGAAAGGAAAATAAAAAGGGTAGTCTGGTGTTCTGATTGATGTGATATGATACTTTGGAAGCAAAAATGTTAAATGCCGAATTGCTTTTTAAAAAATTGTTACTTATTTGTGATCTATGTGCCTTTTTTTTTTTTTTTTAAATCAGCCTTTGGTTTAAAACAATGTTTTTATAAACGTTGTTTATTTTTGGCATCTAAAAAGACACATAACCTTAAAGCAATACTCATAGGGTTCATACTTTTTAAATGAATATACTTTCCTTATGCTAAGAATATATGGTAAATGAATAATCTCTGATTTAAATGATACATTTTTTTTTTTGCATGGTTGCACTCAGAATTATACTGTGCCATTTTATATCTTTTATTGTTCTTCCCCATGGTATGTTAAAACTTTTAAATAATGTGCACTATTTTAATTACAGTAAGAAATCATTAACTGAGAGTTACTGGTTATGTCAGTTAGAGGTGCCACTTATATTTTGTCTTCTATCTGTTAACATAATAATCATTCGTTAGGCACGCTACAAAGAGAACTTAAGCTACATGAGAAAGAGTAGGTCCACATCGGGAGTCAGGAGTGCTGGCCCCCGTGATGGCTGCTTTCATGTGAAAGGCCTTGCCTCTTTTCTTGACATGATATTACCATTGCTTTCACTGAGGAAGCATTGGCTACATGTCCCCTTTGGCAGTCATCTTGAGTATCTGAGAGTCTTCCTCATCCAGTGAAGTCCTCCATACAGCGTTTAGAGGCCTTTCCTCTTGCTTTGCCTTTCTTCAGCATCTGCACGTGGATTATTTACTTGCTCATTTGTTCCTGGTGTCTTTGTATTACTTGCTCTTTTTCCAGCCAGGAATAATAAACACCTTATTGACAGATTGACTTCTGATTCTCTGTGTCCTCCTTGTCAGGTTGGTATCCTGCCATCCCAGAAGGCACTGTGTAGATGTTTGCTAAATAGACGGTTGAATAGAGGAGGACTTAATTTTTGCTAACCGACCAGATTGATTTAATTTGTTGGTGTTCCAATCCAGCCACTTTGAATATCAAGGCTTTCTTGCTTAATATCCTTTTAGGCAACATTATAACTGTTCATGTTTCTATATAAAGATTTCTAAATTGGAGGGTTTCTCATCCGAAAATAGTCAAGAATTTATTTAAAAATGAGATTTTTGAATGCAGATAGCTTCCTTTTTGCGTGTAGGTTGCTTTGCTTTATTTGCAAGGAAAGCACAGCGATTTAAAATTAATAAACACAGCCATTGTAGGAAATATAAAAAAATACGAAATGGTGTAAAGGATAAAATAAAATTCCCCCTTGGTGTTACCTGTGACCCAAGATACTTCTTACGTTGAAAATTTTGCTGATAAAGTTAAAATCCACTTTATGCCCCTCATAGTCTCTTTTCCTTCTTTCCTTATAGGCAATTGGCTATCTATATATCTTAGTTTTTCACTTAATATTACAAACATTTTGTCATGGCATTAATTTTTAATCCTTTTGTAATGACTGATGGTGTGAGTATAACATAATTTACAGAACCATTCTGTTGGTTTTACACGGGTTGTTTAGAGTTTTAAAAATATTATCAGTGACTCTTTAATAAACATTTGTGGGTGTCATTCTATGTTTTTGATTTATTAACTAGGATAATGGACAATCATTTTAAAAGTCTGCATTCTATGCCCGTTGACAAATTTGTGATTGATCTTCACTGACATTTAAGGTGTTAACACTGTCAAATTTCAGGTTTTAAATTTAACTTAGTTTTCTTGTTATTACAGTTAACCTGGACTTAGAGTATACCTGTTTCATTAGAATTTGAGCTGATGAAGAGCTTCATTGTCCTGATTGAATGGTCAGACTGAGGGATTTATAAAGCCTGCCTGAAATGACAAGACTGTTAGATCTGAGTATTCTAAGATATTCGTCATTTAAAACTCATAGCATTGATATTTTTAAATGTCTTGTGAAATATGTTCTGCTTACAAAAGAATATAAGTAATATATAATGTATATGTTTAGTATTAAATAGTAAGTAATAAAACAAAAACCTTTGTACCTACCACTCTGCTTAGGAAAGAGAACATTATTAGTACCTTTGAAACTTTCATGTTTCCTTTAATGCAATTGAATTTTTAATGCCAAGGAGCTCAGTGATAATGGATCAAATTTTTTATTTTATTTTATTTTATTTTGAGACGGAGTCTTGCTCTCACGCCTAGGCTGGAGTGCAGTGGTGCAATCTTGATCTCGATCTCAGCTCAATGCAACCTCCACCTCCTGGGTTCATGCGATTCTCCCGCCTCAGCCTTTCGGGTAGCTGAGATTACAGGTACCAGCCACCATGCCTGGCTAGATAATGTATCAAATCTTTTTTTTTTTTTTTTTTTTTGAGATGGAGTCTCGCTGTGTCGCCCAGGCTGGAGTGCAGTGACGTGATCTTGGCTCACTGCAACCTCTGCCTTCTGGGTTCAAGTGATTCTCCTGCCTCAGCCTCCCGAGTAGCTGGGACTACAGGTGGGTGCCACTACACCCAGCTAATTTTTGTATTTTTAGTAGAGATGGGGTTTTACCATGTTGGCCAGGATGGTCTCAATCTCTTGACCTCATGATCCACCCACCTCGGCCTCCCAAAGTGCTGAGATTATGGGTGTGAGCCACCGTGCCCAGCTGATAATGTACCAAATCTTGAGGAAGATTTGGAAGTGTCTGATTTTTTTCACCTGTACTGCTTCTACCTGGTCCAGGCGGCCCTCCCTTATCACCTGGCTCACCGCAACAGCCTCGTAGCTGATATCTCTGCCTTTCGCTTCTGATCCACTTCAGGGCAGACTCCCCCAGTAACCTGAATGATGACTTAAATACAGAAACTAAATAATGCCATTTATCTGCCTAAAACCCTTCCTGGGTTTTCTGTTTAATTTAGAATGAAATACAAATAACTTGCCGAGATCTGCAAAGTTCTTTCTAATCTGTTCTGATCTGCATCTGCAGCACTTACTCTCCAAGCTTACTCCCAGTCATGTTGGCCCTCTTTGAATTTCTCAGCCAAGCCCAGCCTTTCTTGTTTTATGATCATCATACTTCCCCCCCCCCCCCATATTTCTGCCCAGCACCCTCTTTTTACCACTCTTTGCAAGGGAGGTTATTTATTTATTTATTTATTTTTTATCCCTTGGGCCGTTTTCCCTGACTACCTGATTATTCTTTCTTATAACATCCTATTATTTTCTTTCTTTCTTTTTGTTTTTTTTTTTTTTTTTGAGACAGAGTCTTGCTCTGTCACCCAGGCTGGAGTGCAGTGGCACCGTCTTGGCTCACTGCAACCTCTACCTCCCAGGTTCAAGTGATTCTCCTGCCTCAGGCTCCCTAGTAGCTGGGATTACAGGTGCCTGCCACCACGCCTGGCTAATTTTTTTTTTTTTTTTGTATTTTAGTAGACACTGGGTTTCACCATGTTGGCCAGGCTGGTCTTGAACTCCTGACCTCGTGATCTGCCTGCCTTGGCCTCCCAAAGTGCTGGGATTACAGGCGTGAGCCACCGTGCCCAGCCTCATCCTATTATTTTCATTCCTGGTACTTGTTACATGTTTAATTATATCTTTTCTTATTGGTGAGACTAAGTAGACCTAAGTTTCATGAGTATAGTCACCATGTCGATCTTTTTCACCATGTCTAGCCTGGATAAATACCCCAGAAATGTTAAAATGAATGGATGAATGAGAAAGTGTAGTGATAGAGAATATTAGCATGACACAGCTTTTTATGTTCAAAAGATATATGTGGGATTTTTGGGTCCAACAAAATACACCTGATTGAATTAGTTGAATCAGGCCTACATCCCTGGACCTCCTTTTGCCTGCCACACTTGTTATTTTTAATTCTTACTGACTCATTTGTTAAATATAACCAATGTAGGTTAAATAATCAATTGGAGATTTCTCAGGTATTTAAGACAGAAAGACTTAAGCAGCCTAATGTAGAAGAGATCTTGGTATAGTGAAACGAATGTGGGCTTTGGAGTCAAAAATATGAATTTAAATAGTTATTGTGCCTGTTAGCTGTGTAATCTCGAAAAACTGTCCCCTGGTGTTCTCATCTGCAAAATGTGGTGATAACACCTACCTCATTGGTTTGTTGTGAAAATTAAAGGATGTTAAGCCCTAGCTATGTGTTTGCCACAAATAGACTCTTCATTCATGATATTATTATCATTGTCTTATCGTTATTATGTAAGTGCAAATAGCAAATAGTTTCATCATTTTTTTGCGTTTGGTTTTTGCTTCATCTCTAAAATGGGGATCTTACTTTAAAGGAATAATGTGAAGATTAAATGACATAATGTATAAATGTGTTGATGGCACAACACCTAGTGCAACTCTACCTGGCTCATAGTTGACCCTCAATAAATATACATGGCTAATAACAATAACAGCATAAAAGAATTGGTATCATATTACTTGGTGGCAATTTGGAGACTTTAAATTCTAGGTATTCATTTGCCAAATATTTATTGGATGTCTGTTTTATGCCAGGTGCTCAGTTCAGTGCTAGAGCAACAAGGAGGTCTAAGATGGAGCTCTATTGAGTAGCCTGCATTTTAATGAGGAAAGGAGATTTCACATGAATTACATAGTTATTCACCCCATGAGTAAATACAAAGTGCGGTGAGATTAATTCTCTTGGAGGGAATAGGAAAAGCGCTATTCTCTCAGGAAGTACTGTTTGAGTTGGGTCTCAAAGGCTAAGCAGCATTCTTCAGAGGATAAGAAATACCTTGTTCTGAGGAAGATAATATGAGTTTTGGAGTCAGGCAGACTTGGATCCCAGTGTCTGCCATTTAACATCCTTGTAAACTTAGGCAAGTCATCTATTCTAACCTAAAATGGAGACGTTAATATCTATATTGATGTAGTTTCAGTGTTGTCCCTGCCTAAAACTCACATGGAGATGTAATCACCAGTGTTGGAGGTCGGGCCTGGTAGGGGGTGATTGGATCGTGGGGTGGATTTCCGACTTCTGTTCTCTCAATAGTGAGTGAGTGAGTAACCATGAGATCTGGTTGTTTGAAAGTGTGTGGCACCTCCCTGCTTCTCTTGCTCCTGCTCCCACCATGTGAGCTGCCTCACTCCTCCTTTGCCATCCACCATGAATGTAAGTTTCCTGAGGCTTTCCCAGAAGCTGAGCAGATGCCAGCATCATGCTTCCTCCTGTACAGTCTATGGAACGGTGAGCCAATTAAACTTTTTTCTTTATAAATTACCCAGTCTCAGGTGTTTCTTTATAGCATTGTGAGAACAGACTAATATATATATATCATAGGATTTTTGTGAAAATTAATACAATGACAAAGTGTCTGGCATGTAGCAAGAACTTACAAATGCAGAGTCTTTGCAATCACCTGGAAAACACTCCTCTCCACACTAGGAAATTACAAAATGACTTTCACTCCCAAGAATTCATAGTTCTATGTCTTTACCTGATCAAACATGAATTTCTTCTACTTTGTAAAATCTTTTTAATTTAATTTAATTTATTTATTTTTCTGAGACAAGGTCTGGCTCTGTCACCCAGGCTGGAGTGCAGTGGCAGGATCTTGGCCCACTGCAACCTCTGCCTCCTGAGCTCAGGCCACCCTCCCACCTCAGTCTCCCGAGCAGATGGGACTATAGGTACACACCACCATTCCTGGCTAGTGTTTATATTATTTTGTAGAGATGATATTTTGTCATATTGCTCAGGCTGGTCTTGACCTTGTGAGCTTAAGGGACCTGCCCACCTTGGCCTTCCAAAGTGCTGGGATTACAGGCATGAGCTACTGTGCCCAGCCTAAATCTTACCTGTATCTTTATCTTTAAAAGTTCAAAGATTGGCTGTTCATCACCACTTCAAATTCAATTTATTAGAAGATTTACTTAGCTCATAGGAATCACTCTTTTACCCACTGTTAGAAAAAATAGTCTTCATTCTGTGAGTCTTTATTTTTTTATTTCCCTACTTGTCAAACCTGTTGAATCTTCTAAGATTCTAAACAAGAAATCAGTCATTTTGGCTCTTTATTGTGTTTACTCTTTATAACATCAACAATAATAGTAGTTTACATTTGGTTAAATGTTTAAAACTTATAGTGAACCCGAATTCATATTACCTAATTTAATGTCCTCAAAAACCCTTTGAGGTGGAGGCCATCATCATCTTGTTTACAGATGAGGAGAACGAGAGGCACTGAGTGTGGGTGACTTGGTCCTGTGATTCTAATTCAAAACTTTATACTGTAGGGGAGGAAAAACTTAATGTTTTCTTCTACCCCCTAGAGCTCTTCTCCACCCAGGACCCTATAAATTGAATGACAAAAGACAGATTCAGAAGAGGAAACAAATAGAAGTTTATTAACGTGTGCATCTGTATCTGCTTCTCAATTGTCTTTAACTCAGAATAATCAATATGAGAAACAGCACATTTTTGGGGGTTGTATTCTGCTACCTGCTTTTCTGTTTTTCACATCTGCAAATTCTGTTGTTTTCTCCAAGGTTACCAGTGCTCATCCTCTTTTTGTTTTTTCTCTCTACTGCAGTAGTCTTTAGTTCCTGTGTGGCCCAGGTTATTCAGCAGTTCCCTATGACCCAGATTCTCTTGTTTAGAAAACATGTGTCTGTTTTTTTATTGGTAGATTGGTATTTCTTAATCATGTATTAATAGTCTACATTGGCTTCTCATTGCCCTGAGAAGCAACTTCAGGATCCTCTTACCTTCTTCCCCCAAACCACTAGTCACTCTTTATTTCCTGTTTTTAATTCTATCATCCTGACAAGGTGAATGAAATGTACTTAAAATGTAACTTATTTAAGGTGGAACCATTTCACTTGTAACATTCTTTTGTCCCATAGCACTCTGCTAAACTACTAGCTTTCATATATCTTTCTGTTTTGTTTGTTTGTTTTTGAGACAGTTTCTCTTTGTCGCCCAGGCTGGAGAGCAGTGGTCTCGACTCACAGTAAACCCTGCCTCTGGATTTAAGTGATCCTCCCACCTCAACCTTTGGAGTAGCTGAAAATCCAGCAGCACGCCACCATGCCTGGTTCATTTTTGTATTTTTAGTAGTAGTGGGGTTTCACTATAGTGGCCAGGCTGGTCTGGAACTCCTAACCTCAACTGATCTGCCCGCCTTGGCCTCCCAAAAGTACTGGGATTACAGGCGTGAGCCTCCGCGCCCGGCCATCTTTCATGTATCTTTCTAAAGCAAAAAAAGCCAAATTCTTCCATCATGGTTTCCTTTGGGACTTCTAGACCTACATTAACTCTGTTTTTTAAAATTACCTGATACACTTAGCTTTGTGTGTTTATTCTTTTTTCCCAAATTTTGTGTGGCTTATATTAGTTACTATTCATTATCGTTGAGTTATTTTTCAGATTCACCCATACTTGAACTGAATGACTTTGATTATAAATTCTTTGGATGTAAAGAGCGCTGTCACTTTAAATTATTCTATGACCAGCAGAAGCCAGTGTTGAGATGATAATGGTGATATTTAATATACTGTTTTTCTCTATTAGGCATATCATAGATTTAACAATAATTAGTAGATTTGGAGTCTCTGCTAGCTGCAGCCTTTTCCCAAATTCAAGGTATATTTCTATGTAGCATGTCTTCACAACACATAAAAACACTAAACTGAAATTAAAACTGATTTGAAAGTATACTGGAGAGGATTGTGAAGATCTATGAAAATACATGACTTTTTTTTAAACATTTGTGATCACTGCCTACTCCATTTCCTAGCACCTTTTATTTTGTTATTCTTCTTTAGGTAAACAGCCATTCAGGAAGATGGCTTGTGCAAAAGGAATGAAAATAAAGGCATGAAGGAAAATGTATGCACTAGCATCTCCTGTCTCTCCCTCTGAGATTTTATGTATGCTCCGATTCAAAAACCAGTTTAAAAATAAAAAAGATGAGGGCGGTTGCAATCTGCTTCATTTTATGCAGATTAGGTATGGCCCTCAGGCACCTGCCAAATTGCTAATATGGCCTTCCGTTGGGTCTGATTAGTGTGAACCCGGACCTTTTCCATTAAAGCAGAAATGAATTTGTTGGGAATAAGCTAACAACAAAAGTGATATTTTCACTAATAACCATGGGTCAGGTTACATTAGAGCAGTTTCTCAGTGCGTACCAGAGGCAGACTACCCTCAGTATTTATGATTTCCTCCATCCTCACTTGGGTCCTCCCTGAGGACATCATGGCTTTTAGAGACCAGGGGACTGTGACCTCCTTTTACACTGAAGCTACTTTGAGAGGTAATTTTCTTCTACATTCCAAATGCAAAATGTTACTCTCATTTTTGTAAAACACATCTGTAGGACTTATACTTGTAATAACAAATATCTTAAATTATCCAGAGTGAATGTTTATGTAAGGATATTCACTCTGGGCAATTGAATTTTTGGATAATTCCAATAGGCATTTTGAGTGCCCCTGGATGAAGCATTAATTATCTTCCAAAAAGATAATGGAGAAAAAAATATGGAACTATCAAGCATCTCTTATGACTCTATTAGAACACATTTTTAAGAAAATATTTTGATACCAATGATTGCATTTTGTGGGAAAAGAATTAGAGGTTTGTGTGAACTAAGTAGCAACTGGAAGTTCAAAAAGACAAACTGGGCCCTATCTGCAGATTTGGGTGCATAAAGACTTATACAAAGTAAAGTCAGCTTTGTCAGTTGCCTAATTTAGCCCATATTGAAAATTACTAGATCTTTAGCATGAGCAGTGTTTCATGTGACGTTATTTTGTAACCCAAATTATTTCTTGCCCATGGAGGAGTAAGAAACACATTTAACAGTTGACATTCTGCATCATCATGGACAGACCAGAGAGAGAAGTAGCTACACCCAAAATACATATGAAAGTATTTTATGTGGGTTTGCTTCACATTGAGTGGTTTATGGATGAATAAAAGATTTATTTTTAAAGGCCTTATTCTAATCTTTTATAAGCATTATTGAATGTACTACCCCAACCCAGTATTTTGTGTCTTCAAGTAATTTGATAGCAAGGGCAAGAATTGCAAAGCTTTTGTTTCTTATTTATTAATTTTATTTGGCAAAGTACAAATTAAACGCTAAAAGTATCTGTCACATAGATGTGATTGGGGAAGAAATTTATAATCATTTTTGGACTCTTACAGTTCTTAAAACATAATCATGTTTCAATATTATTATACAAGTACTTTTTTTTGAGTGTCTACTAAGTGTCAGACACCAGGCTAGCTTAGATGAATGAGGTGGTTTCTGGTTGATTATGACCAGTTTTGAGATGTATCCAAGTGTGCAAGAACCACAAACTGATAAAGAAATGTTCATGGGCATTTTAACTTAACAAAGATTTAACTTACCTTGACTCATACTGGAAACTGTTATCAGAATTTAAAAATTAATGACTTGCTCTTTATTTCTGGTACAAATTAATTTTAACGTAACATTGGGTAACTTGGTTAACTACTTTCTTCTAGTGTAGCAACATAATAATACCATGATAAACTTAAATGCCCAATTTCTTGATGGATTATTATAAGGTGCTTATGATAAAACAAGATTGAACAATTAAAAATGAGTAGAGGTAAACTGGGGCCCACTAAGGTAACATCAGTATCCAAAGGCTCATCTGTATTCAGAAAATTAGATATGAAGGAAATCAGTTTTATTGTAGTGAATATTTTCATGCTTTTCTCCACATGTGTTATAGAATGTGTATGTTAACAATGAAAGCAAAACAAAATAAAACAACATGAAAAGAGATTAAATGGATCTTTTTTTTTTTCTCATTTAAGTTAGTAGCCTAAGTGACTAAATATATTTTGATTTGTGATTTTCCTTCCTTTTAGGGGTGGGAAATTGATGGTGATATATTAGAATCAAACTGAAACACCACGTAAGTTATATTAAGGATGGTTGAATTAAAAAAAATCCACATGACACTTTAGCCCTTGGGGCCCCTTTGCAGGGTTTTATCTATTTTTATTTTTATTTATTTTTTTATTCATTTATTTACTTATTTTAGAGGCAGGGTCTCACTCTGTCAGCCCTCCGAGTAGCTGGGACTACAGGCACGTGCCACTACGCCTGTTTTTGTTGTTTTTGTTGTTTTTTTTTTTTTTTGCAGAGACAGAGTTTCTCTTTATGTTGTCCAGGCTGGTTTCCAACTCCTGGGCTCAAGCAATTCTCCCACCTTAGCCTCCCAAAGTGCTGGGATTAAGGGCATGAGCTATGGAGCCTGGCCCACAGCCTTGTTCTAAGAGAATGTAATAGAAATTTACAGTATTAGCTCTCATACAGTTCTTGCCACCTACTTATCTTTCTTACCGGGTGTTATATCTTAAAGCTCTGAATAAAAGTAAATCTTGTCTACATGTGGAGGATCTTCATAAATCAGTGATTTCTAGGGAATTTATTAATATTTATAATCATATAATTTTGGGATTTTTATACCTTGCTCCCAATTTTCAGCATCATACTTCCTGAGCAAATTTAATTTATTTACTTATGTGGTTTATGCTAGGGGCTTCATTGGTCATATGCAAATATATCTTTAAGAAGAGGGGATTACTTATTTGTGGAGGTATGTAAGCAATTTATTCTATTGGATACTACGCAAATGCAAAATTGATCTGAAAGTGTCTTGTCCTAATAATTGTGTTACTGTCTTTCATTAACATAAAAGTGTCCTGGGGAAAGTTACTCTTTAATAATTTTAACAGGAAGAACTAATGAACACAATTATATTTATTTAGATAGAGAAGTCCATTAGTAGTCGGTAAGCAGCAGCTTCTGTTATATTAGGAAGAAGTACAGTCGGCAGAATGATATTCAGTTTAAAAAAACCTGATTGAGCCATATTTTTTTTTCGGTTGATATGAAAGCCATTGTTGTTTTGCTCACCAACTGGCAGACCTTCAATTATCCTGAATTTAGAAGTTGTTCACTATACTTTGAAAGTTTAGAAATGAACCCTTCCTGAGAAACAAAAAGCTGGATGCTTGCCATTTTGTTTTTTTTAAAAAAAGTAGAACTTTAATGGCAGAAAAATCAATCTACCAATTCAGTGTTGACTTTATTTTCAGTTTTGAAGGCTTGATGTATTTTTAAAATGACAGTAATCAAGGCTACCATTATTAATCCCCAAAGTTTTGGGGCATCATTTTGATCTAGAATGGCAGAACTGCAAGGGGCCATGGAAATTATCAATAAATCTCTGGGACTGTAGTGGATTCCACAAGGTTTAGTTGAGGGTTTCAGCTATTGAGGCTTTTCTCTGTGCCTTTATCAGGTGTCTAGAACATCTCTTGGGCTAGTCTTCCTGGATATCCAGGGTACCAAGAGTAAGGGCACTCACTTTTCCACATGTTGGGAGTTGGCAGAATGCTGGGGAAGGGTCTGAGAGCACAAGGTAAACCTGCAAAGAAAACCGGCGCTGCCCACGGGCCATGGCACAGTGACCCTTCCAGCTTCATCCCCCCCACCCACTCCCTCCCTCCCTCCCTCCCTCCCTCCCTCCCTCCCTCCCTCCCTTCCTTCCTTCCTTCCTTCCTTCCTTCCTTCCTTCCTTCCTTCCTTCCTTCCTTCCTTCCTTCCTTCCTTCCTTCCTTCCTTATCTCTGAGCCTCTACCATCTGCCAGGCACCGAGTTATCTGTGGAACTTACAGTCTGGTGAAGAATAAAGGTGCCAAATATTTTTAAGTGCAGAGGCTCTCTGGGATCATTTGTAACAGGGCAGGTGGTCCCTGATGCCTTCTCTGATTGCGGACACTCCTACAGATGGCAAAGTGGAGGTTCAAAGAGAGTAAGTGGCCCCAGTCAGTAAGCTCGGACAAATTTCCTATCCTAGGGTCTTTGGACTATATCAGATGACTTGCCGTGTCAGCAGGTGACATTTTAGAAGATCCAAGTTTTTGCTTCTTTAAGTAAAGGGAACTTTCCCTTAAAAACATCCTAAAAAATGTAATGCTTACCTCTTTTATGTTGACTTACAATTCATTAATGCCAACATATGTTTATACAGCACTTTATAATTTTCAGTGCACTGTAACTCATGTTATTTTATTGTAATTACCATCTTGTGAGTCAGGCAGAGGAGTTTGTTTGTTTCTTGTTTTAGCTTTTAACTCCCCATTTTATAGAAGAGAAAATAGGGGCCCAGAGAGGGTAAGCGAGTTATCCACAGATGCAGAGCTGCATCCAACAGAGGGCAGATCCAGGATCTGGGATCTGTTGATTGCCAGGCTGTTGCTTTTCAAACAAAGGTGGGTATGCGACATACACACACACACAGTGTTTTAGGCATCCTCATTTTATGGGGCTGTAGCCAGAGTTGTTAGAACAAGTTAAATTGACATGACCTTTGCCTTTTGGTGGTTTATAGTCTAAATATGTTAAAAGAAAAAAGTTTCAAGTTTATTAATATACAAGAAACTATTTTTTTTTCCCTGGGGATTGTCTATTCAGCCTATGCCAAGTCCTTCACACTTAAAAGGAAATAAAACACAGTTACAGTGCACCTTAGCCCTACTTTCCTACTTATATGTCATAATGTTCCTCTTTCTCTTCAACAGTAATGAGATTTGCCAGTGAATTGAGGAATTGAAGGAAAAAAAAAGGAATCTGGGAATTTTGGTTTTCTGCTCTTTTGAGGAGAATTAGTGGATTAATCTAGATGCTCCCAGTCCTTGCTTTTTACTGGGCACCCTGGGCAGTGAGGTCCAAATTTGGCTTATCACCAGCATCTCCTGGGATCTACCCCTGGAGCTTTTGTTTCAGAAGCCAGGATGAGGCTCATGACTGCTCTACAGATGAACTTGGAACCCATTTACTTCATCTGACCACTCCAGACACCACAGTTCTTACTAATCTGCAAATTCCTGGGAATGAAGAGAATAACAACCCATTTGTGACCTCTTCTACCCTCCAGAATTATCTCTGTGTAATCCAGCTGCCACAGGGTAACTAGACGTGCAAGGGGAATAGCTTCTAACTCTACCACAGTTCCGTTGCCCATCAATTTATATGGCATATTTCTGACATTGCTGAATATTTTTTTGGGCTCAAATAGGGCATTGTCATTATTTATCACCATGTATGTTGTGGCTGTAAGTCTACTTTTGATTCAATTAGAGAAACATTTGCCTACTGAGAGAACACCTCCTGTATTGGACTCTTGGCTTTTCTTTTGGTCATTAAAATGGTAGTGGCATATTTTAAAATTTGGTTTGCAGCCTTTAAATATGACATTTCCAAAGAATGTAAATCAAGGAATATCTTTAAATGTAAAACATCTGAAACCATGTGTATTACTAGGTTTAATAGAGTGTATATGAAAATGTCCCTGATATGTATATGAACATTGAAAGTAATATTTATTAAAATATTTTTATGGGAACAAAAATAAACCCCCCAAATCTTCATACCAAAAGTAGTTGCCACTTCTACCAGTTACAGCCGTAGTTGCTTCTATGTATTGTAGTTTCTTAGCGAATTACTGTGAAATCAGGTTAGTTGGAACATGAATAAAAATGTACAACAAAAATGAATATACATTTGCCTTCATATTATTAATATATGGCAATGTTTTCTTTGATAATCCACATGCCATCATAATATTGCCCTTAAGATTAGGTATTACATAACCCTAAATTGCAGGAAACAATGCCTGGAGGACAATTCTAGAATATATAACTGGGAGAGTGCAATTGATAGAGAGTTTCCAGGGGTATTGAACCCAGAGATGGAGTACTTGGAAAGCCAGGTCCTCAGGAAAACCTACTGCAACATTTTAGTTCCCATCTAAAAAGAACATAATTAATTAGGATGTGAAATATGTGAGGCAACTGTATTCTTAGACCTTCAGTGGGTCCCTAGAGGATGCAGAAACACTGGCTAAACATAAGTTATGAATAGCATCTGCTAGAATGCAGCAAAGTATGTTTAAAAGAGTATACTTTTTCCCTTGTGTCTTTGATTATTGAAGATATTTTTGGGGGACAAATACTAGGGGGAAGTCTCTTTATGCAAATGTATTTCTGAATATAAAGGAGGAAAAGAGAGAGAAGCTTGTGTTACCTGCCAAAATTAGTTTTTAAATTTAAAATTCTTTTAGAAAATTATTAAACTTAGAACAACAATAAGAAAATATGTACTGGATGAAATAGTTTTTAACCAGTGACATAAGTTTAGAACCAACCCCAAATAATTTCTCATCACACTTTTCTTTCTCATTTGTCTTATTCCTCCATGTAATAGTTTTAAATGGCACTGTTATGAAATAAATAAACACCAACCACATTTTTTTTTTCATATCCTGACCAATATTTTGGCTGTTTTACAGAAGAACTGGAATTCTGAAAATTAAATAAAGATTTCTGAAATGCTAACTTCAGAAAGTTTTATTTAATTTGTGGAATAATTTTGTTCTCTCCCTCTCCATTTTTTTTCAATAAGGTCTTTATTAATTTAGTCTAGTTACTTAGTGCTTATATTAAATAATCTAATAAAAGTCAGGGTTGTAACATAACATTTCCCAAATGTGAAGCAGCATCTATTACATGAGACAAAATCTTTATGCCGCAAAATTGTAAAAGCCATGTATAGAATTACAAGGCACCAAATGGTACTGTATATATTTCTAAAATAGAACATTTCTGCAGTGTAAGGGGGTAGTCAGCTCAAAAAAAAAAAAAAAAGTGACGGCTGTATCACTATAGTTTATTCAGAAAGTACTCTAAAATTAATTTTGATTTTTAAATAATCTTGATAATTTCCTCTGAAAGATAGAAATATGATTTAAATATAAAGGTTAGTATTTTTAAAGAGTAAAAACTACTTTCTTTGTGTTTGTCAGCGTTACCGGAATTCTTACAAATAGAGAAGTTATCTGTGGGGATGGGAAACAGTACGTTGTGTGTGTGTGTGTGTGCGCATACACTTGCATCTCTCGATTTTTAGATCAATTCATATGACAGTATATCTTCAGTGTTTATTTTGAATCATTGAATTATTTATTTTTGTCTGGCGTTTCCTTTTGTATTGTTATAAATGCAGGATTAAATCCATTGTAGGCTCCCAGACAAGTATGTGGTGAGGTTTCATTAATTTGTGTAAGTTATAAAGGCACTTGAATAATGTAAGATGACTCAAAAAGTCTGTTTCATTTTCCACTTACTTTTACCCCAATGCAAGCCATTTGAAATATATATAGAGAGAGTCCTTAAAATCAAAGCAGAAGGTGTAGAAGAGTTAGGTTTATTCTAATAAGTTGTATTGGGGTACTGCTAAACTATACATTAAAAAGGAAAATATGTGTACTTCAAAAACCATTTTTGTTTTGCCTTTTTTTCTTTTTCCTTATTGAAAAGTCATTCTCACCACAGGTTTAGCAATAATAACTAAAATTTATGTCTTTTTGCTGCTACAATTCGGTGATATACCACAGTCAGGCCACAGGTTAGAAACACAGGCTGAATTATTATATACTGCTGAGTAGTGATTTCCCGTGAACTGATTTATGGATAAATAATTCTATGTTCTTATTATATAGGATAGACAGTTTTTAATTTCTTTAACAAAGCATAGCTGAACAACAGAAAATTATATGCTATAGCATAAGAATACAACCACTCTGAGGAGGATAAACAGACGCAATCAATGTCATGAGTTCGCCTGTTTTTACAAGGAGCCTCATCAGCAGTTGGTATTGTGGAAATAATACCGAGAACCAGAAGCCCCAAGGCTTCGTTCTTCTAAGGCTGGGGTTTTTATTGACACTCTTTTGCGGAGATCTTTTCCAGGGAGTTATGAGATATACAAACACCAGCCTTTTGATATTAAAGCTAATGTCTCATTTTTTTCTCAGCCTGAGTTTTCATTTTGCTTTAAAAATTAATGTTAAAATGCACCTGGAATAAAAGAAAATTATCCATCCAGCTGAATTATAAGAATACTGCTGCTCTCTTGCTGGGTTGCTTATATCTGTTTCACAGATTGGTTTGTGGGCTTTATTGTGCAGTATACCAAATCTATATCTATTTTATCAGCATCTATCTACATACCACTGCAAACTGTGAGAATTGTTCTCATGTACTTCACAGGCGGCCTATTGTAGGCCTTCATGAAGTAAATATTTCTCACATTTGAGGTACAGGGGTAAAAGCTATCATCTTGGTTTATTTTAGGAGTGGTTTCTCTTAGCTATGTGTTTAGCAATAATACGCTTCTCTGCTCAATTGTGAGCTCCATAATTACAAGGACAGTATATATTGAGGTTATCTTTGCATCTTAGTGACTTGTGCTGGAGACACACAAGAAAAAATTGTTGAATGAATGCTTCATGCTTAATACAAACCCTTCTAATGGCCCATTGATTATATTGTGTTATTTTATTTTATTTTATTCTCAGACGTGATTGACTTTCTAAAAGCTTGAATCAAATATTGATCAACTATAATGTGTATTATCACCACTCTTTTGTTTTTATATAATTAGAGGCAAATAATACTAAAAATATGAATTATGCATTTACTGAGAATAGTAACTGTTTTCTTTGAGATAAATCCCAAAAACATATGAACACAAACAACTATTGATATTTCTTTTGGTGAAATGTCAGCTCTTTAACTCTGGCAGAATACTGCATTGAGAAAATAAAAAACTGGTTTCCATTATTGCATCTTTTTAATTTTAGACAAAAATTGCCTCCAGTCCCAATCTAATTTTATATCACTAATGGGAAATTTACCTACAATTGCATTTTGTTATTTGGTCTGTACACATTACACATTGAGTGGATTGGTACTCTATATTTTAGTGAACAGATTTGTCTGGATATAAACAGTTTTATTTATACTGTGCTCAATTCAATCATGTTAACATTTGTATGAATTTCAACCCCAAAATAAAGGCCCGTAATTTGTGACTCAAAGACCTTGAAACAGCATCTGTAATAGTCTTCAACACCAAGCATTTTCTAAATGTTTGCAGATGATAAATTCCTTGTAAATAATAAAGATGATTGGAAAACAGTGTTTATGTCTCAAATGGCACTGTTGTGGGAAACTGTGTTTTCCAGAGAAGTCCCAAGTGTAACTGGCTCTTCAGTCTTCTGTGCCTGTGATGTCACCTGTTTGCTCATTGGTCTCACTTATTCCTTGGTTTAACATTAAATGTCCAGACACTGCCTAATGTGTGACTGTGGATGCACTCTGGCCCTCCTCTCCAGGGGCCCATTGTGTTGTTGGGCACTTGAACGTGGGTACATCCTCAGGACAGAGGTAGCAGAGCTGAGCAGAAAGGATATTGGTCCAGTAGTTCAAAAACTTGCAAAATGAAGCCTAGGTTTTAGTCCTGGTTTTCATCCACTTAGGTCCTTGAAAAGTCATTCTCCTTGGATCTTCAGCCTACTTCCAGGTAGAATGCTGAGTCCAGGCTGTTTTCATAAGGATAAACTAATGGTTATATAAAACTCTGTGCGAACTGTAAAGTAATGTAAAGGGATATTGTGATTAAATAAGTTTCTTATAAAATATACAGACCAAACAAGAATATTTATTGTACAGTGTTATAGAGAAAGGATTACTTCAGGTGGGTTTTCAGGGTTGGAATTATTTGCATGGCAGAATTTCAAGAATAATATAGACAATTTCTAGAAGTGAATATTGGGGGTCAGTACTCTAGACAGAGTGAGAATGTGATAAATTTTCAGACAAAAAATGGAAATTGCCACACATTTAGCATCTCCTATGTGCCTGGCTGAACTCAAGGGTGTGTGTGTGTGTGTGTGTGTGTGTGTGTGTGTGTGTGTGTGTGTGTGCATGCACATGCATGAAATATTTCCTAATTTAATCATCACTGGTTTTTCTCATTTTTCAGATTGGGGTTACAAAACTTACTCATAGAATGTGAATGTTGGGAGTAACATCTGTATGCTTTAGTTATGCCGTTATTATTGGCATTTCTCTAGTGCTGCAATATTATCCTCAGTGGCCACATGACTTGTTCTTTCTTCTTTGTCCTTGTTCACTACAATGGAGTGATTAGTGGGGTCTGCATCCCTCCTTAGAAGCCAGGAAGAGTCTGTTACAATTGTAACTAGACATACCTACCTGAATTATTTCAGTTCTTTTTTTTCCCCTTGGAATGCGTGCCGTTTTTAATCTACTTGCAGTCCAGTACCAGTTGAGCATCTCAAATCTGAAAATCCGAAATATGAAATGTTAAAAAATCTGAGATCTTTTGAGTGTCAACATGATGCTCAAAGGAAATGCTCATTCAAGCATTTCAGATTTTGGATTTTTGGATTTGGGATGCTTATCTGGTAGGTATAATGCAACTATTTCAAAATCTGAAAAAATCAGAAATATGAATTGCTTCTGGTTCTCCAAGGATTTTGGATAAAGAATATTCAACCTGTATAAATTAATCTCTCTGGAAGCTTTGCTTTATTGTTGTTATGTCTACACTAAGAAACTTACAAGGATCTATTTTCCCTTAAGTTTTATGGAGCACTTATTATGTAGCATCCCAGTGCTAGACTCTCCTTTTCATGTAAAGTCTCATGATAACCCTAAAGGGTAGGCATTGTTCTTATCCCCATTTTACAGATATGGAAATGGACACATGGAAAGACTAAACAATTTGCCAAGGTGACACCTTGACTAAACAAGGTGACAAGCAGAGGAAGCTGGGTGTAAACTCACCTTTGACTCTAGACCTTACTCCTAACCTCTGACCTATACAGTGTGCTACTGAGTCAGGCATTCATGGCCTCCCGAAACTTGGAACCAGTCTTTTCTTCTAGTTTGCCTCTCACTTGAGCCAGTGTGATAACAAGAAGAATGAGAGCCTGGTCTTTGAAGTGAATCTGAGCTCTGCTACTTGCTAGTAATATTACCTAGGCTAGTTAAGATAACCCATCCCTTCTGAATCTCCATGTCCTCATGGAGGGAGTTGAAACTAGATATTCATGGGTAAAGAACTGATAGAGAAATTGGAGGTACACCTATACTAGGTTTGGTGGTGCAGAAAATAAGAGACTGAGGGAACAGAGAGATTGTCATAGTGTTTTTGTTTTAAAGTAGGAGAGGGCTAGGTGCAGTGGCTCATGCCTGTAATCCCAGCACTTTGAGAGGCTGAGGTGGGTAGATCGCTTGAGCCCAGGAGTTCGAGACCAGTCTGGCCAACATGGTGCAACCCTGTCTCTATAAAAATACAAAAATTAGTCAGGTGTGGTGGCACATACCTGTAGTCCCAACTACTCGGGAGGCTGAGGTGAGAGGTTGGCTTGAGGCTGGGAGACAGAGGTTGCAGTGAGCTGAGATCTCACCACTACACTTCAGCTTGGGTGACAGAGCCAGACCCTGTGTCAGAAAAAAAAAAAAAAAAGTAGGGGAAATCTCAATCTACTTATAGGTCAAAGGAAAGAAGTCACTGAGGAACAAGGATGGAAGAAATGAATGGGGAAGTGGTGGGAATAGAAAATGGGACATACTGATGTATACTCCTCCTTTGTGATTTAAAACAAAAGTCTTTTATAGACACATGACTGAAAGCTAATATGATAAAAAATCTTTTGAGTCAATATATTTTGAAATAAACTGACTATATAAGACACATTAAAAAGGTCAAAAGGATGACTAAATTGTTGAGATTAAATTACATTCAGGCTCTTTACTAATTTTTACATTTAATGTGCACAATATTCTTGTAAGATTGGTACTTTTATTGTTCCAATTTACAGATGAGAGGATTGAGGTATGGAGAATTTTAAGTAACTTGCTAGGGTTACATAATTAGTAGGTGGCAGAGCCAGGATGTGAACAGAGGCAATTTAACTTGGAAGCCTGCATTCTTAGTCACTATGGTATACTGCTTCCCAATTTGATTTCCTCAATTAACACTTGACTACTATTCCAAGTAATATTTTTGTCTATTTTATATCAGGGAAGGAGGACTGTTCTAAGGAATGATTTTCCAAAGAGGATTAATACAGTGCATTAGACAGAGATCCTGTTTGGAGGAAAGGCTCATTAAGAGTTACTCCAAGCCCCTACCTGGCTGGAGCAGAGTGGGCTTCCAGCCATAGCTCTCCAGCAGATCTTGTACCTGCAGACCCTGGTAAATAGCTGAGCAGAGACCATGACTTCTAGGACTAGAAGGTTAGTTAATAAGGTGCAAAAAAGGAAAAGCATACACTTCCCTTTGCCTGGGAGAATAGCATGTGCCAACAGCTCTCTTCCAAGATCTAGAAACCAACCTGTAGCAGCTGCTCTATGTGGAGGTATTAAGTGTTGTTAAAACACCTGTGTGTGTCTAATTCTAGCCCAAACAAGTCGTCTTCCAGCTCATCGGGGGAGGGGGTAAGAATTTACCTATATGGAGATTCTATTTCCAGTAGAATGAGTTATTATATCCTGTAGATATTTCTCTCCCTCTCCTCTCTAAAAAATCGAGGTATAATTTACATACAAAAATGTATGGATGTTAAGTGATTAGTCTGATAAATTTTGACAATTTGTATAACCATGCAACACCATGCCAAACAAGAAAATCCTCATATGTCCCTGTCTATGCAGTGCCCCTTTCTGTCCCTCTGACTTCTATCCCCATTAGATTAGTCTTGCCTGTTCTTATATTTCATCTAAATGAAATTATACAGATACATTCTGTTGTGTCTGGCTGTAGTGTGGTGTGTATTCTTACAATGGAATACTTCTTTACAATAAAAAGGAATCAACTACTGATACCACAACAGCTTGAATGAATCTCCTGTGGAGTTGTGCATTGAAGCTTGTAGGGTCCTTTTTGTTATATTACTTGCATAGTCTTAGTAACCAAAATCACCCACAAAATCTGCTGCTTTTACTTGCCTATCATAGTGCACAGTTGTCAACTTCATTCCCCGCCCCATTCTCTCATATATTATCTGTGTGACTTTAGAACACAGCCAATTTATATTCAACTTATGGGTGATCATGATAATGACTTTTGAAAGGAATTTAAAATTGTAGAATGATTTTTTTTAAAAGGAAATATGTTAGACATGTTACATGGTTTCTTTTTAGTATTTGCAAATGTCAGGAGTAAAAGAAGCAAGGAAGCAGACCCACTCTCTCGTGGGTGGCTGTCCAGTGGGCCCTGGATGTTCATTTCATGACTACTACATGCTGCGTGCTGTGCACTTTTCATTGTCATGAGAGAGAATGTTAAGAAAACTATCCCCGCAAGAAAACAGCTTTTCTTGGCAAGTGAAATATGACTTAAGGAGCCAGAACTGGAGACATACGGTACTATGAATGAGAGCTGTGTTACTTTATTGGATCTGAGTCCAGGCACTATTTATACTGCAGCATATTCAGCACCAGATTGTTAAATCTTAATACTGAAACAGTGTATCATTTTAATATTTTTGTTCTGTTTATTCCCTGTTTTCAAGCATTATGTCAAGCATTGCGCATTCATTTATTTCATCTTGGACAGGACGTGCCCTGACCAGAAAGTTCATTTCCTATTGTTGGAGTTTTGCCCCGTAGCTATCATTTTGTGAAGCTTTTAAACGTTCACTTGGGTACACAGGTGTTCTCTCTTTGATGACAATATATATTTTTAAAGAACAGTGTAGTTGGACTCACCTGTATTGTCAAAAATAAAAATGCTGTTTTTCTTTGATCACTAAAGTATCACTGCTTTTTATGTGTGGCAATTTCTGACATCCTGGAGACCATGGGATTTTTCATTGCATACAAATAAAATTTTTGTTACCGTGTGTCATATGTGAAATGGGTTTCTCTATTTTTCTTCATCAATGTTATGTGTGCCCTGTGTCCCAGATAAAACGGGCCTATCTTATGAATAAGTTAGCATTTTCACCATATGTTGCTGAAACCATCCCATGAATCTTCCTCTAACAAGGGTATTCCTAAAATTGCTGCTCTACGTAGCCCCAGCTTAGAAAGGATTTTTATTATTTCTTCATTGTTATGCATGTTTACCATATGCAGCAGGAAATCCACAGGGAAAAAGTACTATTGTCACTGTCTAAAGAGCTGAGGAATTAAAAAAAGAGGAAGTTGAGGGCATCTTTGCTGTTTCTGATCTGTGGTCAGTCACCGTGGTATTGCATTTGGCCTGGGAAAGCAGCCCCACTGCCATGCTGAAACGCAGACATGGGAGCGAACTCTGACTGCTTCATGAGCTCCAAATGCTGTTCGCACTGGGAATCGCACCACAGTCAGGATGTAACTGCGTGCTGAGCCCACACACAGGAATTTTCTTGTACAATTCAAAACTGAATCTTATATTTACTTAAGGCTTGGTTTTTTTTTTTTTTTTTTGTCTATGAAATCAGCAGTCCTGTATATTTAGCATCAGCCTTAAGTTAGAATGTGAAACAATTCTGGGGGGAAGGAAGTATCCGTATGGTTTTCTAAGTAATTTAAGAAACAGGAAAACATAAAAGAACTGATTGTCTGTGATTAAACCTCATTCTTTCCTTCCCATCTTCCTGTATAGTTAACTAACTCAATTGTCAGCCAGAAAGAAATAGCTTATTGCTCTGGGTTGTAAAATATCTGAGTGGGCCTTGGATGTTGATGATTGAATGACCTTCTTAACATTGAACAAACAATGAGAAGGTTTAATAAATAGCAGATATGTGTTTATTATGTTTTTCTTCCCTGTGCAGGAATAATCAAGCTGGGAAGGTGGAACCCTCTCCCCCTCAGTTATGTGACAGATGCACCCGACGCGACAGTGGCCGACATGCTACAAGATGTCTATCATGTTGTGACGCTGAAAATCCAATTACAAAGGTGGGTGTTTCTGAACATCTGCTTTTCCTTACTCTCAGAGCTGTTCCGTCAATCATAGATTCCCTGCAAAGATTAGCATGTCCTGTCTTTATTAATTTCTGGACATTGGACAAAATGAAAAGAAGGAGAGAGAAGGAGAGAAGAAGAAGGAGGGCCCTTCCCCAGGTGTCTTTATAGTCACATTCCAATTACTTTATGCTTTGTTTTCAGAAGCAGTGAAGTGGTAACCTAGGGGCAGCTTGACAAATCATTAAAAATCTATAGCCCTTAGGAGGAACTTTACACAGTCCCTTACTCAATGGGTCCTTTAGGCCTGGTTAAATGTGTAGCACATAGTATTTGAAGAATAAACACCTCTGCTGTTTTCAGATTTGTGTTATGAGGGGAGAGTTTTGTTCTCGTAGTAGGTTTAGCAAGAATGTCCTGACATAGGAGACCTTTTTCTTCCCTTTCCGAGGCCACATCAAAACAAACAAACAAACAAACAAAAAACACTTTGTGGCCTGCAGAGATTCTGGGGATGATTTCTTTATTTTTTCAAATATGGCATCCAGAACAAGATATCCCTTTTATTGTAAAGTCTTTTATTGTAAAGTGCCTGCTAGGTGTGATTAAGGAGTGTTGTCCTTTAGTGTAAGTGTTTTGGATCTCCCCCTTTTTGGGAATTTATACTTTAAAAATGGACTCCTGGCATCCCCATCTGTGTCTATGAATGGGTGAGGATAGAGGTTCAGAAAGTAACTCTGAGCCATTCTATGAGGGTGAGGGTGGGCCTTCCAACTGCAAATCTGACGGGGAATGCTTGTTTACAGTTAACCTTAGGCATGCTCAATAATTACATTTGTATTGGGGAAGTTTATAACCACACTGCCATGCCATTTCCATCAATACATTGGAAAAATCGCATTTTATAAAAATAGCATTTCTTGTATCAGAAGTGACTAGTTTTCTTGGATGAGTGGGAGGACAAACTTAAAAGAGACCCTTTGGGCTCTAGCAAAGTCTTGGAGAAGCAGTTTTACTTCCCTTCCTTCACTTAGACCCCATTCTTCAGCATTTCTTCTGAAGCTCCCACAAGACCCAAGAATAGCTGCTGCACTGTCTCCTCTTCCGTCAGGGGCCCTGGGTGAGGTGTGTGTATTGTTCATTCTTGCTCTGTTTTGCAGTTGTTCAAAGTTGGAAGACTTGCCTGCGGAGCAGTGGAACCATGCCACAGTCCGCAATGCCTTAAAGGAACTGCTCAAAGAGATGAACCAGAGCACATTAGCCAAAGAATGCCCTCTCTCCCAGGTCAGTATCTTCAGGTGGGGGTCTGGGAAACAGAAGAAGCCATTGGTAGACTCTCCGGCAGTGGGGTTCCTTCTTCTTAAACAACTGTCTTCTCTTTTATTTATAGACTTACACTGCATTTGAGGTGTAAAAGATTATGTTGCTTCTGGTTGTAGAATTGAAGTTATAACTTATTGGCCGGGCACAGGGTAGCTCATGACTGCAGTCCCAGCACTTTGGGAGGCTGAGGCAGGCTGATTGCTTGAGCTCAGGAGTTCGAAACCAGCCTGGGCAACATGGCGAAACCCCATCTCTACAAAGAATACGAAAATTAGCTGGGTGCGGTGGCATGTGCCTGTAGTCCCAGCTACTTGGGAGGCTGAGGTGGGAGAATTGCTTGAGACTGGGTGGGAGAGATTGCAGTGAGCCAAGATCACACCACTGTACTCTAGCCTGGGTGACAGAGTGAGACCCTGGATCTCAAAAAAAAAAAAAAAAAAAAAATAGCATTTATTGAGACTTTAGGGTAAGGAGAGACTATTAAAACATTTTATGTATACAGACTGGGCATGGTGGCTCACACCTGTAATCCCAGCACTTTGGGAGGCTGAGGCCAGAAGATTCCTTGAGCCCTGGAGTTCGAGACCATCCTGGGTAAGATAGCGAGATAGCGAGACCCTGTCTCAAAAAAAAAAAAAAAAAAAAAAAAAAGGAAAATAAACGTTTTACATATACAGTCATTAACTTCTCATGTATTTCATCGGAGATAGGGACCAGTGTCTCCATTTTATAGATCAAGAAATAGGAGCTTAGAGAAGCACTTACATTCATTGCCTAAGCATACTAGCTGGCTAAGTGGTAGGTTGAGATGCTACTTCCCACAGCCCCCTTTCAAAGTGGATGCTCCAGATTGTTGTTTTACTTGGTCAGCTGGATGAGTCAACCATGCTAAACCCATCTATGCATGATTTATTGGACCTTTTGCCAGTCTGGTGTAGAGAGATGATCTTTACATCATATGTATTTGTAGCGGTTTTGTAGTGAATTCACCACAAGAAAATGCATCTTGAGGAAAAGTGATACTCCATTTTTTAGGGAACGTACCATACACTAATACAAGCCATGAAAATGAGATTGAGAGGATCAAAAGAAGAGCAGTGGAGGAAAGGGCTGCCTTTTCCATTTGTGTTCATGAGCTGGGACCCCATTTTTTTCTATGGTTGAGATAATATTTTGATAATGGTGGATTAGGGCTGCTGTAGAAATGAACACAGGTTGACAAATTATTCAAAGCTTTGAATGGAAATCTGTTTCCTGGTGTGAGCTGCTACACATGATTTAAGACAATGTCTGTTAAGTTCAAGGGAAAATGATGAGAAACCTATTACAGAAACTTGCTGTGCCATGAGCTTTGTTCCAGGGTAAGGGAGTCTCTGAAAGATAGGAAGGCTATTGGTTAAGAGCATGTATCCTGGAATCAGAGCTGGATTCATGTCCTGGTTGACAAGCCTCTATAACCTTACCTTTATGAGCCCCCCTTGTTTGGTTAGTAAAACTGAGTAGTAATGGTTCTGAGTTATATAAAGAGGATTAAATGATTGGAAATTACATAAAATGCTTGGCCTAATGCGTAGCATGCAATGATGCACCATAAACAGTATCAGCTATTATTATTGAGATATTTTGTGAACTGAATGTGTGTGTGTGTGTGTGTCTGTCTGTCTGTCTGTCTGTCTTTGAGGGTGTTTTGGAATTTGGATCCTCTGAAGCAAAGTATACTATTAATATTTTTGCTTCCAAAAAAAATCAAGAAGGCATGTATAGGCAGCTAGATAGAAAAGGACATTATTCTGATCTTATGTTTAGGACTTTTCATGCAGGCCATTTTAAAACCTACCTGTAGATATGTATGTAGATGTTAAAGCCTTGTTGCATACAAAGTTATAAAATGCATATTTTGATTATGTTGGTGATACAGAGGAACTGGCTAAAGAACGAGTTAGGAAAAGCTGTCAATAATTTTTCCCAAATTTCACAATCATTCACAATTAATTTTCTCTTGCATTCACATGGGAGTCAAAATGGGCTTTGCCTGAAAGTGTACAAGCCTCTAACTTGATATTACCAATTCGGAAATTTATCCAGGGCTTCTGAGGCACGTGGAAGTTTAGTCCAAACTGTTGTATCATGACAATCATGTTTGGTTATGATTACAAATATGACCTAGAGAGGCAACATGAGTGAGGAGAATCCAGATCAGGACCTGAGAGCCCTGGGCTCTAATCTCAGTTCTTTTATGGCAGATATGTGATCCTGGGCAAGTCCATTCACTTCTCAGAGCCTCATTAAACTCTTCTATAAGCTGGGCATCATTGTATTTACATGTTTCATATAATTCGGAGGGTTGTCTTGTGATGTTCAAATGAGATCATCTTTACTCCTATTATAAAAACTCTTGCCCCCTCCACTGTCTGCTCTCATGGTTTGCCCACTTAGTTGCCTGACCTAAACAGTTCCTTCTCCTTCACCCTTCTGTTTGATCCTATGGGTTCCATCACTTCTCCATCTAAAATCTTTTTCCCTTGTACCACTGCTTTGTTCATTCTTTCATCACCTGTCATCTAAAATATTTCAGGTTTTCTTGCCTCATGACTTTTCTCCTGCCACCTGATTCTCCTGTGTTCCTTGTTTGTAATTCCCCAGTCACTCCCCCTACCCACCCTATAGGAAGTACAGACTCCATAGCATAAGGACCATCAAGATGACACTGTTCAGCCTTATATTTCACTAGAGCTGCCTTCTTCCCTCTTCCTGCACTCATCCTATATCCAGAACACATTAAATTAATTATTTTGAAATGTTTACCATTGCTCAAAATATCTCTTGAGAGTGGGAGCAACCTAACTAGTATAGCATTACAAATCTAACAAAGCCACCTTCTGTATTATCTTAAAAATTGATGCCGAGTTTATATTCTTGTCCATATACCTGTTTTGCTGTTTTTTGTTTTTGTTTTTTTGAGATGGAATCTCATTCTGTCGCCAGGGCTAAAGTTCAGTGGCGTGATCTCAGCTCAGTGCAACCTCCGCCTCCCTGTTCAAGCGATTCTCCTGAGTCAGTCTCCTGAGTAGCTGGGACCATAGGTGCCCGCCACCACACCTGGCTAATTTTTTGTATTTTTAGTAGAGACACGATTTCACCGTGTTAGCCAGAATGGTCTCGATCTTCTGACCTTGTGATCCACCTGCCTCAGGCTCCTAAAGTTTTGGGATTACAGGCGTGAGCCACCATGCCCAGCCCCTGTGTTTTAAATATTTTTTAAATGCCATAAAATCATTTTGCCTGTTAAGTTAGGAATCTCCTTCTCTCCACATGAGACCGGTTCTTCAGGGAGATGTACCTTATTAATCTCTGGCTTTGGAAGCCCCTGCACACAATCCTGGTGACTCTAGAGTCCTTCAGTTTGACATTTGCTTGCCTTTGCATACATGATTTCACCTGGCTAGAATGCACTACTCTTTTCTACTTGATGAAATTATCTTTCAGATTCCAGCTGGGAAGTCACTGCTAGTGAAGTGCCTCAACCTCCTGGTTGAAGTAGTTGCTACTTCTGCTCTTAGTAGCCTTTGTAAATACCCCATCACAGCACTTATCTCAGCCTGTTGTCATTGTTACCTGTCAATTTCCATCACTAAATGAACTGTCCACAATAACAGGGGCCATCTCTTACTGATCTTTGTGTCCACAGCATTCAGCATAATGTATATTTTGTATGTAGCTATTACTATAATGCAGGAGTTTAACCTTTTAGCAGGATAATTCTTTGTGGTGGGGGGCTGCCCTGTGCATTGCAGCATCCCTGTCCATTACCCACTAGATGCCACTAGCATGCCACTATACCCCTTCCCCAGTTGTGACAACCAAAATGTCTCCAGATGTTGCCAAAGGTCCCAAGACAGGAGCAATACCACTCTCAGTCAACCAATTCTCTCATGTGCTTAATGAATTAAGTTTAAAAATGTTTCAGAAAGTGTAGTTTTATTAGTATGTAAAGTTAAAGTTTTATTATTATTACAGTGTTCTTGGCAGCTCCAAAACATTTTGAACCAGAAACAGTGAATAGAATAATTTGGTGATTGATGCCCAGCACATTTCAGTTAAACAGGGGCTCATTTCTATTGTTTAGATTTGGGGGAGATTTGATTTAGGCTTCTGATATGTTGTGTGATTATGGAAAATCTCACTGGGGTAGCTCGTTTCAGCTAGCATGGATATGTAATGTGGACCATGGCATTCATCCTACGGCCATTATCCTTAAACATTCCAGATTATTCACTTAAATTGCATAGCTAGATTGTAATTTAGTGTGGAGATAAGCATGCCCATTTTGTTGGTGGTTGTCGCAGAACAGATGCATGCAGTTTTTGTAGTTCAGCCTATGTAAAGTGAAACAGAATGTATTTTTGTTCTAAGCAAGGTGAAACAGTAATTCAGCAGTATATTTCCACCGGCATTCCTGGAGTCCTGATTAAGAATCAAGTACTTTGCGATGAGTTGGGGATACAACAGTGAATCTGAGGGAGGAGCTAAAATCCTTTCAATATAGGAAGAAGAGAGTGAGGCATCCAGTACTACTCACCTTAGGTGAGAAAGGTGGCTTGTTGGGTTTTTCAAAAATAGACTCAACTCATGAGTAAAAGATTCCTGTTATTGAAATGATTCTTCCTTCTTACCTTAAAAGCCAAACCATTTTAGGTGATTCTTCACTTGAGTTTGGCAATTACATAAGGGAATGATTCAGTGGATAGTTCATACTTTATTGAACACCCCAGTAGTCTGCAGTTCAAAAGAGCAGCCTTGAAGGCAGAAGAAAGGTATGGAGAAGTCCGTAAAAGTGCAACAATTGTAGCCTGAGGTATATATATTTAAAACAGGGAAGTAATGATTTAGCCGTTCTCTGTCTGGCCAGATGCTTGGAAAGTACAGATTGTGGTTGTGTGTCTGCATATTTATTTTTGATTTCACCTTTCAAAGTGTGTTTAAGTGCTGGCACCTCTTCCTTTCCCTCCAGTGTCTCTGTGAGTAACCACTCGCAGCCTCTTTCCTCTGCCACCGGCTGTCCTGAGCATCCTAATTTAGCAGACCTTAGGCATAGTCCTCCCTTATTAAATAGTCCTTAGCTGTTCCAATTTGAAAACATTATGATTGCATCTTTCTGTGGCTTACTTATTCTTACTTGAGGAAGAGTTGAAAGACCTAAGGTCAGCTTTTGATTGCAAAACCCCAGGTGCTCAGGGTTTTGACCTATTTAAATAAGTAAAGGTACCAGTACCCACCTTGTGCATCTCATAGGCGATCTTGATGTTCAAATGGGATGACTAAAGAGATAGTCTTGTTAACTGAAAATTGTGGGTTTTTTTTTTTTTTCTTTTTGAGACGGAGTCTCGCTGTGTTGCCCAGGCTGGAGTACAGTGGCATGATCTCAGCTCACTGCAGCCTCTGCCTCCCGGGCTGAAGCAATTCTCCCCCCCTCAGCCTCCCAAGTAGCTGGCATTACAGGTGAGCGCCACCATGCCCGGCTAATTTTTGTGTTTTTAGTAGAGATGAGGTTTCACCACGTTAGCCAGGCTAGTCTTGAACTCTTGACCCCAAGTGACCCTCCTGCCTCGGCCTCCCAAAGTGCTGGGATTATAGGCATGAGCCACTGCACCCAGCCTGAAAATTGTGATGAAAAGAACAATTTGCAAGTGCATGCAACTTCCAATGTGCTCCACTTCTACACATGTTCTCTGTGACTCTAGACGTGTTAAAATATTTTTTATGGTAAAATATACATAACATGCAGTTTGCCATTCTAAACATTTTTAAGCTTACAATTGAGTAGCATTAATTACATTCACAGTGTTGTACAACCATCACCCCTGTCTCTTTCCAGAACTTTTTCATCACTCCAAATGGAAAGTCTAACCTTTAAGCAACAATTCCCTATTCACCTCTCATTCTGACCCCTGGTAGCCTCTATTCTGTATTCTGCCTGTGTGAATTTGCCTATTCTACCGACCTTGTGTAAGTGGAATCATAGAACATTTATTTTGTGCTGATTTATTTTACTTAGCATGTAGACATGTTTTTGAAGCAGCTCTGTCCCATGGTGCTGGTTGAGACTTTTTTGCTAAATATTTGAGGAACAAAATGACTGACTAAAGTTATTGAACTGCAAAGAAGTTACTAGATTTCCAGTGTGACAATGGTGTGGCACTCATATAGTGTGCCTTTAGAAATAGATTGTAGGATGATTATTTCTGTCATCCTAAGCAAGCCTTACCCATTTGGACTTAACTCATATGTACAACATGCCAAAACAGTTGAACAGTGAAATCAAGCAGCCAGTTGGGTCAGCAGAAAAAAAAAAATTGAGCATGTGCTCATCATATATAGTGACTGATCAACTGCATGGACCAGAATCATGTTAACCAGTTGTCAACTGTCCGTTTAATTTAACCTAAGTTCATGTATGTAGTGGGGATACATCATGTCTCGTGTTAACCAGTTGCCAGCTGTCTGTTTTAGTTATTTTCGTGTGAGGTTGTTTTAGTTTGTGTCCCAACCTCATGAACTCATGTTGAAGAAGGTTCACAAATGACAGCTTGAAAATAATTCCTAACCAGGGGATTGCAGTGACCATAAGAAATGATTGCACAGTGGGGAGAAAGATGACATTTGTTGATTCCACATCTTGTGCTAGGCCTTTTACACAAATCATCTCACAGAATCCTTACACTCTCTGATGCAGGAGACAATATCCCAGTCACAGGTGAGAGTGCTGACGTTAGACAAGCAAGCCATTCAGCAACAGCTTAGGGGAAGAGCTCTCAAATGTAGTGTTTTCATACTCCGAAGTTCAGAGGAAGTGTTTCTTTCCCTTAAAATGACAACAGTTTTCAATTCTGATGTTATAGCTCAGAAGTGGGGATAGAGAGGGATAGTAGAAGGCTGCCAAATGACATTAAATGAATTTTTTTCATGACAAAGTAATTCCTCTAAATCAGTTTTTTTCCCTTTACCTAATTGAAGTATCATTATATTCTCATGTTTAATATGTTATTTAGCATATCACCAAGCAGATTGAAAAGGCCAAAAATGAGCAAAGAATGCACACATCACTCATTGCCTGTCTTTGCTCTCTCCTTCATGCAGACATAGAAGAGGAGGCTAGGGGATGCCACTCCTCCACCCCCAAACAGGGGATTCTCACTGACAGAAAATGTAGTTCTTCACATTGGTTTAAAAATATTCTTCTTCATAGCAAGTGTATTATGTGTTTTCAGCTTAGCTACTCTTAGTACCACACTGCTCTTCAAACAAATAAATCCCACCAAGCCAAGCAGAATGTAGTGAAGGATATCCAGTTATTTTATCTTTTATTTTATTTGGGGAAAAGGGGATGCTCAGATTTCTGTTTTTCTAAATGTATCGTACAAATCATTTTAACCTGTGTTTATTACTTTGCTTTTTCCTATTAAGTTTTAAATTCCCTTTAGATTCCATAGTTTTCTTTGATTCTAAACTTCTTAATTAACTTATATAGGGGGCCTGAGATCACAAACTTCATGTTTTCCTTTTTTTTAAAAATTTTTTATTTTTTGCTGTTGTTACCTTGTTTTTTGTTTTGTCTAAAGTACTGGTTGCAGCATCAGCTGTTGATCTTGTGGTCGCTGATGGAGGTGGTGGTGAATGTTTCCTTCTATTCATTTGTTAGTCTCCCTTCTTAAAAGACCCATGAAATACTGATCCACTAACAGAGTGTCTTCATGGTGCCTCCCAGTGCTATTCGACTATGGGAAAGATGCTTTTCATTCTGAGCTTCTGGGGCCTCAGTTTGAAAATGGAACCATACTTATAATCATATGTGACATCTATTCTCTGGGCTAGTTGAAAAACAAATAAGTGAGTTAAAAATTTGTTTCAGGAACCTAAAAGAAAATTTATTTTTAGATAGATCAATCTAGCTATCATAAGTATTTAAATAACAGTATTATAAAATTTATTCTCTTGTAGTTTGGCTTACAGCAAATTCAAGTCTGCCTAGTAAACTTTGGAATAAGTAAAGAAAAATCTAATATAGTTTGATTTCTTAAATACCTTATTTTTTAAAAATTCCAGATATTAATGGCAAACTAAATGTCAAATTGACTACAAATAAGGACACCTAGATTTTATGTCCCATCCAAAAATCTTTGTACTTAAAATTTCATAATTGACTACAAAGAAGTCAGAAATTTTCAAGTTTCTGTAGTTGGAAAGACATTTTAACCCTTTTAATTTATCTTAGAATATAATATTATTCATAAAATAGCTTTGTCTGCGGCCACTGTTTATGCGGTGGTTTGTGGCTGTGTCTCAGTATCTGAGTGGGGACTGCCTCAGTTGCCCATTATACATGTACCCTCATCCTTTCTTTTTCACAGCCCAGCACCGTGCAAAGCGATACATGCTTAGTGAATGCAAAATCATGTTAATATTGGCCTTAGTAAATCATAGTTCCTCAGTTTAAGTGTTAAAAATAGCAATACACATATTTTCTGGGTTATTTGTGTTAGTATTGCTTTGTATAAACAGGGATACTCGAGTTGGTAGCATTCTGGATTGAAAAAGTTGACTCAGATCTTGTTCCTTTATCAAAAAGATGTGGATTCTAAAAGTCCAACTGTATGGTTGCTTTAGAATGATTGGAAAACAAAGAAGAGCAACATGAACTGCAAAATTATACATATTTTAAAAGGAAAAAATTGAATTAGATCTTTTTTGGCAGGGCGGTAGGTGGGAAAGATTTTAATTATTACTCATCCCATTCTGCATCAACTGTATCTTATCAGGTTTATGATGCTGTTGATTGTAAGATGGATCTCTATTTCAGTGATGTTCAGGTATAAAAAGTGGATGAAATATGGTAAATACAGATTCTCTGTGTCCCAGGATCTTTGGAGAACATTGTTTCCTGTAGAGTAATAGCACATGCTGGGTTCATGTTAGCCCCTTTCAACTTTACATATCATTTATTAAGTTTTGACGTTCTAGATATTTAATGGACACTAACATCGAGATGTGTAGTATGTGTCCAGAGCATGCTAGTGAAGCCTAGTGATTTAGATTCAGATTATGGGAATTTAACAGTCTAATTTAGGGTTAAAAAATATTCATGAAACTGGAATAATCAGACATAACATGGCCTTGCTTTTAAAATATTCCCAAGGTATTTTCTTATCTTCTGATTTTAAAGTCTTCTGAGGATGGACTATAACAATTCTTATCATTAAAAACTATTTTGGGTATTAGCTCTGTATAAAGGCCTGCAGGGAATTGACATGAATAAAATGTGTCATAAACTCAAACAGACTTTTCTGGTGATTAAAGATTTTCATCTAGGAAATTTATTCGCTACTTATTATTATTGTTTTTGTTTGTTTGTTTTTTGCCCAGTTCATAGTTCAAACCTGTTTATGTTCTTGTTCTGTAATCAGTAGAGGTAACAACTTATTTATGATTATCTGGGACAGAAAACAAATCTGATTCAGTCAGGGTAGCCCACATCTCCTTTATAAATGAGTTGTGTGAAATGCAAGACCCGCTGATGGAGCCAGTAGGAGGCCAGATATTCATTTCCTTGCCACTCTGCCTTGTGCAGGGTCAGTTGAAGATACAGCAGGAGGAAGGAAGGACAAAGTAAAGAGGGTAGAGAGTGAGGGGAATTTGGATTATCTGGGGCCAAAGCGATGCAGGCTTCTGGGCTTGTGGCCTCCTATTATGGGCCAGGAAAAATTGAGAAATGGTGCCAGTAATTAGACACTGTTCGTTTTAGTCCACTTCCTAGGCCATTTGGCAATACAGGGTTTAACTCTGACTCCTGCCATGGCTATGTATCCTATGCCTTTCCAGAGGATAAATTCATACAAACAAGATAGAGAGATGACAAGTACATTTGTGATTATTCACATACACCAGTGTGGCTGATGCATCTATTATTAAGCTACTTTCATGTTAAAAAAATTTTATTATTATGACATTTCAGTTTGGCACTTTTAAATTTCATCTCTGTCCCTTTTCCTGTGTTAAATTTCAGTGACTCAGATATCCCACATCAGAACTATGTGAGACACGAGGTAGAAAAAAAAAAATGAAACAGACATAGTCACTGTCCTCAAGGGTCTCACAGTCTAGGAACAGAGAGAATCTCAGCCCAGAGCGGGAGCTAGCTCAGCTGGTTAGGGAAGAGTCGTACTTGTTCGTTAATAGCACAAAGCCCGAAGCCCGCCTCTGGGAAATTAGGATTCCAGTGGTCATCCTATAAGGCAACAGACAAGGCCCCATAGGTTCTGTGATACACTCCCATAATATTAACTCTTTGGGTTCCCATTGCTGTGTTCAGACCTTCAGATGAAAAGAGTTATCCTTACTATCTCCCCTTAGAGAAAGGAATTGTCATGGATAGATCAGCAACTGGGGAGGGCTAACCATCTGCGAAAGAGGTTTCTGTGAATTGAATTAGGAACCCCCTCCCCCACCAGTACTGCATTAGTGATTAAAAAAGAGGAGTCTGATGTTTCAAATGGGAGTCTATGAAGGCCTGTCTGCTGGCATTTTAACCTCCTGTTAAATAACTTGATTTATTGTTACCCTTTTTATCTCTACTGCTTTGTAGAAATGTCATTAGAAGTTCTAAGATTTCTCTGAACTGTTCTATGTCTGGAGCTAACTTTTTTTGAGAAAGATGAGATTTCAAGGCAAGATATAAAACCTTACACAGGTCATTTGGATCTCTTGAATTGTTTATGCCCAGGACAAAATAAAAATAAGAAATAAAATCTGTGTATAAAACATACACAGTCAGTTCAGGTATACGTTTACATCTGCCACAAATGTTGGCCCAAACATACTGTATTAACTGCAAACATATCTCTGTAGGAAGTTCAATTCAAGGTGTGCAATTATAATTTTAACTTTTCAGTGCTATGTCAGGCTATGCTCCCCTTCTCTTTTAACTCCAATTATTAATACAAACAAATCAGCTGAGCAGTTGGGCTGAGGAGGATGAGAGCAAGGAAGAATCATGCACTTAAGCACTCAGAAAGTTTGAGCTTTGGTTCATTTTTGATTGAAACACAGTACAAGTGTTACGTTTAGTTTCCCTTGCTCTAAAATAGCACTGTTAATTTTTTCATTTAGTGAATTTTCACACAAGTTCTAATCACACGTTTCTATAAATTATATTAATTTAACTTATTTCCCTAAATGTTGTTCTGCAGTGTGTAGCACGGATGTTCTCAGATTCTTGGCTGTGTAAGCTTGTTGCAGTTGGAAGCGGAACAGAAACATCTGAAAGGCATTATTTGGATTACGGATGCTGGAGCATCTGATCTCACCTTTTGCTCTGGTTCCTAAATCACAACTGTTCTTCCTCTTTGCATTTAATCTGCATGTTCTGTCCCCTCCATTGTTGACATTGCCCCAGGGTTGACTTTTTGGAGAAGGCACTATCATTGTTTTAATTAAAGGGATGGAAAATTCAGGTAATCGTGTTTGATGTTAATAGTTCAGTTTACAGGAGAGTGACTGTTTTAAGTTTAAAAGAAAAGAGGTTAGTGCAGGTTATAAAGTGCTGTTTCTTGTCCCTAAAAAGAAGTAGTCATATTTTGAAAAAATAACTATAATTTTTTTTTTCAGAGTATGATTTCATCCATTGTAAATAGCACATATTATGCCAATGTGTCAGCAACCAAGTGCCAGGAGTTTGGGAGATGGTATAAAAAGTACAAGAAGATTAAAGGTAAACTGACTTTTTTGTTTGTAAAGCCTGTTTTCAGTTTCTGAGGTTCATGAGTTGTTGATTATTTGGAATTTATGCTCATTTTAGATACAATTTATCTAATTTTTTACAAAGGTGAGATCTTTAATATTCCTGTCATGAGATCCAAATTGGCTCCCTTAAAACTAAGAAGATATTTGAAGTAAAAGTAAAATGAGTAACACAATATGTTAAGTTTATAGTTTTCAAAAGTGATACCTGCAAAGACCAAAATCCTTTAGAATGAAAACTTAAAAGCTGTCATTCTAGGTTGAATCAGCACTTACAGTTTGGATACTGATTAACAGATACTCTTGGGGTATCAGGATGGCTTTAGTCAGAAATGGAGTTTGATGTTGTGACCCTTTGTCGACGATTCCAGAGCGGTGGTGAAAGCACGGGCGGGCTCTGCGTTCAGGCGGACTTGGGATCAAATCTTTGGCTTCTACATTCTAGCTGTGGGAACTTCAGCAAATTATTTAACATCACCAAGACTCAATTTCCTCATCTGAAAATGGGGAATAAAGTACTTAGGTCACTGGGTAGATGCAAGGACTACATAAGACAATACTGGCACAAAGTAACCTATTGATAAATAATAGTATACTACTAATAATAATTAATAGTAATAGTCATAGTAGCAGTAGTATATTACATATGGAATTATGTTTGGTCCTGAAAATAAAGTTCCTTAATGTGGTAAATAACATGCTATTTGGATCACCTAGACCTTTAAACATGTCAGGACCATTTCAAATATGTCAGTGGTGGAAAAATTCTTTTGTTTTCACTCCATTCAGATAAATGTTACCTACTAGGGTCCCTGAGGGGATTTGGGGAATTTTTTGTAACATTGGTTTTGATGGTCCTTTCAGTCCATATTTTGCATAATTATGCCATATTTATCACACTTTATAATATGTATACATAGCCTTGCTTACTCTGCCCCCATCTGAGGGGCAAATGACAATTTATGATGGGTAAGTAAAAGTAAAGGATGAATTTATTTGTTTTACTACTTGCAGGTTTTCTCAGGGGAGACGATGTCAAAGTAGTGCTTGTTGGCTATTGGGTATTTGAGAGCTTTATTACAGGGTTATCTTTTGAAGAAATGAAGTTTACAAACATTGGTAGCACATTTCTGATCACAAAGGAATGAGAGTGTTTTATGCTAAATATACATTTTATGAGGCAAGCCAAAATATTGAGCTACCCAGGAGAAATTAAGTACACTGAAAACTGAATTAAGATCCGTTTCTTTTCAACAGATTCTAAAATTCTTAGAACCCTTTTGGATCCTGGTTTGGGCAAATGCTTTAGGATATTAATATTCACCCTTGTACATTATAAGATGAATAACTCCTTCTCATTATAAGACATCGTTGTGTGGCTCAGAAGGGTTTCTTTTCTGTAAGTGTTGCCTCCAAGTTTTTCTTTTAAAATAGGATTGTTAAAGTGCTTCAGCATATCCTCTTCGGCTAAAAATCAAAAGAATCATGCAGCTTCAAGGTCATTTGTTGGATCCCATTTACTTGCTGTTATAAGAGAAAGTAAGAGAGTGTCCTCTTTTAATAGGCTGGAGTATAATTCCAGATTCAGAAAGATTGGAAGCTCTTCATTCTAGTGTTTTCAGAATTGCCACTATAGAATGTATGTGTGTGTGTGTGTGTGTGCGCGCGCGCGCATGCATTCACACATTAACACTCATGTCTTCTACTTTTCTTTTTTCTTTCCTGGAGCTTTAATTCCTCAAGCCGTATCTTTTTTTTTTTTTTTTTTTTAAAGATAGTAAATGCACAGTTAAATCTTTAAGTGCCATAAAAGCAGACTGAGACCTTGATTTCATTCAGTTGGTCAAGGATCCACACCTGAAGAGGCTGTCAGACACTGTGTACACATACTATTCAAAGAGATGGAGCTAGTCATTGCTGTTGAAAAGTGTGTGTGTGTCTGTGTGTGTGTCAGTAGGAGGAGAAAAGGGAAGGTTAAGGTATGTGTGAAGTAAACACAAGCTGCCATAAAACAGTTCAAGTGGTGTTGATTCATCAACCAAGGGAGTGGGAGGAAAAACAAAGAATTCATGACAGGTATAATGGTGCACAGAAAATAAACACCCAGAGAAGTGCGTTTTATTAACTTTCGACCCTCAGAAAAAAGGAAGTGTCGGACTGAGGCAGGCACATTTTATTTGGTAGAAGCCTTTTTCTATGAATAGATGTTGCTGTGGGAGTTTCTACCTAGTAGGACCCGTTTCTCATGGGAAAGTAATGATTTGATTTGTAAAATTTGTTTGTGTCCCTGCTTTCAACGTGAAAAAAAAAGGCAATGAATTCCAAAATGGGAAACCATTAGTAGTGAAACCAGAATTCCACCATAGGGCTTTTTCTGAGAACCCAGAAGTCAGGGTTCCATGTCCCTCTCAGCCTCCCTACCTTCCATTTCTACCTCAAAGTTACCAATTTACATGCACTTCTATGCACTATTCAGCATAGAAGAAAATCTCAAGTCAACTTACTGACTTCCCAAACTAAATGCAGGCTACATTGTTAAATATGTTTCCTATTATCTGCTAATGTCTGTTTTAATAAAACAGTGGGAACTAAGTGGTTGCTTCTTAATCAAAAACATGATTTCCTAAACATAAGCTATGTGATTCTGTTACAAATTGCCACATATAGATCTCCTAGGTCAAAATTTTTTTCTCTTCTCATAGAAATAAATAAACAGTAAAATAATGATATACTCTGAAAGATCAAAGTAAATATGACTAAAACCTGGCAAAAATAAAAGTCTACTGGAAGGTTAAAAAAAAGATCAGATTGCAAATTCTATAGTTAATGCTTAAATAAATATGAGAAAAATGAACAATCAATAATTTGATATCATTAAAAACAGATGTAAAAACTATATACAAATGGAATTGTCTAAATTTTGAAGTAAACATTTTAATGTGCATTTTTTGAATTTGTTGTTATTATAGCTAAACTATTTACACTTATTCTTTAGAAAGTCCTAAATTGGTTTGGCTTAGCATGTTAACTTTATTTTCCCCAGTGATCACAGCAAAGCACATTCTGTTTACCTTTTTTCTTTAATTTCAAAGACAATCATGATTGACACAGACATATTTGAGTTAACATGAGCATTACTTCAGGATAGATAGGGAGACAGTGTGTATACTCTGGTTTCAAGGTCTAAGACCATGAATCTGTTTCCCAGGAGTATTTGACGTTGAAGAAAACGGAGTGGGTAGGTAGGGTAGGGTGGTAGGTTGGTTTAGACAGCATTTTTTTTTTAATTGCCGATCATCACATACTATAATTGCTTCTGGACCAGATTTTACAATATAGAGCTCATAAGCTCCAAAGTATAAGAAAAAAAAAAAAGTACATTTTATCTAAAAGCAAATAAAATTAAAAATACCAATAAGTTTAATATTTAGGAATTTTAGTATTGTACATGAGGAGAATCCATAGACACCTAGAAACATTCGTGCTATTCCAAAATTATTATTATTATTATTATTATTATTTTTTTTTTTTTTTGAGACGGAGTCTAGCTCTGTTGCCCAGGCTGGAGTGCAGTGGCCGGATCTCGGCTCACTGCAAGCCCCGCCTCCCGGGTTCACGCCATTCTCCTGCCTCAGCCTCCCGAGTAGCTGGGACTACAGGCGCCCGCCACCTCGCCCGGCTAATTTTTTTTGTATTTTAGTAGAGACGGGGTTTCACCTTGTTAGCCAGGATGGTCTCGATCTCCTGAACTCGTGATCCGCCCGTCTCGGCCTCCCAAAGTGCTGGGATTACAGGCTTGAGCCACCGCGCCCGGCCACAAAATTATTTTTAAGGTCTTGGGATTATGAGGGATTTACCAAAGTAGTTTTTTCATAAGTTCTACACATTTTAGTAAAATTTTAGTTTTTTTACACAACTTTTTTTGTCTGAACTCTTGATGTGAACTTTTCCCATCATTTTTATGAAACGAAGTGACAATCATATATGTAGTACCACCATCAGTTTTACTCTCATGGCAGTCTACTTTTGTGGGGGATATAATAAAAATAAGAAAACGCCTTAATAAGGAATCTTTTATATATTTTAAATGTGTCCTAATTGATAAGTTACAAGAAAATAATTTTATATCTAAAGTGTTTGTCATCTGGTACCAAGAGCAAAATAAGCAGTTATCTTAGGTGAAGTCAATCCCAATTATTTAGTATGCCTCAAGAATGGAAGGGTCATTGAAAGTTTACACGAATACGGGTGGCTATTATAAAATTATTTGTGTTATAAAATAATACCATTAGAATGGGTGGACCTAACCAAACCCTGTATTTTGGCCAGAGTGCAAAATTATCCCCATCACTTTTCTTTTCTCAGTCATTGGCCAAGAACCCTCTGATTGTTAGTTGTCTTAATTTTATTTGTTTATTTGAACTTCTTTTGCCAGATATTAAAAAGCTGGGAGAAAAGAGGATTTTAAAAAGCAGTGTTACTTCCCCAAGCCTGGTTTATTCTAGTAATCAGTATTTTATCTGACCCTGTCTGATCTAGTCTTGCAAGATCAAACGTCCAGGCCAGCAGGCAGACAGTAAACAAAGCCCATGAAGGGTTTCGGTAAACACAAAGATTAGATGTTGAATGAAAATTAAACTCCTTGAACTAGTCCTCTGTACTAAAGTGGTTAAGTGGGTTGTGATTAAAAGAAATAAGTAATTATGATCATTATAGCTGAAATGATATAATGTTACCACATTTAAAGCACCTCTTGTACTCAAAAATGATTGTGTCATTTACAAAGTGGTGCCTTGGAGTTGAATAGAGAAATCAATGTCCCCTGACCTGGTTCCATAAGGCAGCCCTTGCTTAGCCATGGTGGTATCAGTGGTCAGGACAATGCCTTTAATCAACTCCTGGTCCTTCTGCCTCTGCTGTTGTTTAACTCTGATGAGGTAAAAGTAACTTACTTTTGTCTACCTAATTTTTCTGTCATGAAAGAAATTTGCTTTCAGCTTCAGATCTAAATGAAGTGTTCTGCAAGGAAGTTTGTCTGCCCTCTGCCTATGTCGTATCTCGTTGAAAGTAATGGCAACATAAAATCCTTTTGAACATTGTATACATATTTACTTATGTATTTTATACTGACAAATTATAGCTGTTTATATTTATGGGGTACAAAGTGATGGTATGATTTTTAATACAACGTGAAATGATTAAATCAAGTGAATTAACCTATTCATCACCTCAAATATTTGACATTTTTGTGATGAGAACATCTGAGACTTACTCTGTGATATTAAAATGCACAGTGCTCAATTATTAGCTATATTCACCATGGTGTACAATAGATCTCAAAAAAAACCCCAAACTTGTTTCTCCTCCCTGAGACTTTGTACCCTTTGATTATCATCTCACTGCTCCCACCTCCCAACCTCTGTTAAACACCATTCTACTCTCTACTTTTATGAATGCAATTGTTTTAGATTCCACATATAAGTGAGAACATGCAGCGTTTGTCTTTCTGTGTTTGACTTATTTCACTTAGCACAGTGTTCTCCAGTTCTACTCTTGTCATCGCAAATACTGGATTCATGGAAATAGAAACATCACTTCTACTGTCAACCACCTTTTATCGCACCAGTTTTTCAACACATGGAAGAGCCTTGCACATTTTCGTTGTGACAGTCACTGATAGTATGCATAGATCACCTATACTTGCTCGGCGCTCCAGTGGAAAGCTTATTGGTAGTTTAAGTGGAAAAATGGTGCCTGGGGAATGTCTTGAGCACTCATTTTAGACGTGGACTAATTCCTTGCATGGATCTTAAGAAGCTCATTCCAGCTGTACTGTAACTGCTTTGTTGGGCTGAATATACTTATTCATACATGTTTAAAGATATAAAAACATTTGTTAATAATGTAGTTTGTAGATTAAAAGAAATGAACTTGCAATCTACTCATATTTATACTATTTATGATGTTATTTTAAATAGACATTAAGAAAAGATGCAAAGGGAAAAATGAACTACTTTCCTTATGCCGCTCCCTACTTCTCTTGCATCTATTGATCCATGAGGCCATCATGTATACCTACTCTTTGGAAGAAGCATGAGACATAATTCCTGCTTTCCAAAAGCCTACAATCTGTGCGAAATGCTTAATTCATAATATAACACATACCTTGTCATTCAAAAACAAATTCTAGCTTCTATTTTATATATAATAGCTGGCAGGATTCTAAGGGCTGGGAATACAGTGGAGAGCATTACCTTTTTCTTTCTCACAAGATAATTGCAGTCATAATTAAATAAATAATTTTAACGAAATGTTTAGTGAGCACTTCTGCTATGGGCCGTAATTAGTTCTAGAAGCAGTGAGAAACATCTGTATGCACATAAGATATGCTTCCTACCTCTAGTTGCGTTGCCCTTAACCTGGCAGGAGAAGCAGCTATATAAATGGATCTGGTAAATATATAGTGGTGATATAAACTAGTTTGATGGCGGCATAGAGGAAGGTCCGGAAACTCTTCTTGCTAGGTTTGACATGAGGTGGCGGGTGGGCAGTTAGGGAGAGGCAGCGCATGAATTATACCTTAAGGACAAGTGGAGTTACTGTGGCAAGGAGGAAAAGAGAAGGAGGAATGTTTTGAGCAACCGGATGATCATGAGTACAGATGGAGAAGTACAAAAGAGCATTGCATGTTTAGAAAATTACAAGTGACTGTCGAGTATGTCTAGAATGGCAGTACATTTATCCTGATACTATAATATAACAGGTGCCCAGAATGGCTAAGCTTTTGATCAGTGAAAAGGCAAAGGTAAAACATAGCTGGATGTAGGGAGGGTAGTGACACCAAACGTTGATAGAAATGACTGGGACCTGGCTGGGTGCAGTAGCTCATGCCTGTAATCCTAGCACTTTGGGAGGCCGAGGTGGGTGGATCACGAGGTCAGGAGGTTGAGAGCATCCTGGCTAACACAATGAAACCACATCTTTACTAAAAATACAAAAAATTAGCCGGGCGTGGTGGCACATGCCTGTAATCGCAGCTACTCAGGAGGCTGAGGCAGGAGAATCGCTTGAACCCAGGAGTTGGAGGTTGCAGTGAACTGAGATCGCGCCATTGCACTCCAGTCTGAGTGACAGAGTGAGAGTCTTGTCTGACAAAGAAAAGAAAAGAAAAGAAAAAAGAAATGGTTGGGACCTGGCTGGGAGATCATATGTGTTGTAATAATGAAAAATAAGGCTAAGAAGGTAGAGGACACACGTTAGGGGTCTTTGAAAGCCCAATTGAGGTATTTTGAGGATTGTTGAAGGTTTTTCAGCAAGAGAGTGACATATTGAAAATGATGGTTTTAAGAATGATTCCTCTAGACACCATCTGAAGCTGTATGAGGGTGTGAGTGGGTGTATGGCAGGAAGGGAGGTGCATGGGAGGGGGAAGGTTGGTATGTACACCTGGTGGAAGTAGGCAAAGTCGAATCTATTGCAGTAATTGACAGAAGTGGAGTGGTGAGGGAAGTGAGGCCCTGGCTTTGAGTGGCAGAAGTGAGAAAGACAGGAAGCCACCGATGCAAGAGGTTCAAGCAGAGAAGAGCCATGAGACTTGGTGAGAGTAAATAGGGGTATGGGAATGAGAAGGAGACATGCAAGCAAAATCCAGGTTTTGAGCTTAAGTGACTCTTGATGGTTGTGACAGAAATAGGACAATACCAACGGAGATGAAATTGCTGATACCTCAGTGAGAATTGACAACTAGGTAGAAATGTCCATGAGGCTGTTTGAGATGTGGACAGCCTACTAAAGGACAGGATGGAGAATAAATTTTTGGGCCACTTGATTGGATGACAATTGAAATGGTACCAAACGAACATTCCTTAAAGAGGAGAGCAAGAGCAGGAGAGGGCTGGAAGCTTTGAGAAGAAAAAAGCCAGGAGTTAAGAAGATGCAACTAGAGAGAGTGAGGTGTCACCAAAGCCAAGGGAAGATGAGTTACCAGGGGCGGAGTGTTATCAAAGGTGCAGTGGAGGGACAGGGGAGAGGAGAGGGAATTGGAGGCTCTTGGCTTTGGCAGAAAGGATATCAAAATGACATTGGAGGGAGCTGTCTCTGCAGTGTGAGAACAGGGAAAGCCTATGCATCTACTAAGGGAGAGGTGTCAAGGACATGAGAGGAAAGAGTCTAAATGTGGCTAAGTGAAGCATGAGGGCTAAGTGTAATTAGCAGAAAGAGGATGGAGCCAGCAGTTTTGAAGAGGAAGAGAAGTGATAAGCAAGAGCCCATCAACTAGGAGGGAATGGATCTGAGGCGCAGATAACGCGGTGCCTTTGAAAGAAAGAAAAATAGTGATGTTTTCTTCAGAATCTGGGAGAAGGGCAAGGAGATGTGCAAGGAGAGAAGGTTCTGGAGATGGAGTGGACGGTGAGGATGGGCAGCTCATGCCATGGGGTGTGAGACTGGGCTGGCATGACCTTCTAGCAGTGAAGGAGAGAATGGTTGGCATGGGGAGCTTGGTGGTGAGAACACCTGAAATAGGATCTGGACAGACCATGTCTGGGGAACAAGGAGGGTGTGTGCTTTAGATTGCTCCTAGTTTCAGACTTCCATTTGTCCTGCCCAGAAACAGAATAAAAAACTAGAAAACATATATAGATGTGATGGTGGCTGACAAAGAATCTACAGAGTGTGAAATGAGAGGCTTTGTGTGTAGACCACAAAATGCCCAGTTTATTTAAAATCTGATGATTGTGGGAACATCCTCTTCTACTGGGGAGACCAGCAGGTGAAAATCAGAGAACACTTCTGGTTTCTTGATCAATTAAATAAAGATTATTACCTGATTTTCCTTAGACGCTTACAAGGTTCAAAGCTGAAAAGCACCTAAGCTCATAAGGTGCTTGAAGCACTTAACTATAAATGCTGTGTAAGATGCTAGGACTGAAATCACATTGCCTAATGGGAGACAGTTATTTAACTATTTGCCTGACTGATGAATGGCCTTCATTCCACCATTTGCAAGAATTTGAGAGTATTTGACCTTGGAGTCCTGAACTCCCAAGGGAGTGGATATGAATCTATAATCATCTAGAATACAAATCAGACTACGAGTTCTAACATTGGGCCTTTCAGGGTATCACCTTTTTAAGTTCTATGTACCATAGAAATTTTAATTTTTGACTAATCCCCCTTCTGGGCCAAAAGCTCCTCGAGAGAACTTCAGAGGCAGAGGTTTTGGGAACACAGGAACGTATCAATTTTCTGTCCTCCCTAGAGTCCTGTGAGCATGAGGTCTTAAACACTGTGAATACTTTGTAAATATTAATAGAATTGAATGTAATATAAATGAACTTATTTGAATATATGCATTTAGAGCAGTTTTATTTTTACACATATTATGTGGTGCACTAATCTTATTTGCTACCTGATCTGTCATTTGAGAGAAAAAAAGAAAGAAAAATCTTTGCTTGTTTAATTCGTATTGCAAATGTCCTTAGCAAATGAAATTGGTTAGAATCGTTCCATTTTTCTACTAATTATTGAGCTAAAGACTTAACAATAGTCAATTCAGTTGAATGGGGCAGTAATATCTTTATAAAGTACAAATTAGAGACCATTTGTGTAGCCTAAGATAAATATGCCTTTGAGGTTTTCACAGCTAGTCTATTGAGTATTTTCCTTAATATAATGGCTTAAAACATTAAAGTCCTATAAAATCACAGAGACTGGTCAGAGGAAAAGAACGGATCATGAATTGATTGTTTTCTTTGATTAACTTTTCTTCAGGTAGGTTGAATTAAAGAATTAATACACATGGAATGCCAACTGACAAAGGCAGAATTTTCCTAAGCAGTAATGTTAAGTTTCAACAATATGATTTCTTTTACTATCATGTGCTGAATTCACCTTAGAAATTATAGTTTTAGATTAAAGAGTAAAAATAAAGATATTATTAGATATAAGCACTTTTAACCTATATAGAATGTTATAAGAATACTTGAAATGATCAGTGATATCAAACTGTGATAAAGCATTGTTTGAAACCAAAAGGGACAATAGTGTTCTGGTACAGAGGGTGGAGACTAGGAAAGGTGGATAATGCTCACTTTTTCCATGGAACATAATGGGTCCTAGGAGCTTTTATTACCAAAGAAACAGAGGTGTCCACATTTGAGTTACTTTATGGTGGATATATACGTTTCTGTGGAGGTTAATGTGGTGGAAAAAGGAAGTTGATAATAAGGGGAAAATACACCTAAGAAAACCAGTCATATGGTATTATCACAGTGCTGGCTGGTAGACTTTGCTTATGGGCTGTTTTATTAGGAGTTAACAAGTTGGCTCTGAATATCTTGCTCTAGGCAGGGACTTTGCAAGCAAGTTCTCAAACCAGAGACAAATTCTCTTGAACAAATTTAGAGAAAAACAAAATCTTTGGGTTTGGTAGCTAGTCTTTTTCTTTCTTTTGCTCTTTAGCTCTTTCAAGCTCAATAATTTTTTAAAATTATGTTTGGTGAACTCTTCTGGTAGTAGTTTTATTTGTTTGTTTTAATGGTATGAGATTTATATCTGAGAGATCTATTAGCTTTGGCTACTGCAATCATGTCCGACTGTGTTTGTATTAACAGAAATTTTTTTTTTTGTATAGTAAATTGACCTTATACTTCCAGTTATTGACTAGGAGAAAATAAACCAGAAGTATTTTCAATGACTAGGCATATTCAATGTTGGCAGACGGGCTGCTATTCTGGTTTGTTGGGGGAAATTAGTGTTATGTTTACCTTTTAAAAAGATTTTAACCCAATGAAAGCCTTTGGGTGGACAGTGGGGTTGTTGACCGTTAATGTGTAGCTTAGCTGAGTGCAAGGAGACAAAATAAGTATCAGGTGGAAGCATATGGAATTGCTGTTTTTGTAGGTCAAAGTTGTTACATATCACCAATTTCATATAGTTCAATTATATATGAATTTGTGATTGCCCAAGATTCTCAAGCTGTTATCATATTGTGTGAGTATGCATACCCAATTTCGTTTCTTGTTGGTTACTTGTTTCAAAGAAATACTTTCTATTTATAGAATTTATAGGGTACTTGAGAAAGCTCTCTGCTGTGTGATTCATATCCTTCATCAGTCCATGCTGATGACACTCATGTTGGGTCAATAGCTTTCGCCTCAAGAAAAATAAGAAAAATAAGATAATGGGAGGGGATTTATAAAAATAAATATAATCACTGTATATGTATATATGTGTGTGTGGCTTACAGTTGACTAGAATGAATTGCTAATAAACTGACAAAATAGGAATTTAAAGGAGCTATCTTTTATCATCAAATAGAAATGCACTTTAAATCATAGGCAGATGTTATGGGCCCATCTACGTGTAGCAGACAGTTAAATTGTCTGAAGCAAATATATTGATGGAATTTTTTAAAGTTGATATTATTCAGTACTGTATCTCTAGGGGCTGCCATCATTCCTGGCACATGGTAGTTGATTAATAAATGTTTATTATATGAATTTTAATGCAAATAATTCTATTTAAGTGATTAGCTGATTCAACTGTTGAGGAATCAGTGATTTCATCACTTTTTGAGTTGACAGTCTTTTCAGTCTATGTTACACAAAGCATACAGTGGAGGCTCAGGTTGAGCTTTTACCATTCAGATGACTTATCCATCCTTCATGTCACATACATGTGCCATGTGCACTTATACACACACACATGCAAATACAAAGTGAAACTTATCAGTAAGAAAGTTGATTGCTCCTGACCCAAATCCTGAAACTATTAATAACCACATGCTCCAAACTGGGCAGTTCACCTTAAGCAGCAGAATACAGACTGCAGGGTCCTAAAGGCATAGGTTTGAATTCAGAGTCTTCCATTAACAGGTTTGCAACATCAAACAATTATGACATTAAAGTCAAATGACTGACCTTCAGCTTCTTTAATAAAGTAGGCATCTTAATATCAATGCCGTAGAATTATTGTGAGAGTTAAACGATAATGATGTGTAAGGGATTTAGCTCAGTGCTTCAGCTACTATATAAATGGTAGGGTTTGGTGTTACCTGAAATGCCAATGCAGTTTGAAAAAGGTATGTTAGCAGTAAAAATATGAAAATTCTTAAACTTATAATACATATATTTTTTATAAAGAAAACCCATTAAAAAGCACTTGTGAAACATTTAGGCCTTAGAACTTGACTTTGAGTTATGCACAAAAAGAGGAAAAAGTGGCCATGCGGTTTGCGTTTTCTTATTATGAGGCTAGAGCCAGCAGCCTTAATCATTTTGAATACTCCTAAATATTTATCTGCATTTGGTTAGTTATTTGACCTAGAGCACATTTTTTAATTTCTCTGGTATTAGACAAGATCATTATCTTTAAAATTGGGCATCAAGGTTTTAGAGCATAAGGTGGGGAAGCAGAGAACCTGGAGAGGAGGTTTGTAAATTTAAGGCATTCATATGCTCTAGTATCTTTTTTCTGTGCTCTAATGTTTGGGTACCAATCTGAAATTGTTGGTTTGATTGGCAACTTTTTTACCAAGAGTGCCAAAAGCAAACCAATGTCTTTTTTTGCATTTGTAGAATCACTTCCAGAGTACTTTCTAAGGTTGAAAGAGTCATAGAGAAATTCTGCCATCTTCTTTTCTTTCTTTTTTTTTTTGGCTTATGTTCTTCTACCCAGGGTTTCTAGGAGAGGTTCTGGGGAATACTAGAGTGTTATCTTATTAAGGAATCCATTAGCACTCATTCATGCTAATCCATTTACATTTGCATAAGCATCTTAATGGCTTAAAGAAAAATCCATAGGCCAGAGTTTCTGGAAATTTCTCAGTGCAAAGCCTTTTACCCAATTCATTACTATCTACCCATTATAACTATGGACAAACCCCAGGGTCTATGTCACAAAAGCAACTATGTTAAGGTTTGCAGCATGAAAATACTACCATAATAGCTCTAGAAATATTATCTATCTTTTCAGCAGTATTGATAAACTTGCAAGAGCTATACTCTAATTACTATTGCTATTGCCACTATATTTTTCTATTTTCTATTCTATTTCTATTTCTAATTCTATTTCTATTACAAGTCCCCATAGTTAATGTCATAATTGTTTGATGTTACAAACCTGTTAATGGAAGACTCTGAATTCAAACCTATGCCTTTAGGACCCTGCAGTCTGTATTCTGCTGCTTAAGGTGAACTGCCCAGTTTGAGGCATGTGGTTATTAACAGTTTTAGGATTTGGGTCAGAAGCAATCAACTTTCCTACTGGTAAGTTTCACTTTGTATTGCATGTGTGTGTGCACAAGTGCACATGGCACATGTATGTGACATGAAGGACGGAAAACAGCTATTTTTCTTGTAATAGAAATTAATTGTCTTAAAATGGTACTTTTAAAGATGCTCTTAGATAAGTAACCTGCAAGGTTACTTTAAGACCACTTTACAGGTAATCCTTCCCATTTTACAGATAATCCCCAGATCACTCATCTAGTTATGACCCAGGCCTTTGAAATTTCAGTTTGCTTTTCTTTCTACCTTCCTATGCCACCTTGCTGTTACTGGCAGGCATCTGTGCCAATCAGATGCTTCATCTTTTGCTCAAAAACTTTCAGAAACTATACTTTAGGGCACTAAGTCATTGGATTATATTTTGAGCATTGAAATTTTATTATATTTACTTTACACAATTGCAAAAGAAATAATAAGAATTAAGTGCCACAATATAGGAGTGAAAGACTATATACATATATACACACACACACACATATATGTATATATACACAAACATATATATACGTATATATACTTGTGTATATATATGTGTGTGTGTATGTGTGTATTATTTTATTTTTTGAGTTTTGAAAATGTTCTTGTAACAACCTAAAATATAAATATATATCAGGGATTTATAATATTTAAAATAAATACTTGGCTTCCTGGATGTACTGTAAAAAGTGTCCTAAATAGGGCCGGGCGCGGTGGCTCAAGCCTGTAATCCCAGCACTTTGGGAGGCCGAGACGGGCGGATCACGAGGTCAGGAGATGAGACCATCCTGGCTAACACGGTGAAACCCCGTCTCTACTAAAAAAATACAAAAATCTAGCCGGGCGAGGTGGCGGGCGCCTGTAGTCCCAGCTGCTCGGGAGGCTGAGGCAGGAGAATGGCGTAAACCCGGGAGGCGGAGCTTGCAGTGAGCTGAGATCCGGCCACTGCAGTCCAGCCTGGGCAACACAGCAAGACTCCGTCTCAAAAAAAAAAAAAAAAAAAAAAGTGTCCTAAATAAAATAAGATTTTTGGACCAAATACCTTTTAATTGTAATGCAGGTAAATTCCTGAGGGAGAAGTATAACTTTCTCATCTGTGAACAACCAGCCACAGGCAGCAATTGTGAGCATCTGAATAGCTAATGGTCATAGGGTGCTCTTGGTTAGAGCATCATCGCTGTGAACTTGGTGAGGTTTTAGGAGTTTCTGAAATTCTAATATAGGGCTACAAAGGCCTTATCTGCTTTAGACTTAAATAGAATCCCGGAAGCTTAGAGAGTGGTTAGAAAATGGCTGCCCATTCCCTGCAGTTTTCGCTCAGTCCCAGGAAATTTGAAGGAATCTGCAAGATCCTCTTAGAACTCTGAGTTTTTCAGAGACCTGAACAGACTCCAGATCTGAACTGTTTATCTGGAAGGTCTCTGGACTGGTACCTTTCCCCAGATGTTGGAATAGCTACCAAAAGCCTCACAGCTACTGGACATAGAAGCATTTGAGCCCCCCTTGCCTTGACGGTTTCTTAAACCATCTTCTGTTTGGGAACTTACATTAGAAGCTGGGGACATCATTCCTTTCCAGGCGATTCCCTCTCTGGTACTCACCCTCAAGGCTTCAGCCACAGTAGAATCAAGTTCATTGTGAATTAAATTGAAGCTCTGATTTAAAGCTCTGGGAGCAGTTGTGAGTTGTTTATTTATTTATTTATTTATGAGACAGAGTTTGACTCTGTCGCCCAAGCTGGAGTGCAGTGGCACAATCTCGGCTCACTGCAACCTCTGGATTCAAGTGAATCCAACCTCCTGGATTCAAGCGATTCTCCTGCCTCGGCCTCCTAAGTAGTTGGGATTACAGGCATGAGCCACCACACCTGGCTAATTTTTGTATTTTAGTAGAGACCAGGTTTCACCATGTTGGCCAGGCTGGTCTCGAACTCCTGACCTCAAGTGTTCCGGCCTCCTCGGCCTTCCAAAATGCTGGAATTGCAGGCATGAGCCACTGCGCCAGGCCAGCAGTTGTGTTTTTACTGTCTCTTTAATAAGTAAGCATGTTGCCTTTGTCAGAATATTTTCTGTTGTGAATGTGAACATTGCTTTCACCGTCAGAAACAGCACTACCATTTACCCTTCATTTTTTCCAGGATTTCTGATCTTCTGCTAAATACTGCAGGCATAAGATGGCCCTTAGGGCCAAGCTGATGTCTTTGGTCTTGGTTTAGTTTAAGACAGACTTAACATGATGTTTTCCATTACACAGTGAAAAAGCAAGAACACAAAACCAGGCACTGCTGTTAGGTCTGTGTTTCACACATTGTGGTTACTTTCTAATTATTTTAAAAGAAAGAAGAGAAAGGAAGGGAGAGATGGAAGGAGGGAGTAAAGGGAAGAAGAGAAAGAAAGAAGCAGGAAAGCAGGAAGGGAGGGAGGGAGGAAAGAAAGAGAAAAAGAAAGTTGAGGCTCAATTTTCTGATGCAGTCTGGCACATCCTGATGCTCCCTCTCTTTTTTAAGCATCTGTACTTCACTTGCTGTGACTTAAGAGGCTAAAAACGTTATTCTGATATTATTTTTATAAGAGTGGCAGCAAGAACTAAATTAAAATGTTTTCAATTTAGGCAAAATCAGCCAGGCACGGTGGCTCACGCCTGTAATCCCAGCCCTTTGGGAGGCTGAGGCGGGCGAATCACTTGAGTTCAGGAGTTGGAGACCAACCTGGCCAACATGGTGAAACCCCGTTTCTACTAAAAATATAAAAATTAGCTGGGCACCGTGGCACATGCTTGTAATCCCAGCTACTCAGGAGGCTGAGGTATGAGAATCACTTGAACCTGGGAGGTGGAGGTTGCAGTGAACTGAGATTGTACCACTGCACTCCAGCCTAGGTGATGGAGTGAGACTCTGTCTCAAAAAAAAAAAAAAAAAAGGCAAAACCTGTTTAAATGGTTTCTGAATTAGTGTTCTGCCTTGGTCATTGGAGATGCATCCTTTTGAGAGCATTTGATCCTTAGTCATTCTTAAAGTCGAGATGATAATTTTTTCTTCTTCTTTCATTCTTGGGAGTAAAGAACTTGGCTTTTATTGGTAGAACTGTTAGGAACTGAAAAACATAAAGGGTGACTAGTCTCAGAGACAGAATTTAAAAACTGATAGCCCATGGACAGATCTGGCTTTCAGAAATGTTTTATTTGGCTTTTATTGTATTTTGAAACGGAATTAGTTGCTAACACTTAAAAATTAGGAGATATCATGTAAAATCCAGATTTTTTGTTTTCTTAAAAAAAAAAAACAAAAAAGAAAAAAACGAAAAAAATGACAATGTAAGAAAGACAGAAACTGGCTGAGGTTAGGTAGTGGTTGTTACCTTTGAACTGGTTAGACTTTCTCTCCTCCACCTAGTTCTTCTGCAGCTGGCTTTTCTGGCTGTTATCGACCTGAACAGTAGGTATTTGCATTTGCAGTTTCTTCATTAATATTTACTAAGTGGTTAGTACTTCATGGTGTTACTACAAATGTAATATGTTGCTATGTCTTTATAAGATACTTCCATAGTTACTGTTCTTAACTGTAAGAATTTATAAGGATCCACCTGGAAACTTATAAGGATAGAAAGAATGATTATATATAACCTCACAGAATATGGACTGACATCATTCAGACTCTTTTTTTTTTTTTTTTGAGACGGAGTCTCACTCTGTCGCCCGGCTGGAGTGCAGTGGCCGGATCTCAGCTCACTGCAAGCTCCACCTCCCGGGTTCACACCATTCTCCTGCCTCAGCCTCCCGAGTAGCCGGGACTACAGGCGCCCCGCCACCTCGCCCAGCTAGTTTTTTGTGTTATTTTTGGTAGAGACGGGGTTTCACCGTGTTAGTCAGGATGGTCTCGATCTCCTGACCTCGTGATCCGCCCGTCTCGGCCTCCCAAAGTGCTGGGATTACAGGCTTGAGCCACCGCGCCCGGCCTTATTCAGACTCTTATTGCACCAATTCATATAGGTTTCATAGCGCTCTGATGTTTATACTTCATTGTGAACATGATTTTGACTAGATCTATGAATGAAGTATTTTTAAATTATGTGATTTAGATATATCTCAAGAAAGTAAACTCACTCAAATGTAATTAAATTGTTGAAACGTGAAAATACCAAAATTTTGGAAAATTAACATTTGGTCAAATAATGCATTCTATAGGAGGATGGTTCTGTGTTTTTTCAGCAGAAGATGAAATAGATGGCCAGGCACAGTGGCTCACGCCTGTAATCCCAGCACTTTGGGAAGCCAAGGCAGGTGGATCACCTGAGGTCAGGAGTTTAAGAGCAACCTGGCCAAGATGGGTGAAACCCCATCTCTACTAAAAACACAAAAATTAGTTGAGTGTGGTGGTGGGGCATACACCTGTAATCCCAGTTACTCGGTAGGCTGAGCACAAGAATCACTTGAACCCAGGAGGCAGAGGTTGCGGTGAGCAGAGATCGTACCACTGTACTCTAGCTTGGGGTAACAGAGTGAGACTCGGTCTCAAACCCCTCTCCCCACCAAGCAATGAAATAGATAAAATATTTCCTTATTAAGAATCTGAAAACATAATTTAATGTCTGAATTTATCTTTACTTTGACTGAATTAAAAGAAAATAAGCAAAAGTGAATCCAATATTTAACTGAGACCGATATTTCTGTCTCTAAGATTTTACTTTGGAATCAGTTCATGGTCTCTTTACCTTTTTTTTTGTTTTGTTTTTCAGTGAGGAAATTATGATGGTAATTCCTGTTCTATGGAAACTGTTAGATTATGTTATCTGAAGGCTCCTAACCATTTGCTTGGTTTGGTTTTAAGGCTATGTACTTTAAAGTTTAATTAATATAATAATTGAAAAAGGTTTGCCTTTAGAAGATGAGTAATTTGTTTTCTTAACCTTATGAAGGAAAGGTGACATGTAAAACAAATGAATTACACTGTGAGGATTAGGCGGGGTGCAGTGGCTCACACCTGTAATCCCAGAACTTTGGGAGGCCGAGGCGGGTGGATCACATGAGGCTAGAGTTCGAGAGCAGCCTGGCCAACATGGTGAAACCCCGTCTCTACTAAAAATACAAAAAATTAGCTGGGTGTGGTGGCCCGTACCGGTAATCCCAGCTACTTGAGGCTGAGACAGAAGAATCACTTGAACCTGAGAGGTGGAGGCTGCAGTGAGCCGAGACTGCACCATTGCTACAGCCTGGACAACAAGAGTGAAACTCTGTCTTACAAAAAAAAAAAAAAAAAAAAAAAAGCAAACATTATAAGGATTAAGTTAGAAATTGAGCCCTAAAAGAAGTTTGAAGTAAACTCTTGACTTACTTGGGAGTTTATAGGAATGTTAAGCAAGAAATCAGGCTTTTTTTTTTTTTTTTTTTTTTGAGACAGAGTCTTACTCTATCACCGAGGCTGGAGTGCAGTGGTGTGAGTTCCACTCACTGCAGTCTTCACCTCTGCCTCCTGGGTTCAAGCGATTCTCCCAACTCAACCTCCTGAATATCTGGGATTACAAGTGCGTGCCACCATGCCTGGCTAAATTTTGTATTTTCAGTAGAGATGGGATTTTGCTGTGTTGGCCAGGCTGGTCTCGAAATCCTGACCCCAGGTGATCCACCAGCCTTGGTCTCCCAATGTGCTGGGATTGCAGGCATGAGCCACCATGCCCAGCTGAACTGAGTTTCTTTAAAAAGCAGGAGAAAGCACTGTATTGTACATGTCTAAATATAAGGTGATACAAAGACTTGGATGTTCACATATTTTCCTAATGGGATATTTTGCATGCATAAAACTTGTACACATGGATATAAAATAGTTAAATATCTACCCACATTTTAATGTATTAATTTACTTCCACACATACCTTTTTAAAGTCACATATTACATAAAGTATTAATTTAGAAACACTACTTTGTTCCACCCTTACAGTTCATTGACTTTATTCAGATGCTTCACATGTGATTTGGCATCAGTGTCTGTCATCACCAACTCCCCTGTTTTGAGTCATCTCACCCAGTTGTCCAGCACACATCATTTCTGCCTAAATTTTTTAAGACTCAGTATTTTTTTTAATAAAACCATGATTCTGTCACTGTTAACTATATGCGAAGCCACACATGCCATTTGTATAATAGGGAGACAATTATTTTTTTATATGTGTTCTATAGGTGAATATGTTTGATCTCTAGCTTCTTAAAGTTACCTTTAATGGACTTTTACATAGTCATATCCAGCATTTGCAATCATAAGAAATAATTGCTAAATTTGTATGGATTTTTTGCTTTCAAAAAGAGATCTTGTTAGATTATGTTACACCTGTAAGCATTTAACACTAATAATGATGGGATTGTTTCAGCCCCATTTCTTTACTCCAAACCAAACTTTGTTTTTCATGATAGAATAATACAGAGACTTGGATAAGGATTTGGCTATGAGGTGACTGTCTTTCCTGAGACATTATCTTAGGGAAAGAAAAATACTTGCCTTGTGCTTGTGTATATGTGATACTTACTTTCTTTTCTCTTTCAAAGTATTCTTTAAATCTTTATTAAAGTGCAATATAATGTAATAAAGCAGATAACCTGGAGAGAGGGTGAACTTCATTTAATGGCAAGTTGAGGTGATGTTATTAATTTTGTTATTTTTTTTCTTATCTGAGTGCATAGCACAATGTTTAAAATATCAATTTCTTAAAGAAACATTTCTATAAAAATAGCAAGTGAGTCAATAAATGGATATACTATGTGGTAGACATTTTTTAATGAACATTTCCATAGTTGTATAATAATATTTATGTGAGCTTTTTACTAGAAGGTAGCACTTAATTTGTCAGGAGATGTTGTCCTTGTCATTTCCTGATAACCATTAACTACATACTACGGAAGATAAGAACAGCTGGCGCTTTTATAACAAAGGGTGATTGGGGAGATGATAGAGCTTGGGGATCTAAGAGGATTTAGAATGGTCAGTGGTTTCTGTCTTGGCTGTTTAATGAAATGCTTACTTTTAAGAATTTTAACAAATTGAAGTGGCAAATATTTTTACTTTCTTTCATATGTTCCATGAAAAAAACCTATTGTAACATTTTGCAGAAAAGAATGTCGCTTTTATGCTGGAACTTCCATCATTGTATGAAAAAATGTTTATATTATTAACATACCAAAAGTATAATTCAGTTCTACATATATTAGCAATAAATTGTACCAATGAAAATAATGATGAATTATCACTTTTATCTCTTAACAGTGGAAAGAGTGGAACGAGAAAACCTTTCAGACTATTGTGTTCTGGGCCAGCGTCCAATGCATTTACCAAATATGAACCAGCTGGCATCCCTGGGGAAAACCAACGAACAGTCTCCTCACAGCCAAATTCACCACAGTACTCCAATCCGAAACCAAGTGCCCGCATTACAGCCCATCATGAGCCCTGGTCTTCTTTCTCCCCAGCTTAGTCCACAACTTGTAAGGCAACAAATAGCCATGGCCCATCTGATAAACCAACAGATTGCCGTTAGCCGGCTCCTGGCTCACCAGCATCCTCAAGCCATCAACCAGCAGTTCCTGAACCATCCACCCATCCCCAGAGCAGTTAAGCCAGAGCCAACCAACTCTTCCGTGGAAGTCTCTCCAGATATCTACCAGCAAGTCAGAGATGAGCTGAAGAGGGCCAGTGTGTCCCAAGCTGTCTTTGCAAGAGTGGCATTCAACCGCACACAGGTACAATTAGCATTGAACACTGTAATTAACAATAATGCCGGGGACAGAATTGAGATAGTCATAATTATTTTTATCTGTTTAAAAAATTTTATGGAGCTCAGCACATAGAATCAGATTAATTAATAATCCTTAGTTAATGAAACACTGTTACCATTGATCCATGCATGACCATGATTAATTTACTAATTGTTTAATTTTAATGATGTAAGGGACATCTTTGAACCCAACGTGCAACTCAGGACCCCAAATGTTACTAATGACTTGGGTATGTACTCTCATCCTCTCCATTTACTGTTTCCAGATGTAACCCTGATCTTGAATTTTGTGATTATCATTCTCTTGCCATTTTTTTTTTAACAAATTATAAAACTATGCATGCCCAATCCATTTTTTCCCTTGGTTTTGAACTTTATAAAAGAAATAAAATTATGTTTTATAATTTTATAAGTAAAGTTTTATTTAAAAATTTATAAAAGTCCTTCAAAACATACAAGTTAGATTTAAGATATTGATAAAATGATACTGGATAGTTTACTCTTATTTTGATGTTTGAGGGAATATAACATTACATGTTGAAAAAGTAAACAGTTAATTCACACGTCTTATTTTTATTGAGGGTGCTTATATGTAAGACATTGTTTTCCACCAGTAGTTCTTAAACTGGAGTGTGCATCAGAATCACCTGGAGGGCTGTGAAAACACAGACTGCTGGGCCTCATCCCACAGTTTCTGATTGAGTAAGTCTGAGGTTGGACTCAGCAATGAACCTTTCTAACAAGATTCTAGGTGATTATGATGGTAATGATCGGGGGCCACATGTTGAGAAACACTTACCTAGCCCTTATATGAGTAAGAACAAAGCAAATGTGCATAACCTCAGGGTGCTAACGATCTAGGGGTGAAAACCAGGTAACCAGATAACTAGAGTAAAATGTGAAGTGTGATGAGTAATGTTGGAGAGTGTAAGCAGTGGTTGTGGTGGAGGATCATGGCGAGGTGGAGGTGAGGAATACTTCCAGGAGAATGAATACCATAAGCCTTCAAAACAACAATAGGTTAAAGTTTCAGCACCCTGGTAAACACAAGGCAGGAAGCTAAGCTCTGTGTAGATGCAAAAAGGAGAAAAATAATGGGCAAGCACATAAGTAAACAACACGCTAGAGTATTAGGTTGTCAAGGGGTTAGACCTTGAAGGATAAATAAAGTACAGCAGGCAAAGATGATGAAGAAGAAGTATTATTTTCAACTAAAGAAATTCATAGTAAAAATGTTGAGTTAAAAAATGCAGGAATAATTTGAAGACATAAAACAACTCATTTCTGAGAAAAACTGTATGAATGTACAGAATGTAGGAATGCCTTCATTAATCTGATATCTGTTCAGAGACACATAATAACACACACTATAGATGGACCTTACAAATAAAAGAAAGCATGCCGGATTGAAACCCCAGTAGTTTGGAAAATACAGGAATGTTTCCAGATTTAATTACTTCAAAAGTTAAGGGGCTGGGCGTGGTGGCTCATGTCTGTAGTCCCAGCACTTTGGGAGGCTGAGATGGGCAGATCACTTGAGGTCAGGAGTTCAAGACCAGCCTGGCCAACATGATGAAACCCCGTCTCTGTTAAAACAAAACAAAAAAATTAGCCGGGCATGGTGGTGCGTGCCTGTAGTCTCAGCTACTTAGGAGGCCGAGGCAGGAGAATCACTTGAACCCAGGAGGCAGAGGTTGCAATGAGCCGAGATCGTGCCACTGCACTCCAGCCTGGGTGACAGAGTGAGACTCCATCTCAAAAAAAAAAAAAAAAAAAAAAAAAAAAAGTGAAAACTCTCACTGGAAAGAAATCTGATAAATGTTGGTAAATTGGATTGCCTGATGCAAGTTAACACTCAAAAAATGCACCTAAGTGAAATGTTATACCAGTTATAAATATTTTACATTTATCAGTGGTTCATTGTTAAAGAGGGTCGTCTGTTTACTTTTGGTTTCCACTTCTTTTGCAAGAAAACATTGAGGTAAGAATTTTGTAGATACTGTTTAAGCAATCCTGCGTGAGTTAAATAGATAGTGTTTTTGTTAAGTCAGTTAATACAGTTTTTCTCTCTTTTTTGAAAGTGTGTTGGATCTCTGGTTGAATTGAAGTGTATTTCTGTTGTATAGGCAATTTTAATTTTTATTAGTTTTGAAATTGTCCTATGATTAATGAGTCATTGAAAAATGAGTTTTTGTGCCGAGTGCGGTGGCTCATGCCTATAACCCCAGAACTTTGGGAGGCTGCGGCTGGCAGATCACGATGTCAAGAGAGTGAGACCATCCTGGCCAACATGATGAAACCCCGTCTCTACTAAGAATACAAAAATTAGCTGGGCGTGGTGGCTTGTGCCTGTAATCCCAGCTACTTGGGAGGCTGAGGTAGGAGAATCACTAGAACCAGGAGGTGGAGGTTGCAGTGAGCCGAGATTGCGCCACTGCACTCCAGCCTGGCAACAGAGCGAAAAAAAAAGAAAAATGAGTTTTTGTTAATGGTTGGGATTTTCTTACTGGCCTCATGTGGCAAGTTTTGGTTATCTCTCATTATATATATTTTACCTTTTTATGGGAAAAACTACTCTTTTTGGTGTAAAGATATTTTTTATATTTTCTTTGCTTGTAGAGTTATTATCAATTTGCAAGTATAAAAAATGCAAGTATAGTTGGTAGTTCATAAGAAAGGTAGATAATAAAACTTAAAAGGGATGGCACAGATTGAAAAAGGCCTTGAGTGCCAAGAGAAGAGCTCTGAACTTTAACAGGCGCTGGAAACCATCAAAAGTCTTATGTAGGAATATGCTGTGCTCCCACCATCTTAATTAGATCTTATGGAGGTTTGATAGCAAGGGGGTAGGAATATCATTTAGGAGGCTGCTGCTAGTATCCAGGTGAAATGTATGGAGGTTTTGAACTAGGCTGGTGGGGAGGGTACAGAGAAGAAACATTTTGGAAATAAAATGGACAGAAAGTGTATAAATGGATAAAGAGAGGAGTAGAACTGACACCAAACTTCAAGCCCGATGACTTGAGAATAAAGGTGTAATTATGAAGGGAATCCAGGAAGACGTGGGAAGAGTGGTTGGAGTAAGGTTAAAGTGATAGTTTTAGATTGGGTTATTTTGATGTTGAAGTGTTGGCCGACTTCAACACTTCACGACATGTGAAAATGTGCAACAGTCATTGAAAATATGAGTTTGGTGCAAGAAAGAATTATCAGGGCTAGAGCAAGAGATTAGAAATGTTGTCACAGAGCCTGGGACAGGAAATGGAAGAGTCAGGGGATGGAAGGGGAGAAACCACCACTATCACCACCACCACCAGTGGCAGCACTAGCCCCAGGAAAGAGAGACAGAAGAAATGCCAGAAGATGGGAGCAGGTAGAGATGGAAGAATAGGGAGACAGTAGTGAGAGTATAGAGGACATGTGTGGATAGTTTCCAGAAGAAGACTTGTCTACTTGTGGAAAGCTGAGAAGTTAAGAGATAGAGGCCTAAAACCATGTCATGAGATTTGGCAGTTGGTTGGGAGAAGACTGGCGAAGTTTAGAGTATAATTTTCATTAGAGTGGTGGGGACAGGAGCCAGAATTCAGGAGTTAAGGAGTGATTAACTGTTGAGGATGCAGAAGTAAGTACATGACACTTTCCAAAATTTGGTGTTGAAAGGGAGGCCAGAGTGGGTGGACAGTTTGGACATGATAGGGGGTCAATTTGAGATCACAGGATTTGGGAAGTTCACAGCATGAACTGGTGATGGTACCAATCATTGTGGTTTGGTAATGGTCTTCAGCGGTGCTGGAACTTCAGGACTGGGAGCGAGGAAGAAACACAGTGGGATTGTTTGAGGTTTGGTGCTGACATTTTAGGTATGGCAGGAGGCCAAGAGAGGTAAAATCTCTTGTTCCCTTGACTCTTAGCTAATTTATACATTCTAATATTGACAGAGTCTGTTAACATCACTTGAAAATGAGTTTAGAGGTCCTGAGAGACTCTTACATGTTCCAGACATCACTCTTCCACTTTGTCTCGTGATTCAAAGTACTCGGGCAATATTTGTGTGTCCATAGTTATCTGGACTGGGGTTATGAAAGGCGTTGGTCCTTTTGACCAAGTCTGTTGCATACTACTGCAAAATGAAAATTAGAAGGATCTGTCTTTTGGCTCTGTATTTTGCAGTTCTCTCTCTCTCTCTGTGTGTGTGTGTTGTGTGTGTGTGTTCGTTCATCTATCATTCATGTGTATGAACAGGCATTTCATGGCTAGCCAACATTTTATTGCCTGGTTATGTATACAGCTCCTTTGGCTAAGGATAAAATTGAAAGCATGGTTGTATTACTTTGGATTTTAGAAGCACATACAGTATACATTTTTTTTTTTTTTTTTTTTTTTTTTTTGAGACGGAGTCTCGCTCTGTCGCCCAGCCCAGGCTGGAGTGCAGTGGCGCGATCTCGGCTCACTGCAAGCTCCGCCTCCCGGGTTCACGCCATTCTCCTGCCTCAGCCTCCCGAGTAGCTGGGACTACAGGCGCCCACAACCGCGCCCGGCTAATTTTTTGTAATTTTTAGTAGAGACGGGGTTTCACCGTGGTCTCGATCTCCTGACCTTGTGATCCGCCCGCCTCGGCCTCCCAAAGTGCTGGGATTACAGGCGTGAGCCACCGCGCCCGGCCAGTATACATTTTATCCAAGTAGCATGAAGCATAAGAGAAGACTCACAATGAGGCAAAACAAAGACAGATCATATTGGTGAGAGTGTATACTTTGCCAAGGCCCTAGACTCCTGGAGGTCTGTCTTCTCCCATATAATCCTTTTTGTCTATTTTTATGGATTAATGATTTTTCTTTGGCATTGCCATCTTTCAAGTGCCAAGTTATAAAAGGTCTAATTGAAGCATGGAACACATTTTATTGTTTTCCTGCTGCCATTAAATTTGTAAGATGGCTACACCCAGAAAGAAACATTCACTTTCAATCAACATGAGCTTGAGTTCATGGGCCAGCCTTGAGGATATCAAATGGAAACTGCATAGGAATGTATGAGTATTTCCTTTTAAAATTCTGCTTTTAATTTAGGAAAGCTTTTCATCCCTCTGGGATCATAACCTGTTGTGTATAAAGCCCAACCTAATCAAGGTAGATGGTATTGACAGAATGACATAGTTTGAACTTAAGCAGGAGGTCAGCGGGCAGATTGTTTTTTGCTGTATGTACTGTAGTCACTAACAGCAGGACTGGGCAGCTGGTTTTACCAGCGGTATTGTTAAATGGAAAATATGGTATATTATGCCTCATGAAACCAGCCATAGATTTTCCAAATGTTTAGACTTTTTTGAGTGGAGTCAGACATTTATGGATAATATAATGACTTGCCAGCTATAATAAACAAAAATAAACATCGTAGCATATCCTCAGTCTATTGAATATTTTCCAGAAATAGTTCATGATCTCTATTATTCATATATTATCAAATTCAATAAAAAGCATTTTAATACATTTTGTCACCTTATATTTTTTGTTCCTGGATTTGTGCTTCATGGTTATACCAAGAACAAATTGTGTGTGTGTGTGTGTGTGTGTGTGTGTGTATAATAAAATAATATGCAAACATTTACAAATAAAGCTGGAACTGCTAAAAAAAAAAAAAAAAAAAACCCTGCCCAGTTTTTCATGTTTAAGGCTTCCAGTTGAAAAACTTAAATTCATAATAAATAACATTTCAAATGTCAGTTTTCCAAAGAGAAACTATTAATTACCTTGTTATGGCTGATTCATTGTCACCATATCATTTGATGATGTAAAATAACATAATTAAGAGAATAGAACCATATTTTCAAGAGCTTCTTTTTAGTTTATTTTTATTTTAATAAATATGTCTTTTAAGAACATAAAATGTATTTGTTTGATAAAATGATGCCCTATCCACACTTCATGACAAGGTCATGGTGTCTGCTGGAGTCAGAGATAGGCAGCCTTTTGCTAATATGATTTTATTTTTTATTGTTTTTTTTTTTTTTAATCTTTACATTTCTCTTTTGGGTTGCTAACAAAAACATATACGGTCTAAACTAGGAACATAAAATTGAGTCACTTGTTCTGGGCTAGGAATACAGCACATTAGAGGTCATGCAGTGCCAGGATATGGGATCTCCAGCATGGGCCTGAGACTAACATGTTTCTAGACACAGGGTGTGGCAGAGCCTTGTGTCCTGTCTGACCCATTAGGTCATTATGATCTTATATAAAATACATTCTAAGTATCACCATTCTTTTTTTTTTTTTTTTTTTTTTTTTACTAGTCTGTTGAAAGATAAGATTAGCCCTGCTTTCTGTGTCTCTGAAGACTTTTATGGCAAATGAGACCCAGTGAAAACAGTAAGGTGAGAGTGATAAGGCATTTTCTGACCTGGTCATTAATATTCAGGCAATCCCATGATACATTTCTAAACCCTTTAACCTGTGGCCACAAATTGAGACGGGTGTTATACACTGGAGGAGGCTGAGGCAGATAACATCCCTGCTCTGTTTTTGATGTTCCCCCGCCCCCACCCCACCCACGGTTTTACTTCTGAAAGCCTGCGTCTGCTGTTAGGCTTTTCCGTTAACAGCTCTCCAGTTTGGGCTACTGATTTTCTTTGCTCGTCCTGGCAGAGATGGAAATGCTTACCACTGTCTTCTGGGTACAGGAGGATGACAATAGGGCAGCTCCCAGCCTCCTGTAGTAGCGACAGCTCTGAAGCATAACTTCCACTCGAGAGCACTCTGCAGGCCCAAGCTGAAGCTGGGACTTTGCTTGCATTTCTTCTCTTCCCTGTCCTGCTCCTCACACTCCCTCAGCAGTTTCCCTTGGAAGTCCATCTTAATAAATCTCTTGTGTAGTAGTCTCTATCTGAGGATCTGCATTTTATCCCAGATTATAGATCCATGCCATTTCTAGCCTAATTGGTCATGCCATGGGGTAGTAGTTTGAGTAAAACCTATCTATAGTTTTATGTCCACTTTCTCTGCAAATCAAAAGCCATATGATACTATGGAACTAGTGTAGAATTTTTTACTCCTTTCTTTTGAAAATATTATCAGTATTATTGTTTAAAACCTATGCCCCCTATAGCTCTGCAATTCAATGGATCAATATTGCTATTGCCCAGGCTGACTTATGGATATTGAATGTGGGGGGAGAGAGAGAGAGTGAATAAAAATGAGACAGAAACAGACGTTGGATGTAAGGCCTTAGGAGATTTGCCAAACTTGACTTAAATGAAAACTGTACTTGCTGGGTCTAAATGGTGAATTACATGATTCTGTGGGTTTGAGAGTGCCTTTGCCCCTCGGCCCTACTCCTCCTGTGCTCCTGCAGTGATGCAGATAGTGTCTGTGGGAATAAGCAGCTCTATCAGGTTTCCTTTTTTTTCCATATTCGTTCTTGCTTATATCGTGAATTTATTTTAATGCTGACATAGTTTGACTTACTAGGCCTATGTACGTGAAATATGTTGCTTGACTATTTAATTTGTTTACATCTTTGCCTTTTGACAGTGTGATTATGAATTCCAACCTTAAGCATTCTTTTGCCCTTTGTTACTTTGTGGACTTTAAAAAATTAATCGGGGATTTATGCCAGTATGGAAAGGTTTGTGACAGTATTTTAAAAGACTTAATATTACTGAGGGATGCTTGTAGAATGTCTACTGACCTATAATAAGCATGATTTCATAAAATATGTACAGTGAATCTTCCTTAATAGATAAACTATTCTCTAATTTATTTAAAAATCCAATGACCTACATATTCGTATGTTCAGAAATCCCCCTTTTACTAACATTGTTTCTCCTCTGAGACCTTCCATCTGAGCAAATCTGTTAAATGAAGTAGAGGAAGCTTTGATCCAAACTAGGCTAAATCCAGTGGAACGGATGCCCTGTCACATGTGAATGGCAGCATTAGAATGCTAGAAAAGGGAAATTAGGTGTGATCCTCATATCTTCTCTATACCACTGTCTCCTTACCTTGGTGGCAGAGTTCAGGAAACATCCTTATGCAAGGAGTAGCAATAAGAAGACTGTATCATTTGAAAATGAAACATTTGCCATACTCATTATGTTGTGTGGTTCTCCCCTCCTCCCCCACCTAGCAGATCATGCCATAATTAAGAAAGTTTCAGGTTCATTTTGTGTCTCAGGTAGTTCTTCTGTGCCAGTTCTTGGAAACATGTTTTCAGTTGCAAGTACAGATGTGTTTTGCAAAATGTGCTATTCTTTTGTAACAGTAAGTCTCTAATTTGGTGTCTCGCTCCTTCAGTTCATTGAAAAAGTTGCAGAGTTACGTAATTTGCAACCTTACATCAAAGGCCTTGCTTGGGAAAGCCGTGCATCCTGGTTTTATGTGATAGAGAACAGGATTTTAAAAATCCTCTGGGAACTCATTTTGTTGTCTTGCCCTCATTTGACTACTTTTAGTTTTTATGAGACTTTGCAAAAAAATCTGCAGTTTACTCATCAAAGCCACATCATTTGAAGAAACTTAAGACAAGGATCATAAATACAATTTATGAAGTCACTCAGCAACTGGAGAATGTTTTCAATGAATTGGAAAATTAGATTGAATGATATATCAGGAAAGCTGACAGTAAGGTCAACTACTAAAATGTAAACATTCGTGTGAAATGGCATGGCTTTTGCTTTTATTCTTTTTTGACACAGTGTTTATAGTATATTCATGCCCCGAATTATTAAGGTTAAAATGACTCAGGACTTGCTAAACATTATATTTTGAAGTGGCACAGTTAGGAAGAGATATGTAGCAATAACATGAAAATCCTGGCAACCAAAATATTTAGGAGTCTGAGCTTCAGTGTGTTACCAGTCAGTTTTTTGGAGTAGAAACTTCTCTTTTAACTCCTTTGTTTGAGTTATACATATTGTTAGCCAAAGATTGGCACAATTTAATCATATATACAGTTTATATTTCTAGAAAATTTGACCTTTAAGGTATTCAGAATTCTGTCAGCCTACATCTGGTCTCAGTCATCATTATTTCTCACTCTCCAATAGAGATACAAGCACGCAGCAAGTCATAGAGTAATAGAACACAATGTAAATCCAGGGGTCTTGACTCCATGGTCCAGTGAGCTGGTTATAAAATGACAAGGAAACCTGTGAAAAAAGGAAGTCCACCCACTGAAAGATGAGCTGTAAATATGAAATGCCACAGATCAAGCATGAACCCGTTATTGAGTTTTGAAGTAAATAATATACCCTCTTTTGATTTCAGAACATTAAATTAATAAAGTGGGAAGAGATGCACTGGTTGCTTCACAAAATAAACAGTCTTTCATTTCAGGATCACTGGCTTGAATTCATAGATTTACAGATTATAATAATATTAATATCTCCCAGGATAGCAGTGTCTCAAAGTTATTAGATTGCTTGAGGCTAGCCCTGTAGGTAGCAGGTTTCCTTTAGTTTCCCTTGCACATATAAGACTGTTGTTAATTGGCACCTTTTTAAGGCACTCTCAACCACAAAACATGGATTCATAGGTCAAAGGGCTCATCTGAACAGACTTGGGGAGATGATGGCTTTGTTTGTGCTCTGGATACAGAGAAGGCTAATTTAGCAGCTGTCACACATATGCAACTCTCCTCTCACTTCTAAATCCACCTGAAATAGAGACTTTTATGTAAAGGAAGACCTTTCTTTTCTCCCTCCTTCACAAAACTCATGCAAGAGAATCAGAAGAAGCAAACATGATGACATACTGGTCTGTCTTGTTCTTTCTTTTTTTCAGGACAGAGTCTCACTCTGTCACCCAGGCCCGGAGTTCAGTGGTGCCATCTCGGCTCACTGCAACCTCCGCCTGCTAGGTTCGAGCGATTCTCCCACCTCAGCCTCCTGAGTAGCTGGGACTACAGGCATGCACCGCCGTGCCTGGTCAGTTTTTTGTATTTTAGTAGAGATGGGGTTTCACCATGTTGCCCAGGCTAGTCTAGAATTCCTGAGCTCAGGCAATCACCCACCTCAGCCTCCGAAAGTGCTGGGATTACAGGCGTGAGCAATCACACCCAGCATATCTTTTCTTTTCATCCCTGACCAATGTGCAAAGTCCTTAAAAATTAGTTACCAGACTTATTTTAGAAAATTCAGGCTTCTCTGTTTTTACTGAAGAAAACTCTCTTTTGGTAAGTTTTATAAGCTTGTTTCACAATTCTCTAATAGGGAATGATTGACTCATTTCACATAGATAGAGGTCTCTATCCTAAATGAAGACTTTCACCTCTAGTGAGTATGTTTCAGCAGAAACTTGCACTTTTTGTTGGTGGTGGTGGTGTTGTATGTTTGTTTTTAAATGGGAGTCTTGCTCTGTCATCCAGGTTGGAGTACAGTGGCATAATCTTGGCTCGCTGCAATCTCTGCCTCCCGAGTTCAAGTGATCCTTCCACCTCAGCCTTCTGAGTAGCTGGGATTACAGGCATGTGTCACCATGCCTGGCTAATTTTTTTTGTATTTTTTTTTTTTTTTTACGGAGTCTCGCTCTGTTGCCCGGGCTGGAGTGCAGTGGCCGGACCTCAGCTCACTGCAAGCTCCACCTTCCGGGTTCCCGCCATTCTCCTGCCTCAGCCTCCCGAGTAGCTGGGACCACAGGCGCCCGCCACCTCGCCCGGCTAGTTTTTTGTATTTTTAGTAGAGACAGGGTTTCCCCATGTTGGCTGGTCTGGAACTCCTGACCTCAAGTGACCTGCCCGCCTTGTCCTGCTAAAGTGCCGGGATTATAGGCGTGCGCTACCACATCCGGGCGAAACTTGCGCTTTTAATGTGAAAGTCTGCTGTTGTATTATTTAACTAGTCTCCCAAAATTCTGAGTGATGTTTTATTTACAGTATAATTTTTATTAAAAATATACAAGGAAACACTAGCTTTAAATCCCATTATTTGTATATTTTTCACCATTGCTCAATTAAAGCAATTTTAAAAATATATACAAGGAGTTTTCCTTTCATGGTAATTTATTGAAATGATGACCATTTGGCCTTGGGTTAATTGCATATTTGCTCAAATAAAGTGAAGTAAGTTTAAAGGCCAGAAATGCTGAGAGAAAAATATAATTGTTATCAATTTGAAATTACTAGGTCTTTTCAATTCTATATACAGTTCTGTGTCTAAAATTGTCAGTATAGACTACAGAATTGACTTCCAAAGTTCTCTGACTGCAGTACCTATAAGAAATACTTTTTACATCATGAGCTGGTACGCACCCACAGATGAACATGTGCACACACATCTGTGTGTCTGTCTCTAGTTTTATCTCATTTCTATCTGTGTATTTCTAAAGCAAAGGCTTCATAAAAAAAAAAAATCCTTCATGGAACAATGCTCTTACCATGTATTTAACACTTTGGTACTTTCTAAGGTTTTTAATTCCAATTCATAATAGAAAGTTAGTTATGATATGTTAAATTATGATCCACTAATAATTATAACCCATGTTTGAACAATGATACAGATTAAAGCTGATTTTCAAAGATAGCAAAGTTACTTAGAGAAAAAAAGTTGTTTTACTTTTCTGAAGTATAAATTGACTATCTTAATTTAGTGTTATCTAGAATATTCATGTGGTCATTTTGCATCATATAATTTATTACATTTTTCTTTATACCCTTCTCTATGTCAAATAGTTTTAATTATTCCACTTCCTAAAAGTTATTATATTTTCTGCCTTCTCTATGAGAAGACATTTAGCAAACTATAACAAGAGTGTCTTGAATATTTAAAGTTGTAGGTGTAAAATAAAAATTGTACTGTGATGTTTATGTATTTATTTATTCATCAAATATTAAGTATTCAGAAACTATAGTAGGCATCCTACTGATGGCTAACATTGATTAAACTCTTAGTATGTATCACATACAGTTAGAAGCTCTCTAGGGGACCCCATAAGGGAAGCAGAATTATTTTGGTTTTACAGATGAGGAAACTATGCCATAGGGAGATTAATTGATCCTTGTCCAATTAGAACCCAATTTCGAATCCAGCAAGTCTGATTTCATGACTCACACTCATAACTACTTTATTCTCAATCATTTCTGCTACCACAGAGTGGAAGATGAAGGACATAATCTCTTCTTCACAGAGATACAAGGGGTAAACAGACTTTCAAACCAGTAACCCTTTTGTGAAATCATTAGGACTGTGAAGTGTCCCATGTGCTATGTGAGAACAGATGCTTTTGACCCTGAAGGTAATTAAAACGAATGCAGAAATATTTCAGCAGGAAAGAACATTTTATAACTGTTTCAGAAAGAGTCAACTCAAGTGTTAATAGACTGCTTTGCTTATATCTGAAGGCATCTGATACATTTGAGATATAAATATTCAATAAATGTATTTTTTTGTTTTGTTTTAGGAAAGTACTATTTTTGCCAATGTTTTGACAAAGTAGCCAAAGCTAGTAAATTTTTGGGGCAGGTTGCCAACAGTTGTTTTATAGAACACTCATGGAAAGTAGGAATAAGAAGGGCCCAGAACTTTGTGAATGAAATAGTGGTAGTGCCAGGTACTTGAGGTGTGAGTAGAAACCATGTATGTGCCCAGAGCTGAAGAACACTACTAGTAAAACGTTTCCAAAGGGAACCTGTTCAGTTCTGTTTGCTTTCACTTTTTAGTGCTAATGTGTTTTATAAATTTTGACTTGGATTGTGTGTAGCCTCTTATTCCGGTACCTAAGACTTCCTAGAGACACTAAGGAGGAAGGGATAATCATTACATAGATTAAGTAGGCAAAAACAAACAAACAAACAAAAAACAGTAAATTTGCCAGGAATCTGGTTTTGGCTAAGTTCCTCTATTGTATGTGCTCCAATGTGGCTTGGTCAAAGGTATTGCAGTTAAGGGAACACAGACCGTTCTGGCTTCAAGAATGCTCTGTTGTATCTACTCACTTTGTGTTACGTGGGTCCTGCATTCTGCTGTGAAAGTTGGCACAAGTGAAATTGTATTGTATCCACAAAAAACAAATCTGTGAGACAAGTGTTTTACTTAGTACATTACAGACTTGGGGTACCTAAAATATTTGCTCTAAAGTGAAGTTTGCATGACCCAAAATTTCAGTTTCAATTATCTTGTTTTCAGCAGGCTGAATGAAAAGATCTTGAGTATAATGTGAGTCATGTTTTCAATATGTAGCCTGCCAGGGCCTGCTGCTAGCTATTCAACAAAGATAGGACTCCCACTCCCAGAAATTTAAAAAATATGCATTTGGTGCCTTCTTAAACCACTCCTATATATTACCAACTAGCCGCTAAGTACAAAATATGCAGATTCTGCCCCCAAGGAGTTTACTGTATCATGGCAGGAAGGTTTTATAGTAGCACAGTGCAAAAGATGTCACATAAATGTGAAGTAGAACTCTTGCTGTTTTGGTTCAAAGGAGGGAGAAAGTATTTCCAACTGCAGTGTACATACATATACACATGTATACCTAGTCTTTTAGTGCTTTGCTGATTATATCTCTATAGTAACAACGTTTGTCTGCAAACGTTACTTTTGTATATGCATTTATATTTGCAGAATACATTAATTCCCTTTAGATGCTCAATTCTATCCACCCCATCCTACAAAACTGCCATATGCATAGGCTGTCTTTCCTAATAAAGAAATATTGTAATAAAAAGAGAGGTTTTATTAAACTAATGCAATAACGACATTTTCTTTGAGGATTTAACACATCATTTTTAATAATAAAAATCAAATTGTCATTGTTGTGCCCTGTATACCTTTTATTCAAATCAGACTAAGTACTCTGACTTCATGGCTAAGCAATGCTCTGGGGTGTGGGGGATGGGGTAAGTATTTTTAGCATTACACAAATGAATTTCAGCAGCTAGATTCATAGTGGGGTTGTAGATTATGAATACAGAACCCAGGGAAACCTGTTAATATTTGTGAACAGAGGGGGAAATGCCTCTCATGAGTATCTAGAAGGAAATGAGAGACTGGAGGTTAGGGGAGAAACGATTTTGTTAGGTCAGCTTTCAGGTAGTAGAATACCAGTACTTTCTACAGCCATGCCACTGAGTTAGCCACTTTGGTTAACTCTGAATTGACCACTGAAATTTAAGAGTTCATTTTGTGTGATTAGACTAGGTTTGATATTACATAGTTTTCTTAAAAGGCTACCAGTTTTTTGCTTCCCTGTCAGCTGGACATAGATATTTCAGAATTATGTGAAAATTAAGGCTAGCAAGCATACAAAAGGGGTGAAACATGAGGAATAAGGGACCTTATTTGGAAGGAAGCTTTTTTTTTTTTTTTTTTGACATTTCAAGGGAAACGTGATAGGTTATCCAGGGGCAGGGTGGATGGTTGACCCATATGAGTGCCAACGCTCCTTCCACCTCTAGCTTTCTGTAATTTTAATCTGTAAAATGGGAGGATGTGATTTTTTTTAACCTTACTGATTGGTTATGACACTATTTGTTTAAAGCAGTATATAATTATGAACTAAAATACATTTTCACTAATAAGTGTTCTGAATCATATACCTTTAAAGAGATGTAACTTGATTTCTGAAGATGAGTGTCATACCAGAATTAATAATTCCAATATAATATGAGGGGATAGGGCTTATTTTCTCTGTCTAGTTCAAATGTTTCTAAAGAAGTGCTCAGCATATGATTTTACTTTTAGCATAGGAATCAGAAGTACATCTAAGCTGTCTTTGGGATTTACATGACATTTGAATGTTTATCTTTGTTCACATTGGAACCTAACACTTTCCTACTATGTGCTTTCTATGATAAATGAATATTTTTTGGATCGAGTTACTTCAAAAGGTACATGTTTTGGTAAATAGATGAACATTGCAAGTTACCATTTCTACCTCTCATTTCAACTGCCACAAACAGAAACAAAATTTCCAGAAAGGCAGACAGTCTCTAGCTAGCTTGAGGCTTTTTCCAAAGGGGAGTACTAGGGTTTGACTGGGCCAGTTTCCTCAGTACACACCTGGTGTATATCACTTTAAAAAATAAATTATGCCTCATTAAGTTACAATTAAATGGAATCGTGATCATTTGTTTTTCTGGAAGGAAGATGTTTTGCATATTGAAAGCCTAATTTGTTGCAGGTGACAAAAAGGCTGAACAGATTATCTAATATCACTTCATTTTGGGGGTTAATGTTTGCTGGTTAGCTTGTGTATACTCCAATAGTTCAGAATCATATTAATGTGGACTCTTATTATATTTTTGCTTCAAAATATGTTCTACCACTTTATTAGTTTTTGCACTTTATTTTACAGCTTTTAAGGAAACAGAGGTTGTCTTGGTATTCTGGAGTAAGCATGTGGTTTCTCTTTCTTCAAATGTTCTAAAACTCCACAGTTTCACAGGCTGCCCAATATTCTTCGTAACTTTATATCCATGTACTGTCTGTATTTAAAGTTCCAGCTAGGTTAAGTCTTACCTCTTCCAATTATTTTTCCCTGGGTCCTGCAGTTGATAATACTTTCTCCCTCCTTTGAGCCAAGGTGACACTAGTTCTGGCTTGCATTGATGATGCTTGACATCTTTAACATTGTGCTGCTATAATACCTTCTCCTTCCCATCGTATGGTAAACTCCTGGGAAGCAGAATCTGTCTCTTATTAAATCTATTCATCCCTCTCAGAACTTTGTATTCAATCATAAATAAGAAATGAATTAATAGACTGATCTGTTATTTTTTTGAGACAAAGTATATTGAATTTGGGGGTTCCCTAGATAATCAATGGGAGATATTGGATTTAGGGGCTCCCGAGGTAATCCATGAGAGATATAGCCTAATCCTAGAGAGTTGCCTATGGTCTGAGAGCCACGAAGAACAGACATCTGTTAAAATCTAGTCAGTAAGGACTTTAACTGTTGCTGTCAGGAGTGACATGGCAGGCTCAGCATTCCTAAACCTGGCCCAGGTGTGGGTTCTCTTATTGCTCTCTTACAGGGTTAAAGGCCCATCAGAGGTAATTTCTCACCTGTCCCAGACAAGCTGTCAAAGGCTAGTGCAAAACCTTGGAAGTAAATTTGATAGAGCCCGTCGTGATAACATTTCCCAGACTTCTCTGAGTATCAGCATATATCGTACACGTTAACAATTTGGGGCCAACTATATAAATTGTTAAGGAAGTATGGAAATCGAAAGCTCATTGACAGAAAGTACAGACTCAGAATCTGTAAAGGTCATTTAATTTGTTATAAAGAGATATTTTAAAATATTAGAAAAAATAAGGGCATTAAGTTTTCATCAAACAATTAGCCCCAATTATTTGTTGTCTCTGTAGAGGTAGCAAGCAAGCCAAATTATGAGCAAGCTAGATGGCATTATAATAAGTTATTGCTCATTTCGTACTTTGAATTATTTTGCTTTTAGTGAATATTTTGCCAAACTCATGTATTCTTTGGTGGTCCTGGAAATTATATGAAGTCTACAAAATGTTAATTAGGCTATGGAAAAAGCCAATTTGAGGTTCTCTTTACCTGACTTCCTTCTTTTTCCACTGACTTGTAACCCAAGAATTATTTTGGAGGGTATCTCTCTACCCTGTGCATATGTTCGTTCTGCTCCTTTTAGTCAACATGTTTCCTGGTCTTACATGATCTCAGCTAACACTGTGGAGGAAATTGTTTTAATGTGTCCCTGGAGAAGGTTCTGTTGCCTACGATGAGGAAAATACTTAATGATCACTTTACTCAATACTTGCAATATATTTTAATATGATTACCGATATGAAAGTTTAATAAGCTATATCCTGGTTAATTTATTAATTTCCCTCCATTTGCACATTCTCAATATTCATGACCTTTCTATTCATAAAAGTGCATCTTTTTTTCAGTGCCCAGGTGCCGTGCCACATTTTCTGTATCCCAGGCTGCATAATGGGAATGTCCAAGTGACACCTCCAGCTTGGCTTGTTGATAATTAAAATGCCAGATGACATAGTGGCAAGGGCTTTAGAAATATTTATGTGAGATAAATTATTAATTTATGTTCTATTCAAGACAGTTTCAATATGATAAACATTTACTTATCTTGATAATTAGGTGGGGTGATATGTGGTGTATGAAAGTTATGCTGTCTATTTTCTTCTGATCTTTTTCTCCTCTGATGATTTTCAACTAATGAAATAGACTCACTTTCCATTTATGAGCCTGAAGAATTTGGACTACATTTTTTGAAAATCCCAGTTTAAATAGTTGAAAGCACATAAATAACTCAAGTGAAAAAGACTCAACAAAACAACTAAAACTCTTCTTGTGCCCACCAGTATTGAAAATGTCTGAGGTGAAAAGAACACGCTTTGGGACCATACCTACACAGATGAGAGTTTTAGTAAATAATTTAAAGCAGTGTTCTGATTCTCTGGGGTTAATATATGGAGGTGACACTGGCTACCTTGTTGGTTTGAGACTTTATCTTCAATTAGGCAAATGAAACAGAGGAAACAGTATATTCCACCACCCTTTAAAAATACAAATAGTGTGTCTCTTTCACCTCAGAAATGGATGAGCAGTCATTCTCAAGGATTCTTCATAATAATTTTCCTTGGAAATGGATTAGTTTCCCTGCAAGGTTGTCCAGTATGTAAAAAATGTAGAAGGAGCTATACAGTTTCAAAATGGAAAGAAACAAGAAACAAATTAAAACACTGTGTTTTTTAATGCTTTTTATTGATTATGAATGAACAAACATAATTTTGAGCCATGGTCTGTTAGAACAATAGTTTTGTTATGTCACTATTTTGTATCCAAAATCTTTGCTATAATAAACTCCACAACTTGTTAAAATAATTTCACAGGGGAAGAATAGGTTTATAAACTTTGCCTTTGAGATCTCTTGAGTATGATCATAATAACTAAAAACTTTTTCCGTGTTGACCCTAAAACTTCTTCAAGTTTTAGTAATTTGAAATTTATTGAAATACCAAATTTACGAGAGTGAAAGGGAGAGGAAGGAGGGAGAGAGAGGAAAAAGACCAACTCATCCTTTATATGCAGAATTTATCATTAAAGGAAACTCAAAAAATATCAATCTTAGTGTTTTTTACTGGTATTGAAAGTTGAAATCCACTTTGCTCTTGCTTCTCTGCATATTCATTTGAAGATTTTTATCTTCAAAACAAATTCATTATGAATATTTCAGGTTGCTTAGTGCAAGTAGAAAGTAGGATAGCTTTAGGCAGAACTGACTTTTAATTTCAGAGAGTGGATACCTAGATTGTATCACGTTTTCTGGAAGATAAGTGTCTCACTCATTGCTTCTAAAAGCATGACAAGAAATCTGGATTAAGAATCATGTGCCAGTCAGTTATTTTTACATACACATCCTACCTTTTCCCCTTCTTTGGGCATGCATGCATGCACACACACAGACACAGACACACACACAAGACACTGATCTGTAGCTTTTCTACCAAGTATTAGAATTTCTCTAATCAAAGTAACATGACACTGAAATTGTGAAACTGTCAGATGATATAGTGCTTGTAAGTTCCTTGTAGTAAAATTGACTATGTGATGTTCTGAGTGGTGATTGCTTCCTTGGAGTGCTATGTGATGCACTTCCTATAACTGGCATTTGCTTCACTATAGTTTAATGCATTGCTTTATTTTAAAACATTACCTACCTTTCCTTGAAGATTTTTGGACAACTAGAGATAGCATATTCCTCTTACATTCATTGCCTTTTCATATTTAAGCCACATATTAGAAATCTGATAGTGTTTCCTTTGCATTAATTTTCACCTGAGTGGAAACGTCTTTGGCATCTGTTCTACTTTACTACAGTTAAAGAAGTGACTTTTCATGATTTGAGTTGGCCCATCTGTTCTAAGACATGGGATTAACATCTCAGCTCTTCCCAGGGGGATAATCCTGAACTCTGTTCTTATACTGCTCTGAGAAGCAATATATTAGTTGGGAATATAAAGTGATGTCTGTGTGTGATAATCCAACAAGCGTGCGGAATGGAAACAGATCTGCACCTACCCACAATACTACAATGTCCCACCTTAGATCTCCAGCCTTTTTCTGGAGTCCATACTACTCTTCTCTAGACTTGGCAGCATTTTCCCTTTCTTTGTGAATTCTCTGTCATCAGAGCACATGAAAACACTAATTTCCTATTTAAATCTTTCTATTTGGGTGAGTCACACATTCAGAAAGTATCTGGGCCCATCATAGCATTCCATGCACACTGTTGTTATGGTGTGCTCAGCCCCTCGCCAGAGGTGACTTCATTTTCATTGCTTTAATGGTGAGATTAGGGTTTCCCCCATGAAGACATCTCATAAAAGATTTGGGTGCCCTTTGTACATATGTAAGGATAACTATTGTGTGTATGGATTGGGAAATTATCAGAGGGTTAACACAATTTAGCCATTTGCTTTGTGTCTTTTTTTTTTTTTTTTGCCATAAGAAATTTCTATATTGAAAACAGTGGCCGGTCATACAGAAATTCAGCCAATTTTTTAAAAAATTGATGTAAATCTACCATGCTGTTTAAATGTCGAAACTAAATTTACCAAACTTGGCAGATTTGTAAAGCTAAGCAGGACTGCCAAGTGTTCCCAGTTTCAAGCAGAGAGAGTTCTAACAGTTCCTGAAATACTTGTAGGAGGCACCTGGTGGTAATTGCAGTTTCACAATTCTTCCCGAGTGCCTACCTTGCTAGCTGGCATGTCTGTACACCGATGATTATTACAGTGATGATAAAGTGTCAGAATAGAACAGTCCTAAAATAATGCATATCCCCCGGAAGGCAAGCACATTGCCTTCATACCGGAGAACCCTAAGGAATTAGTGTGAGGTTCTTGACATCACAGCGAGCTGGTTAAACCAAACAAAGGGGGAGAGGGGCAGGAGACAGAAACTACATACATATACCTGCAAATGTGACTCGGTCTATTTTTTTCCCCCATTTAATCAGGGATTATTGTCTGAGATTCTGCGTAAGGAAGAAGACCCTCGGACAGCCTCTCAGTCTCTTCTAGTAAACCTGAGGGCCATGCAGAATTTCCTCAATCTGCCAGAAGTGGAGCGAGATCGCATCTACCAGGACGAGAGGGAGCGGAGCATGAATCCCAATGTGAGCATGGTCTCCTCGGCCTCCAGCAGTCCCAGCTCCTCCCGAACCCCTCAGGTGAGAAACTTGCTCTCTGGATTTTTCACTCTTTGTCTTGGAAATATCTTGCCTTCACTAGTTACTGTGTTTTCCCTCGAATACTGAGAGACATAATTCAAGGATTTCTTTCCTTTTTTTCTTTTCTTATTTTTTTATTTTCTTGAGATGGAGTCTTGCTCTGTTGCACAGGCTGGAGTACAGTAGTATGATCTTGGCTTACTGCAGCCTCTGCTTCCTGGGTTCAAGCAATTCTCCTGCCCCAGCCTCCCAAGTAGCTGACATTACAGGCACCCACCACCATGCCCGGCTAATTTTTGTATTTTTAGTAGAGATGGGGTTTCACAATGTTGGCCAGGCTAGTCTCGAACTCCTCACCTCAGGTGATCCACCTGCCTCGGTCTCCCGAAGTGCTAGGATTATAGGCGTGAGCCACCACGCCTGGCCAATTCAAGGACTTCTTAATCCGCTAAACGTGTTGGTCAAAGGATATGAACCTCTGACCATATATGATCCCATACTCTATTTCTGTCCCTTTAGGAAGTTCCATTCTTCCATAGTGGTATGTGAGGGGTGGGAAGGTAGGAGTGGGCACAGGGGCTGGCTCTAGGATGTTTATATGTAGCTGCTCAGTTGCTGAAGAAGGAGTTAGGACATTTGTGTTGAAGCTGAGTTTGCATAGCAAGCACACTGCTTTCCCTTAAATTGTATGTTTATTTGGTTGGGGTGGATGGGGCGTAGGGTGGCTGAGGGCAGGGGCAGAGGGTAGTTTAAGCTCTGTTTTGTGTAATCTGAAAAAGACAAAATGGAGGAACACTTGCAGTGGAAGCATGCATATGCAGTGTCTAGATCAGAATGACTGAGATGTCACTCAATGATCCTTTAGAAAATGATAGTGGAAAGGTAGGCCTTAATTATTTTCCATCCTAGGATCATCTCCCCACAGAATTTGGTGACTTCCATTCTTCCTCTCCACACACTTGAAAAGTATTCTTTTCTTAGGCCTTCGTGCAAGTGTATACATCTAGTAATGTGTGTGTCAAAGCTCCTAACTCAAGGGTCAAGATCTCAAGGCAGTCGGGTCATTTCTAGTTCACATCCAAGCCTACTCATTTCTGGCCTATCCCCTACTTCCCCTAAACTTTTACTACTCGATAGATTTATGATAAGGCCAGTCCATTCACTGTTGCTATGATAGTTGCAGGTTCTGTATGAGTGGTAATTCTCAAAACCAATATTTAATGGGTATACATTTTTGTTTGTTTGTTTTTGAGAAGGAGTCTCACTTTGTTGCCCAGGCTGAAGTACAGTGGTGTGATCACAGCTTACTGCAACCTCTGCTTCTCAGGTTTAAGTGATTCTCCTGCCTCGACCTCCCAAGTAGCTGGGATTACAGGCACATGCTACCACATCAGGCTAATTTTTTTGTATTTTTAGTAGAGGTGGCGTTTCACCATGTTGGCCATGCTGGTCTCAAACTCCTGACCTCAAGTAATCCGCCCACCTTGGCCTTGCAAAGTGCTGGGATTACAGGCGTGAGCCACCATGCCCGACCTAATTGATATACATTTATACAAATCTGAAAAATGGGCGGTTCAAAACCAAAGATTGTTTTGCTTAGATATTATAGCTTTGGTTTTGTGTTTTCTGATAAATTCTAAGGAACTGATTAAGCATAGAAGCACAATTGTATTCTAGTAGAAATATTTGAGCTTTTTCAAGTATATCCATTTTTTCACACATTTTAACTCTTTTTATATTTTTATACTCTGCAATAAACTTTTAATTGAAGATTACTTTCTATCATGCACTGCCAAATTGTGTTACTTACACTTCAATCTTTAGTGAATTACGAGTTTTAGTTACTGTTTAAACCAAAAATAAGTCTCTTGACTGCTTACTTTGGATGAGTATAACCAAGCATTTTTATTTATTTAAAAAAAAATCTGAGGGCATACATACTGAGCTAGTAAGTTGGGCAAGTTGTTAATGTGCACTAATATTTACTTCTGCTAAATTCATCAATATGTTTGCCACTTTTGAAGTCCATTAAATCATTATAGAAGAGCCCAGCCATACTTCATGGCCTTTTAACAAGGCAGTTCTTAGAAAGTTACTTCTACTTGTTAGAAATTAACAGAGGTCTGTGTGTTTGTTTTCAGCTCTTTTGTACTATTTTCCCAACAAGATTATGTATCGTAGGCACCTTTTCAAAGACCTAATAGCTTTCAGTGCCAGACCAACTTACAAGGCCACACAGTTAGGGTCAGTATTTTGCTTATTTTGACCGGAATGCCATCTAGAAAATTCAGTAAGATGTCCTTTAGGGATAGGTGTAGCAGGGAAATCTCTTATTTAATTTCACAGTTTTGATATTTTTAAAAATAAATATTTAAACATGTTTTTGAGAATACAGTCATGGCATTGCATTTGTACATTCTCTAGAATTGTCTTCTTTTTCTCTTGGGTAAAAATTGAGAAAGGAGAGTTTATTAAAGTCTTTTAAAACATTTCATGATTACCGACTTAAAATTCTTTACAGGCATATCTCAACAGTGAAGATCATAATACGGTACAGATTTTATTGTGGGAACAAGTGTTAGAGGAGTACTCACTGACTCAGCTTTTTAGTTGGAGTCAGCAATTTAGTGTACACAGGCAGCTTGACATTGATGCAGGGAGATTATTTTCCAGACCCCATCTATACTTTATTAGTAGCTGAAAAACAAATTGGAGAAATTTCAGTTTTGAAATTATACCTGCAGTCTCTTTTTATTTATTCAGTTCAGCATTCCGTGCTGTACTTAATAATGACAAAGCGATACTGAGATAAGAATGATCATTTTTAAAAATGCTTACTGTGTATTAGGTATTGTGAACATTTTGCATGAATTCAATTGTCACCATTTTATGGTGTTACGCCCATTTTACAGATGAGGGAACTGAGGTTTAGATGGATTCGGTAACTTGTGTAAGGTCACATGGCTGAGGGGTTTCATCTTAGCCCTCATGGTGCTAGAGAAGACTTGACCAGTCAGGTGGGATGAGATAGTGAGTGAGGCAAATTAAGAAAACTGAATTGAGAAAGGGCAGACATGCTATGCTAAAACGTTCTCTTAACAGGGAAAGCACTGTGGGTTAACTAGAAATTTTGAGCAGAACAAAGAGTTTTTTTAAAAAAATTACAGAGAATTGGATTTTTAATGGGAAAGTCCCAACCTAGCAAGGAAATTCTTGTAACAGCACCTGGCACAAATTGGAGATTTTGGAGGCGGTGTGTAGTGCAGTGTCCTGACCCCATGCTTTTGAGCCTGAAAGAGTTGCGTTCAGATCATGGTTCCTTCACTGGCTGCTGGGTGTCCTAGGTTAAAATCCTCTTTTATTTCAATTTCTTCATTTGTAAGATGAAAATAATAATGTCTAACTCATTGGAATCTTAAAAGAATTAAATGTGAAAACAGAAGTTAAAATGCTTTCTGGAGTACCTGGCCCATAAAAAGCACACCATAAATTATAGTAATTATTGCTTTGTGGTAATTAGAAAATAGTATGAGAGAAGGAGGTAGAAGAAAAATGGCGGAAGTCACTGAGCACTGTTAGGAAGCAAAGCCTTTATGGAAACGTAGGGCCTTAAGTTCTGCCTCTAGACACCATTTGTCACAGAGTCCACACTGCCTGTTACATCTTTCTCTGGACAAGGAGAAAAAACCCAGGTTAGGTCAGTTCAGCTGGTAGTGCACAAGGATCAAGGATGTCTTTTCCTGAAGTCTTGCTGCCGGAGGTTCCAACAAAATGTCTCAGTCCTCTCTTATTAGACACCAGCAATGCTTTCTAGGGCCCACACCAAGTAAGTGTTATGACCATCTTTTGGATTATGACCATCTTTTGGATTAAGTAGATTCAGACATTTTAGGGTTATCCTAACCCCAAGAAGTATAGACACCTTCTATATTGTCCTTCATTTGTCTCTGAAGCTGATGGGAAATCATTCAATTAAAACGAGCACTGCAGAATACATAAAACCACAATATGAGTTTAAGAAAATGAAAACGGCACATCAAAGGCATTCTGAAGCCTAGTTTTATGAAATGAAATTTTGTTTCATTTCCACTGATTTCCTCGGTGAAATTAGGTGACTGTCTGGGTAGCATAATGATGATAATGATGGGAAACCATACATACTCGAATGACATACGTAAAGCTTTAATAAAGAATGAGAGAGACTCGGGAGTGCATTAAATTGAGTAATAATTTATTATTTAGAGACCTCTACCCATTTACTCATTTGTTTTTTTTCTGGAAGAATTGGCTCTTCTTCCAAGGTGTGCCATTTTTAGAAAGAAAAGGTTAACTGTGTGTGTGTTCTGCATGTTTGTTTTGTTGTTAGATGGTTGCTTATAGTTTGGTGTCTAGGAGAGCCATCCTACCTGTGAACCTTCGTCTGAGATACTGTGAGAAAACAGGGTTGACAGGATTCTGCATGTCCTATAGGAATGCACTGCAATTATTTCCAATCACAATTAACCTGATTAGAATAATGGACAGGAAGTGTCCCTCTGTAGCTAATGCAGTTTGGCATCAGCTGACTGAAATCCTTTGATAATTTCTGCACAGATGGCTGGGCTGAATGCAGCACTTTTTAAATTATTATTTTCATGGTCTCTTGGTAGGCCAAAACCTCGACACCGACAACAGACCTCCCTATTAAGGTGGACGGCGCCAACGTCAACATCACAGCTGCCATTTATGACGAGATCCAACAGGAGATGAAAAGGGCCAAGGTGTCTCAAGCCCTGTTTGCCAAAGTGGCTGCAAATAAAAGTCAGGTGAGTGGTTTTTAAAAGAGCAAAATCGAGGGCTGGAATTAGACCCTTCTCCTTCCCCCACCAATAAAAATACATCTGTTCCTATAATAATAATAACAATAATAACCCCCAAGAAACCTGTCATGTTCTGCCTTTTACTCTAGTTTGCTTTTATTCCCATTGGAGTTCAAATAGAGATGAAGCCAAAACCCGATCTTTTTTTTTTTTAAGATTAAAAAAAATTAGCCTCGAATGATTTCTCTCCTTATTCTAAACACTGCAATGTACTCTTTTGTTTCTCTCCCTTTATATATATATATATGAACAAAACTTAGAATGTATATAACAGTACCTTTCTGAGACCAAGTTTTAGCCAAGTCTCATCACCTCTCCTGTTCCCACAAGGGGAATGGCTGACTCTGTTATAATAACCACTTTTCCCCAGGCCCAGAGACACCTTTTGATGTCAGGTGTTTCTTTTATGTACAGAATACAGTTGTTTTTTTCAGGAGAAAACACACGTGGGGAGTGCAGAGTAAGTGCTAAAATCTTTTAACAGAGAAACATAGAAGCTTATCCAGTAAAATTTTTCAGAGTGCTGGGATTGTGGAGAATGTAATGCTCTGGGGAAACGAGCAGACAGATGCTTAGATTTTTTATTTCTGAAAGCAGCAACAGTTGATGGGATCTACTATCTGCTTCAATTCTTCATTTAAAGGGACAACTTCTGCCCAAACCTAGAATCCTAGGTTAGTTTGAGTTGCATGCTTACTTATTTATACCTAGGGCGAACACCTAATGCAGAGTGGAGGAAACAAAAGTTAGTTAAAGCGTAATTTTGAGAGTCCTTGGATTCTGAGCTTGATTTCCACTGTGTCCTTGTATGACAAATGTTTTCATCCCTGCATATGTAAATAATAAAATGGTTGATGATCTCCCTAACAAATCTTCCGTTGTGTGCTATAAAGAAAGGAAGTGACTGAGTATTGTATTTCTATTAAGCAAGAAGGTTTTCAATAAAAATTAAGTTTTTAAAACTGAAAAAAATCAAACTATAGTTAAATGTTATGTTTAGATTAACTATAGAGTACAGGGTTAGCCTTTTTTACCTGAAGTTTTAACCTGATGTAGGTTATTTTCAGATGTTGATAAAAGGAGGAGAGTAGAATATCAGGGAACTTGGAAAGGGATTAAAATGTTTGTTTCCCTTTCAATTTCAGTGTAGTAATTTTTCCAGATTACTCTGACTTTCTCTCATCAATGAAATCAGTGAAATACAGCTTGCTAAGACATGATGTCCAACCATACTATGAAATACATGAAAAGAAAATACCATAGAGCCGTCTTAAACTGTTAAATGCATAAAATCCCATGTACCACATGGCAAAATATAATGAGAGTTGGAGCTGTTAAACGAATAAAGCTGTTAAATGCATAATGCCACTTGGCAAAACTACTGTGCATTTAATGGTTTTCCACTGTGTAATAAAGGACATATGTGGTAAATGTGCAGTGAGTATAAAAGCTGCACAATTGATTTTGCAAACCTGCCCCTTAGTTGTGACTTGATGTAAATATCAAAGTTTCACACAGTCCTTCTTTTATAAGCAGCTTTCAAGAAAAACTGAAGACCGCAGTCTGAGAACTTGATTCCGAATGCCTGTAATCTTCCTGTTGATTTAGCACTATGGTTTTTGGAAATAGTGATGCCTCCAGCCTCCCAAAAGAATTCAGGTAGCTGATTGAAAGCTGCTTTTGCCAATTGGCAGAAGCTTAGCTCTCCAAATTTTTGATGTCTCCTGAAGAAACCAGTAGCCCTGATTTCGTAGAATTTAGAGGAGAACATAGTTCTGGGAATTAATATGCTGAAGATAAGATTGAGCTTAAGTGAGGATAAGAGGCTTTGAGGTTGTTCTTTTTTCACTGGGACAATGATCTCATTTTCATCTATGAGTAAGGAACCTTATTGTAAATAGCTGACTAGACAGGCAATTCAGACATTATGTTTATTATGTTTTTTTTAAAAAAATGATACTGCCAAACAAAATGAATTTAATTGGTAGTTTCAAAGGCAATTTAACAAAAGATATTCACTCCCATTTTACTAGTATCAGTATTCACTTGATAAAAAGTATATTTAGTAAAATCAATTACATGATTTGGTACATGGCACATATATTTGGTGGCTATCCATAAGGTGTATCTATGTGTGTGTATGTGTATATATAGACATATATACATGCGTACATATATACATATATACATGTTGGTATATATACATATGTATGTACATGTATGTATATATACATATATGTATATATACATGTTTGCATACATATAGGTATGTGTATACATGCGTGCGTGCACACGTATGTGTATACATGTGTGTGTGCACACGTATGTATATGTATACATATATAAGCTGTATATATGACTAATATATATCCATAAGGTATATCTATGTGTGTATATATAGACATATATATGCATAGACATATATGCATATACATATATGTATATATGCACGTATATATGTACATAGACATACACATACATATACGTCTATACATATACATACACGCACATAGATACACCTTATGGACATATATATCTTAGTCATATATATTACACCTTATAGATTTATATATCTCTCTTAGTCATGACTAATCATAGGACTTAGCCTCTCCAAGCTGCAATGGGGAGCGGCCACACCCACTCCATTGTATTGTGAGAACTGAGAGGAACAAAGGTTTTTCTCTTGCATTTTCTTCCCTCCTTTTATTTTTCTCTGGAGGGATCTTAGGTTCTTGCAGTGACTGAAGAGCCACATGCAAGGACTTTCCCTTCTCCTGAAGGTGAAATTAGGGAAACAATTAATTAGGTACTCTTGTGAACTGGAGTTGCCTTGAATCCCTGAAGGCCCAGTTCAAATATGCATAGCAACCTTCTCCTTCCATTTGAAATTTCTATGACCCCTCCATTAACAGTCCTTGGTGTTATTTGCTGTAATCAGCTGTTAAGAATAATGTCTAACACTGCCATGTGTGTTAGGGAAGCCTTGAATGGGTAATAGGAAGAGGGAGGGAAGTTTTAGAGAGAGTAGGAATGGTGGGCCAACAGGGTCCTTGAGGACTGTAAGTGTTTAGGAACCAGGCACAATGCAAGGAAAGGGGTTCAGAAAAGGAGTTGAAAGGTTAGCAAACTGGTTCATTGTGAAAGTCCGTTACTGGGAAGTGTGTATATGTTTCCCTAGTGCATGGGTTACATGAGGATGCATTTGTAGGGTCCCAGACCACCTCCTGCAGCTCAGCCCCAGTCCCTTGGTGATGGCCAGGCCAGTCCATCCACTTCCATTAGGTATCTTCTATCAGGCCCTTGCCCCTTTCTTCATGGGAAAGGAGTCCAAGAAGAGTAAGACCAGAGGGAAAGACATGTTTATGCACATTTACATTTGTACCTTTCCTTCATTTTCTAGTTAGGACCATTTATTGGTTTAAAATAATTTTCTGTGTGTGAGTTCTGAGGATTACCTTACTTTTCTGTCTGCAGAATACTCAGATCATGGAATAGAATGACAGTGGTAATTCTCTGTGAATTAGGAGTTAGTGGTTCTTAGTAGAAGCCATAATGTAAAGGCATGTGGAGCGTTTTCTGTATAACTCCTGTCTGACCCTCACATACAAAGGGCCACCAGGGAGCGAACGCCCCACATTAAAGTCTGCATGGCCACAGGAATGCCTCGTTCCTCAAAAGCTTCTGCTAATCTTCATGGCTGTCTTCTGCAGATTCTGTGGGGCTGCTTTCCCCCTTTCTTCCCAATTTTACCCAATCAGCTGTGATCTGGGATGTAGAAATCTAGAGGAGAGAAAACATAGTAACCTGTGGGCACATCTTCTGCAGTTCTCTGGGGACGGTTGTGTACTTTGACAGCATCCTCAGCCACATTTCTCTCCCTTGACATCAATTACCCCATTTCCCAGACACTGATTGGTTTTTTTCTTCTCATATCCTGCTATCTTCTCCCTTTTATAGGCTACGGTAGGTTAACTCATAGAATGCTAAGGATCATCTGATGTTGTTTTTTGTTTTTTTTCTTTGAGAGGAGAGTGAATCTTTATTATTTATTATTATTATTTGCATACCCAAAGACCCAACACTACGTATGTGATTGTTTTTTCCTACTAGCTTTGGGTAAAAATCGAGTAGGGAGAGAAATAGAAAGGGGCTTATTTTTAATCTCTATTTCCCCTTCCCTCCATTAAAAAGATAAACCAATGAACAAAAACTTCAGAAGGGCTGTGGACTTGCCTTTTGTATCAGGAAGGTGGAGAGAAACTAACACACCCTGTTCTGTTCCATACAGACAAGGGGAAAAAGACGGCCTGGTTGTAAACCCCAGATGCTGATAATGAAAGGGGCAGCCCCCAGAGCCTGCTGGGATAAAAGAAAAAGGGTGATTTTGGAACCAACACGGACCCAGGGGGGTCTCTGGTGAGGTGATATTAGTAAGATGTCCTCATCTTTACAAAGGTTTAAAGACGTCTGCCAATCCTCCGTGCTACCTATGCTTTTGCAGGCCCACTGGCTGCCAGAGCTGCCACTAAAGTCAGGAATGAGAGAGTTCTTCCTACTACACACTTTAGAATGGGAGGCATAATTGTGATCCCATTGTAGCTAGAAGAGATGGATTTCTGGCTTTTAATACACAATTCTAAAATCATTTTCCCCATAGAAACTATGACCTACATGGTGATTGGGTTTCAGTATGTTCTGTGCTTCATGTACATTAGGATTAAGTGGATTTTGTGTACTGACCTTTATGCCTTATCACTATGTTTCTACAAAAAAAAAAAAAAGTTTCAAGTTCTCAACTGCTTAACAAATTGTATTCCTAAGTGAGAGTGTACTTATGTTTTAGATGTAGTTTACAAGTTCAGATTTTATGAACATTTTTTTTTTCTTAAACTCTCTCCTTACAGGTGGTCTAATTTGCTTGACAGGCTAAATAATTTAAAACATGTAGGTCTCCATGGAAGATTCTTTATATAAAAGAAAAAGGAAAGAAAGACTAATTAATTTTCGTTTTTGCATCTCTTCTTAAAATGTCTCAGGCATATATTTATACATTTTTTAAAGAAATAATTTATATTTTGTGATTACATAAGTAATTTAACAACCTCTTTTTAAAAAATTCAGAAAGTGACGAAGAGTATAAAAATAAAAACATGGATCAGCCATGATTTCATGACCCAGATATAGTTACTATTAACATTTTAGAATCTTTTCTTTCAATGTGTATATGTTTGCATGGGAGTGTATGTGCATGTTTATATCCTAATTGATATCATAACTGTGTAACAAATAATTATAAGACAAGTTAAAACTATAATTTTTAAGACAACTTTTTTATGTAGGAGAGTAAATTTACAAAATATAAAATATTATCTTATCTCATTACTTAGTTTCCTAGCCTTTAAAAAATGTTGCACAAAGATCAAAGGTTTGCCATTTTGCACAAAAAGTACTCTAATGTTGATCTTACATTGTGAAGTTTCCATGTTGAGGACGCCTTTACTGGGGCTGGGATAACCCAGGGCACTGGAAGTAGACATGTTGCTGCCCTGGCCTCTCTGTTATAAAGAGTAACAGAAACTGTAGGCCATAGGATACCCTGTGTAAAGTGAGTTGGTGGTCTGTCTCCTGATGATTTTGATTTTGCCATTTATATTCTGCACATAAGGTAGGCTAAAATGACGTGTGCAGCCTTGACTGAGTAGCTGCTAGGTAGGTTTCTTCAGAACGCAGTCATTCTGAGACCTATCATGGACCAGTTTCCACTCTTGTCAATTGGATCGAGTATACTAAAATTTAGGGGTGGTGTTCCAAATTCAAATTCAAAAAGTTTAATATATGTATACTAAAATTACCATTTGAAAAATGTTATATGCCTAGTGAAGGAATTTCTCAGATTCCCAAATGCCAAACTAAGTGGATGTGAACGTAGTGATGCATGAGCATCAAGTTGAGCCCTTCAGTCTCCCCTCTTTTTCTTTTGGTAGAATCTCGAGAAATCAGATTCTAGTGAAGCAGTCTCCTCAGACATTCCGATAAGATCTCTGTTTTAATATCAACCTCATGATCAAGAATTGGGTTCTTTTTACCACCCTCACAATTAATTATGTTAATGTTTCATGCCTTAAAATTAGTCTTTATAGGAGTCCTTAGGCAATCAATAATGATGATGATAATGAAGATTGATCAGACTACATATGCAGTTCTTAAAACGTCAAATACTTTTAACTCATCACTAAAGTTTTAAACTCATTTTAAGTTCATTTTATCCTTTGCAGAAACCTTTGAGTTCATTATTTTGCCTGTTCATGACTTGGTAACTTTGAAAACTTGCGTGTGTCTTTGAAGCACATTAGGTTGCCATATTAAAACCTCCTCTCTGATTTCTTCCCAGCCCATTGGGGAAGAGGACATTGAGTTAAACTGTGATTCTTACAGTCAGAGAATGTTGGTATCTATGAATGGTTGCTACCACTTTGCTGTTGAGACTATTTAATCTTCTTTTCACAGGGCCAAGACTAGGGTAAGGCAAGCTAGCTGCCTAGGGTGCAAGATGTAAGAAGGCAGGCACACACTTGTCAAACCATGCTGTTTACATTTCATGCACTAGTCGCTTGCTCACCTCTTTCTAGTCCCACCCTGATCTTTCAAAACAGTCTTAACTCTTGGTTGTCTGCCCGTCTGGTTTCCCCAGCCACTACCCCGCCTGCCCCCCCAACTCCCGCCACCCACCCATTATGATAAGTTCTTTAGGAAGTTTGCAATATACATTGATATGTCACAGGTGTGCTGACGTTTGGACCTGAAGGGAGGCACTGGAAGCATTTTTATTGTTTTCTGTTCGATATTTTAGCCTAATACATTTTGCTGTTAATATCTTTCTACTGTTGAAGTGAAGAAGTCCAAAATTCTAGATTCATTCTTCTTTTTTGACAAACACAAATGACTTTTTCAGGTGCATGTACCCATGTATGCTTGCATGTATGTTTGTACATATTTATACATGTAAAGGCATACCAAATCTCCATACTATTAAATAGCTATGTATATTCCATGTATGCTAAGGAGAGCAACAACATTTTGTGTAATCCCATCTTGACTTGAGCACAGTCTGTCAGAGGTTTAAAGGGCTCTTCTGAAGTAAAATTTTCCTTACTCTCAATTACAGACTCAATCTTTACAGACACATCCATAGAAATGTCAGTGACATGCATAAGATAACCCAGAGATAGCTACAAATTGGTCCCCATAAAAATACAGTTTAGAATTTAGTATACAATTTTGAAAAGTAAAGAAGCAGATCATTTTTACTTATCATATTTAAAGTATAAAATAATTAACCTTGAACTTTAACCAAACAGCCAGCACAATTTTTTCAGGTTTAGATAACCTCCTTGTCAGGGATTCATTGAAGCCTTTGACAAGCCTTCCTTGTAGTTAGGCTTTTATCCATTTCAGTTTTCTTGATTAGGTTATCTTGAGTCATTAGGGGGTTTATTTATTTTAATAGACACTTATTGGATTCATGAAAAGAGAATTTGGTGACGAAGAAACAAGAGCTGAATATTATGTGGCTCATTTCACACTTCAGAAGAGTCTCAACCATCTGAAGAGAAATCCTTTCACAGTTACAAAAGTTTGTTTGGGGACTTTATGTGCTTCCATGTAGAAAGCGAACTGTCTGTGGTTAATAATATGAATTTCCTTTTGAGACACTCAGAAAACATTTCCCTTTGGTTACATATGCTGACATTTTCTGTATTGAAGATGTGGGTGAGTAAATGGCCTTTTGCATTTCTGCTGCAAGAATCTATGAGTCATTCTTCTGAAGAACTGTTCATTTGCTGAGTTATTCATTCATTAGAGTTCCTAAAGGGCCAAGGGAGTGGGGGCTACTTACTAATTAGTAGGTGAATTAACTCATTAGCTTTGTATTAGGCATACAAAGGGGAATAATCACTGTGACAAGGCCCTGCCTTCAAGGAGCATATACAGCTTTATTCAACAAGGGCAAAGTTACTAACTCTCTTGTGGGAGATTAGAGAAGGCTATGGACTTGTGTTTAGTGCTGGGCAAGTTCTAGTTTGTATTTGTTCTGAAATATTGTAAAAACTGGAAAATTGGTCATAAACATAGACCAATGTTTTTAAAGGAAAAAAATCATGGAGACTGTGAGAAGTTGGGGTCCAAACCAAGTGTCCTGGGGAAGAGAAAGCAAGCCACTTTGTATGCAGAGGCATTTCAGTACCATGGACAGGAACCCCACTCTTTTCAGCTGTGGTGTGTCCCTCCCCTCCTTATCACTTACACATAAGATTTACAGCTAAGTTTCAAACTCATATCTGATAGGCTCCAAGCTTGAACACTGGGCCATATTATTGTGTTGTGAAAGGCCTCCCTGGTCATTTGAACATTCTCAGCCTTTGGTATGTGGTTTGGAGGATATGTCACTCATTGATTGTCGACTTGAAATATTTTAATCTTTTAAAATATTTTCTAAGTGAAATAGATATTTCCATACCTCATTCATTTTCAGTTGAAGAGAGCTTTAAAAACTCTAGTATTAACAACAGCAACAACAAATACACACATACACACACAGAGAGAGAAAAGAAAGTGGTTAAAATGATAACAGATTGTTTAAATGATTGATGTAGTGTGGTTCTTTATGATCTATGTCATGTCTTTTTAGAATGAACACTCCTCGAGGGTAGAACTTATGAAGCGTGCACTTTATGAGTACCCGGCCATTGTGGGTCCCAGTTAATACCAAGCCACACAAGTTCACTATGAAAAAAGATATCTAGGCTAGGATAAGTCATGCTCTTGACTTTATTGTAGCCTTTCCCCCAAGAACGTCTTAAAAAGGAAGAAGTTGGGGGAAAGAGAGGAAAATAAAGATAAGTTAATTCTTCATCATATCGGTTAAAAAGCCTTCAATGACTCCTAGGGCCCATAAGATTAAGATAAAAATTGTTTTTTTTTGCTTGGCATTCTTTATAATCTAAGCCCTACCTTCATTTCTAGACTTTCAGTCCTCTCCCCACCTGGTGGAAATCTATCTTTATCTTCCAAGATTCACCTTGTATGCCATATTCTCAATGATGACACTTTTCCTGAACTGCTTCATGGTCAGAATTAATTACTCACTTTCTTGTTGACAATCTTAATTAACCTTTCAAGTAAAAAGTAACAATGACAATTAGGTAATATATGTAATGTACTAGCCCATTGCATGGCATGCAGGAGATGTGTGCTCAACAGAAAATTGTTAACAGAATCAATGTCCTGAGAGACTGCTATTACTGTTTGCAATTTATATAATGGACTATTTTCCCTATCATATTCATGTATTAGAGATGAGGAAACAAACCTTAGAACATTGACAAGGTTGCTTCTGAGAATTAGTGCTTCTCTCCAACAATAACTCTCTGAATTTGAGTCCGTAAAACATTCCTCTAGGCTAATTTCTATGTACTCTAATAATTTTAGTTCAATCTAATGACTGTTTATTGAGAAGCTACTATGTGCAAGAACCCATACTCTGCTCTTAAAATGCTAAAATGAGTAAGAAACCAACCCTTGCCCTCCACTCCCATCAAGAAGCTAACTGTTCTGATAGGAATGCAGACATACCCATCCCTAAAAATAATGATTGAGTTGTGAAAAGGTATAAACAATGCTTCAGGGTTACACAAGAGTGGGCAACAAATGAGACCACATCAGCTGAGCCTTGAAGTATAGCTTCTCACGGGGAAAAGAAGTTTGAGTGTGAGACATTCCATTTAAGAGAGTAACATGGCAGAAGCATGAAGGTGAGAATGTACCTGTGAGCAATTCACAGTGGCTGGAGCACAAGGTCAATAGGGGAATTGGTGGGAGACGAGGTCATGAGAGAAAAATGGGGGCAAATTGTGGTTATTATTGTTGCCTCTTAGTAGTGTTCTTGAATTGTGAACTAGAAATTCTCCCCTTTATGCAACTCATTAATGAAACTATCACCTTAATAAAAGATAACTATGAATTTATTATTCATCTTCCAGAAAGAATTAATGACACATTTCTTCAAATAGTAAGCATGTCTAATACATTTACAATGTGATTTGCTTTGTAAATGTAGATTGATATGCAACTTTTCAGGAACACGTGGATTGTAAACAAACTATGTCTTGACTGGTAGGAGTGTCACCTCACCTGCATAGTTGGAAGGGCAGTCAGAGTTGTTTTTTCTACTGAGGGAAATATATTTGTTTAAGAGGCTGATGAGATGGCTAAAATGAGATATGAATAAATATTATTTGCTTATGCACCCTAATGCTTGGGAACTTTTTAACCATTGATTGCAAGGAAGCAGTCTTTGAACTTATTAATGCATTCCTTCTCTGGATTCAGATTTTGGAGGTAAAATAAAGTTTTAATTGCGTACCTCTTGGTATTATTACACTTGGGCTCCATGTATATTTTTCTGTATAAGTTCCAGGAATTTCCTGTATCTAAAAAAGCTTTTTATTTTGAACTAATTTTAGACTCACAAAAATGTTGCCAAACTAGTATGGAAGGGATCATTGCACTGTATTGTATGTCCCTCACCTATCTTCCCCTAATGTTGACACCTTATGTCACCATAGTGCAATTACTGATGATAGTACAATTATCAAAACCAGGAAATTGACATTGTTTCTATACTGTTAACTAAACAAAAGCCTTATTCTAATTTCAGCAGTTTCTCTACTAATGTCTATTTTCTGTGTCAGGATCCTATCCAGCAACCACATTACATTTAGTTGTTATTGTTTCTCCTTAATCTTCTGCAGTCTGTGACAGTTCTTAAGTATTTCCTTTTCTTTTATGACCTTGCCATTTTTGGTTATTTTGTTGAACAGTTCTCAGTTTGGGATTGTTTGATATTTTCTCATGTTTTGACTGAGATGATGCATTTTGGGCAAGACTACCTCAGATACGATGTTGTAACCTTTGCAGTATATCATTTCAGAGCATTCATGGTGTCAGTATATCATCACTAGTTATTTGACCTTGACCACTTTGTCACGGTTATTTTTTCTTTGTACCTTTAACCCTGATGGTTTATCACTGTCAGCTATTTCTGACAGATAACAAGATCATGGAATGTAAAACCGAAAAGGAACTTAGAGACCATCTTTTGTTAACCCATCCTTTTACAGTTAAGCACCCAGGAGCTTGAAAAGGGTAACTATTTGCCCAAAGGTCACCCAGTTATTTAATGACAGACCAGGAACTTAGCAGTTAGGTCTTAGAGATCCGTGTTTGATACGCTCTACACTTCCTAACTATGCTCAAACATTTGTAATTTACTCAGTCCTAGTTTTACCAGACTGTGAAAGTTAAATGAACTATATGAATATCCAGCCAACCTTTGGTCAAAACTTAAAACCAGGCTAAGAGAGAAATCCCAGGGAAGTATATACTCCACAGTTCATGGTGCCCACTCACAGAGCTGGCCAAGGCTGGAAACCAGATGAACTTCTGTGTCAGCATTTCTGAAATGAAAATTATTCTCATGGAATGCTCCACATAACACAGAGAAAACAACAAAAACCTACTTGAGATTTTTAACAGAAAAAGGAGATTTGTTTATTAATAATTCATGAGTTCCCATTGAACATGCACGACAGAAACAGTGCTATTCAATAGAGAATACTGTCATCTGTCACTGTTTTATTTGACATTTACACTTTTTTTTTTGCCTGATACTGCAGAACTTTCTTGGATGGCATGCAAAAATTATATAAATGAAAAAAAATCCCAATGTGGGGACCCTTTATCTCTTCTGTGATGGGTTCACTCACAATTACATACGTGTGTGTTCATGCAACTGCGTGGCACTTTCTCACACATTCATTAGCCAGCAAACAAGCTAATAAGAGACCCTATTGAGAAAACATAGATAAGCATCCCAATGGGCTGGTGAAAAGATGATATGAATAAAATGATGGTGCATGAGATGGGAAGTGAGGTGGAAGAATAGATTTCCTGAAGATAGGCATACAAATACGTGGAATGAGCAAGCGAGCCAGAGCAAGGAGAAGGCAAATCATGGCTGCCATGAAGAAAACTAACACAAAAATACATTGCCAGTTCAGATACAAAATAAATACCTATAAATGGCATCACAGGAGTGCCGGTATTACGGAATAATGACCTTTAGGAGAAGAGCAAGGTAGAGTTAGGATCACCTTCCGATTTTGTGCTACTATAAGACTCTTTACAATCTTTCTGCTCTGTAGGTTAGTTATTATTATAAAAATCACAGAACCAGCTGATACATTCATAAGCTAATTATTGAGGCAGCTGGGTACACATGGTGCAATATGTCCAAGGCTGTGAAGTATCACAGATTTCTTGGGGCCTGCTGTGGTGGGGGTGCGCTATTGAAGGCTCCATCCCTTAATCTGATCAGCCAAGCAAACACTTTGTGGGGAAACTAGATTAATAACCCTCTAAATACCATGAATGTGCTTCATCTTCAAAACCGGGTTCCCTTAAACATGCTATTAGCTCAGCTCCATGAGGGATTTGAGGAAGTTCTCTGGTGCCTTAAGAACAGGGTCTTGTTGGCTACCTCCCTGTGCCAGAAATTAATTTGGTTTGCTTATGTCTGCACACATGATCACACTTGTGTCTAATCTGCTCCCTAATAGCTTCAAGGTCAAGACCTTGCATGTCAGTGGGCAAATTGAGCACTACACTTCTTAAAGACTGATGGCAGACAGCACACAGTCTATAACGAGGCCTGTAGTGTTGTTCTAAGTGATTGTAATGAGTGCAGATTATAACAGCGCATATAAATCAAATGCAGCAATGAATGTTGTGCGAGACATTCCCAGTGTCATAAGTGGAGATACCACTCAGCTGTCACCTGTCTCCTTTCAAGCTGCAGCTTCCCACAATGCAGTTCAGTCCTCAAGCGGAACAGCAGGTGCTGTCTTCCTTAAGGTCTGGGTATCTCAGATCTTCATCTTTTAACAGATGCAGGTTTTTGTTTGTATTTTCCATTGAATGATTGGTCTCCATGTTCTTGCCTCCCCTGGGAGATGTTAAACATACCTGTTTGAAACATTTGAAAGAATTCAGTTGGATACTTACTCAGATCTGTGAAAAGATAGAGAAGTAGGAGCTTATTTTTCCACTTGTTTTCCATTTCAAGAATTTTTACTTTAAGCAAAGAAACCCTTGAGGAAACACTTGGAGATTTTTTAAAATATAGTTTATTTTTAAAAATATAATTTATTTTCTGGTAGTGATAAAAAAATTTGTCTTTATTTTTTATATACATTGCACCTTGAAAATCAAACGTTATCTGCCTTTCAATTGAGTTGAAAAAGAAATCTGTGAAAATACTTGGAAAAATATTTCCAAGCAAATGATAAGATATCTTGTTTTCATTCTTCCTAACCTTCTAACTCTCCCAAGCTTCCAGTTTATTGCAAGAAAAGATCAGGTCTGCGCAAATGTGGCCTCTCACTTGTAAAAACAAGGCAGTGTTGTGTTACAGATTAGTTTATAAATCCCCGGTGGCTTCACAGTTCAGTGCCTACAGCTGCTGCAGATGGGCCTGGGTTTTTGTCTCTTCGCGGTGCTGCAGCCGGCAGTTGAAGGAGAAAATGGAATGATCAGGTTATTAACATGGAGGCCGTGAGGAAGAGGCTGCACAATGAGAACAGCTGGTGTTGCTGTCTTGGCTGATGCAGCGGAGATAATCAAATCTTGCCTTTTTTTTGGGTAAAGGCAGAAGACACAGTGGAGAGTTAGACAAACAACAGCTTATGATATTATATGGGGTTTTTATAATGCATGTCAGGAAATTTCATTGGCTTACAAGTGATGATATAGAATTTGTTGAGGTTTGGGAATATTTTTCACAAAGTCTTTCATGTTTATGTACCTTTTAAGATAAATTTTTACTCTTTTGCAAGAGACATGATGTGGGACAGTTCTTGTTTTGAAAATTAGCGATGTAGCTTGGAAATGATGGGTTAGAAAGCTACTGGGTAAAATATTTTGACATGAGTCAGTGAGCGATGTTGACAGCATCCTCTGTATTATTTTCATATAATCCATCATTATTTGCATTACATTTTCTTTCTTGTGCAGTTGAAAGAGAGAGAACATCCGGATGCCAGAGTTTGGAAGCAGACATTTGCAGGTGTGACCCGACCAACTGCCTACCTTCCTGCAGGTGTGGCTGTGGCGGGAAGGTGATGGTTAAGAGGGCCTAGAGCCCGATATATTCAGAGGTTGAGCAAATATGCATTTCTTTTCATTCTAGCCAAGGTTATTGCTTCTATTTTGCGGAGTTATTGATAATTGTAAGAATATTTCCTCCCTAGAGAATTCAGTGTTGTTTACACCTAGACAATTTTTCTTTTTTAGAATTTGCTGTCCTGTAATGCACATTTGTTTATCTTCACTCTTAGCATGAAATGCTGCCCAGTTGGGTAATTTTAAAATTGTAGCTGACTGACACAAAATACTTTTTCTGAGAACAGATAACTATAATCTTGCTTATCTTTTACAGAGAAACTGCAATTGAGAATATATTCTATAGGCAGAGTGATAGGATATCTAACAAGAGGAAAGATTCTTGGGCAGTGGTATAACCACCTATGTGGTCAGGGGTTGGTTTTTAGAGTCAGATTGTTCCAGTATCTCCCCAGCTTGGTGGGAACAATTTTGACAGAAAAAGATGTACTGTGATGGCACTGGACCACAGTCAAGGCCCCCTCAGCTCCTCTGCACTCTGCAGGTTAATGCAAGCGACCTCCTCTCTCTCCAGGGCTGGCTGTGTGAACTGCTCCGCTGGAAGGAGAACCCAAGCCCAGAAAACCGCACCCTCTGGGAAAACCTCTGTACCATCCGTCGCTTCCTGAACCTTCCCCAGCATGAGAGGGACGTGATCTACGAGGAGGAGTCGAGGCATCACCATAGCGAACGCATGCAACACGTGGTCCAGCTTCCACCTGAGCCAGTGCAGGTCAGTGTCCCCAACCCCCGCATCCCACCTGAGCAGGGCTCTCTGTGCCAGCAGTAGCTGCTGAGGGTTCAAGTAGCACACACCACACCAGCTTCTGTTAGAGGGTGTCACATTCCAGGTCCCAAGTACGGAAGATGCTGTTGTCACAGTGGGTACTGTGTGTATATTTGTGTGTGTGCATGCGCGCGTGTATGTGTATGTACACACAAAGAAAAATGACTGAGAAGTTGAATGCCAAAGACAGCTGCTTTCCTGAGAGCATTTTACTTGTGGGATTATAAAGCCAGAGCACTCACGGAGAATTAAATCTCTTGATCGGAAAACATGGTTTCCATCAGTTCATTTTCTATAAAAAACCTGTGAAGTAGTTTTGCATCCAAAATCCCTCAAAGAATGTTTGATTAGACTGAGGAAAAGAAATAGCCACATGACCTAGGGAATACCATTGAACTCATCTGAACCTTGAGAGACAGATTGTGACAGATTCTTAGAATTTTAAGATGAGATTTTGCTGTCCTTGGTTACATCTCATTTAGAAATCTGCCTTCCTTTGGATTGTGTGTTTTGTTGGCTTAGGTTTTGCTCTCATTGAGAGAAATAATATTGCTTTGCCATAGTAATTGAGTTTAACTACTGACACTTTCCATAATCTAAAATTAATTGCTTTCAAGAAGAAATACTGACTGAGATTTCCAACATTAGGCCCCCTAGAGTTTGGCCCACAAATTGTTGTGGTAGGTTATAAGATGGGCCTGCTGCCCAGTACCCTCAATTTCAGCTGCCACCAAAGAGGACCCTTCTGCCTCTCTCTCAATCTCCTGAAGTAAGAAAAAGTTGAGGCAGGAGTGCATGTGTGCACATGTGTGTGCAGAATGGAAGAGGAGAAGACAAAGGGAGAGTGAGGCACGGTTTCTTGATAAAAATAGAGAGGAGTGGTGAGGGATGCAGTAAAACACCCCACCCTGAGGTTCCTGTCTCCTTTCCCCTTGCTCCCCCTCACACACTTGGGAGAGAAGCCAGAAGTTAACACATCTTTACGTCACTTTTCATCTAAATATCGTCATCTCTGCCAATGATTTTGTGCTATGCTTTTGTGTTATCATTGGTCAGTTTCCAGGGACAAAGTCACAGAGTGAATTGCCCAAACTTAATAGTAGAGGCAGTCTCTTGCAATATCCACAGTGATCCCAGAGTTAGGGATGGGGATGGGGGTGATGAGGGTATGCAGCACATCCTCACCCTTTAGGACCCACCGTCCCCCTTTCCTTCTTGGTCCTTTTCTGACCAAGGCCTCATCCACCACCAGGGCACCTCCCTTTAGATAATTAAACCCATGTACTGAGCCACACAGAGCAGTGGCTTTCAGACTTCGAGATTCAATTGAAATTATAATTAAAGAGGGGCCCAATACAGGCTTTCCAACCTTTTATTTTAGAAAACAAATTTATTTGAAAAGTTTTAGGGAAGCTCTTATTTACTATCAATATCATTTCATAACATACTCTTTGATAGCAGACAGATTAATGAAATGGATAGCCTCAGACAAAAGATCATGTAAACGGTACAGTTCAGCCGTGTGAAAATCTATCACTCCCCCAACATCCCCACCGCTTTTTTTTTTTTTGTCTGATTTTGATGTGAACCGTATTAGATTTCTGTCTTGAACCAACACAAGGCCAAGGACTTGCTTCAGGGAACCACTGATTTTGCATGGAATTTTTATTCAGGGCCTATCTTAGTTCAGTACAAGTTAAGTAGAAATAAAGCAGCAAGGAAAAAGCAATTGATTCTACATATTAATCACAGCTCATTTTAATCATAAGATGGTGATAAAGTTGAAAACTTAGAGAAATTTGAGATAAAAGTAATAAAATGCATTGTTTGTTATAATTGAGGGCCTCCCTTCATCTGGATGACAGCTCTTATACCATACCTGTCTGTTTTTTGTCCATAAATTATCATCTTGTTGGGCCCTTTGTTTATTGGTAGCTAAAAGTCTATTTAACATAATATTTTGTCTTACAGTTGGCCAGTTTGAGTACAGTACATCTCAGAAGCAGACAGCCAATTGATTTATGAGTTTTGTTATCTTTTCTATTAGTATGTCAGAACTAGAGTATGCTGACAATATTTAATGGCTAAGCATGAATCTGTAATTTTTCTTTTCAGTTTTAAGCATCTTGTGGCTATTAACATTAACTTCTGATATCACTAAGAGAGATGCACTTATTTTATAAAAGGTTATTCCCATCACTCAGATCTTAGCTAACGAGTTTACAAATTAGGTAATTTTCTCTAAAGTGAATTTGCCTCAGCCGTTGACCTTGAGCCCATAACTACTGTGAAACTCATCAGCACATCACTTTTTTTTAACATTATGCCTATATCTGAGTGACACTGCTTTGCAATGTTGAATTTATGTCTGTCAGCAAAATACAAAGCTGTGGATTGTTTATTACAGTCATAATATGAAAAGTGAAGAAAAATAACTGACACTAGACAGCAGAACTCCTGAGACTAGAGAATACAGTTGGCACAGCCTCAGTGACTTGGGGAGGGCTGTATTTAAAAACATACCAAGCTACTACAAAAAGGTCTGTAATTGTCCAAAAGTCAAGGACTCGGGGTTGGAATTCACTTGAGGCTTTCATATCAACTGAATTTTTAGTGAGATACAGTTACTTACCTGTTTTAGAAATCTTAAAAATTCATATGTAGGGTAATATTAGTTTGGTGATGTTACATTTTTGTCTAATTAGATAGGAAATGTGCCATTATTAAATTGTTAACTATGGGTGAAATCAGTGATTATTAAGAGTTTCTGATATAGCAGCATATTAAAAAACACGTAAGTCCTCTTCACTTGTGGTCATGGAAGTGTGCCATTTAAATTTCTTTAGGTAATTAGGGTACACTATTCCCAAATTTTTCATAAATGGTAAAGATATGAGGCAGTGATTTCCGTGCATAATTACCCACCAGAATAATCTGTTGTATTAGGGTCCCACAGATGTACTGGAATAAAAAGAGGGAACTTTGCATCGCTCCTCCTCCATTTGGTGCTTTCTGTGATATTGAGAAGTCCCTTAGAGTCACAGCCTCTCTTCTTACAGAAAAGAGGAACTTTTTCTTATTGTTTGTGTACAAATGGAGTTAACAAATGGACAGTTTTTTATTGTCTGCTGATGTGTTTCTGTTAAGCCCACAAAAGGTTTAGAAATTGTAAGCCCTTGTTTTTTAAGTTCAGGGGCACATGTACAGGTTCATTACATAGGTAAACTTGTATCATGGGGATCTGCTGCACAGATATTTCATCACCTAGGCATTAAGCCTAGTACCCATTAGTTATTTTTTGGACCCTCCCCATCCTCCCACCTTTTACCCCTCTATGGGTCCCTCAAATCCACACTTAAAAATTAGAAGATATCCGGCTGGGCGTGGTGGCTCACGCCTGTAATCCCAGCACTTTGGGAGGCCGAGGGGGGCGGATCACAAGGTCAGGAGATTGAGACCATCCTGGCTAACATGGTGAAACCACATCTCTACTAAAAATACAAAAAATTAGCCAGGCATGGCGGGGGACGCCTGTAGTCCCAGTTACTCGGGAGGCTGAGGCAGGAGAATGGTGTGAACCCAGGAGGCAGAGCTTGCAGTGAGCTGAGATCGCACCACTGCACTCCAGCCTGGGTGACACAGCAAGACTCCGTCTCAAAAAAAAAAAAAATAATAATAATAATTAGAAGATATCACATAAAATCTAGAAAGTCAGATGTGATCCAAGCTCAGAGTTTTATGTGGCTGGAGTCAATGTCCTTCTGCAGGGCATACACTTACTGTCCTGCTGCCCTGGTCCCTGTCTCCCCTCCTTTGAGTGCACATGCATATATAGCTGTCATTTGATTTCTTGAGGCATGTCTCCTGTCAGGTCACCTGACCACCTCATCAAAGCCACAAGTAAGTGCCTTTGCCCCATGGCTCCAGTTTCTTTGATGGTAGCTATTACATGCCATTTCTTTTTATATTAATTTATTATAATTTTATAATCCCAACACAATTTTTTGCATGCTTAAGTTCATGTTTGATGGCATTTCTCTTCAGAGATGAAGCAAGGTTATAGTTGAGATCACGCTGGGCCTGAGCCACTGAGGGACGTCGTCAGCCCCAGAGACTCATCAGCCCTGGGAGAATGAGGCGATTCTTCCTTGGGAAGTTGGATTTCTCCAGGTGTTGTGTAGCTTTGATGTCATATTGAATTATCTGGTTTATCCAACTTTCTCTTTAGTATTCTCAGTCTCTTCAGAAACCCTGATTTAAGCCCCTGCTTTTGGAAGCTAGTTCTTCAGGATCTGAACACACTTCGTGAGCTAGATCCTGTCACATCATGAATCCACAGTTGGACCAGCATTGCCCCAGAGGGGTGAGAATTGGTTCCGGGGGAGTGTAAATATCTTAGATTCACAGTGGTTTGTGACCCTGCAAAGGAACTTGATACGTAAAGAGATAATATCTCTCTGGTATTAAAATTTCATGAAGAGCGGCCATGATTAGACAGAAATGCCCCAAAAGCCTTCTGAGGGGACAGTAGTGAAACACAAGTTGAGAAATACTAATCTACGTAATGTTTCTAGTCCATATGTAGATAGCACAGAGGAGAGACCTTGTGAGGCAAACCAAACCAAAGCATTTCCTGAAAAAGAGGAAATAAATTCTGTTTTTCACCCTGAAAGTTTGGAGACAAAAGTATTCCTGTGGTTGTAGCGATTTTTCTCGCAATGGTTATTATAACCCAAGGCCCTGTGCTGAATGGATGTTCTCAGCTTAGAATAAAACACTGGTTAGGTTAGGTTCATTACTACCAACTCCATTTTACAGTTGGAAAAACTGGAACAGAGATGTGAAGCCTTGCCTGAAGCCAGGGTTGCCAGTGGAGTGAAAACACAGATGATTTTGGCATCCAGTCTTTCCTCTGACCACACTTCCCTCCTCATGCAGGAGAGAAGAGAGGACATTGCTCATGCTATGACTAGGTCACTGAGCGAGGGTGATTAGGGAGCACTTGCCAAATTGTTCCTGTCTGTGTCATTTGTGCTTTATTGTGTTTCCACCACACTGTTTCCATGGGTTATTTTCTAAGTTCAGGAATTCTGAGCTTGCTGCTGTGTGGTTTCCTGACAAGTACTTGTTTTAAAATTCCATGCCGTACATTGAATAAGAATGTGAGACCCGGTTAGTGACAGTCAGACACCAGCATTGTCCCTTGACTTGTCTGGGTTGCTTCTCAGGCTATTTTCAGCATTTTCTAAGCCACAGACTCCCTGTCATTGATAGTGACCAATAATTCTCAACCAGGGGAGATTTTGCTTCCATGGGATATTTTGGCAATATCTGGAGTCATTTTTGGTGTTTATAGTTTTGGGAGTGCTACTGGCATCTAGTGGATAAAGGTCAGGGATGCTGCCAAATATCCCACCATGCACAGGGCAGCCCCCCAAAACAAAGACTTATATGATCTACAATGCCAAGAATGAGGCTTGTACCAGTAATTGCCTGACAGTGAAAGATAAAAAATCATTAGTATCTCTGAGGCTGATTCTGAGTTTTTTCGATTAAAAAACTCAGTAATAATAACAATGGTGACACTGCTGCTGCCTCTCCTTCATCTTCCTTCCTCTTCCTCCTCCCTTCTTCCTCCTCCCCTGCCTCCTCCTTTTCCTTCTTCTCTGGCAGTAAGTAGCCTTTTTGAGAGCCAGGCTTTCAAAATGTGAGATTTTCACATGTCTTATCTTCTTCAGTTATTGTGAACAACCAAAGGGGTGGTTGGTTTTTATCTATTAATACTTTCACAGATGAGAAATTGAAGCTTAAAGAAGTTAAAGTAACTCACTCAAAGTGAGAACTTAAATTCACATCTGTCTACCTTCAGAGTCTGACTTCTATCGTGTGCTGGAAAGCGCTGCTAACGTGCGACAGCCAGCATTCCCTGAATACTCACTATTAGCTGTCTGCTGTGATGCAGAGCTGTTTATGAGATCTTCATTTTTAACCATTCACTGAGTAGATCTAGTTCTGTGAGTTTTCTTATTTACAGGACACCTAATGCACTGAAACTCACAAACCATTGGTGTGATGTCAAAGAACTGATGTGACTGAAATTTTTACCTTTCATAGCTGCTTTGGCATTTTTGAGGTGGCTTCAGAATATGCCTCTTATCGCTAATGTTCAAGGGCACTTCAGATTTACCTCTCAGCCCTGGGAATCTGACCCTGATTTTCTACTCCAGCTGCACAGACGGTATCTTGATTTGTAAACTTGCTTCCTGAAGGACATCTTCCAGGAAAATAAATAAACTAATTAATCTATTAAGAATATTTGCAACTTTTCTTACCAGGTTACTGGAATTTTTCTTTCACCTTGGATTCATTCCAAGCTCCTATTCAAAGCCTACTGTGTGAATGTGGCTGCAGAGTTTTGAATCCCCACTCTAGTCCTGAGGAGAGATGCAAATGAATACTTGCATTTGTAATGAAATATTGTAGCAGTTGGGTAGAAGTAGGTCCTCACTTGGGAAAATGTTGGGAGCTCCTGCCTGTCAGTGAGGCCGCACTAGCATTTTTCATGTTGATATTATGTTGTCCTCTATGTATTTATTCAACTTGAAGAGCATCCTTGATTTTTTATATTACTAGTTTTTCAACATGTCAAAAATTTAAAATTTGTCATTCAGGAATATAAAGAGATTTGGAAGACATTTGTTATCAATTCTTTTTACTCTAAGAGACAGACATTTTCATCTTGGGTTTACCTTCCAAAGTGTACTGAACAGGTTTCCTTTAGTGATAATCAGAAAGCTGAAGAAGTTCACAGTCAGTAGATTAGATATTAGCTATGGCTTTGTTTTACCTAGAGATTTTTTAAAACTCTAAGAAACTGTAAAATTTAAAAAGTAGGCAGGCAAAGTAGGCCAAAGAAATTTACAGTTTCTTAGTTGTTGTTCACTTATTTTCTTTTACAAGACAAATTCCAGCTTAATAATTGGAGATGTATTAAAGGAAATTGAGGATGCTAGAACTTCATGAAAATCCAGGTATAGGACTCTGAGTACAGTTAGGTTTCTCCGAACCTGGAACTGGGAATTCAGCAGCTGCCATTTATGGATTCACCTTCTCCTTTGCCATCCTGAACGTAGCATTACCTCTTTCTCGTGTCAGCTTCTTTCCACTGCAAGCTTTTCTTCCAAGCATCATCTGATTTACCATCTTCTGTATATCTCTGTCTACCTTGTAACTTCTGCGTACTACTCATAGTGTCTCTGCATTATAATTCTGCCTCCTCCACACCCTGCCCTGCCCACGGTTCATGCTGTACCTTATGACTTTTTCCCATGTCTTTGTCAAACTCACTTTCTCTTGCATACTCCATATTTACTACTTTAAGTTCATCTAAGAGGAAAATTGACCGGTTAATCTTATCCTCCTGAAAGTTGACTTTCTTGGCATTCAATTTCCAATCAGTCATCTGAATGCCTAATATGGAAGGCATTGCATTTTAAAGAGAGAGCTTTGTTGGGCAAAATATTAGAATGACCTTAAGAAGAATAGCAAGTAGAAAGCCACCTGGCCATAGAGCACTTATAGGTAACCTGTGAATGAGCTGTCTTTGGGCTGGAAAGTTAGGGCCTTTTAGTGGAACGTGGGTTCTAGGACCCTGCAGTTACCAGGGTAAAAGAATACAGGTATGATTATCAAGTCTAGAACAAACCTTTCATTATCAAGGGAGATTCATATGACTTCTTGTTTAATGTTTAAAGTTAGTGCTGTGGGCATGCAAGTAGTAGGAAACCAATGCCTAAAGGTGATTTTCAGTTCCATGTGTGTCCAGAGTATTCTACCTTTTTATTCTATTGCAGCTCTTCTAACATTTATCATGTAGTCACATATGTTTAGTGAGTGTCCTGTAGAAGCTGATAAATATTAAACATAAATTTTTATAGTAGTCTCTTCTGGTTCTGCTTATGTTTTTTTTAAAGTCAGTTCAACATTTTACTAGGCTTATCATTTTAATTACTGGAGTTAGCTTTTCATTCATCATGGAGTAGTTCTATTATTTTTGCAAAGTAGAACTCCTCCTATGAGTGACTGGACCTCCATAACACACCGCCTTCCAAATTCAACATTCAGAGTTAGTTGCTGGTTGGAAGTGAAATGTCAAACAGCTGGGTTCCACTTCCTTCTGTCTTTTCCTGCCTTCTGGGAACATAGAGAACTCTGGTTTCTTGAGTAGCTTGTTCTTCCATAATTGCTATGTTTCTTTAAATAATAGTCTATTTTTTAAATAATAGTCTAGTTTTTATATTCTGCATTTTTGAAAGGCAATACAATTCCTGCACCTTACCCTCTTGGTTTTTAGATCCTAAAATTGAGTAGAAGACACTTTGTCCAATGCTTCCCTATAGGTAAAGGGAAGAATCACAGTCAGTTGTGTCATTTATATCGGTACAAAAAGTCCTCATGAATACAAGCCCAGTGCTCAGAAACCACTAAAATTACTAATATATATTGTCTTTCTATTTTAATAGGATATTGAGATTTTTAAAGTTTTTAAAAGTTTTGGGATAGCAAGGTACTCCTTAGACATGTTCTCATATTTTTTTCCTTCTGGTGATCGTAAATGAAACCAGGTATAATATTAAACCTTTAGTGCCTTGACTTTTTTTTTTTTTTTTCACATTTTGGTAGGAAAATAAAACTAAACAGAATGCTTTTGAACATAAAGCTTCATTGGCTTTCTTTTTTAATATTGCTTTAGAATTTGTTAGGTGCTGGTTTTGCTGTTGTCCTATTGGTCAACTCAGTGTTGCTATTTATCCCCTTCCCCTTCCCCTTCCTTCCTTCTCCCTCCCTCTCTGCCTCCCTCCCTCCTTCCCTGCCTCCTTTTACTTACTTTAAAAAAATATATGAAACACTCTTTAAACCTAAAAGAAGGCAGTGGCTAGTACATTTTGTGAAAGGGCAAACTGATTAAATTGAGTAGCATGGAGCAACAAGAAAATAGATAGAGACTAAGATAGAAAGTGCATTAAAATGCATCCTTCTTTCCCTTCCCACCCACAAAAAAACAACAACAATAAATCTAAACTAAAATTGAGGCACTTGTAAATATTGATGTGTCATAGTTCTAGTTAAGTGCCTTGTCACATTTCATCTGTGAGAGGGCAAACCCACATTCCTTTATACTTGTATAGCTAGCTAGCAAAGTCTGGCTTTGGGAAAAAAATGATTAAATTTCGTTGATAAGCCTGTTCTTAGGCTTCAAGTTATAGACCTGATTGAGAAAATGGGCCATTTTTATTCTCACATTTTTACTTATTCATTCAACAAATATTTGTGGAGTTTCTTGAATATGCCAAGTATTATTCCAGGTACCACATACCTAATAGTGAAAAAAAACAAAATTTCACATGTACATTGAGCAGTTTTCTCTTTTATTCAGAATGTATTTTTAAATAGACCTCCATTTTCCCTCTGGCTACCTTGCATTATTCTAGAATTCATACTGTAAATTAGTGGAATTCATAGGTTCTGTTTCTCCCTCTGATCCTGACCCTGGGTGACATCTTTCTGCTTCTGTTTTTCTAGCTGTTTCTAGAATAGACAGGCAGTATCTCTGAAACATGTTAAGCCTCTCAGTGATGAGATTACTTTAAAAGAACAAAGTGTGGCTATTTGAAGGTATCAAACCAAACAGACCTTCTGAGTCTATTCTGTAGAGTCCAAAGTGATTTACGTAGCTCTACAAAGAATGGCATCTGTTGATTAATGATCAAGTTGGCATTTTTAAAAACAGTTTGGATGGAAAACAGATAGATAATAAATGTGTCCACTCCAACCCTTATTTCTCCCTCACCACACAGACACTTCTCTTTTTTTGTCCTGCTCATATTTATTCTGTCCAGCCAGAATGACTTCTCCAAGTTAGCCACCTTATTTACTTGGCACTGAGGTATGGGCTAATTCATTGTTAGTACATGAACCAAGCCACCTGGCTCATATGGTGTGCCTTTAATAAAGCTGTGGTCCTTGGAAAGTTAGGTGTGTGAACTAGTCCCTCTTAACAATGAGCTGTTATGGCAGAAAGTCACATGCTGTTCTAGGAAGATGGGAGCCTTCTTCACATTTTCTATTTCAATTTTCTACCAGAGTATTTGTCATTGATAATTGTTGATTTCAAAGGTATTCATCATCATTGCAGAAAAACGGAAAAGAACATCTGCAGAGAAGGGCTTCCCCACCTGGGTCGATGAAGTTCTCATTATTTCACTCTGTTTGGTCAGTGTACTTGTTTCACATACTTTGATTTGGGCCCAGTCACTCACACAAGGTCGTAAATCTAGGAGGTAATTAACAGTTGAAATAGGGGATGAGGGTAGCTTAAGAAGCTCAGTCTCAGTTGCCTTTCTGAGAATATGAGGCTACATGCTGGGGATCTGGACTCAACAAACTCGATCGGCAAAAACATACTGATACAGTCATGGTTAAAGCATTTTGGACTGTCTGACTTAAAAAATATTTCAGTACAAAGTAAAACATCCAAATGGAAGTATAATTTATTTTAACCTCCATTTTTTCTTTTTTAAAAAATACTTAAGTAGTATAAGTTGTCAAAGAGCTTATTCAAGTGGACTGAAATATTATCTCTGCTGGAAGCATGGTGAGGTTTTTGGATAGAGAGGAAAGGCCACTGGACCTTCAGATCTGGGTTTGAATTCTAGGACCATCACTGGAATTGGAGCTCTGATGTTGTAGAGGCTGCTTAAAATTTCTGATACTAATTTGTGAGAATAATCCCAAATTGATAGGGTTATTTGAAGTTTATATGAGATGGTGATTGCATAGAAGGCACCTGAGAAATGTTAGTAGGTTCTGAGCATTATTAGTAGTAATCTTAAGGATAAAGGGAATAATTCTTACTCAGAAGAGCCCAGAATTGAATCAAGGATGGTGTCAGCATAGAATTTCATATTCAGCAAGATACAGGAGCATGCCTCACCTCTATTGTTTGCATATAGTACAATTGTTTTAAGACAGATTTAGAGACTCAGCTGTCCGGTTTCATATGGCCTTCCTACATTTTAAACTCTTTTAAAAGTCATTGTAACTTACTTAAAAGTTAAGTGAGAACTTTTCTTCTCAGCTCCGAATGAAATCCTTCTGTAGAGCATAATAAAATGCCATTGGGTATGACAAAAGTTGGTTAGTGCTTTTTTTTTTTTTTTTTTTAATGTTTTTAAGCTTAAAAAGCAAAAAGGCTACTTCAGCCTCTGCATCATCTCTGAGACTTCTGCTGTCCTTGCTACCCATTAGCATTCACAAAGCTGTGAAAGAGCCATGTAGTGATGATGTTTGAGACTCTTTGGTGCAGTATTAAATAGGCGTCTCCCACATTAGCAGCTCTGTGCTGGCCTTGATGGATTCAAACAAGGGAAAATAAATATTCTCTGGTGTTGAGTTCCTTAGAGGCTACCAGGAAGATGAATTCAGGCTACCAGAAGATGAATTAGGATATGAAGTGACAAGTAGAGTGAAGATGCAGAACTTCCTGTGACCTCAGGACTCTCTTCAGTGGGACCTCTGTGCTGAGAATAATAATGGCCTATTTTCACATGTATGACTCTTCCGGGCATGACCACCTGGAATTCTACCTCTTTCTCTCCCATGTATGCAGGTAAACAGGAGTGGACTTACATACACTAGTGTCACTGTAGAGGGAACATAGGATCAGCTCTAATTTACTCAAACCAAACGAATACAAAAGAATAAAACATTTGCAAATTTTACTATTTTAACTATTGATGGCAATAAATTATTTGAAGTGTAGTTCACAGCAAATACATAACCAGTCATGGCTTTATAAATGAAAGCCACAGGGCAATGAATATAACCATTTGATTTTAATTTTAAAAAATTGTATTTTGCTTGTATAATAGTAGAAACAAACACAAATGCTTCTTTTGAAATTAAAGTTTTCTGTTTATAAACTTCGAAGTGCATTTAAAATAGATGACTGGGATTTACTTAAGGCTAAGTATAGTATGGCTTTAAGGTTAAAAAGTTTCCAAATACTTAAAATTTTTCTGTATGATTATTGCCCCCACACTCAGGATTTCTGTGTGTTGTTTCGGAGACCAGAGCATCTTAAAAAGAATAAATATTACTCTCTATCTCTAGTTTCAATGAACCTTTGACTCCATAGGAGAAAAGATGACATGGTAAAGGAAAGGGTACTGTAAGTGACATGAAGTATAGTCCTAGGGCTGAGTGTGTGACCTTGGATGAGGCATTTCATTGTGAATTTCCATCGACCATTTTGTTTTCTTTTGTTTGTTTGTTTGTTTGTTTGTTTGAGACAGGGTCTTACTCTGGTTGCTCAGGCTGGAGTGCAGTGGCACAATCATGGCTCATAGCAGCCTCTACCTCCTGGGCTTGGGGGTTTCTCTCTTCTCCCACCTCAGCCTCCAAAGTAGCTGGGACTACAGGTGCACACTACCATGCCTGGCTAATTTCTTGTATTTTTAGTAGAGATGTGGTTTCACCATGTTGCCCAGGCTGGTCTTGAACTGCTGGACTCAAGCAGTCTACCTGCCTCAGCCTCCCAAAGTGCTGGGATTACAGGTGTGAGCCACTGCGCCTGGCCTCCATCTACTGTTTTCTAAATTATTGCAACATGAGTTAGGTGATTGCAGAGACCGCTTGTATCTAAAACACTCATCCTGTGAGTTGGCTCATCCATTTCTAATTTCCATTTGCGTATCTTAATGAGGGTGTAAAATACAACAACAACAAAACAAAACAAAAACCCTTTGCTCCTGGGAGGTTCAAATGCATTTTGGAGAAACAAATTAGCAACACTAACAGATTATGAACATCTTATATTGGACTCAGAGACCCAGTTGATTTTCTTATGACTGATAGTTTTGGCAATTGCAAGAGAAAGCCAGCCACTGAGTTTTAAACTGTCGTAACCAAACCTACCTACTGTGGCTTCTCAGCTGTTTCTGTTTAGTGTGGAAATCTAATGTAGCTGAAAACTACTGCTGATTTTTATTAAGTTGAAGTCTGGAACTTCCCCTTGTAATGATAGAAAAGCACACTTTCAATTAAAGGAAAACTGCCAAAGTTCTGAAATTCATTTATTTTATTATTACTTGGTTTGACCCTAGAAATGGGAGATCAAGCAAACTAGATAGGTTTGACAGTTCTAAGGTCACAAGTTCAATTTCCTCACAAGTTGTTTCTAGATCAAATTCACTGCAAATCATATAACCCTTCACCTTTTGATGTAGAATATTTTATGGAATTGTGGATCACATTGGGGTCATCCTAATAATCACTTTGGGCCTGGGAAAATGACAGGTAAGTCAGGCCAGGCAAAGGAATTCAGTGAGCAAGTCTGAGAAGCAGTACGTGGCTTGTCAGAAGAGACCAGCACAGTGGTCTCACTTCTTCATAGTAGAGTCAGAGTATGCTGGAGAAAGCCTACTCTGGCTCGCAGAAGCCAATTGTTAAATTTTTAGGAATTTCAAAAGCTGGTTGTTATACCATTGGCAGCATGAAACTGGCTGTGGTGGGATTATTCGCGCTACAAAAATTGGTGGATTATTCAATTGGGGCTTTTTTTTTTTTCTTTAGAGACCCAGTTGTTAAATATTTGCCAGCGCAACACTGAGTAGACTCCAGTTAACTTTTTTATTTCAAGCTCTGTGGCCATCCGTGTATTATTTATTTTTTATAAACAAAACTTGCTGAAAACAATTGTGTGAAAGAAAAGTCAGGTGTTTCCAGAACTGATTGTCTGATTGGTAATACAGCTTATTTGATCACCCAGATAACAAAAAGAGTTTATTTAAATAGCAGTTTTTTCTACTCTTTCCTTGTCATGCTTTCCTTTAGTTTAAATTTATTTCTTCATGTTCAAACATGTTTATATTTCTTATGCAGCTTACAAAGCTCACTTGAGTATCTGGTTGAATCAACTTTGTAGAATCTTGTAGCATAATGGGTCCATAATTTGTGATTTCCTAGTGCCCAAACACCCAAGATATTTGAGGACTCCAGGTAGAAAACAGGAACAAATTAACAGTTATTTTTTTAGATATGACAGACTCAAACAGTACACCTCAAAATTGAGTCAATTATTTTTTAAAAAAAGTAAATTAGGGGCCGGGTGCGGTGGCTCAAGCCTGTAATCCCAGCACTTCGGGAGGCCGAGACGGGCGGATCACGAGGTCAGGAGATCGAGACCATCCTGGCTAACACGGTGAAACCCCGTCTCTACTAAAAAAAAATACAAAAAACTAGCCGGGCGAGGTGGCGGGCACCTGTAGTCCCAGCTACTCGGGAGGCTGAGGCAGGAGAACGGCCTAAACCTGGGAGGCAGAGCTTGCAGTGAGCTGAGATCCGGCCACTGCAGTCCAGCCTGGGCAACAGAGCGAGACTCCGTCTCAAAAAAAAAAAAAAAAAAAAAAGTAAATTAGGGAGCTAAAATCTATGATGTGAACTCTTAAAGATAAATATATGTGAATATGGAAAGGTATTCCTGTTTCTGTTAGGATCAAAATGAGTAGAAGGTGCTAAAGTGAACATGTACCACATAAATGCAGTATTCACATGCAAGGATTTTTTTTTAAGTATAGTGTTTTGCATTTCTTTTTTTTAACAACGCATGTCAATAGTGTACTCAAAAATGTGGTAAGAGAAGAGTGGCAAGGAATTTTGGTGGGCCAATGCCAAATATTTCCATGTGGTGTAATTTAGGGCTATACTTTTGAGAGGAACTCTTATTTGGGTGCATCATGGGAAATGCACCCTACCTCCCAAGGAGATAGGGGCTAAAATAGTTCAACAGCATATCTAGTAAGTTAAAATAGTAATGAAAGGAAAGAACTAAATTAACTGATTCTTTGGTTGTAAAACATAACCTGAATCAAATGCATCAGGATATTCTGTCAGTTGACAATTCTTCAATAGATCTTCGTATTAGAACTACTGATTTACCAGGAGAGAAGAAATTTTCTTGTCATTTTGTTGATAAGAAATCAACCAATTTGAGTTCCTAATACAGATGTAATAGAGGTGGTATGCTGTACTTTGATGATCTCTATATATTTGCATATATGAAGCAGAGTAGTACTTTCTACCATATGAACATGTAACTGTCATCTGTGTTCTGGGTTGCCATTCCTCACATATAGAAAGTGTATGTAATCAGTTCCTATTTCATGTCACATTCATCTGCATTTGCAACATTTCAAAGATTAGTCGGAAACATCTTGGCAGAGATGGGAAACGCAGAGTTACTTATAAATTCCAGAGCTACAAAGACACAGACCAAACATACGATATTAATAACTAGTTTGGGGGGGAGCATTAAAAATTAGATTAATTATTTAGAAAGTTGAAAGTATTTGTGATAATTTTTCTCTTCTTGAAAGGAAATAGATGCTGTGTTTTGTGTTTTGTTTTGTTTTGTTTTCTCCCACCCTCAGACGTTTCCTTTCTCCCCCCTTTTCATGTTTTGAATTAAAAGCTAAAGACAGGCTGAAAGGGTATATATATAACTGCAAGAAGGATGTGGTAAGTCATGGCAGTGGTTTGTGATCTCACAGACATGGTGTCAGAGACTGAATACCAAAAGCGAATCCTCAGCTTCCAATGGATTTACTTGAAATCCTTCACCCTTGTAGCATATCATTGGTAATAGCATATCATGGATAATTACATTTTTACAAATGGTAGAGAAAATCATTTTGACACACGCATAGTATTTTCCAGCCAGACCAACTTTCAATCTTTTACATTTTTCATGCATTAAGGCTCATATTTTCTTTGTTTATTTAAAAAATATTATCATCAATAATAGGTTTGTTCTGTGGTCAACTTCTGAATAGAAAATACTAAGAAAGACCCCTTTTTTCCTGTTGCCCCCAAGTCAAACATTTGATACCTTTTCCTTTGTAGAAGTTTGGGCTACTCATGTTTTTGATTAAGAAAGTTATGGCAACCAAATTTTCATGGAGATTTTTAAGAGCTTTGGTCATTTTTCAGCTTACTGCTAAGTATAATAGAATGAATTATGTTTGGTGGCAAATCACTAGAAAAAAAAACAGGAGAAAAACTCACAGGAGAAATACTGTCATTGATTTCTTTGCTACTATACTACTGTCCAATAAAGTGAATTCTGGCTGGATGAACCTAGAAAAGGCTGTCCCCACTAGCCATTCACCTGCATCAAAATTCCAGGGAACAGAAAAAAATTGGGGGACAGTATTCTCTTTTCTTAACCCTTTGTGATCAAATGTGATATTTCATTTTGAAAATGAGATTAATTCCCCTAAGGCTTTTGAAACTTTAATAATACACAATAAATAAAATCATATGTAATAACTCAACAGTTTCATTTGACACCATCATCTAGCTGTACTGCAACTGCGGAAACATAAATACTTGCAGGCTTCAAAAGCCCCGTTTCTATTTGCTAAATAAACTTGGCTGGCTTAAAATTCCTCTGTGTACCGTCATTAATACAATCTACTTTGACAGCATTTAATTAAAGTGCTTTTTCTCTATTAAATTCATTAAAAGTTCTCCCCCACTCCCCAATGTATAACTGCTTTCCAGATGCTGAGTGGCAAGGACCTATAAGCCTTGCTTTAAATAACTTCTCATTTCTCTTTGTAAAGTGTTTATTACATTCAATTTAGAAACTGTTAAATATGGCTTAGAAAGGAAGTCAGATTCCAAGACATGTTCTCTATCCCTTTAGCCATCTCTTTAAAAACAAATGTTAGTTCAACTCATCTGAATAAGCATTTATTATCTGCATATTTTTCTTATATTCTGTCAACACTGTTAGACATTTAAATGGATAGATAATAAAAATATGATTTCCACATCAGGGTTGGGGAATTTGCATTGGTTCTAAGCAGGTACATGGCTTGAATACGTTTGCCTGCCCAGATTCAGGGAGAGTAAGCGTAGCAGTCTAGTATTAATAGATTATTGACAGTTTAATGTCTTGGCACCTACTTAGCCCATGAAGTATAATAACCAGGAAGCTGTCTGATATGAAAGCCGTCAATAGCATTTTCAATCAAAACCTTTCAGTTAATTGCTGGTTGACCTTAGAGGTTTCCTTTAGGCAATAGCATTCTTAATGTAGACCAAAAGGACCATATTGATTTGTAGAGTTTATTCAGAGATGATTATTTAATACCCATTGCTCCACTATATGTGGTAAATTTTGCCTTTTCTGTTTCTGCCATATGAAGTGGTTTTATTTTAGCATTGCTTTTCACAAATATTCTTTTTACCTGCTCTTCTTCCAAAATATCTCATTAAATCTGTTCTCTTCTCAGAAATAGAAAGTTTGGAATTTTAAGGGTATCCTTGATCAAGTGGTTTTTGTTTTTTGTTTTTGTTTTTGTTTTTGGTTGTTGGTTTTTTTGTTTGTTTGTTTGTTTTTGATAGAGTCTTGCTCTATCCCCCAGGCTGGAGTGCAGTGGCGTGATCTTGGCTCACTGCAACCTCCGCCTCCCAGGCTCAAGCAATTCTCCTGCCTCGGCCTCCCGAGTAGCTGGGGTTTAGGCGTGTGCCACCATACCTGGCTAATTTTTGTATTTTTAATAGTGACTGGGTTTTGCCATGTTGGCCAGGCTGGTCTCAAACTCCTCACCTCAGGTGTTCCACCCACCTCGGCCTCCCAAAGTGCTGGGATTACAGATGTGAGCCACCGTACCTGGCCTACTCAAGTGTTTTAATATGATAATAGAGTTTTGATAGAACTCTGCTCAGCATGGAATTATAATTCCAATAGCGACCCTGACAAAGCTAAACAGTGTACTCTCAGTAAGGGTAATTATATAATGCCCTAAAAGCACTGTACCCTAAAAAAAAAGTTGTTTAATGCCAAAATGCTTTTTGATTTCTGTAAGTATAAATGAAATGGCTTATATTTGGCCTCTAGATTTTCTTAACTTCCATTATTTATTTAGTTTCAGTTGCATATTTTTAGAAGCAAATTTTGATAAAGTCGAAGTAAGCTACAAAGACAGGCAAAAAGCAGTAAAGAAAGTTTGTGGCTCTAACTTGAAAACATTCTCTTAGCTCACTTTGGAATATGTGGTGTTGGAACTATAGAGGTTAAATCAAAGTGTGGGCAAAAAAGTATATACATTGAAATAATTTTGTTACTTTTTTTCTTTGTTGTTTCTTCACAAAGGCTCTCTTTGTTCATTCCGTTCCAAAGAAAATCATTTTGGCATTTAATATGTGTTTTGGACAGGACATTCAGTGTTTTCTATAGTATTTTGTATATAGGCAATATTCTTTCATATTTTGCTCAGTTGAGAGCCATTGACATTTCAGAATCTTATTGTGATACATATGATCCATTTTTAAACAAATACTTCTGGCTTTTATAAATTCTGTGTTGTTTTTAAAGGTTCCCTTTGTTTGTCTTATATAGATTCTCTCATTTTTATTTGTTGTTTTGCTGTTTTCCCTCCAGCAACTTTTCTTGTCATGGAAGCTGTCTGCTGCAGGCCCTTTAAGTTCTGGTGATAGTAGAAATATTTCTGCAGATTGGGGAGGGAGAGAGAAGCAAACTGATGAATATGTCCATTTTTATCCCTGAGAATAGGAATACCTTAAATGTCTCTTGAGTGTTAATAATTTTCAATCAGATTTTTTGGGGGGAAATTAAAGAACTATGTGAGTCAGTATGGCATTTATTAACCTATACAAAGTGTATGTGTGCCTGTATCAAATTATTATAAACTATGATAATTCAGCTCTTTTCGGTAATAAGTGTATTTTTAGTGAGTGCCTACGTAGACTTAATACTTTATTTCCCCTTAGGACTATTAGATGTGTTCTAAATTTTAGGATGTCTTTCAGTCTGTATAATGTAGCTATTGCCCGTGTAGATGTATATATTCATTCAAAGCACAGTGCCTTGACATTGTGCTAAGTTTAGAGTATGTGGAGGTGAATATAACACAGAATCTATCCTTAAGGAGCCCAGAGATCAGTGGAGAGACAGATATGAGAGCAGATAACTATAATACAGCGTGTAAATAAGAGAAAGAAAAGCACAAAAGGGTCACACCTGCCCCAAACCTGGTGAGTTGGAGAACTCAGAAGGCTTCCAGGGAGTAGTGCTGCTCATGGCCCTTACAGATTCATCAGAGGTTTCCAAGAAAGGGTGACACAGCATGAGTCTGGGGGCTCCAGTGTAGAGTTCTTGGAGCACAGCCTGCAAGGCAGGGGCTGGGGAGCAAGGACGGGCAGGGGCTCAGGCCGCAGTCAGGTTACGGGGCCTTCTTGGACACAGAAGAGGCCTAGACCACCTGAAGGCCACTGGGCCTTTAGCAGGATGTTTGGTTGGCTGTGACAGGGAGGCCTGTTGGGAGGATGTTCGGTTGGCTGTGACAGGGAGGCCTGTTGGGAGGAAGTCAGAGTAATTCAGGCAAGAGATTATAGGAGTCTGAATTACAGCAATGGGAGTACATCTGGAGAAGGGAAAATTAATCCAAGAACTGTTTAAAAGGAATAATCAGCAACACGTGGGATCAACTAAATGTGGAGTTTCAGATGAGGGGAAGGAGTCAGTGAGAACTCTCAGATCTTGGCTGGAGCAACCTGGGGGGTTGGTCTTGGAGCACCAATTGAGAGCGTTAATGATTAATTCCCTGCTAATGTCATTTGTAAGAATGTTTGTTTTGTACTGAGTTCCCAGCTATTAAATTAAATCCACCCTGAAGCATATCCACATTTGAAAGTGCAATAACTTGACAGTTCCAGTTTCTGAAGATGACCTACACAGGGTAAGCAAATATGCTGAGAAAAGCCAAGGAGATGTGGTGTGGAGACACAATTGGACTTGTTTGGTGAATCTGAGTAGATAAGAATGCGGAATGGTCTTGTGGGAGTAGCATGGTCCTCTGCTGCTCGGAGACTGGACTCTTGCTGGTGGGAAAAGGAGTCACCAGTCCAGTTACTTTGCCCCAGGGAATTGGGAACTGAGATTTCTCTTCCCAGTGACCATCCTTGGCACCCTGGGAAAAGGAGACTTATTTTCTTGAGAAAGCAGTGATCTAAACAAGAGTGCCTGTCCTTGTTGGCTTTTCACTTCTCCCCCGATATACCTACCACAAAGTTGAAAAGGAAAAGTCTATCCATACCTGGTTTCAGGTAGTAAGATCATTAATGTGGAGGATACAAAACCAATATTCCCATAACAAATTAAAAGTGGTTTAAAATGGAAAAGCATACCCTAGAATTAAGAGCCCAAACTTTTGGGAAGTTTCTACCTCACATCATTTAATTTTTCCATATTATTTTTCTCTTGAAAGGAAATAATACCAAGAAAGCCAGTCTCTGATGAAATTAAATGAAGTTGAAAACTAAAGACTATGTTTGATAAGCTCTCACTTGATACCTTTTAAGAGCTAAGCCACCAGGAATCTTTGCTGCCTCTCCCTAGAGATCAATGGCCTCTGCCTCATGGTTTGAGGCGAAAACCCTTCTTTGATCATTTGACTTTGTTTACCCAGTTTGGACTTTTGGGTATAATAAACTATAATATGTCAGTGGTGTGGTAATGCTAGATATTTTTTTTTCTTTTACCAGAGTGGTTGATTATAATGCACTGCTTAAGATTTGCCTTCTATAAAAGGCATATTTGTACTTTTATGTGTTTGATTCACGCAGTACAGTTTTCTCAAGTCCTGTTATTAAGTGGTTACATTCAGAAAGCAAAAAATATGCTGAGGTAGTATTTTCTTGGTGAACATCTAATATTTTCACTAACCATAACTGTCAGATTGTTCTGACTTCTGAGTACCCCAACTGTAAAAATTATACAGAAAATGTGGCCTAATATGGGATTCTAAATAGCCTCATGTGAGGCTTCAAACACATGGATTACCTTCTTTCATCTCTTTCCCCTGAAGTAAGGCATCTCATCCAAACACGCTTTCTCCTTAAATAATTGAAGTCCTCTCTTTTAAGAAGCTGTAAAACACTTCAGTTGTGATGTCACTAGTGCCATTGCAGTTATGGGGATTTTAAATCCTAAACTGGTTCTTGGCTGAGGTTTGTCAGGAAGGGTCTCTCTTTTTGAGCTAGCAAATTTTGATGAAATTGGGTGTCTGCTTTGTAAAAATGGTACACAGAGATAGAAATGTAAAAATCCCTTTATAATCCACTCTAAATGGACATTTGGGAGAGAAACTTCCCCATAAGGTATTCTAATTTTTGCTAACATTTTTGTTGTTTTCACTTTTAATTCCAAACTTGAAATATTGAATAATAGCCTCTGTCATTTATAGTGTTATTCTTAGAGTTTAGTAGATTTTAGTTGAAAGTGTTTATTCACACTAAAAGAAATTTGTGCTAAAAACTTCGATTGAAACAGAACATAATTTTGTATTTTTCTCCATTAACTAGCTAAACAGCAGTAAGCATATATTTGTTACATGTTAGACTCAGGGGTATGTCATTTTGGAGTCAGAGCTCAATTTTGTATATTTGTTTCTTCTTCTGAAGAATAAATACAATAGTACCTGCCAATATTGTGAGATTATTTCATTCTTTTTAAGAAATAAGAAATACAAAAGATGATAAAGAGCTTTGAAAATAATTACAGGATTTAAATAATTACAGAAATTTGATATATGACCACGGAGTCATATTAAATAATCTATGTGTAAATCAGTAATAGTAATACTTTATTTCAATGAAGCTTACATAATTTATTGAGATCCTATGACTGAAAGTATACATAGATAATCGCCCCCCACCACACGCCTCCATATTATCCTTGTTTCTAAATCATCCTATTCCAAATAGGATGATTTCAATTTATATTTTTCATCACCAGATTTATAAATACTATAAAGGAATTTGGAAATGGTTTGAATTCTGATTCTTTGGTGCTTTACCTTAGGAATCATTATTTAAGTCTTCATTGACACTTCCTGGCTGACTAGGTGATGTCTCCTCTTATTCAATGTATCTATTCTTTTCCTTCATGTGTCTTAAAACATTTTCATTTAAAAGGAATCAAAACTCTGCTTTGGTTAAATTTACTGGATGAAATGTATTTATCTGAAGTGGTCTCTGTATTCTATTATTTTAAGCTTACCTTGAATCTGTTTTAAAACAAGCTTCAGAGCTCACAAATCATGTGTCACTGGCATTGATGAAGTTATTTTCATTTGGGTCACATTTTTTCTTCACTTGAGAATTATTTAGCCAGCTGGATTAACTGTTTAAGCATTCTGATGGATCATGCTTAATCTGAACCCTTTGCACGTCTTTCTTTCTTAGCCTTTTTCCATTGCTGAAGTATTACAGATTTCCAGGTTGGTTCTTTTAATATCATTGGGATTGTGGTACCAAGTCATCCTAACCTTTCATTATCCTCATTTAGTTACCTGGTTATGTTTAACTTAAGAGCATCTTCTTTCATGTATGCTGGTGCTAAAGACACTTTTTTTCTCAATTATACCCATGAAGCAAGTCACACATTTATATAAAAATCAGAATCCTAGAGGTAACTGTTACCCTGCTAATTTCCATCTTACTCTTTATTCATTTTAACCAAATGTAAGGTCTTTAAAGACACTTTAATCTGTGCCTTGAATTGGGTCTTCAAAAGATAGGCCTTTGCTGTGAATTTTTAGGCTAGGCTTTGTGTTCTGAGAATACTTTGTGAAGAGTAGTGGAGGAGTGTCAGAACAGGGAGAAATTAGTGCTTATGGATGTCAGGCAAGTGAGAATGCGGCAGGTGGGCTAGGGATGGCGTCTCCCAGGCATAGGGACACATGGTCACAGCCTGGACTGTCCTAAAGGGTCCGGTCTTCCTCAGTCTTCTCATGGATTGTGTTTGTTGTTTTTGTGAAATCGTTTTGGTCATGTTAGCCCTAGATGATCAAATAAACCTGTTTCTCAGATGGTACTGATGAAGGGGAAGGAATAATTGCCATTAGATACATTATGTGTCCATGCTTTTCCCCAAGTACTAACTGGAGAGTGGATTGTTTTCTACATTCTCTTCATGTCTATTTGATATAGTTACTCATCTCCTTATATTGAAGAAGCAGTTCACTCAGCCACCTACCTCTTCAGTGTTTGCAGATTCTGGTCACTCCCAGCAATCAGATTAATGACTGTGCCATTCCCCCCGACGCCCAACAAACTATACCAAAGCTGTTCGTATAGTTGTTCTCAATTTATAACCAAAGAGGAAATGATATAAGCCAAAGGCTGTTTTAAAAACCATGCTTCCTCTAAAACCCAAGTTTAACAGCTTATTGTGTCACAATATTTTTATGCTTTTATCTTTGACCAAAGTGTTTATTTTGAGAAACAATTATTAAACTGCATTAAAAACATATACAGTGTTCCCATAGTATCTTGGTTACAATATATTTTTTTAAAAAAACAGACTAAGGCTGGATGAAATTGAACACATATTTCCATGTCAGACTTCCTACCATTTTGCTTGTTTGTATTGATTTCTCTTGACATGGTCTTCTTTTATTGACCACCACTTTTTTTTTCTTATTCTCTTTCTCTCTCTCTTTTTTTTTAAATCCCCCTCCTATAGCTGTATGTGCTAAGATCAATTGTAAAAGAGAACCAACTTATATTAAATCTGCCTGGAGTCAAAATGTAATCTAACACCTGTAGTCTGCAATTTGTCATCACTTCATGGATACTTTTTTTTTTTTTTTAATAACAGATTTCCTGAGTTTTGACCTTAGGATACTGGGTAATCCAAAAAAAGCAACAAAGCTAAACCATGGTTTTTTAATAAGTCCTATAATGTTAGGATGTGAAATTACAATCATAAGAGCCAACTTAAGTAACATCATTTGAAGTTAGAAATAGTGCTGAGTTGTGTATCTAGGAGAATATGTTTTGCCTGTGAAAATGTCTTTGTGTGATAAAGTCAAGAGACAAATCATAATGCATGTGTAATTTCTCCTACACTCTTTCCCTAAGGCTTTCCTAAGTGATTTTCTCCTACACTCTTTCTCTAAGGCTTTCCCAAGTGATTTGACTCAAGTAAGGATGTTTTTACTATTGAGCGTGATTCATGTCTTCCGAAGTTTTCAAACTTTTTGGTCTCAGAATCTCTTTTCACTCTTACTATTGAGGACCCCAATAATGTGTTATATTTACCAATATTACCGTATTAGAAATTAATTCTGAGGAATTCTTTAAATGCTTACTAATTGAAAAATCATTATAGATAATACACAGTCATCCCTTTGTATTCAGGGGGGATTGATTTCAGGACCTCTTGCAAATAACAAAATTCATGGATGTTCAAGCCCCTTATGTAAAATGGTGTAGTATTTGCATATAATGTACATACATCCTTCCATATACTTTGAATTATCTCAGTTTACTTCTGATACCTCATACAGTGTAAATGCTACGTAAATAGTTATTATACTGTATTGTTTGGGGAATAATGACAAAAAATAGTTGGTACACGTTGGGTACAGACACAGCCGTCCTTTTTTTCCTAAATATTTTTGATTGTGGTTTGTTGAATCCATAGGTATGGAACCCATGGATATGGCGGGCCAACTATATAGGCATATATGTAAATGTTATATTGACAATAAATATATTTTAAAAACAGAAAATAAGAGAATGCCATTGTTTTATATACTTTTGCAAGTATTTTAAAGTCTGACTTAATGAAAGACAATTGGATTTTCATAATTGCTTCAGCATTTAGTCTAATACAATATGTGGTTTTGGTTGACGCCGATAAGGCAAATCCAGCCTCAGGTACACATATAACTGAAATAGGAAGAAATATTTTAATCTGCATTTCACATCATTGTGATATTCTTCTTTGATACTAAGCAACATTCTACAAGTGGTAGTTTCTTAATGGTTAGTTGCAAAGTGGAATTGAATCTAAAACTATATTGAACTTTTTATACTTTCTCTTTTACCTATTCATAACTTTATAACACCTTACAGGTTTACTGTATTTTGTAAGGTCATGCAGCCCTTACAAATGTTGGCACATTTTATTATATGACATATTTAAAGGCAAAACCAAACATATTTGTTAAATTGCCACTGATATTAAAAAAGTTAAGTACTGGGAAACTACTAAGCATATGGTGACCACTACAAGTTTTCCCAAAATTCTAAGTTTTGCTTGAAAGGTTAAAAGGTATCATTGGCAACAAATGCTGTCAGATATTCTTCCTGGAGTGGTAGCCTCACTTGATTTTTAAAACAATGTCAAATATGCAGATCTGAATAACCATAGTCTGTCTATTAGTTCTTTCAAGTCAAATTGATACTCCATGACAAAGATGGGTGGCTCAGCTTTCAAGTCCAACAATCACACAAGTGCTGTTTCTCAAGACAACCATCTTCCCTCAGTATGCTACAGAAGTACTTCATATGCACTTCCCATTTCTTCACACAGAACATTAAAAAGAAGTATACTCGAAGATTGAGACTTAAGTAATACAATTTTACTGCTTCATCAAAGATGCTCTTAAATGAAAGTGGCATCATTTTTGCCGTGAGCTTGTGGCAGTGAAAAATACAACTGCCTGGACCATTTGGTTCTGCTGCTTTGATTGTTGCAGGCCAGTATTTCCCACCAATGCTTTTGTACCATCTGCAAATTCTGAAGTGTGGTCTATGCAATAGGCCCATGACATCGAAACTATTTTCATAGCAAATTCAAGACATTATTTACCTTTTTGACTTTGCTGAAATTTGCAGATGGTACAAAAGCACTGGTGGGAAATGCTGGCCTGCAACAATCAAGGCAGCAGCACCAAATGATCCAGGCAGTTGTATTTTTCACGGCCACGAGCTCACGGCAAATTTCAGCAAGGTCAAAAAGTTTATGTTTATGTTCTAAATAATGTCTTGGATTTGCTATGAAAATAGTTTTGATGGCATGGGCCTCTTGCATGGACCACACTTTGAGAACCGTTGATAAAGAATGTCTTCCTAAGAGGATGTCAAGCTGTATGTATAGAAGGTGTCAACTTAAACGGACTATAACTTGAGGCTCAATTTCATGTAATATATGCTTCAGAGGCAACTTTCCTGTGCTAGGTGCCATTTTAAGTACAAAGATGTATGTAGTATTTGAGTGAAAGAAATAAGAAAAGTTATCGGTAGATGTGCCTATTTGTAGATCTGTGGGGTGAAAAAGATTTCTGAATTTGATGCTTTTGTAATAAGCATGTTGATAGAAAATATGAGTGACACATTATACTCCTGATTCTTAAGTCCTTCTCACGTTTCGTAATAGCTAGTACTAATTGAAACCCTACTTACGACTTCAGAACTTTGCTGCTACATACTTAGCATGTATTATCTCACTTTCCCTCCTATCACTACAAGCACTACAATGAAGATTTTACAGTTTAATAGACACTGTGGCTCAGAGAGAGTAAGTAATGTGCTTAGAGTTACAAGGCTAGTAACTAAGCAGTTGTGGTTTTGCAGTCGAAACTGGATTTGAAACCAGAACTTTGTGACCTCAAAACTTCTCCTTACCATGTGTATACAATGCCATCTTATAGTTATACAGTGCCCTAGGAATTTTTTGTTTGTTTGTTGGTTTGTTTTTTTACACAGGAAAGAATGTTTTGCTAAAAGGGAATAATAGCAAGGAAAGTAATAACTAGTTTTGCTGAACAAGAATAACTGATCTGAAAGTAAAGAAGAGAGCACATGGAATGCAGTGCCACCGAACAAAGATACTGAGCACTAATTGTGTCCCAGGCATATGGTATGCCAATATGTAGCTCACTGTCTAATAGTGACAGAGACATAAAATAATTATATTAATATTTACATTAGTTATTAATCATTAAAGTTCTCCTCACTGAATTTTGGGCCAAAATTAGTTGTCCCCAGTGCTGATTTTGAGAAAAGGGGAATATTAGAGGGTACAGTTAGGTTTTTGAAACTTTCAATTACATGATATTTTATATATAGTCCATTTAAAAAATAACAGCATGTATTCATTGTGTTCATTCATCTATTCAACAAATTCTAATTGAGTTATGCATAAGGACTTTCAACCAATTGTTACTTTTAAGTAAAAAAAAAAGTGTGTATATATATATGTGTGTGTGTGTGTATAAAATCTTGTTTGTGTTATCTCCTGTTAATGTACCTTACCTTACAGGACCTGAAGCTTTGTGTGAGACTTGTCATAGAGAGACAGATGTGACCACCTGGGAAACTGTTTTAACCTGTTACTACACTGGATCAACCACCTTATATAGTCACCTCCTTAATGATTTCTCATATATATACACACACACATACCTACACACACACACACATACACACACTTTTTTTTTTTTTTTTTTTTGAGACAGAGTCTTGCTCTGTCACCCAGTCTGGAGTGCAGTGGTGTGATCTCGGCTCACTGCAACCTCCCCGTCCTGGGTTCAAGCAATTTTCCTGTCTCAGCCTCCCAAGTAGCTGGGATTTCAGGCGTGTGCCACCATGTCCGGCTAATTTTTGTATTTTTAGTAGAGACAGGGTTTTACCATGTTGTCCAGGCTGGTCTTGAACTCCTGAACTCAAGTGATCTGCCCACCTTGGCCTCCCAAAGTGCTGGGATTATAGGCATGAGTCACCATGACTGGCCTTAAGTATTTTTTTCTTAGAACTTTTAATAGAAGAATGCTTTCCTTTTTTGGATCACCTAGTTTATGTTCTGTTCTAAAAAATGAGGTAAAATTAAACATTATTTTTTTAATTTTACTTTAATTTTAATTATTTACAAATTAAAATAATTCTAATACTAACCCAAAATAAACGTGGATAAAAGTCATCTTGTTTGTGTTCTCATCTCCTATTAATGTACCTTACCCTACAGGACCTGAAGCTTTGGGTGAGACTTGTCATAGAGAGACAGATGTGACCACCTGGGAAACTATTTTAACCCATGACTACACTGGATCAACCACCTTATACAGTCACCTCCTTAAGAATTTCTCATTTTCTCTATAAAAGAAGACCACAAAGTGTTGGCATATTATAAGTAATGCAGCTCACCCCATAATGATACAGTGAATTATATACTTTCCTAAACTTAATCATTCAAGATCTCACTTCCTTCCCTACAGGCAAAAAGCATTATATTTTACACATGGCTCCCAGCTGGTTTTCATTGAGGCCTTCAATATCCATTTGAACACTGAGAGCTTAAGAAGAGCTGCTTTATCATTCTTAGTCAACTTTGGTCATGGTACCATTAGATCTTTTTGTTTTCAAATTTTTCGGTTTTGAAGGCAGAGAAACAACATGTGTCCATATTATAATTGTGCTTTATGACTGGGCAAGGAACTTTTGGGTTTCATTTGCAGTTAATGTCTCTTTTGAGTATATTTACAACTTCTCATTCTTCATTGCTATCTTCATGTCCATTTATAGACATAGGTGTCATATTTCAGCCCAGAGAGATTACAGCAAATAAACTTTTAACTTTCTATTTGTTTATTCCTACCCATAACTTATTCATCAGCCCTTAATTGTTGGAAATAGGACTTCTTATTAAAAAGCTGTATAAATTAATAGGTCCAATTATTGTAGATATTCCATACATGTTTGATGATACGTGGATACACTTTTTAAAAAATTCTTTTAACCCAGGGCTGTTTTTAACATCGTTTCTTTCGCATATGATGAACACCTCTGATGAAGAAGACAGCAGTTAAGTGTAAAGTAACACTTCTTTGGAGGGTAGAAGTGCCAATGCATACTTCTGGCTGTTTTTATGATAATGTTGCTATTTGTAATCCTCCAATAAAAATCCAGTAGTATATTACAAACTGAAATTTTCTTGCAAAGTAATTATATAAATATTTTCCTATCTTTCTAGTAATAGTAGTAGTTTTCAGGTCTTAGTATATTTTTGGTTATCTCAGATTTTATGAATGAAGTTCACTGTGAGGGCTTTCCATTACCCTGACGGTGGAATGCCAAGCACTCCATGCTCTGGCTGTGGCTCTCAGGTGTCATTTTGCTGGAGCGTGGTACTATCCAACAGTACTTTCTGTGCTAAGGGAAATGCTCTGTATTGTGCTGTCCATCATGGCATCGCGCAAGTGATACAATGGAGCACTTGAAATGTGGCTGATGTGACTGAGGAACTGAGTGTTTGTTTGTCTGTTTAATTAATTTAAATGTAAATACCCACATGTGGTTAGTGGCTATTGTATTGGGCAGCACAGCTCTAACATGCTGACTTTCTTGCGGTTTTGCAAATGTACCAAGTATATTCTTGCCTTGCAGCCTTTTTGCTTGCCTTTCTATTATCTAGAATGCTTTTCCACATGGCTGGGCTTCACATCCTTCAGGCCTGGGCTCCAGTGCTGCCTCTGTAGGGAGCCTTCTCTGAGTCACCTTGTCTCAAATAACTTCCCCTCCCCACAATCTTCCTCCTTATGCATTGCCCTGTGTATTTATTACTACCTGACATTTTATTTACGATCTGTCTCCTCTACTCTAAAGACTTTTTTCAATTTTTCTCTATATTTTACTCACAGAAGTCAGGAGACCATAATGTTTAAGGGCACGGGCTTTAACATATCCTTGAATAAGATATGCTTGATAAGCCTAGTTCTGCTGCTTACAAACTCTGCACCTTAAGCAAATTATCTACACTTTTGGAACACCAGTTTTCCCATCATAAAATGAGGGTAAAAATGCCAGCCTCTAAGAGTACTGTGAAAATTAAGTAACATTAAATATATTTATAGCATTTAGGTCAGTGTGTAGCTCATGAGTAAGCTTTATATGAATGGTAACACCTATTATTACTATTATTATTATTAAATCTACTTAGATATTTCATTAATTTCATTACTGTGAACCCTGCTTGTCATACTGAAAAATCAACAGCAGAAGTTATGAATAAGAAAGGCTTTTAAATAAACCATTTAGGACTCTCTTTACAGAAATGAATTTGTTGTCTAGATTAACTTTAATTTTGATGGAGAAAAATCCAAACCAAAAAAAGAAGTAGGATGAGTTGGTAGGCTTCAGTGTGCAAAGATCGAGAGTAAAAAGGAGTGGATAGTTACCCTTATGGAATTAAATATTCCATTATTTGGGAAAATCACATGAAGAGGGGTGTTTGCCTTAGGGATAAATAAAGGTCAACTTCTTTTTTTTTTTTTTTTTTTTTTTTTGAGACGGAGTCTCACGCTGTTGCCCAGGCTGGAGTGCAGTGGCGCGATCTCGGCTCACTGCAAGCTCCGCCTCCCGGGTTCCCGCCATTCTCCTGCCTCAGCCTCCTGAGTAGCTGGGACTACCGGCGCCCGCCACCGCGCCCGGCTAATTTTTTGTATTTTTAGTAGAGACGGGGTTTCACTGTGGTCTCGATCTCCTGACCTTGTGATCCGCCCGCCTCGGCCTCCCAAAGTGCTGGGATTACAGGCTTGAGCCACCGCGCCCGGCCTAAAGGTCAACTTCTAAGCCCATTTCTTAAAACTTTTATATTGAAATATGGTATAGTTTGCATACAGTAAAATGCATAGATTTTAATTGTATAGCTTGATAATCTTTAGACATACACACATCCTTTTAACAAACGCACAAGTCAATATAGAGAATATTTGCAACATCCCAGGAGGCTATCTTCCACCCCCTTCTACTCAGTAAACCTCAGTGGAAACCCATTATGCTGGGATCTGTCAATGCAGGCTTTTCCTATTTTTTTCTATTCTTATATATTAATTTGTTTTTCCTGTTCTTTCACATAAGTGGAATCATACAGTTTTTAGTCTTTCATATCTGACTTCTTTCACTCAACAGTAAGTCTGTGGTATTTATCTGTGTTTGTATATATAGCAGTAGTTCATTTTTCCTACTGCTCTGTTATATAAGTATACCACAACTTATTTATCAATCTTATTACTGGTAGACACTTGGGTTGTTTCCAGTGATGACTACAACTTCTATGAGCATGCCTTTCAGAGGACATAGCCACTCATTTCTGGTTTTATGCAGTGTTTGTATGCTTGGCGTTAGTAGGTACTATCAATGGGGATTTTTTTTGCCCCTCCACTGGGCCCATTTTGAAAAAGGGAAAAAAGGTAATGCTGGCAAGTCCTTGGTCCTGCCAGCTTTTCATAAATAGTTTGAAAGATGCTCAGTTAAACTTAATATGAAGAAAATCTCAAAAAAATATAATCTGATAGCACAAAGGACTAGTTTGGAAAGAAAATTTTATTCATTTTGCAGGGCATTCTGTTAGTTGGAGTAATTGTGAATTTTGTGACTTAAAATACTAATTAACAAAAAGATTATGCCCAAACTGTCAAATGAACCTGGGAATGAAACCGCTTATAGGTCCTTCCATCAGCAATCAGTGGCATGACTCTCAGGGCACTTGCTTGGGACAGAGACCAAATTTGATTCATTCTAGTTCACTAACAAGGAATTTAGAAGATATTCTGAGAAATTCAGACCAAAAAAAAAAAAAAAAAAACCCAAACCTAAATATCAGTTAAGTGAGAGTTCAGAAACTTTTCCTGTGAAGAAATGGCTAAAAGAGTTGACATTATTTAGTCAAGATGTGAGAAAGTGAAGAAAAGATGACTTGATTCTGCCCTTTAGATGGCAGGATTTTAGAAGAGGATTTGGATTGGCTTTCGTGCCTAGAGAAGACCATCTTATAGGCATTAGGCACTGCTCTGCTTGCATTCAGAGTACTTATGCCACTAGAATAAACTACTACATGGTATTAGGAAGGATTCTTAGCAATTGGCCAGAGAGGAAATTATGTTGTTCTTTTGCTAGGAATTGTCTAGAGACAATAACTTTCTGCCTGGAGTAATTAGAACATTTTAGGGGAATACAGATAGTTAGGACAGATAACTTTGGGAATCTTTTAATCTCAGATATTATGTATATTGTGGTTGAAAGGGACTTATAGCCAAAGAAAAGTGTCAGTATAATAGAAAAAGCTCAGCTCCTTTGGTAATTTGTAAGACGGTTTCACTTAAGGGATGCCCATTTGGGCATTCAGGGTTTGACTGCTCTTTCCTTACCTGTTAGAAGATGCTAGAAGATATAACTTAACCATCTTCATGTAGATGTCACCATGCTGCCCAACTCACTATGGTACATTGTCTGACCAGAAACTATTTATTTCGCTTTGTAGATAATTTCTCTAACTATTACTTCTCTTGAGGAACATCTTCCTAGTCTATCATGGGCAATTGCCTTGTCATTGTTCCCTGGAAACCTTTATCAGACTGACAACTCCCCGTGTTTGTTAATTCCAATCCTCCGAATCGGAATTAAGAGGAGATGCTACATGTTTCCAGTTCAATCTTGATCCACATGGCACCTTTGTGAGGAACTTGTCAGGATTCAGTTAATTAATCCATGTAAAGTTCTTAGAACAGCCTGGCACAGAATAAACATTCAGTGAGGGGTAGCTATTCTTACTGTTCTTTCTCTGTTTCATGTTTAGCTTCTCTGTACATATGTATTACTAGTGCTCAGTTCTAGGAAATAAAGGGGAGTGAAGCAGGCCAGTTGGTTGGACCTAAGGAGAAGAACAAATGCAATCATGCAGAAAGATTATAGTAACTTCAAAGTATAGTTCTGGAAAATCTCTTTAAATCTAACCAATGCACAGTGGAAAATCCCTGAAGAACCAATCTAATTATTCAATTAAATGGAACCGTTATGCTGACTTTTACTACAGAAGGCAAGCATAATTTAGAAAATGGGGCATTTTAATTCTCTTTTGTTTTCCAATTAGCACAATTACTCTAATGGGGAGTACTCATGCTTGAGTCTGTGTTCTTCCAGTATGTACTTTGCACATAATTTCAGTCTCTCTTTCCCCAAAAACTAGAATCCTCACCTGTTGACATAGAGGTTTACTTATTACAGTGCTCATACTGCCCAGATCATGGCCTCAGAGCAAATATCCTTCTGCCATGAAAGCTGACCTGACCAGCACCAGTCCCCCAACCCCCACTCCTGGAGCTCTGCTTTTCCTGCCGGGTATAATTAGGATGCTGAAGTAACAGAGCTCTCACTTTTTTTGCTGATGCCAGCTTACCACAACAGACCACATGAGTTTACTCTTAGTTGAAAGTGGTAAGGAAAATGCTAAGAACATTCATTTTAATTGGTCAACATTATACGGACTTTTATGCCACTGTTTTATAGTCCTGTGCTTAGGATTTCTTTCTGCCACTAGCCATCGGCTTATTATAGCAGATAGTCTTATTTGCTTCTGATTATCCTTTTTATTATTATTTGATTATTACTTGAAAAATTTAAACCTCTTTTGTTTATTGCTACCTTATTTAGGTAACAGGTTCATCTGCCCTAACTTTTGTTAAGTTCTACGTAAAAGACTGACATTTTCACATTGGTGGGAAAGTTTTTTTTCATCATATGGCCCTCAAGACTAGGATAAATGGCAGAGTGTTGTTTTTTTTTTTTTTCCCTTAAATGCTTGCTTCAATGCTGTTGTTTCGTAGCTAAAAGACTATGGGTAGTGTGTGGTGGTGGCAGGAAAGATGGCAGGGATGGTGGTGTGAATGGTCCTTTAATGTAACTAGATGTGTTTTCTTTGCATTGGTTGGATTTATTCCTCCTGAACTCTGGAAAATGTTTAATTTGTTATTCTAATATGAAAAAGATCCATAAAATATGAGAGAATAGTAAAAGGAGAATTTTTTTTTTTTTTTAAGTGAACTCTTCTTAAAAGTTTTGGGAGGATTTAGGAAGTTAGACCCAAGTATAGGGAATGTGGTCTTTGCCTTTGGAACCAACATGACACATTTTAGTGGGGAAGAGCACAGTAACCTTGTAATTCTGTCATACAGCTGAAGCTGTAAGGTGTGGGCGATGGCTGCAGTTCCTCATCAGGACTTCATGCTCCATCTCCCCCTCCACAAAGTCCTTCTCACATAGGCCTGTGGGGAGAGCTGGGACTGAGTTCCTTTGAGTAAGTTTACCTAAGATTTTGCTTTTTTATTAAATGATTGGGAAATAGGTAGAAATAAAAGAAAAATTATTTAAATTACAACTAGAAAGCTTTAACATTAGGAGAAAAAAACCCCAGAAATTAGAAAGTATATGCAAAACAGAGGATTAGTTTATAGTGATATTGAGAAGGTCCATCTATGTAAGTATAAAATGGTCATTTAAATTCATAATTCAAGAAACAGTTATGTCTTTAAATTAGTTTGAACATTTTCACATTCTTAAAAAAAACATTTAAAATCAAAAGAATCAAAATTAGAACTAAAAGAATATAAAGTCATTTCTAATTTTACAAAGGATTGATTTCCTGTCTTAAGTACCAATTATTCCTCTATAACACTATAAGAGTCATTATGAGGCTGATAATAATTGCTGTCATTTATTGGATGTTTGCTCTAAGCCAGAGATGAGGCAAACTATGACTCATGGGCCAAATCTAGTCTTATTGGAACACAGCCATGTTCCTTTATTTTTGCAATAGAATAGAATTGAGTAGTTGTGGCAAAGATCGACCCTCCAGAGCCTCAGATATTTACTATCTTGCCCTTTCCTGACGAAGTTTGCCCATCCATGATTTAAGACAAGCACTGTTTTTTGTAACAATTATGTCATTTAATCCTTACAACATCTCTAGGAGGTTAGTTTCTTATCCTGCTTTTATAGATGATGAAATAGAGCCTTAAAGATATTAAGTGACTTGTCCAGGGTTACTCAGCTAAGTGGAAGAATATGAACTTGAAGCCATGATAGTAGAGTCCATACTTTCCCCTTTGTGCCCAGTTTCTTTGTGGTTAGCCTTCAGAGAGGTGGCATATCTTGGTGGTTAAAGGTATGGAAGACTCTGAAGCCAGGTTGCTTAAAGTGAGAAGACCTTAGGCAACAAATGACTTGACTTTGTGTCTTAGAATATAAATGTTGGCAAATACTACTATTATGAACCTCATGTTTTGTAGGTGAGATACTAAATCTCCAGAAATGCTTTTACGATTTCCAAAGACCTGACTTTACAAATGACGATAGCTTACCTCCAGTGCTAGATAGATAACACATATTTCAGAGGGCTGATGGTTTTGGAAAGGTAAAATCATGAGTCCAATGTTCATTTTTTTTCTCTCTTAATTATCAGGTGCTTCATAGACAGCAGTCTCAGCCAGCCAAGGAGAGTTCCCCTCCCAGAGAAGAAGCGCCTCCCCCACCTCCTCCGACTGAAGACAGTTGTGCCAAAAAGCCCCGGTCTCGCACAAAGATCTCCTTAGAAGCCCTGGGGATCCTCCAAAGCTTTATTCATGATGTAGGCCTGTACCCCGACCAGGAAGCCATCCACACTCTTTCGGCCCAGCTGGATCTCCCCAAACACACCATCATCAAGTTCTTCCAGAACCAGCGGTACCACGTGAAGCACCACGGGAAGCTGAAAGAGCACCTGGGCTCAGCGGTGGATGTGGCCGAGTATAAGGACGAGGAGCTGCTGACCGAGTCAGAGGAGAACGACAGCGAGGAAGGCTCCGAGGAGATGTACAAAGTGGAGGCTGAGGAGGAAAATGCTGACAAAAGCAAGGCAGCACCTGCTGAAATTGACCAGAGATAATGTGAACTTCTACTAGGCAAAGCAATACATCGGTCCAAGGATTTTCTGCTTTCATTTCTTTAAAAGTTTTGGGTTTTTTTGTTTTGTTTTTTGTTTTCGTTTTTGTTTTTTGCTTTATTTTTGTCTTTTTATGTCTGTTTGTTTTGTTTTTCTTACCCTTTTGGACATTTCTTTGTTGCAGAGGATACACCTATAGACTGAATAAGTTCAGTATTTCCGAATCAGACATCGCCTTGGCAAAGACACTAAAGCGTTACACTTTATCCCGTCTCTGTGACTGGATCATAGTCATTATAATCACAGGAGACTCTGCCTTCATTATCCTTGCACTTAACGGAAGTTAAATCAGGCAAATTCCAGGATGAAAAGAACTACGACATAAATGAAGGAAGCTACAAGTGTGTGTGTATATGTATATGTATATATCTCTATATTTACATATATATATTAAAATTGCATGGGACAGAGACTTTACAATCCGAAAGAATAGACTGTGAAATGAGTTCTTAAAGAAAAGACTTGTTTATGTATTAAAAAAAACCACTTCACAGTGAGTCGCTTTGGCTTTTTGATAAACTGCGGCCTGCTCTCAGGGTGGGGTGACTATTTTTGAATTCCTATTTATTTTTTGTGTTTGTCCCTGATTTTTTTTTTTTTTAATTCTTTGGCTTCCTATCTGGCAGCTTAATGGGTAATTTTTGAGGTATGTATTTAACAAAATAAACCAACACTGCCAAAAAAAAAAAGAAAAAAGAAAAAAAAAGTAAAGTGAAAAAAATCAGGGAACATTAAAATGATACAAGTCAAATTACTCTTAAAGACACAATGCACACTTAAAATGACTCAATAAAATGACTCACTACGTTCCGTTATTCAATTTGTCATTAATGTAGTGAACAGATGCATTTCTGTGGAATTCCAAATAAGTAAAACAAATTCAGTGCAGAGAAAACTTTGTCCATTAGTGCAAGTCTTGATCAAATGACATTTTGACATTGGACGTATGGAATTCATAGTATGAGCCACATTTTGTTGTGAAATTTATTTACCTGCTTGTGGCTTCAAATCTGAAAATTAATAAGCCTGCTCGTTTAAAAGTTGTTTGTTGTTGCTGTTTTTTTTCTTTTTGTTTTTTACTAGAAAATAGTTCAGTGTAATATTAAGTTAGAAAAGAAGTTGCTGCCCAGTTAAAGGGGCTCCCTCTCAAATAAATCTCCATCCTTCCCTCTCCCAAAAGACATTTCTGATTTCTGTTTCACTTTGGGCTTCCTCTTCTTCGCACACATTCCATCTACCTAATCAAACATTTTCAGTCCCTAATCTCTCCTGTCCCTTTTCCTGGGATGACAGCCCTAACAAGAACTGTTTCCGAATCATTGTGCAGCTCCGGGCAATAGAGTATGTGAAGCGATTTCAGTAGAATCACTTACTCATCCTAAAAGAAAACATTATCCCAGTTACCTACATCGCAATTACCTTATGTAAAGCAGAACTAATGCTGACTGGATGTTTAGTGGGGTGAGCATTAAAGCTGCAATCTACTATAGTACTCCAGATCTCTTTCAGCTCCCTATGAGAAACACCAGAAGCATTACTTTCCACTTCTACTTACAGTAATTGCAAGAGGAGACCTCACATTCAGGACTGGCCTAGTGAACGTAATCCATGCTTCAAACTGGTCATTAAACAGTCCCACATGGTTGGATTTTTTTTTTTTTTTTTTTTTTTTTTTTTTTTTTTTGAGTTGTGCTCTCACGAAACCTTGTCAAAGACCTCATGCAATATCACTTTGAAAGTTAGTTTCTGTTTACTACACAAACATTGTAATATAACTGTTAATACTATTTATATATTTGAAAGGTATAAAAGGTAGGAGTTAAAAAAAAACCTCTATGTGTAGATATTAACTCAGAACTTACAATATACAGGGAGAAGACATGTTGCAATACAAGCTAATTCTAGCTGCTCAGTAACCTCTGGAGTTTTTAAAGGGACATTTTCCTGTACTTTTTCAAATAATGATGTTTAAAAATTATCTTGACATGAGCGTCATATACCTTTGCAAAAGGATGGTTGTTTGCAGTTCGCCCTGGCCCCATCCTTCCTATTTCTGTAGTATGCTGCAGCTTTAATCAGAAAGTCCATGGTTGCTGCTTCCTGATCTCCGAGTTACTCTTTCCAAATTGTCTTCTTACACTGTTGCTGAAGGTCACTCTGTACACGTAATGGAAACTGATTTTGCCAAGCTCTTACAAGGTGGTTCATCTATCGATGGCATCCGCATCTGGTATCTTTTACACTTCAACCAAAAATTTATTAGGTATTTTTCAATGCTAAGTCTTGCCTTTTATTTTTTAATTTCACTGCCAAGTTTGCAGTGGTTCTAAGTGAATCTGTGGGCATTTTAGCCTGTGGTCTTGCCAGATCTTTGCGAATTACAATGCATATATGTCTATTTATTCAATATCTGTCATATAATATCTATTTGGAAGAAGAAACTTTCTCTTGTAGTGCCTCTTGACAAAGCACAATTTCCCGCCTTTTTTTTTTTTTTTTGTGAAATGAAAAAAACAAATTGTGTTTTATTGCGGTATCAACAATGTGAATAAGGATTAACATATTGTAAATGTTCTTTTTTCCATGTAAATCAACTATCTTTGTTATCACTAAGTGATAATTAATTTTTAACTTATGTGCATTGTTAGGCTGTTAGAATTTTTTGGTTGTTAAAATAAACGCATTCAATAAATATGACTTTGTTTGTCAAGTATTTTACTGGGCATTATCTGCTTCCCCACTTAATGTTTTATGCAGAGCGAGACCTGGTGAGTCTTAGGAAAATTTGTACCCTTATTTTAGAAGCAAGACAGTGGTACCTGCTATCACAGATGTGTGAGTCCTGTACAGTGCATGGATTTCATTACACATGTGAATATGTGTGTGTCTCTGTGTGTATATAAACACATGCATGCCCACTTCCTGGAGCCGGCAACTGGGAGAGTCATTTATCCAATCTTTTGTCATATACAAACAAAACTCAAATGTAAAAAGATAAATTTATAGGCTGCTGTTTTATTTTTCTAGTGAATATTTTCTGTTTATAATTAAAAAACCACAAATGACTGCGTGTCAGGAAACTTTTGGAGCACATATGTCCATGGTTAATGGACATAATAAAAGTCTTTTATATTTAGAGCTGGGGTACCATAATGTGTGCATGGAGGAATGCCGAAAGGATTGATGTATCTGAGAAATGTGTGAAAATGGTTTTTTAGAAAGTGCTTACAATGGAAAAAATTGCTCAAAAGACTAATGTTAATAAGGAAAGAGCAAGTGCTTCGCTTCAGAACTGGCAAAGTAAATTAAAAAGTGATTTTGTTTTCTTTTGATATTGTAAATGTTTTTCCTGTTTATTTTTTTTCCATTTTTCTGCATTTGATTGACATACAGATGTAACTTCTCTTTCTTCCTCGGTTTCCCTTACCTTTTTTTCTATGATAGTTAAGAGCCCATGAACCATGTAGATATGTTTTAAGGATAATTTATGAAAACCGAGTGTTTGCAAAAAGGCAGACAGCTTCAGGTTGCTGAAGGTTTTTAAAAACAGCTAGAGGCTCAACACAGGGTGAAACGTTATTTACGCAAATGTAAATGAACTCTGCATTTAGACTAAAGACGAAGAAGGAAAGCATTTGTGAAATAATGACTTTTAGCGCAAGCAGCTTCCACATTCATGAGATTGTGTTTTAGGGGTCAAACTTCATCAGTGGGAGACTCTACACACAGATGAATTGGTGTGCCCAGAAGGTGTCTCTGTGCTGGTGACTTCTATTTTCGAGAAAGCAAAGTAGGAATTTCTCAAGTAAAGTCATAGCATCTCAGAGCGATCACTTCATGGGTTGAGTTTTGTCGTGTGTGTGTGTGTGTGTGTGTGTGTGTGTGTGTCTAGAGGACATATGTTTCTTTACACTGTTATTTCCCTTTGTGAAGAGTCTTAAAGACTTTAAATTCCCCACATTCTTTCTAAAGGACAATCATGCTGTAATCAAGACAGTAAACATTTATTAAACATGTACTCTATGCCAGACAATTTGCTAGAAATTGCAGTGACGAAGAACGTACGACTTTGTGCTTTCTCCTCAGGAAGCTTATAACTTGTTGGAAAGGCAAAATATAAATCCAGAAAAAATGAAACAGTCACAAAAAGTTGTCTTCAGACAGAAATATATTTGCTTAATGGGTGGTACAAACACATGCTATGAATTAAATAATTATTGCTTGTAAGCTAGAATAACCTTAGAAGGTGGATCATTTATGATTAGGTTTAGCTGCATACAAAGAAAAAAAAAAGCACAAAGTAATTATGACCCAACAAGGGTTTCTTACATGAAATAAATTGCTGAGATAAGCTGGCTTCATGAATTCAGAGACTCACACTTTTCCAGCTCACAGCTCCATTTTCTCCTGTGTTCATTCCTGTGTTCCCTCTTCATAGTCCAGGATAATCGCTAGAGCTCTTGCTGTCACACCTAACTTCCAGGCATCAGAAGGGACAAATGAGTAAAGAATGACACACAATCTTCCCTTGGTACTGTAGGAGATTGGTTACAGGACCAATCCATGGATACCAAAATTCACTAATGCTCAAGTGCCTTATATAATGGTGCATAGTATTTCCATATAACTTTTGTGTATCCTCCCTTATATTTTAAATCATCTTTAGATTATTTATAATATCTAATACTATTAGAATACACAGTAATAGAATTAGTATAATGTAAGTGCTATGTTAATAGTTGTATTGTTTAGGGAAGAATGACAAAAAAATCTGTACATGTTCAGTAGAGACAAAACCGTTCATTTTAAAAAACATATTTTTGATTTGCAGTTAGTTGAATCCACAGATACAAAAGAGTGGCTATACTCTCTTTCTTCAAGCCCTATACTTGAATGCAAGGGAGACTAGTAAATGTTTCTAGCTGTTCCGTGAATTCCAGAGAAAGGGGGAGAGTTGATAATTGGTAGGCAGCTAACAGCCTCTGCCATAGAAGGTATTAAGAAGAATATTGAAAATAATAGATAAGAGAAGGATAAGTGAAGAGGCACATTTGCCCTGCTTCTACTTCCTGCACCTTACATCTCTTCCTTCTCCTCACCCTGAGTTCAAGTTCATTCCTGGCTAACTTTAAGGATCAGTCCAAGCAGCACTTCTTCCAGGAAGCCCTTCCCCATCTGCTTTGTCAGCGTGATACAAATTCTTCCATGCTCATGCCGCTTCCAGGGTATTCCACTGCACAGAGTTTGTAGCATGTTGCGGTTACTGTGCTAAATGTTTATTTCCCATGAGCCCTTGAGACCTACAGCTGGATCCCAGACATGGAGTTCCTCAGTACCTAGGACAGTGCACTCAAAAATGTTGATTGAATGATTGTGTATTAAATATATGAAAAAACATGCATTCAAAGACATAGAGTCAGAGAAGAAGACACACTGTAGGACAGCGAGCAGATCAGCAGGAGAAAGGAACCTGGCACTGGCAGAGCTCTCCTAGGCTAATTGTTCCTTTATGCCCTTACAGCAACTCCTCACAAACACTATTATCCTCAGTTAACAGGGAGAAAGGAGCTCTGCCTAACACAAGGTTTCAAAATGGGTTTATGGCTCTTTTTCATATACGTCTAGTCAATTATTCAAGACACATGCTTTAGGGTTTATGCAATCTTTTATGATTTCTAGATCTTTCCAAATTGTAAAAATTGGGAAATTGATAAAAAATGATGGAACAGGATAACAAATATTGGCAGAAGTTAAGTATGTTCATTCAAATTTTTTCCAAACTGTCATGTTCTTAATAGACTTGTAAAATAAAGCAGAAAAAGCCAAACCTATTTCTAAAATGATCTGCCTTTAAGACCATTATAACTTACAGGTAACTGTTATTTCCTCCTCCAAATTCATGGCACTTGTCTGTACCACTCATTAAAAATAACAGAGCAGTGTTTGAAGACAGCCTTCCTGAGGTTATTTCACATCTCCTGGGTTTATGTTATGGACTTTGGTGACTGAACGTGTCAGATGATATTGATAAACAAAAGCCCTCAACTTCGAAGGGAATTGGGATCCAGAATATTTGAGTTCTGAGGGTGGCACCACCATTCCCTGGTTGTGTAATGTTGGGCAAATTACGTCCTTGAGCCTAATGTTCCTCATCTAAAAATTGAGCATAGTGACTCTCACAGGGTTATGGAGAATCCAGTGGTATAAGATGCTTTGAAAGTGGTAAAGTTTATGAAAATATTGCGTTTGTCATCCGAAATTGCCAACTAGTGATCTAACTTTGATTAATTTTATTTATTAACTTTCAGAGGTCCTGATGAAATAAAGCAACATTTAAGCTTTTATATAGTTATTACAGACATGTTTAATTAAGGCTTGTGGCACGACCACAGGAATGCCATGACCAACTCAATCTATTCAGCAAATATATTTATTGGGTACGATTAGTGGCCTTGATATTTAATGCAGAATCAAAGCAGTTCTGGATATATTTAAATTGATTAGCATGTAAGATTTTTGTTTTCTATCACCCCAGAGAATGCCACTTCAAGGATCCCTGAGAGTGAAGCTAAATACATTAATTTGTGTCTGAAATGCTTACCATTGAAAAGTGGACATTTATGAATTGGGTGCATTTTGCTTTTCTTCTTTGCTTTTCTTCACCCATCTTTCAAAGTGAGTGGAGAAGTATAAATTCTAGGGGACTACATCAAAAGTAATTAAGAAAGATTTGGGCAATAACTCAGCAGGCGGGATGGGTGTGATTCTTTAAAGGCAATAGCAAGACCTGAGGTCTTTGCATTTGGCCATGCAGAGAACAGGGGTGGGCGGGCAGGTGGAGGGCTATGTGGGGATAGGCATGACAATGTGTCTTCTGAATGAGCATGTCTAGGACTGGCATACTGAGTTGGAGACAGGAACAATGAATGAAGGATGCGATGAAGGGAGGTGATTTGGCACCTTGCAAATTCAATATTGCTGGGAAATAATAGAGTTCTAAAGCAAGGTCTGCATTTTCTCCCCAGTATCACACCACCTCTATTTTTGTATCCTAGAATGTACTAGAAAGAATGTATAAACTGAGCATTAATTTGTTGACCAGCATGGTTTATATGCCATGACCATCTGACATCTCTTAACACACTTTTTCATAATCTTGTTCAAGTATGACATTTCTGATTGAGTTTTGTTCTGAGGGAAAGCTTATTTTTTAGAAAACACCATGATCTGCTAGTACAACTGTCCCAAAGAATCTAGAAGTAGCTTCTTTGGTGACATTTAAACAGGCTTAAAGTGTTACCTTCGCATATGGGAAAACAGTTACAAAAATATTCCATTAGCAATGTAATAAATAGTGCAGAGCAATGATTAATTAAAGAGATAACTATAATTTATTCACTATCCATTAACAAGCATAATCCCATTTAAACACACAATAACACAGGCTGAGGAAATCAGGGGAGACTCAATGTCAACTCTGAACTGAGCAATCCTAGGAATCTACCCTTAAGGAAAAGATAAGGAAAAAATAAAATCTTTACAACTTTAATTTGTTTGTAGTTGATTGTGTGGAGGCAATGAGTTGTTCTAGTTTCTATTTTTTACTAATATTGCAGCTTGAAAAAGTTACTTTTCAATCCCTAGTTTCTTCATCCATAAAACAGGTCCAGGAACAGTGGCTCACACATATAACCTCAGCAGTTTGGGAGGTCAAGGCAAGAGGATCACTTGAGGCCAGGAGTTCAAGACCAGCCTGGGCAACATAGTGAGAACCTGTTTCTTCCAAAACAAACAAAAGTATAAAATAGGGTTAATGACTTATGTATTTCAAGGTTGTCATGATTAAATAAAATAACTATGTAAAAGTATCTAGCGTAATTCCTTCCTTCCCTTCCTCCCTCTTTCTCAGGGAGAAAAAAAACAGGATATAATCAAATGTTACAGAGGACTTAAAAATAGTTCAGATGAGTTTCAGAGTAGGATTAAGTCTTATGCTTAAATTTTTTTTTTTTTTGCATGATTTAAAATCTTTAAGGATAAAGGGCTGTTATGCTACACTTTCTTCTTATCTCTTTCTCCCACTTTTTCTTCGATTCTCTTTCATTGCAGTCCCTTTCTCTACATCTCTCCCTTCCTCCTGTTTCTTCTTCCTGGCAAGAGCTATAATATGATTTTCTTTCTTAATTGCAAACAAAATGAATGAGGTGTTTTAGTAGCCTTCTGAGGTCTTCAAAAGTAGGTATTTAAACATTAATGACACCACACTTGCTCATTTTTCTGCTGCCTTATTCTTGTTCTTTTTTAGTGTATTTTGCTGATTCTCTTCTCTCCAACCCTTTATGCCTAAGATGATCCAGCGTTCTTCCCTTTGTCCTCCTTTTCCCAAATCTACTCTCCTTCCTGGTCCAGCATCATGACACTAAATGCACCCAAATGCTGACCACACTACGATTTCTGTCTGTAGCCTAGACCTTTCCTACATCTCCAAACCAGTAGGTTCCACTGCCTATTCAACTCCTCCACATGCCTGGCACACTTCACATGGCCCCAGATGACCTCCTCTTCTTCCCTGAACTGTTCCTCCCACCTGTTGGCAACTGCAGCTTTCCAGTTGCTTAGGCCTAAAGCCTTAGATTTGCCCTTGTTTTTTTTCTTTAACACAATGGCATTTAATATGTCAAGAAAGTCCTATCGGGGGAACCTGCCCCCAATATTTCAATGTAGGTTCTTTCTATTTTCCATAAGTGTTAGCCAGCTGAGAAATAAAGACAAAGGGTACGAAGACAGGAATTTTACAGCTGGGCCTCCAGGGGTGACATCACATATCAGTAGGTCCATAATGCCCACCTGAGCCGCAAAGCCAGCAAGTTTTTATTAGGAATTTGAAAAGGGGAAGGGGTGTACGAACAGGGAGTAGGTCACAAAGATCGCATGCTTCAAGGGGCAAAAAGGAGAAGAAAGATCACATGTTTCTGAGGAAACAGGACCAGGGCAAAATCAGAAACTCCTGATAAGGGTCTATGTTCAGCAGTGCACGTATTGTCTTGATAAACATCTTAAACAACAGAAAACAGGGTTCGAGAGCAGAGAACTTGTCTCACCTCAAATTTACCAGAGCTGGGGTTTCCCAATCCTAGTCAGCCTAAGGGTACTGCAGGAGACCAGGGCGTATTTCGGTCCTTATCTCAAGTGCATAAGACAGACACTCCCAGAGCTGCCGTTTATAGATCTCCCTCTAGGAATGCAATTCTTTTCCTAGGGTCTTAATATTAATATTCCTTGCTAGGATATCTCTCCTACTTGCATGTCTATTTATAGGCTCTGCAAGAAGGAAAATATGGCTCTATTCTGCCTGACCCTGCAGGCAGTCAGACCTTATGTTGTCTTCCCTTGTTCCCTAAAATCGCTGTTATTCTGTTCTTTTTCAAGGTGCACTGATTTCATATTGTTCAAACACACATGTTTTCAATCAATTTGCACGGTTAACACAATAGTGGTCCTGAGGTGACATACAGCCTCAGCTTATGAAGAAAACAGAGTTAAGAGATTAAAGTAAGACAGGCATAAGAAATTATAAAAGTATTAATTTTGGGAACTAATAAATGTCCATATTAAAATGAAATCTTCACAATTTATGTTCAGAGACTGAAGTAAAGACAGGCAGAAGAAATTATGAAAGTATTAATTTGGGAACTGATATATGTCCATATTAAAATGAAATCTTCACAATTTATATTCTTCTGCTGTGGCTCCAGCTGGTCCCTCCCTTTGGGGTCCTTGACTTCCTGCAACAAAGTACTGTTAGCTTTACCTTCTAACTAGATTCACAATCTCACAACCTCTCACCACCAACATTGCTACCAGCTTGATCACAGCCACCATCACTGCTTACCTGGAGTGTAGCAACAGCCCCCACACTACTCTCCTGCTTGACCCTGTCACCTCTTCAGGATTAAACCAATGTCCTTACAATGACCTGCAAGGCCTTACGTGATCTGACCCTTTTCTGACCTCCTCTCCTTAATTCTCTCTCCTCTGTTTACTAGGTTCCAGATACACTGGCTCCCTGCTGTCCCTGGAATACACTAGGCCACTCTTGCCTCAGGCCTTTGTTCTTCTAGCTCTTTTCTCTGCCAGGAAAGCTCTTTTCCCAGACAGCCGTATGGCTGGCTTCCTCAATTCCCTCCAGTCTGCCCAAAAATCATCTTCTCAATGAGAACTATGCTGATCACCTTATTTAAAATTGTAAACTCACCTGCCTTCTGGATTCTTTTTATTCTGTTCTGTCCTACATTTTCTTTTTCATAGCTTGTAACATACTCTATAATTTACTTATGTTTCATGCTTTTATTTATTGTCAGCTTCCTCACCCCATTGAAAACACCAAGAGGGTACAAAGCTCTTCCCTCCCTTTTAACAAATATTTGATGAATGGGTTACATTTCATAGCAGTTTCCCTCTGTTGGATTTTGAAAATTTCCCAACTTCAGCCATGATTGAATATTTAAATTGCCTTACAGAGATAAACTTCATCTGAATATTTCTGTAATGCATAATCAAAGTACTTGAGTTACAAGTGCCTTGATTTCAAGAACCTCCACAACTGACATTTGTAAGCCCCACATTCAGGTAATTCATAGTCTGTGATTCTGTGCTGTCTTGGAAGATAGAATCACAGAACCATGGGCTTTGTCATTCTGCACATCCTCTTATTCAAAGCAGAAATTCCTTTTCAGGCATCCTTGGCTGGAGGCCATGCAGTCTTTGTTCCTTCATGACTAGGAACTTATGAGTTTGGAACTCAGCCTATTCCACTTTTGGTTAGTTCTCTTTTCCCCTGTTGTTGGTGCCATCTAATGCTGAATTTACTCTTCTAGTAACCACCTCACATATTTAGGCTCATATTGAATATTGATTACTAAATCCTATAAGTTCTTAGGCTTGCTTTCTTAATCATGTGATACAGCTACTGAGAGAGCTTATGTCATTTCAGACTGCATGAATAGAGATATATAGCTTAAACCAAGAAAGTTGATCATCCTATACTCTTCAATACTAATCAGGCCACATTGCAACATTGTTTTCAGTTCTGGATGACATATTTTGGAAAGATGTTGATAAATTGAGATTTATTCAAAAAAACAGAGGGTGACAAGGATGTATAAGGGTCTAGAAAGTTTATCTTCTATTGATTTATTTTGTTAAATCATTTTTTTCCACTTGTCAACCAACAAAGTAGATTTATGAAATGTCTATTATATTGAAGCCATTGTGAGGGAAATAAAGTTAGGACCTTTAGTTGACAACAATAGAACTAAATTTAACCAGTTAAACAGAAAAAAAAATTACTAAAAGTTATTAGAAGACCCAGAGAATTTCTGGGGAAGTCAGAAAATCTGGGTTAGAGATTAGCATCAATATCTAAGATGACTCCAGGGGAGACTGCTGCTGCACGGAGCACAAGCACCATATCCTGGTCCCGTGCTCCTGGGCACTGAATGCCATCTACAAAACTCCTGCCCCTGCTGCCTCTGAAACCTGGATGGCTCTGCTACTTCCCTGAAACCTGGATGGCTCTGCTACTGCCCTTAGTGAAATGGAATTCACATGATGCATGGTTCTTTTTTTTTTTTTCCATTCCCTTCCAAATAAAAGTCTCATGCGTTAGCTACTGATTGAAGGGGCCTAAGTCATATGCAAGGAAGGCTGGGAAAGTGCATTTCTGTCTTCTGTCTTGGACTTATAGGTAGGAAATTCTCTAAACATAGAAAAAGCAGTCAGAGGTGCTCAGGGCCCAAAAAGTATGCCAAATGCACTAGATTTCAAACTCTTTGAGGAAAGATATCATGTCTTATTAGAACAACATAGTGTTGCTTTGAAATCAGAAAGGGCTGGTATCTATCTAGAAATAGATCTACTCTACTTCCTAGCTTTCTGTAATTTGGAGCTATATATATATATATATATAGGAAAATAATACCTCACTTGCAGTGTGTGTGTGTGTGTGTGTGTGTGTGTGTGTGTGTGTGCGCGCCCATATAAAGTACAGTGCCTGCCTATAAATGATAGTTTTCCTGCAATATCTTTGCATTCCCATTATCAAGGATGATTCCTGGTACAAAGTGTTCATTTCTTAAAAATGGGAGAATGTTCATTGAAGTCATGGTATGTGCCTTGAGAAAAATATGTCAGTAGGTAGGTAATTTGTAAACCAAAAAATACTAAAATCCAAGGTGAAATAATGTCGATCTGCCGTGGATGGGGAAGTAAGTGTCCTCCGAGGTAGTGATGCCTGCTTTTACTAGGATAAACTAGGGGTAACATCAAATAATACTTAGTCTTATTTGACTAAGAGTGACTGTAAGAATGACTCAGTGTGAACTTGATCAAGGGCAAATCACCTCCATCAATCATTCCTCTATATTCAGTTGGACACTACTAAATATTTCCAGATGGCAGACCAACTCATTAGATTATGTGGGAGAATACATTTTGTAACTAATTCCACCATGGACCAGCATTCAGTTGGGGTGTTTAATATCAGAAAGATTGTAAAACTGTAAGTGAAACTTGTCTACATCACAGACAGTTTACATGTAACATTGCTTTGAAAACCTCTGCACTCAGATAGTAGAACAATGGGGTTTTAGCCATTATATCTGCAAGCTTGTACATCTGAAGTTGATTCATGAAGATATCCTTGAGACCCATTCTGGTGGCAATGAGGAAGCTTACTGTATTGAGAATATTGGGGAGGCCTTGCTGTCTTCAGCACCATCATAGGATAAGGGTACTCCTGCCAAGGTCCCATCTACAAATATGACTCTCACCTCTATTACTTTGGGAAATGCTATTTTGGGAATATAGTCCATGGCTGTCACTGCCAGACTTTGGAACTTCTTGAACCAGTAATAGCCACACCTCAGGCTTGGAGGCCAATAAGCACTTGTCAAGTTCATATTGGCAAATGAAGACACTCAATAAGCAATACAAAATATAAAACTACCATCTTTTCTACCATTATTACATCAAAGAAAGCACTTTTAACCCCTTTCAAAGTTGCAAGGACATCATCTTAGAATAAACTATAGTTGGGCTGGGCAGGGTGGTTCATGCCTGTAAGTAATCCCAGCACCTTGGGGAGGCTGAGTGTGGGAGAATTGCTTGATGCCAGGAGTTCAAGGTTACCATGAGCTATGATTGTGCCACTGGATTCCAGCCTGGGTGACCAAGCAAGGCTCTGTGTCTAAAAAAATACAATAAATAAAGCATAATCCTATTCAAGTGAGGAAAGTGAACCAATTTGCTGCGAAATATGTATGTCTTACCCTTTTTTCCCCTCCTTTTTTGGGGAGCAGAAAAAACTCTGTCGCCACCTAGAAGCTGACTGCAGGTGACATCTAGAAACTGCCAATCTGAGGACTAGGCTGAGTATTTACTTTCCCAGAAGTTCCGTCCTTTGATTAAGTCAGGCACCAAAAGATCCACACCTAAACCCAAATTTGCTTGGCCTTCTCGGAGTTAGCTCAATTGGGCTTTGCTTTTTTTAAAGGATTTTGCAGGAAGGTGCTGCCATATATTGCCATTGAATTTACTATAAACTATTGGTGCAATGGTTGTCTATGATGCCTCAGTGGCTCTCAGGTGAAATTTCATACAAGAAATTTCTTTTAGATTTGAAAGTAAAAGAGATGATCGTTGTTTCCCCAGTGGAATTTGGGTATGCTACTTTCTCTACCTGATAGTGAGAACAACTGAATTTCTTGAGTGTCCCTTTCTTGCCTTGGCCACTAGGAAGCTCAGCATCAACTCTGATGTCTACTCATAACTACTGAATTAATCTTGTACTTCTAAATGAGAAAAAGGTGACAACCTCAAATTACCCAGAAAGCTACGTTTGGAGAGTATAGGAATTTCAGTAGCAAGTCATAAAAAGTTAAACTGAATACAATTTCTGCACACAGACAAATACATCCTTCTGGATAAATCAAAAATTTCCCCAAGTTCATATCTGGGACCATGTCATCTGATTATATAGGTTGTTCACAGCATGGGTATCCAGGTAAAGAGAAAAGTGGCAGCTCACCAAATCACATGTTCCAGTATAGGGTCTGCTTTTATCCAGAGGAAGTGACCTTTTTTTTCTGATTAGTACCAAAGTGCAGAATGGGCAAGGAGTGGCTTGGCCCACACTTGTGCACAGGTCCATTTGCATGTACATATCCCCTTTCAGCATCTGCTTCTCTGATGTCACAATGCCACACCTAAGGAGCTCATGATTTGTGAGCATGGAGGTCTCTGTGGCTACTCGGAGCCTTGCGTGCGGGTAGGGCTGAGCTACATCGCTGCTTCAGTGAACTTTGGCCAAACATAGCTTTCCCTGAGTAAAACCGCCATCTCCCCACTACCCGCCACACACATCTAGGCTTTAATAGAGAGCCCAAGACAAGAAACGAGAGAACTACAAGAAGCAATGAAAAATTGTTAGTCAGAACTTTTGACTGATTGGTGCCTCCAGTCTCCCCCAACATGCCAGATGTACAGCTTTTTACTGTACATAGTTACATATGTGTCCTTTGCATAAAGCCTCTCTGGCTAAACTTCAATCCCTAACTATTATATATTCTGAATAAAAGTGAAACATCTCAGCATTTGCAAAAATTCAAGATTTATCAACATATTGAGCTTTTACTAAGTCATGAATTCTTGATTTGTATTCACAGTGCTTTTACATATTCATAGCCCTCTTTAGCCAAAGATCTTCAATATTCATTTACTATGGAGTGGTAAGTATATATTATTCAACTCCATTTACCAATGGGTAAACTGATGCCCAACTAAAGGCCTCATCAGAGAAACCGAATAAAGAGCAAGATGCTCTTAGCCCCGCAGAGAGAGCTTGCTCCAGCTGTCTCCCTCCAGAAATAAAGGCCCGTTGCCTGCTTGTGAGTCTCACTTCTCAAGCATTAGGGGAATCAGGATTTTTCCTTCTGGATTTGTTGGAATGTCTTGAATTGAGTTTCCTCTTAAAGCACAGGGGACAAGGGACAAAAGAATCGCCTGGGGGAAAAAAAAAAATAACTAGCCTTCTTCCAAATTGCTTCAAACCCGTGATGCCAAAGGTTAATTGACCAGATTAGTTCCTCCTAAACTTGGAGGAGAACAAGTAGAAAGAATCATTCATTTGCTCCAATAACCAATTAATGACATTGATTGGGATGGAAGGGTCCTACCTCTCCCACTTTTATCAGAGAAACAGAGGTCAATTTTCTTAATACCTTTTTTTTCCTTAATGCAATCTATTCCTTTAGTTTCTAAGTAATTTACTGAGGATTCCAGCTATATATTTACCAGGTGCTGATTGATGGGGTGTTTAAATATAAAAACAAAATATTTCTGGCCAGACCTAGAAAATTACAAGGGACGAACTCTGAGTGATCCCATGAGAGCAACCAGCCTGTAATACATATCACAAAGGAATGTCAAGCCTTATGGTTATTTTAGAAACTGTACAAATGTATATTAAGCATATTTCTGCATGGAGATTACATTTTGCAGTAAATATAATTCTTTCTTTTTTTAAAGAATGTCATTATGGGGTATTCAAAGGAAGACTATCTCAAAGGGTTAATTATTGGGAAAATGACTATCCAGCTCCCTAAAGTGTTCATTTGAAAGCTGGTGGTCAGAAGTCAGTCGCTATTTCACCTCCAAAGTAAATAAAATAAATGTAATTTTTCAGGATTTTAACTAAGCAAATGTCTGTTTTTGTCAAAATGTGTTGCTCCCTAGATAGCGAGATGATGATACACAGCATTATTTTTTTTTTATTAACACTAAGCACTAATATAAACAGCTCATAATATGATAAAACAGAGCTCTCCAATAGAATTTTCTGCAATAATGAAAATGTTGTACATCTATATTGCTCAGTCTGGTAGACATTCACACATGTGTAGGGTTGCCTTATTTAGCAAAACAAAACAAAACAAAATTTTAAAAAGCTGGACACCTAGTTAAATTTGAATTTCTGATAAATGACATAATTTTTAGTATACATGTGCCCCGTGCAATATTTAGCTCAATAAATATTAGCTATTATTACTGTTATTGATAGTAATTAACTCATTTGATCAGTGTTTTACTGGAAAGGAACCTATAGATGTAAGATGGAAAGGGCAACAAAATAGAACCCTTTGACATGATAATGTAAAACTGTGTAATCCGCTTCCTATAACTTGGAATAGAATGGATTGTATTTTCTTCTGGACTTTGCCCACTTTCAATATTTAATAGTCAAAACCTTGGTTACAGACCAAGATGCACCTTTAAACAGGTATTTTCTTCAGCATTAAACTGCAATCTGCATTTCCAAGATACCTCAATGTATGCAACAGGTGTGTTGCTTGAAAAGTTGCTTTAATTCAGTTTTACCTGAATCAAATAACTAATTTAAAGGAATATGGAGAGGGGAAAATATATAGATACACACATGGACATATAAATGACAAGTTACCATATATAACAAATAATATATAACATTTAGAACATTTTTGATATCTGTATTTAACTTATTTGGAGAACGATGTTTCGATGAATGTCTTGGTAGGGAATAGAAGGCCCATGATAAGTGAGTAGCCAAAGTGAGTTTAACAAAGGCCCTGTTTATAGAGGTGTAGTCAAAATTAAGGGAACCAAGAGGGATGATGGGCCGGCACATGCTGTTACCACAGGCCAAAAGGGCCAGGGAGTGGAAGGGTAAGAGGGACTGCATGGCAGGATCCATGGCCTTAGAATATTGGTGGAGATATAAAACCCTTGTTCCATTTCTTAATGTTTTAAACTCCTGCCAGTTTCTCCTATTGGCCCAAACCAACCTAAAGCCAGAGTGCAAAGGGGCCCGGGGGCTTAAAACAATAGAAGTCACTCCTGGGTGCAGAACAGGGCAGTGGAGGGTGAGAAATAATTGTGAGAGGCAAACAGAGAATAAGCAGCACACAGGATGCATACACTTTACCTTTCTTAAAACAGTCAAATCACATGTTCATGTGCATTATGGAAGTGGTCACACTAACTCCCTATTCTTCTTGTGTATGGGTTTTCATCATTGAGTTAGTTTGGGAAATTTTATGCAGAATTAAGTCAGTCTAGAATGTCTAGTCAGCCTTGTACATATAAGGAGAGTTGAATGTTGGAGTCAGATTATTTATATGGAACACAGACAAGAATTTTGCCCTACAGTTGTATTGTGTGATAGGAGTATTAGCCACACTAAAAGCAATTATTTTCACATGTTGCAATGTATCAAGATAACAACAGTTCTCTGTCTTATGTCTCAGGCTCATGTGCAAACACTCTTTCTATTCAGAAGGGCCAGATGGTTAAAATGAAGATAATTCTCACAATAATTGGTGGTTTCTTATAAGATTTTATTGGGGGGGTAATGGAATATCTAATTTATTTATGGAAATTTGTGTTACTGAATGCTGTTATCCTTCTCATTGTATAGTACGGGAGTATTTTTAAAAATTAAAAAAGAATTCTTTCCTTTGTCAGGAACTACTGTAGATATTAGATAACAAAGGAAATGACCATGAATCACGGTCAAAAAACTTTTAAAATTTGAGCCACTTAAAAACATTTACCCTGGCAACGCTAAGGAAATTTCTTTGTCTTATCTACTCCCTGATACACACTTCTTATTTCATCAGATTTTCTTTTAGAAATCATGACTCTATATAGTCCTAAAAATGTCCCCTCCATAAGGACAATGTTATGGTTTATTTATTTAGAGTGCCATGATTCAGTGCACAGAGGCCAGGGTGTGAGACCTTCAGCAATTTATTTAACTTCTCTCTGCATTCATGTACTCACTGTTGAAATGGTTATAATCATAGCATCAATCTCATAGAGTTGTGCAGATTTAATAAGTTAAGATTCCTGGCACTGGTACATCCTCAATAAATGTTACTTACTATTATTATCAAAAAAATATTGTTAGTTCATTTCATTTGTGTTTGAGCAGAAAGAATACTGTAAATGCAAAGGGCAATAGAATCCAGTTATTTGAGGTGGTATTGGAAGATTGTGAAATCACAGAATCCTTGAAGAGGATGGTTCTTAAGAGATTGCCTACTCTTGCCTCGAAAGCAAGAAAGCTTCAGTAGGTCACCAATGGTCTTTTAGCTAAAACTCAGGGCCCTTCTTGCTACGATGCTGTTTCCATTCCTCCACCATGCTTCCTTTTAAGAGTGTGCTAGATCTCACTCAAACCAGCTTGCTGATTGTTAAATTTTTAGGAATGTTGTGAGGTAATTGCTAAATATAGCCATTATTAAACATTAAATTATACAAATTTACAATTAAATAAATTTTCAGCTCCACGTTTGGTGGTATCATCTTGGCAGCTTAACATTGGCTATGGTGGTGGTATTCATACTGCAGAAATTGGCAAATGCTACAAATCAGGCCCCTTCATTTTTTTTTTTTTTTTTTTTTTTTTTGGAGAGCTGATTGTTAAACATTTACCAGTTCAGCACTGGTTGAACATTGATCCCTTTTTTTAGTGCGGAAGTGAGATATTAGTTATTAAAATTAGGCCAAAAACTGTTAGAAAGCTATGCTGAACAGATGATTTCAGGGCAGTAAAATGCACAGAATGGGAAATTGATTTTAGCCCCTAATGAATTCTAATGAACAGCAATGCTAGAATACTGATGTCCTGATGTTCATTGATCCCTCCTGAAGGAATGTTTAGATCAATGGATGAGATGCTGATGGGAAATCAAGGTTTTTGTTTTGTTTTTGACCAGTCCTCTTGCTGAAAACAGCAAGCACTAGAGAGAACTAACAAGGAATATTTGGACTGACCACAAAAGGAGTTTATTTTCTTGTGGATCCCATGAAAGGATAACTCACAGAAGGCACATGTCATCTACAATGAGAAAAGCAAGACAAAAGTTATTTTTGCTGAAGCCATGAGGTCTACAGGCCCAGAGCAGCAGGTCTCAGGAGAGGCCTTGCAATATCTCTCAACCTCACTGGGTGCTTCTCTCTGGATATGAGTGTCTTCTCCTTCATCATGGAAGCAGAGCAGGTTTTAAATAGCAGGAACATTGACACCTTTAATGCTACATCAAATGAACTGCCTTGTTTATCTTTATTCACATTCCATCATTTGTTCCCAAAAAAGCTGTGGTTGGACAATCTTCACAAATACACCCCTAGGAAGGGCAGGATATCTGAGAACCACTCACAGGTGATTAAGAGTGTGTGTGTGTGTATGTGTGTGTGTGTGTGTGTGCGTGCACACATGTATACAAGTGCATTTCTATTAAGATTCATTTTTTTGTTAGTCCTCATCCTTTAAATATCTTTTTTCAAATTTTCTGTCTATAATCTGAGTGAAGTTAGAATGGAAAATACAGAGAATCAGTCAAGTATGTGAGACAGATGAAGGAACAGATATGCCTGGTGGATGGATCTAGAAAGACTTGTGACTCAAAACAATTGAGTGACTCCAGAGCCAGTGTATCGCTGAAGGGATACACAGAGCCAGGGAGATCTGGCTGTAGCAGCGGGACTTCAGCCATGAGATGGGTGCAGAGGCAGGATTCCCGTCCCTGGGAGAACTGGTCAGGACAAGGCAGGTTCTGGTGTTGGTGGGATGGGATTGGGGTGATTCATTATGACAGCCTGTGCCCTGAAATCTGACTCTCCAGTTAGAATCCTCTATTAGGCATAACAGCTCTCTGTACCTCAGTTTCCACATGTGTAAAATGGGACTAATAACTTGTACCTACATTATAGGATTTTTGGGAGAATTAATACATGTAAACTTGTGAAAGTGATTGGCGACTATAATTATTACTTGCTATTTGGGGCACTATGCCAGGCATTTTACATGCATGATGACCTCTAGTTTTCCAACAATTTTATGAATTTAGAAATGTGTTCAACTCTGAAATAGAAAAAGCTTGAAAGTCAGCAGACCAATGTTTCAGAGCCATAACAAAGCTAAACGCACTAAAATATTAATGGCTTTTCTTAGGTCCACCAGAAAATTGAGATCACAGGGCAAACCTGGGAAGTGCAAACGGCAACAGGATCCAGTTATTTTAGGTGATATTGGAAGACTGTGAAATCACAGAATCCTTGAAGAGGATGGATCATAACTGGCAATAGGAGAATACAGAGAATCATAGACCAGATGAAGTTACTAAGAGCAGAGGGCACTGGAGCCAGTAGCTAGGAGGGACATTTTAATAATGTCACCAGTTACTGAAGGCTGAGTGTAGACTAGTCTGAGAGTTATACATTCCTGGAGGCCCAGCCTTGGGGTGGGGGTGAGGCATTTGGGTGGGAGGAGAGGATCCACTTTTGTGAGTTTTACTTTTAAGAGCTTCAGCAGGTTCTCATAATGAAGATGGGGAAAAGTTTTCCTCATACTACCAGCAGACAGAGAGAGGATAAATAACTATTTGAAATTTTCCCAGGGCATTCTTCATAACACAGGCCTGCCCTTCAAGATATTATTTTACTAGAGCCTTATCTGACCTGCAGAAGGGCAATTAGACAACTCCAGCCCACTATAGCCTTTCTGGCTCACATAACTGCAGGAAAAAAAATAAAGCTAAGAAATGCTTCTGAATATCATAGCTAAGGAACTCAGGACCACTAAGATAATTGAGATTTAATAAAAAAACTATAGGATGTTTCCCCTCTCCAACAACTTGCAATTATATCACTGTGACACCGGTATAACAGTAGTTTACAACTGAGAGAGCTATAAGACGTAGGCTCTATTTAAGAAGGAGTTCTTAGGGACCATTCCAAGATGGCCGAATAGGAACAGCTCCGGTTGGCAGCTCCCAGCGTGATCAACACAGAAGACAGGTGATTTCTGCATTTCCAACTGAGGTACCTGGTTCATCTCACTGGGACTGATCGGAAAGTGGGTACAGCCCACGGATGGTGAGCCGAAGCAGGGTGGGGCATTGCCTCACCTGGGAAGCGCAAGGGGTCAGGGGAGTTCCCTTCCCTAGCCGAGGGAAGACTTGACAGACTGTACCGGAAAATTGGGACACTGCCACCTAAACACTGTGCTTTTCCAATGGTCTTAGCAAATGGCACACCAAGAGATTGTATCTCGCTCCTGGCTCAGCGAGTCCCACACCCAAAGAGACTTGCTCACTACTAATCCAAGATGGAACTGTGAGGCGGCAAGCCTGGCTGGGGGAGGGACGTCCACATTGCTGAGGCTTGAGTAGGTAAACAAAGTCACTGGGAAGCTCCAACTGGGTGGAGTCCACTGCAGCTCAACGAGGCCCGCCTGCCTCTGTAGACTTCACCTCTGGAGGCAGGGCATAGCTGAACAAAAGGCAACAGAAACTTCTGTAGACTTAAATGTCCCTGTCTGACAGCTCTGAAGAGAGCAGTGGTCCTCCCAGCACAGTGTTTGAGCTCTGAGAATGTACAGACTGCCCCCTCAAGTGGGTCTCTGACCCCCGTGTAGCCTAAGTTGGAGACATCTCCCAATAGGGGCTGACTGACACCTCATACAGCCGGGGGCCCCTCTGAGACGAAGCTTCCAGAGGAAGGATCAGGCAGCAATATTCGCTGTTCTGCAGCCTCTGGTGGTGATACCCAGGCAAACAGGGTCTGGAGTGGACCTCCAGCAAACTCCAACAGGCCTGCAGCTGAGGGACCTGACATTAGAAGGAAAACTAATAAACAGAAAGGAATAACATCGACATCAACATAAGGGACTCCACACCAAAACCCCATCTGTAGGTCACCATCATCAAAGACCAAAGGTAGATAAAACCACAAAGATGGGGAGAAACCAGAGCAGAAAAGCTGAAAATTCTAAAAACCAGAGCGCCCCTTCTCCTCCAAAGGATTGCAGCTCCTTACCAGCAATGGAACAAAGCTGGACAGAGAATGACTTTGACGAGTTGACAGAAGTATGCTTCAGAATGTCGGTAATAACAAGCTTCTCTGAGCTAAAGGAGGATGTTCAAACCCATCGCAAGGAAGCTAAAAACCTTGAACAAATATTAGACAAATGGCTAACTAGAATAAACAGCATAGAGAAGACCTTAAATGACCTGATGGAGCTGAAAACCATGGCACGAGAACTACGTGATGCACGCACAAGCTTCAGTAGCCTATTCATTCAAGTGGAAGAAAGGGTATCAGTGATTGAAGATCAAATTAATGAAATGAAGTGAGAAGAGAAGTTTAGGGAAAAAAAGAGTAAATAGAAATGAACAAAACCACCAAGAAACATGGGATTAAGTGAAAAGACCAAATCTACGTTTGATTGGTGTACCTGAAAGTGACGAGGAGAATGGAACCAAGCTGGAAAACAGTCTTCAGGATATTATTCAGGAGAACTTCCCCAACCTAGCAAGGCAGGCCAACATTCAAATTCATTCAAATTCAGGAAATACAGAGAACACCACAAAGATACTCCTTGAGAAGAGCAACCCCAAGATGCATAATTGTCAGATTCACCAAGGTTGAAATGAAGGAAAAACTGCTAAGCACGGCCAGAGAGAAAGGTCAGGTTACCCACAAAGGGAAGCCCATCAGAGTAACAGTGGATCTCTCAGCAGAAATCCTACAAGCCAGAAGAGAGTGGGGGTCAATATTCAACATTCTTAAAGAAAAGAATTTTCAATCCAGAATTTCATATCCAGCCAAACTAAGCTTCATAAGTGAAGGAGAAATAAAATCCTTTACAGACACGCAAATGCTGAGAGATTTTGTCACCACCAGGCCTGCCTTACAAGAGTTCCCGAAGGAACCACTAAACTTGGAAAGGAACAATTGGTACGAGCCACTGCAAAAACATGCCAAATTGTAAACACCATAGATGCTAGAAAGACACTGCATCAACTAATGGGCAAAATAACTAGCTAACATCATAATGACAGAATAAAATTCACACATAAAAATATTAACCTTAAATGTAAATGGGCTAAGTGACCCAATTAAAAGACACAAACTAGCAAATTGGATAAAAAGTCAAGACCCATCAGTTTGCCATATTCAGGAAACCCATCTCACGTGCAGACACACACATAGGCTCAAAATAAAGGGATGGAGGAAGATCTACCAAGCAAATGGAAAACAAAAAGAAAAGCAGGGGTTGCAGTCCTAGTCTCTGATAAAACAGACTTTAAACCAACAAAGATCAAAAGAGACAAAGAAGGCTATTGCATAATGGTAAAAGGGATCAATTCAACAAGGAGAGCTAACTATCCTAAATATGTATGTACCCAATACAGGAACACCCAGATTCATAAAGCAAGTCCTTAGAGATGTACAAAGAGACTTAGACTCCCACACAATAATAATGGGAGACTTTAACACCCCACTGTCAATATTAGACAGAGGTTAACAAGGATATCCAGGACTTGAACTCAGCTCTGCACCAAGCAGACCTAATAGACATCTATAGAACTCTCCACCCCAAATCAACAGAATAGACATTCTTCTCAGTACCACATCACACTTATTCCAAAATTGACCACATAGTTGGAAGTAAAGCACTCCTCAGCAAATGTAAAAGAATATAAATCAAAACAAACTGTCTCTCAGACCACAGTGAAATCAAATTATAACTCAGGATTAAGAAACTCACTAAAAACTGCACAACTACATGGAAACTGAACAACCTGCTCCTGAATGACTACTGGGTACATAATGAAATGAAGGCAGGAATAAAGATGTTCTTTGAAACCAATGAGAACAAAGACACAATGTACCAGAATATCTGGAACACATTTAAAGCAGTGTGTAGAGGGAAATTTATAGCACTAAATGCCCACAAGAGAAAGCAGGAAAGATCTAAAATTGACACTCTAACATCACAATTAAAAGAACTAGAGAAGCAAGAGCAAACAAATTCAAAAGCTAGTAGAAAGCAAGAAATAAGTAAGATCAGAGCAGAACTCAAGGAGATAGAGACACAAAAAAATCCTTCAAAAAATCAATGAATCCAGGACCCAGATTTTTAAAAGATCAACAAAATTGATAGACTGCTGGCAAGACTAATAAAGAAGAAAAGAGAGAAGAATCAAATAGACGCAATAAAAAAGATAAAGGGAAATCACCACTTGATGATTTCTCCACCAAGGAAAATGATAAAGTGAAATCACCACCGATCCCACAGAAATACAAACTACCATAAGAGAATACTACAAACACCTCTACACAAATAAACTAGAGAATCTAGAATAAATGGATAAATTCCTGGACACAAACACCCTCCCAAGACTAAACGAAGAAGTTGAATCTCTGAAATTGAGGCAATAATTAATAGCCTACCAACCAAAAAAAGTCCAGGACCAGACAATTCACTGCCGAATTCTACCAGAGGTACAAAGAGGAGCTGGTACCATACCTTCTGAAACTATTCCGATCAATTGAAAAAGAGGGAATCCTCCCTAACTCATTTTATGAGACTAACATCATCCTGATACCAAAGCCTGGCAGAGACCCAACAAAAAAAAAAGAGAATTTTAGACCAATATCCCTGATGAACATTGATGTGAAAATCCTCAATAAAATACTGGCAAACCGAATCCAGCAGCACATCAAAAAGCTTATCCACCAAGATCAAGATGGCTTCATCCCTGGGATGCAAGGCTTGTTCAACATACACAAATCAATCAACGTAATCCATCACATAAACAGAACCAAAGACAAAAACCACATGATTATCTCAATAGATTCAGAAAAGGCCTTCGACAAAATTCAACACCCTTCATGCTAAAAACTCTCAATAAAATAGGTATTGATGGAATGTATCTCAAAATAATAAGAGCTATCTATGACAAACCCACAGCCAGCATCATACTGAATGGGCAAAAACTGGAAGCATTCCCTTTGAAAACTGGCACAAGACACGGATGCCCTCTCTCACCACTCCTATTCAACATAGTGTTGGAAGTTCTGGCCAGGGCAATCAGGCAAGAGCAAGAAATAAAGGGTATTCAGTTAGGAAAAGAGGAAGTCAAATTTTCTCTGTTTGCAGATGACATGATTGTCTATTTAGAAAACCCCATCGTCTCAGCCCAAAATCTCCTTAAGCTGATAAGCAACTTCAGCAAAGACTCAGCATACAAAATCAATGTGCAAAAATCACAAGCATTCCTATACACCATTAACAGACAAACAGAGAGCCAAATCATGAGTGAACTCCCATTCACAATTGCTATAAAGAGAATAAAATACCTAGGAATCCAACTTACAAGGGATGTGGAGGACCTCTTCAAGGAGAACTACAAGCCACTGCTCAAGGAAATAAAAGAGGACACAAACAAATGGAAGAACATTCCATGCTCATGGATAAGAAAGATCAATATCATGAAAATGGCCATACTGCCAAACGTAATTTATAGATTCAATGCCACGCCCATCAAGGTACCAATGACTTTCTTCACAGAATTGGAAAAAGCTACTTTAAAGTTCATATGGAACCAAAAAAGAGTCCACATTGCCAAGACAATCCTAAGCAAAAAGAACGAATCTGGAGGCATCACGCTACCTGACTTCAAACTATACTACAAGGATTCAGTAACCAAAACAGCATGATACTGGTACAAAAACAGAGATATAGACCAAAGGAACAGAACAGAGGCCTCAGAAATAACACCACACATCTACAACCATCTGATCTTTGGCAAATCTCACAAAAACAAGAAATGGGGAAAAGATTCCCTATTTAATGAATGGTGCTGGGAAAACTGGCTAGCCATATGTAGAAAGGTGAAACTGGATCCCTTTCTTACACCTTATACAAAAATTCATTCAAGATGGATTAAAGACTGAAACGGTAGACCTAATACTGTCAAAACCCTAGAAGAAAACCTAGGCAATACCATTCAGGACATAGGCATGGGCAAGGACTTCATGTCTAAAACACCAAAAGCAGTGGCAACAAAAGCCAAAATAGACAAAAGGGATCTAATCAAACTAAAGAGCTTCTGCACAGCAAAAGAAGCTACCATCAGAGTTAATAGGCAACCTACAGAATGGAAGAAAATTTTTGCAATCTACCCATCTGACAAAGGGCTAATATCCAGAATCTACAAAGAACTTAAACAAATTTACAAGAAAAAATCAAACAACCCCATCAAAAAGTGAGCAAAGGATATGAAGAGACACTTTTCTAAAGAAGACATTTATGCAGCCAAAAGACACATGAAAAAATGCTCACTATCACTGGTCATCAGAGAAATGCAAATCAAAACCACAATGAGATACCATCTCACACCAGTTAGAATGGTGATCATTAAAAAGTCAGCAAACAACAGATGCTGGAGAGAATGTGGAAAAATAGGAATGCTTTTACACTGTTGGTGGGAATGTAAACTAGTTCAACCGTTGCGGAAGATGGTGTGGTGATTTCTCAAGGATCTAGAACTGGAAATATCATTTGACCCAGTAATTCCATTACTGGATATATACCCAAAGGATTATAAATCATGCTACTATAAAGACACATGCACATGTATGTTTATTGTGGCACTATTCCGAATAGCAGACTTGGAACCAACCCAAATGTTCATCAATGATAGACTGGATTAAGAATATGTGGCACAAAAAACTATGGAATACTATACAGCCATAAAAAAGGATGAGTTCATGTCCTTTGTAGTGACATGGATGAAGCTGGAAACCATCATTCTGAGCAAACTATTGCAAAGACAGAAAACCAAACCCCACATGTTCTCACTCATAGGTGGGAATTGAGCAATGAGAACACTTGGACACAGGGAGGAGAACATCACATATTGGGGCCCGTAGTGGAGTGGGGAAATGGGGGAGGGATAGCATTAGGAGAAATATCTAATGTAAATGACGAGTTAGTGGGTGTAGCAAACCAATAAGGCACATATGTACATATGTAACAACCCTATAACTTACAGTATAATAAAAAGAAGAAGAAGAAGAAGAAGAAGGAGAAGGAGAAGGAGAAGGAGAAGGAGAAGAAGTTGAAGTTCTTAGGGAAACCCAAGGTGTAGTAGGAAAGAGGAGAAAAAAATTAAAAGGTAGAGGAAACCAAACCTCTGGGAACCTATAGCTGCAGAAAACATTAAACACAGCCCAGCTTGTAGTTAGTTTGCATAAAAACTCATACTGAAAGCATGTTGCTTTGACAAAGCCAGTGTCAGATACATCATATCCTGATTTCAACAAAAAAAAATTACAATACATGTCAAACGGCAAGGAAAAACACAACCTAAAGAAAAAAAGTAAATATTGAAACTAGACTCACATGCGACACTGATTTTGGAACTATTATATAGAAAATGTAAAATACTTACAGTTAATACATTAGGAGTTCTAGTGGGAAAAGTGGACAGCATGCAAAAGCAGATAGGTGACATAAACAGAGATGGAAACTCTAAGAAAGAATCAAGGGAAATCTAGAAATCTAAAACGCTACAACAGAAATGAAGAATGTCTTTCCTGAGCTTATCAGACTATATATGACCTAAGGAAAAGACTCAGCAAGCATGAAAATTTGTCAATAATAATTTTGCAAACTAAAATGCAAAGAGAAGAATTTTAAAAATGAATGGAATATCCAAGAATGTGAGACAATTACAAAAAGCATAAAGCCTAGTGGGAATTTCAGAAGGAGACAAAAGGGATAAAGAATGAGAAAAAAGTAATAGCTGAGAATTTTCCAAAATTTTTGACAGAGACCAAACCACAGATCCAGAAAATCAGAGAACACCTAGCAAGATAAATACCAAAATTCTATACCTAGGCATATTATATTTAAACTGCAGAAATCCAAAGACAAATAGAAAGTCTTAAGAACAGTCAGAAAAAAATTTTAAAAACTTACCTATAGAGGAATAGTAAAAATTATATTAGACTTTTCACCAGGAATCATGCAAACAAAAACAGAATGGAGTGAAATGTTTAGTGTTAAAGACAAAACAACAACTACTACTACTACAAAAACCAGCCTAGAATTCTGCCTAGTGAAATCATCCTTCAAAGGTGAACAAGAAATAAAGACTTTCTGACAAAAACTGAAAAAATTTGTCAGCAGTAGACTCTTCTTGCAAGAAATACTTGAATTATTCAGGGAGAAGAAAAACAGTCTAGAGCAGAAACTCACATCTGCAGAAAGAAAAGCATAGTATCAGAGAATAAATAAAGTGAAATAAAAGCTTTTATTACTATTACTCTAGTAGATACCCTTTGTTCAAAGTAATAATAGCAGCAATGTGTTGAGGGATTATAGCTTATAGATAAAGGAAACAAATGACAGTGATATTATGAGGAATGAGAGGAGGGAATTGGGAATACACTGTTATAAGGTACCTATACTAGCTGTGAAGCCATACAGTGTTACTTGAAAGTGGACTTAGATTCGTTTTAAATTATTTGACAAACTCTAGGGTAGCCACTAACATTTTTTTAAAAAAGAAGTGTAATTGATATACAAAAAAAGAGAGAGGTTGAAATTATATAAAATGTTCAATTAAAAACAAAAAAGACAAAAAAGAAAGGCATATTTTAAAAAAGAAATAAACAAGGGTAACAGATAAAAGTTGCAAATGTGGTAGATATTAATTCAATGCATTAGTTCATTTTCACACTGTTGATAAAGACATACCTGAAACTGGGAACAAAAAGAGGTTTAATTGGACTCACAGTTCGACATGGCTGGGAAGGCCTCAGAATCATGGCAGGAAGTGAAAGGCACTTCTTACATGGCAGCAGCAAGAGAAAAATGAGGAAGAAGCAAAAGCAGAAACCACTGATAAACCCATGAGGTCCTGTGAGACTTAGTTGCTATCACAAGGATAGCATGAGATTCAATTACCTACCCCTGGGTCACTCCCACAACACATGGGAATTCTGGGAGATATAATTCAAGTTGATATTTGGTGGGGACCCAGCCATACCATATCATCCAAGTATAGTTATTTGTCACGTGCTGGGAAACATGTTGAGAAATGCATCATTAGGTAATTTTATTTTGTACAAACATCATAGAGTGTATTTCCATAAACTTAGATGCTATGGCCTGCTACACACATAGGCTGTATGGTATAACCTATTGCTCCTAAGCTACAAACCTGCACAGTGTGTTATTATACTGAATAATGTAGGCTATTTTAACACAATGCATGTGGGGCTTAATACCTAGGTCATGGGTTGATAGGTGCAGCAAATCACCATACCGGCACATATTTTACCTGTGTAACAAACCTGCGTGTCCTGCACATGTATCCCAGAATGTAAAATAAAATAAAATTTAAAAAACATACTTAAATATAGAAAAGGTACAGTAAAAATATGATATAAAAGATTAAAAAAAGTTGTACATCTGTATATGGCAGCTCCATTACAACCTTATGGAACCATTGTCATGTATGGGGTCCATAGTACATATTAATAATCCTTTTAAATGCGAATGGTCAAAATATATCAATTAAGGGACAAACTGTCAAAGTGGATAGATAAATAGACTCAACTATATAATGTCTACAAGAAACTCATGTAAAATATAAAGACAGATTCAAAGTAAAGGAACGAAGAAAGACTTATCATGCTAACACCAGTAAAAAACAAAACAAAACAAACCAAACAAACAAACAAACAAAAAAACCAAGAGTCACTAAATTTCAGGCAAAGCAGACTTTAAAACAAATAAGATATTCAGGGATCAAGAGAAACGTAATTATAAAAGTGGCAATTCTCCAAGAAGACATAGCAATCCTTAATGTATATGCATCTAACAAGAGACCAAAAACAGTTTTGAGACCAAAAACTGATAAAATAGCAAGGATCAATGGACAGATCTACTATCACAGCTGAAGATTTCAATACCCTTCTATCAGTCAATAATAGATCCAGTAGGTAGAAAATCAGTAAGGACATAACTTAACTCAACAATACTATAAATCATCTGGATATAATTAACATTTATAGATTTAATCCAACAACAGCAGGATACATATTCTTCTCATGCTCACGTGGAACATTCCCCAAAATAGACCACATTCTGGGCAATAAAACACATCTTAACAACTTAAAGAATAGAAATCATACAAGGTATGTTCTCAAAACACAATGGAATTAAACAAAAATCAACAACAGAAAGATAGCTGGAAACTCCTATGATATTTCGAAATTAAACAATACGTTTCTAGATAACAAATGAATCAGAAGAAATCTCAAAATAAATTTTAAATATTGAGCTAAATGAAAATGAAAACACAACTTATCAAAATGTGTGGAATGCAGTGGAAGTACTGCTTAAAGGGAAATTTATAGCACGTGGCTGAATATTTTAGAAAAGAAGAAAGATATAATTCTAAGCTTCCACTTTAGGAAACCAGAGAAAGAAGAACAATTTAAACTTAAAGCAAGCAGAAGAAAAAAATAACAACAATTACAACACAAATCAATGAAGCTGAAAACAGGAAATCAATAGAGAAAACCAACCAAACCAAAAACTGGTTGTTTTAAAAGATCAATAAAGTTGATAGATTTCTTGCCAGGATAGCCATGATAAAAAGAAGATGCAAGTTACTAAAGTTAAGATGAAAGAGGCATAATCATCATTGATCCTATATACATTAAAAGTATGATAAAAGAATATTATGCACATCTCTATGTCCACAAATTTGGTAACTTACATGAAATGGACCAGTTTCTCAAAAGACACAAACTACCAAAACTCACACAGAAAAAAATAGATAATCTCTATAGCCTAATATCTACTAAATATATTAAGTCAATAATCAATAACCTTCCAATAAAGAAAGCACCCAGATGGTTTCATAGGTAAGCTCTTCTAAACTGGAAAAAAAGGATACACATTCTCTATAATCTCTTCCAGGAAATAGAAACAGAAACTCATCTATGAGGTCAGCATTACCTTTATATCCAAACCAGATACAGACATTACAAGTAAAGAAAGCTCCAGAGCAATGTCTGTCATGAGCATAGATGTGAAAATACTCAACAAACAGTACCAAATCAAATCCAATGATATATATAAAGAATTATATATATCTATATAAAGAATTCTATGCCTACATAGAATTTTTTCAGGTATGCAAGGCTGGTTCAATATTTAAAAATCAATTAATGAAAGTCATCGTATCCATAGGCTAAGAAAGACAAATCATATAATATCAATAGATGCAAAAAAGGTGTTTAACAAAATTCAACACCCAGTCATGATTTAAAAAAAAGATAAAAAAAAACCTCTCAGCAAATTAGGAATAAAGAGGAGCTTATTCAACTTGATAAAGACCATCTACAAAAAACCTATATTTAACATAATTGTAAGGAACTAGATGCTTTCCTCCTAAGATCTGGAACAACACAAGAATGCCCCTTCTCACTAGTCCTGTTCAAACTCATACCAGAAGTCCTAGAAATAAGAAAATAAAAGGTATACAGATTGGGGAGGAAGATGTAAAACCTCCTTTGCAGATGACAGACACAATTATCTATGTGGAAAATTCCAACAAATTGGCCAAAAAACTATTGGTACTACTAAGCCATTATAGCAAGGTTGCCAGATACAAGGTTAATTTTCAAAAATCAATTCTTTTCCATATATTATATAAGGAATGAACAATTGGAATAGGAAATCAAAACACAGTATCATTCTCATTAGCCTCCTCCATTCCACGAGCCCCCTCCCACTGTAAAATCTAACAAAATATTTATAGAAGTGATATGAGGAAAAAGACAAAACTCTGATAACGAAGTCAAAGATTTAAATAAATGGAGAGCTGTTTCCTGTTTATGCACAGGAAGACACAATATTGTTAAGATGTCAACTCTTCCCAACTTGATTTATAGATTCAGTGTAATTCAGATCAAAATTCCATCAAGTTACTTTGCAGAAACTGAAACACTGATTTTAAAGTTTATGTGGAAGACAGAAGACCTATAGCCAAGATAATATTGAAGGAGGAGAACAATCTGGAAGACTGACACTACTTAACTTCAATACTTGTTATAAACCTACAGCAATCAAAACAGTATGATAATGGCAAAAGAATAGACAAGTAGATCAATGGAACAGAATAGAAAAGCTCAGAATTCGACCCCCACAAATATAGTTTAGTGATATTTCACAAAGGAGCAGTCGAGTCAATGGAAAAATAGTGTTTTCAATTTGATACAGGAACAATTGGACATCACATGCAAACAAACGAACAAACAAAAAACAATCTAGACAGAGGTGTTATACCTTCCACAAAATCAACTCAAATGTATAATAGGCCTAAGTATAAAACACAAAACTATAAAGCCAACATATAACATATAACTAAAGATACCATAGGAGAATATCTAGGTAATCTTGGGTTTGGTGATGAGTTTTTAGACGTGACACCAAAAGCATGATCCATGAAAGAAAAAATTGGTAAGTTGGACTTTATTTAAATTAAAAGCTTCTGCTCTGCCAAAGACACTGTTAAGAGAATAAAATGACAAGTCACAGACTGGGAGAACCATAAGGAAAGAACTCAGCTAGAAACAAGATAAAGGAGCTGAACAGATACACCATCAAAGAAGATATACAGATGGAAAATAACATATAAGAAGTGCTCCACATCATATGTTACTAAGGAAATGCAAATTAAACTAGCAATGAGATACCACTACACACCTACTAGAATGCCCAAAATGTAAAGCACTCACAATACCAATTGTTGGAGAGAATGAGTGGCAGTAAGAGCTTCCATTCATTGCTGGGAGGAGTGCAAAATGGTAGAGTCACTTAGGAAGACAGTTTGGCAGTTTCTTATAAATATAAACATAGTATTACCATATACCTGCTCCTAGGTATTTACCCAGTTGAGTTGAAAACCTATTTCCACATGAAACCTACACATGTGTATTTTAGCAGCCTTATTCATAATTTCCCAAACTTGGAAGCAATTGAGATGTCCTTCAATAGATAAATGGGTAACAAACTGTGGTACATCCCTACGATGGAATCTTATTCAGTGATTAAGAGAAATGAGTCATCAAGTCACAAGAAGATATGAAGAAACTTTAAATGCATATTGCTAAATGAAAGAAATGAGTCTGTATTATTCCAACTACATGACATTCTGAAAAAGGCAAAACTATAAAGAGAATAAAAAGATCAGTAGTGAGTGAACCTTAATGTAAACTATGAACTTCACTTTATAATATATATTAATAGTAGTTTATTAATTGTCACAAATGTACCACACTAATGCAAGATGTTACTAATGGAAGAATGTGAGTACAGGGGAGAAGTATATAAGAACATTCTGTATTTTCTGCTACATTTTTCTGTAAATCTAAAACTATTTTAGAAACCAAAGTTTATTATATTTTTAAAAGAAATATGTTAATTTCACAGATGAGAATCTAAGGCTTGGGGCTCGAAAAGATTAAGTAGCTTGATGAAAGTCACTCTGGGAGCAATTGCTGTGGAAGTAGATTACTGAGGTGAGAACTCAGGACAGAGGCTCAAAGTAGAGACTAGTTTTCTTCAGACTTAAACCAACAAAGATCAGAAAAGACAAAGAATGGCATTACATAACGGTAAAAGGTTCAATTCAACAAGAAGACTTAACTATCCTGAATATATATGCACCCAATACAAGAGCACTCAGATTCATAAAGCAAGTTCTTAGAGACATTTAAAGACACTTAGACTCCCATGAAATAATAGTGGGAGACTTTAACACCCATTAACAATAGTAGACAGATTATTGAGAAAGAAAATTTAAAAAGATATTCAGGACCTGAACTCAGCTCTGGATCAAATGGACCCGATAAATACCTACAGAACTCTCTACCCCAAAACAACAGAATATATATTATTCTCACCACATAGCACTTACTCTAAAATCAATCACATAATTGGAAATAAAACACTCCTCAGCAAATGCAAAAGAATTGAAATCATAATAAACAGTCTCTCAGACCACAGCACAATCAAATAATAATTCAAGACTAAGAAATTCACTCAAAATCATACCATTACATGGAAACTTAATAACCTACACCTGAATGACTTTGGATTAAATAATGAAATTAGGGCAGAAATGAAGAAGTTCTTTGAAATGAATTAAGATCAAAGATACAATGTACCAGAATCTTTGAGACACAGTGAAGGCAGTATTGGGAAGTAAATTTATAGCAATATATGCCCACATCAAAAAGCTAGAAAGATCTCATGTTAATAACCTAATGTCACAACTGAAAAAACTAGAAAACCAAGAGCAAACAAATCCCAAACCCAGCAGAAAACAAGAAATAACTAAAATCAGAGCTTAACTGAAGAAGATAGAGACACAAAAAAAATTCAAAAGATCAACAAATCCAGGAGCTGGTTTTTTGAAACAAAATAAAATAGACCACTAGTTAGATGAATAAAGAAGAACAAAAAGAAGATTCAAATAAACACAATCAAAAATAATAAGGGGGATATTATCACTGACCCCACAGAAATAAAAACAACCATCAGAGAATATTATAAACAGCTCTATGCACGTAAACTAGAAAATCTAGAAGAAATGGATAAATTCCTGGACACATACACCCTCCCAAGACTGAACTAGGAAGAAATTGAATCCCTCAATAGACCAATAATGAGTTCTGAAATTGAGGCCATAATAAATAGCCTACCAACCATAAAAAGGCCAAGACCAGATGGGTTCATAGCTGAATTCTACCATATGTACAGAGAAGAGCTGGTACCATTCCTACTGAAACTGTTCAGAAAAATCCATAAGTCATTCTATGAGGCCAGCATTACCCTGTTACCAAAACCTGTCAGTGATACAACAACAAAAAAGAAAACTTCAGGCCAGTATCCTTGAAGAATATTGATACAAAAATCCTCAACAAAATACTGGCAAATCAAATCCAACAGCACATCAAAAAATGTATTCACCATGATCAAGTAGGCTTCATCCCTGGGGTGCAAAGTTGGTACAACATACACAAATCAATAAGTGTGATTTGTCACATAAACAGAACTAAAGAAAAAAACCATGTAGTTATCTCAATAGATGCAGAAAAGTCTTTCAACAAAATTCAACATCCCTCATGTTAAAAACTCTCAATGAACTAGCTATTGAAGGAACACACCTTAATATAATGAGCCATATGTGGCAAACCCACAGCCAACATCATACTGAATGGGCAAAAGCTGGAAGCATTCCCCTTGAAAACTGGCACAAGACAAAGATGCCCCCTCTCACCACTCCTATTCAACAAAGTATTAGAAGTTCTGGCCAGAGCAATCAGGCAAGAGAAAGAAATAAAGAAATAAAGGGCATTCGAACAAGAAGAGAGGAAATCAAACTATGCCTGTTTGCATATGACATGATTCTATATCTAGAAAACCAAATAGTCTTAACTCAAAAGCTTCTCTTTTTTTTTCTTTTTGAGGCAGAGTCTCACTCTGTCACCCAGGCTGGAGTGCAGTGACGTGATCTCGGCTAACTTCAACCTTCACCTCCCAAGTTCAAATGATGTTCATGCCTCAGCCTCCGGAGTAGCTGGAATCATAGGCATATGCCACCATGCCTGGCTAAATTTTTTTTTTGTATTTTTAGTAGACACAGTGTTTTGCCATGTTGGCCAGGCTGATCTTAAATTCCTGGCCTCAAGTAATCCATCTATCTTGGCCTCCTAAATTACCCATATCACAGGCATGAGCCACTGTGCCTGGCCCAAAAACTTCTTAAGCTGATAAACAACTTTAGCAAAGTTTCAGGATACAAAATCAGTGTGCAAAAATCACTAGCATTCCTATACACCAACAACAGGCAAGCCAAAAGCCAAATGCCAAAACAGGAAAAAACTCCCATTCACAATTACCACAAAAAGAATAAAATACCTAGAAATACAGCTACCAAGGGAAGTGAAAGACCTTTTTAAGGAGAACTACAAAGCACTGCTCAAAGATATTGGTGATGACACAAACAAATGGAAAAACATTCTACGCTCATGGATAGGAAGAGTTAATATCATTAAAATGGCCATACTACCCAAAACAATTTATAGATCCAATACTATTACCATTAAACTACCATTGACGTTCTTCACATACCTGGAAAAAACTATTTTAAAATTCATATTAAACCAAAGGAGATGGCTATACCTTAGTCAGGAGTAGGCCTAAGTGACCTTCCCGCACAGCATGACTCAGTGGGTTTGGAGCACAGGCACACAACTGTGCACATCATATAACCACACCACATAAGGCACGTTATGCAACCACTCACGAGAGCTCATGCTTGGCTCAGAGCCACTATTGTCTGTAAAATGTATAACTATCCTGCTGACGCTGTACATACAGCGTGCACCCAGAAAGAAAATAAAGCCATGTTGCAAATGCCTACGATTCCTTAAGTGGTCTTTCAGGTACCTGCCACTCACACACCCATTCCCCTTGGACCTCAGCTTGGGCTAGAACCTGACACTTGGCGTAGTCCGCAGGATCCCGAGGTGAGTGAGCCTTTGGCACCGTGGATTCTGGGTCGACCATGCGGCCACAGCATGGGTTGTGGTACCTGGTGGTAGCCATGCTGCAAGGATGGGCCCCGGTGGAAACCTGGGCAGTGGTGGGTGGGTCACCCATGAGTGTGGAAAAGGCGCTGAAGCAGCTGGAAGCACAGAGCACTGAGAAGGAGCGAGCCCTTGCCAGCAGAGTTGGATGGGCGTTTTTCACTGTGCTAGGAGAAGGATGTACCCAGTCCCTGAGGGATACAGCTCAGGCAAGGGACCTCCAGGCACAGGTGGGGTGCATGGAAGCCCCTCTACAGAGCTTGGAGAAAAAATTAGAGGCTGCCCTGAATGCAAGCCTGGGTCTGCCGTCTTGGCTGGAGGTCCCCACTCAATCTGATACTGAGGAGGAAGAACCCCCGTTGCAGGCTCACCCTGTGGTCTGTCAGAAAGTAGATCATGAACAGCCAGTGGGGTCCCAAGGGCGGGCTGAGGGACCCCCCAACGTAACAAAACACACTTCATATATTGCCTATACCCCAACTAAGTTATGGAAATTAGGCAAGCAGTGCCGCCAGCATCCAGGGGAACCCCTGCCCGTCTGGATGCTTTGTCTGTGGGATGAAGGAGTAGATAGTATCTCCTGTTCTGCCTCTGAGATGGAAAAGCTGGCCTCTATCATGACTCATTCCTCCCTCTGTCAGCGGTTGCAAGTGAGCAGGCAGTTAGCAGCAGGGCAAGGTGACCACACCCTGATTCAGTGGCTATGAGCAGCCATATGGACTGTGTGGAACGATGCCAGGGAAATACCCAAAACTGCGAGTAAATGGCAGCCGTACGTCAATCTGGTGCAAGTCATCTGGGTGATGGATATGCGGCAGGCTGTTTGACCTGAATACCCAAGGGCCAAATGATGAATGTTTCACCCCCTAAATGAGGGATCTCCTGCTGGATTCTGTGCCCCTGAGTGCCTTTGGCTCTCTAACTGCTGTCCTCACCCTGTACACAGGCCACCACGTACATGAAGTGACCACTGCTATGGTAGCTCTTGGGAAAGCAGAAGGTGGTCAGCAGGGGTCCACACTGTAAAGCAGGGGAAGGTGCCCTGCCTGCAGAGGGCTCCCCCATGGGAGAAAAGGGGACCCCAATGAGTGACATGCTCACAGAGGTGGATAGCTTTCATCTTGGCTGGGGCTGACTGAGAGAAAATTGATAAGCAGCCCGCGGAAGTACCGTTAACTTTGTGGAGGCAGTTGTCTCCAGAGCAGCAATTCCAGAAAATGCCCAAGGTGGAGAAGGACATTGCTGTGTGACCCAGTCTTGCCCGGGCGCTCCAGCTCACAGACTACTTGCTACAGCCAGGCAGAAATGTAGAGCCTTTTCTGTTTGATTAGAGAACTGGCTGATGTGCTCTGTTTGAGGGGGACACCAGATGACCAGAGGCCACATGTGGAGTTGGCAATCCTCTGGTCCCCCACCAGTGTACAGTGGATGTTGGTGCCGGTAGATACCGATGCAGATTGTAGCCTTGTTTATGGGAACTTGGATAAGTTTCTGGGCAGGGCTGCCTACATTGATGGTTACGGAGGCCGGTCAGTGAAAGTGAAACCCGTATCTCTGTACCTATGTACCTCGGCACTGGCTGGTTCTTCACTTATACACTATATGTGTCTCCCCCATACCTGAATGCATTCTGTGGGTGGACATTTTACATGGCCTGGTATTACAAACCATGGCCGGGGAATTCAGACTCCGAGTGCGTGTGGTGAAGTTGGTGCTGTGTGGACATATGCATCACCAACCTCAGGTCCTGCCACAACCCTGACAGGTTACTTCCACCCATTAATACCATTTGCCAGGTGGGCATACGGAGATAGCTGAGACAATTAAAAAGCTGGAGGAGGTGAAGATAGTGCGTGGTACCCACGGCCCCTACAATTCTCCAGTGTGGCCAGTTAGAAAGCCTGATGGAACTTGGCGGATGATGGTGAGCTATCGGGAATGGAATTAAGTAACATCCCCTTTGCATCAATCATGGATTTGATGGACCATTTGATGATGGAACTGGGACAATATCACTATGTAGTGGACTTAGCCAATGCATTTTTCTTCATCGACATCGACATCACTCCTTTTCTGCCTTCACGTGGAAAGGGCAACAATGGACTTTTACAGTGTTGCTGCAGGGCTATGTGCACAGCCCCACCATATGTCATGGTCTCGTTGCCATGGATTTAGCCATCTGGCAATGTCCAGAAGTGGTGTGCCTATTCCATTATATTGATGATATTATGTTAACCTCTGATTCTCTTGCAAATTTAGAAGCAGCAGCTCATTTGGCAGCATGTAGTTGGGCTGTCAACAAATCCAAGGTCCAAGAAATCCAAGGTCCAAGGTCCAAGGGTCTAGATTATCTGCCAAATTCTTGGGAGATATCTGGTTGGGTAAGACAAAGGCCATCCCAGAGGCTATCATTGTTAAAATTCAGACATATCCTAATCCCACCATAGTGAAGCAGTTACAAATGTCTGTGGGCCATTTGGGATATTGGCAGGCAATTTTGCCCCATTTTGCCCCACGACAAAAACGTTGTATCAATTAACAAAGAAGTGAACTACCTGGGATTGGGATGGTGCAACTGAGACCACCTTCCTGGGAGCCAAGTGGGCTATTCAGCTGGCAGAAACCCTATGGGTAGTTGACCAGGGGCATCTGTTTGAGCTGGGTATGCATGTGGTCCCAGATGGTTTCTGCTGGGGCCTATGGCAGGGCACGGGGCACTTGAGAACGTCAGTAGGCTTTTGGTCTCGACAATGGAAAGCAGCTGAGCTCCATTATACCTTGATAGAGAAACAGCTAGCAGCTGTATATGTAGCTCTTCAGGCTTGTGAGAATGAGACAGCTCAGGCTTCAGTCATCATGCGTATAACTTACCCAATAGTGGGATAGGTGTGTTCGTGGGTAATGACCCCCTGGACTAGGATGGCACAGACATCCACTTTAGCAAAGTGGGGTGCCTACTTAGAGCAACAGAGTACTCTGAATACAAATCCCTTAGCAGTAGAACTGCAAGAGGTCTTGGGACTATAGTCCTAATGCAAGAGAAGGCCATGGGTCAGCTTGAGGTACCCTTGGACCCTGAGCCATCATCATTCAAAGAAGGGCACCCCCCATTTCTGATGGAGTGTGGTACACAGATGGGTCTAGCGGAGGTGCTACTCCTGCCTGGACCACTGTTGTAGCCCAACCTAGTACTGACACCATATGGTTTGAAACCGGGTGTGGGCAGAGTAGCCAATGGGCTGAATTTAGAGCAGCATGGATGGTAATCACCAAAGAGGAGACTCCTGTGGTAATCTGTGTGGATAGCTGGGCGATCTATTGAGGCTTGACCTTGTGATTAACCACTCGGAAAATACAGAAATGGCTAGTTGGCCACTGACCCATTTGGGGACAAGTCATGTGGAAATACCTCTGGGAAATGGGTCATTAGAAGGATGTGACTATCATGTATCAGGCCATATGTCTTTGGCCACCCCTGGCAATGATAAGGCTGATGCCCTAGCCAAGGTCCAATGGTTAGAGTTGGCACCTACACGAGATGTGGTCTTGTGGCTACACTGGAAACTGGGACATGCGGTGGATAAACTGATGCAACAGGTCAGTAAGCGTTAGGGTCTGTCCCTGCCCACACAAGATATTTAGGAGGCTTGTCAGAAGTGCCTAGCATGTACTCAGGCATACCCTAAACAGAGGCAGCTGCCCAGTGTTACACAACAAGTGACAATAGGGTGAGTGTCCTTGACAAAGTGGCAAGTAGACTACATTGGGTCGCTGCTGAAGTCGCAAGGGTACACGCATGCGCTAACAGCTATGGACATGGCCACAGGCCTGTTGTTCACCTACCTTGGAGGATGGCTGACTAACAGCATACCATCTGGGCCCTGCAACACTTATGTACCCTGTATGGTCGCCCTCTGGCTGTTGAGAGTGATAGTGTTGAGACATTTCACTGTACAACAGGTATAACAATGGGCACAACAAATGGACATAAAGTGGGGATTCCATGTGCCGTACAACCCACAAGCTGTGGGTATGATTGGGCTCTTGAAGAATGGGTTACACTTGCATGTCACACCCCCATCTTTGCAGGGCTGGAGTTCAGGACTGGAGTTCAAGGCTGGACCTGGTGCTCCAAACCTCGAATGAACGGCCACAGAAAGGTGGCCAGGCCCTGGTGGAGGCTTTGTTACACCAGGCCGCCACCCCCATTCAGTTGCAGATGCACACTAAGGATGACCTCCTCCAACCAGGTATGGGGATGAATGGTAACCTGTTGTTGCCTGCCCCAATGCCCCTTAAATGCAGGGGAACAGAAAACCTGGCTGTGACCATGGGCTCTCCAACCCCCTCATTGCCGGTGGTTGGCCACTGTAGCTCCACGGGGGAGGGCCTACAGTATGACTTGCATGTCACTCCTTGGGTGTTCAATACATGGCCCCCACGGTTGACTGTAGGGGAATAGTCAGGGAGGGTACCCTTCTCCAGGGGACATATGTACTCTCTGTATGGTCTATTATGTGTTCCCCCATGACTTTGCACAAATATGGGACCCAATGGAACCATGGGGAGCTGAAAAAGTGTGGTACCATAGCCCAGGGCAGAAGCCCTAGGCGACTGCATTGTTATCCAATTCCTCAAGTGTTGTTTCGGTTACCCACCACTTGCACACCTACTCCCCTTGGACCTCAGCTTAGACTAGAACCTGACAGAGCCCATATAGCCAAGGCAATCCAAAGCAAAAAGAACAAAGCTGGAGGCATCACGCTACCTGACTTCAAACTATACTACAGGGCTATAGTAACCAAAACAGCATGGTACTGGTACAAGAAAAGACACATAGACCTACGGAACAGAATAGAGAACCCAGAAATAAGACTGCACATCAACAACTATCTGATCTTTGACAAACCTGACAAAAACAAGCAATAGGGAAAGGATTCCCTATTCAATAAATGGTGCTGGGATAACTAGCTAGCCATATGCAGAAACTGGACCCCTCCCTTATACCATATACAAAAATTAACTTAAGATGAATTAAAGACTGAAATGTAAAACACCAAACTATAAAAACCCTGGAAGACAACCTAGGCAATACCATTCAGGACATAAGCATGAGCAAAGGTTTCATGATGAAGACACCAAAAGCAATTGCAACAAAAGCAAAATTTGACAAATGGGGTCTAATTAAACTGAAGAGCTTCTGCACAGCAAAAACTATCAACAGGTAAATAGATAACCTACAGATTGGGAGAAAATTTTTGGAAACTATGCATTTGACAAAGGTCTAATATGCAGCATCCATAAAAATACTTGAACAAATTTACAAGAGAAAAACAAACCACTAAAAGGGCAAAGGGCATGAACAGACAAAGGATATGAAATGGGCAAAGGACGTGAATAGACAATTCTCAAAAGAAGACATACATGTGGCATATGAATACATACATATGCCATGCATACAAGCATATGAATAAAAACTCAACATCACTAATCATTAGAGAAATGCAAATTGAAACCATGAGAAGATACCATCTCACGCCAGTCAGAATGACTATTATTAAAAAGTCAAAACAAAACAGATGCTGGAGAGGTTGTGGAGAAAAAGGAATGCTTATACTCTGTTGGTGGGAGTGTGAATTAGTTCACTCGTTGTGGAAGACAAGGTGGTGATTCCTCAAAGACCTAAGGTCAGAAATACCATTTGCCCCATAAATCCCATTACTGGGTTTATACCCAAAGGAATATAAATTGCTCTATTATAAAGACACATGCATGTGTATGTTCATTGCAGCACTATTTATAATAGTAAAGACATGGAATCAACCTAAATGCCCATCAATGATAGACTGGATAAAGAAAATATGATACATATATACCATGGAATACTATTTAGCCATAAAAATGAATGAGATCATGTCCTTTGCAGGGACATGGACGGAATTGGAGGCCATTATCCTTAGCAAACTAACACAGGAACAGAAAACCAAATACCACATGTTCTCATTTATAATTGGGAGCTAAATGATGAGAACACATGGACACATAGAGGGTAACAACACACACTGGGGCCTAAGGGAGGATGAAGGGTGGGAGGAGGGAGAGGGTCAGGAAAAATAATTAATGGATACTAGGCTTAATACCTGGGTGACAAAATAATCTGTACAACAAACTTCCATGACACACATTTACCTATATAACAATTCTACACATCCTGCACATTTACCCCTGAACTTAAAATGAAAGCTAAAAAACAACAAAAAAAGAAAACCAGTTTTCTTAATTTAGGTGCACACGCATGGTGTAAAGAAACTGGGCAGAAGATCTTTTACTAAACAGCTGTATTTTAATGTGATGTGAATGTAGGGTCCTGCAATCTGGTTTAACAAGCCCTCCAAGTGATTCTAATATTTGCTAATGTTGAAGAACCCCTCTCCTGGACTGCTAATGGGAGGGCTAGAGCTGGAGTCAGGCTAGGCTTAGGAGTGTTAGGGAAACAAACTGGGGCAATTTATGGAACTCTGTCTGCCCCAAGAGATTCTGGATGTTACATTAAAGAACTTGAGCTTGTCGGGGGTGGGGAAGATACTAGGAGAGATATTCAAAGAATCAAATGTGTTTGGCCCAGCACAGTGGATCACACTTGTAATCTTAGCACAGTGGGAGGCCGAGGAGGGAGGATTGCTTGAGGCCAGAAGCTTGAGACCAGCCTGGGCAACATACCATAGACCTTCACTCTACAAAAAATTTTTTTTTAAATTAGCTGGCCGTGGTGGTGTGTACCTGTAGTCCCAGTGGGCTGAGACTGGAGGATTGCTTGAGCCCGGGAGGTCAAGGTTGCAGTGAGCTATAATCATGCCACTGTGTTCCAGCCTGGGTGACAGAGCTAAGACCTTGTCTCTAGAAAAAAAAAAAAAGAAGAAGAACAAATGTGTCCGTGTCCACCTATGAAGAGTGGTGTGTGGAGTTTGGAGAAAAACACTCACGTTTACTCCCATTTCTTTGCTGCTGAGTGAGAAAGAGATATATTGTACTGTTCTTCATCTTTATGATTGGATATATGAAATAGGAATCCTTTATTCATTTAACAAATATTTGTTGAGCGTCTTCTATATGCCATGCATTGTTTTGGCTCAGAAGCTACAGTTGGATTGTAACACGCTGGTTTCATGGAGGCTTCATCTTCAAGGGGACAGGCAGAAAAATAATAAACAGATTTTTAAAAACTGTATTTGCTGGGTTCTTTACCTCTAATAATGCTTGTGTGCCTGTATCTCCCCTGAAGTCTTTGTTTGAGAAACCTCACAGGAGACCCCCTCCCTTTGTAACTCCATGTGAATGTGCTGTGTTGTTCTGTAGGTCTGGGGTGAGCAGATGTCCGGCATCGTCTTCCATGCAGAGAAGAATTATGTGCTTGAGTTGTTGCTGAATTCATTCTCCATGTGAAGAAGAATGTACATTTCACGTTGTTTTGAATATTGAATGACAAAAAGGAAAAGAAAATAAACCATACAAAAATAACTGCATGACATTAATACTAAGGACTTAAACTCGCCAAAACAAGGAAATTCCAATTTAAGGCCAAATACTCAAGACCACACTGCTTTTTCAGCCGCACTGATGTGAACTGTTACTAACCAGGATTCTTTCTTCACCTGGTGTTTCCTTGGCTTGTCATTTTGATGCTCAGCAACTTAGTCAACTACTCAGGGAGAAATTATCCCCATTCATTCAGGTTACACTCTGTTTTCATTGCTGGGATTGGTATTTAGGATTTTTACTAAGCAACTTCAAAAAGAAGGGTTTGTTTGTTTCAACTTTGTTTGAAAGTTGATCTTCCTTATTACAAGTCGTGGCATTGCAAAACCGAAAGATAAGAATGGATTTCAATATTTAAAAAACATTTCCATTCTAAATAAAAGTCAAAGAAACACAAGGAATAAAACTCCCCCCACCACTATGAAAAAAAGGAGGGTATTAGGGAAATTGTGGAGGGAGTATAAAACCCTGAGCCTTGTGGCAGTATGAACTGGAGTATATCAGGAATTTCCAAGGACAAACATGGGCTCTCCCAAAGAGAAGTCAAGGTATCTTTATCCCTACTATTATAGTTTTATCTCCTGACTTGCTAAATCTACTCAAACCTAGCTTTCCCAAATTCTAAATCAGTGGCTTTCAAATTTGACTGTACTTTAGAATCCCATGGAGAGTGTAAAAAATCCCAATGTCCAAGCCACACTCCAGACCAATTATATCAGAATTTCTAAAGGTGGGATTTGGGTATCAGAATTTTTAAAGCTCCTCAAAGGATGCAATAGGCAGCCAAGTTTAAGAACTAGTGCTCTAAATAACTAGCTAATGATAAGCCTCACACTAAGCAGCCATTTCCCAAATCCAAAATAATTTTTCTGTGTCAGAGAAAGATGAGTGAGTGGAAGTGATTGATGTGGTTTTTCATACCTTTCCATCTGATGGCGTGAGGAGTAAAGAAGGATCAGGAGAGATTTGACACTACTGATTAAAAACAGGCAAATATACTTAATAAATGTAAAGCAGAATGTGGGCCAATTGGTTGTTCTTCTTGGTAGGAACATATGCTGGTCACACTAAGTGGAAGAAATTGTGAGGCTTGTGGAGATGGGGACTTAAAATTCAACCCTGTAATATCATTCTGCAAGCTAAGAATGCTAGTGTTGGGAAATACCATGAATCCATTGCAGGTGTGATTTGTCACCAGGTAAACAAGCGAAGTGGGGAGTAGAAGTACATCACGTGAATGCTCTGTGCTGGCTGCTGACAAGTTCACGGTGAATGTCCAGAAAAACAAATAACAAAAAAATTGCTGAGTTCTTCTAGTAGAGGTTGGAATTGAATGAGAGAAGTATTCGAGTAAATAGTAACTTTCCTAGTATTTTGTGGTAGACTACCAGGGAGTATGAGACATTTTAGGGCCTTTTCCAGGGTGGTAGGGTTGTAGGAGAATAACCAAGTCTGACTGAGGTCAGTGGTACCCACTAAATAAGTAGTGAGCACTTACTGTATGATTACAGCACTGAGGAACACATTGGAGTCCTTTCGACCAATAAAAGTATTATTTTTCATACTCCCTTCTAAGAGATTGGCACCATTGGTTCCCTCAAAGTCATATTTCTATTTTGTGCTTGGAGAATATGGCAAATGAGAATTGAGTGATTTTTCTGGTCTTTCTGAATAATCTGAATTTAAAATCCACAGATTCTCCAAAAGCAGGATTATTTAGTCCAAATTACAAGCATGCTTGAAAATAAGTTTCTCTTCATTTTGTCTTCAGATAAAAATATCTTCAGGCAGAGAAAGTAATGTAAATGACTTGTCCAAGGCAAGACTCTACACGGTGCCCGAGTCCCTAGACTAATCTTTTGTTTGTCTTCCTGGTCAACACCCTGACAACGTGGCTAGAGAATCAGGCTGATGAAACAGTTAAGAGTTGGACTGTCCTCTGTTGAAATCTAGCACTTCCCTTTACCATACTGATTGTGAGGCCACCAGTAAGTTCTGACATCGTCAAACCATCAGATTCTCCATCCATAAAATGATGAGTTTGTGATCAGTTTTGTATCCAGAATGCCCAGGATTGGACCTAGCTTCTTAGTTGAGTTCTTACTCAACCAGTGGCAGGATTTCCTGTTGTTTTTTGTTGGGTTGTTGATTCCTGTTTAAAGAATCTGCCATAAAGTTTTACTGACAATTGATGAAATATTTCTGCATGGCGAAGTTTAATAGACCCAGATTCGGCCTGATGTCCTAAATCTCCAGAATACCTGTAAATGTAAGATGTTTGTTGTGAAACTGTGCATTTGTTGTAAATTTCATTTTGGGCCCTTTATCACATGGGAAAATGGTAGTTTGATTAATAGTGAGAGCTGGCCTGAAGTCAAGTTCAACTCTCATGGTGCTTTTAAGTATATATAAATTATCAAATGATGTTAAAAATAACCCCTGACTGGCTCACTAAGTTTTAAAATGAAGTACTTCAATTCAATGGAAAGAATGTAAAATGCCACCAGAAGATGGTTGCAATTTCTTTTGATATTTCTACGTGTGTGGGCTGACTGATCACAAGGAGCTTAAGGTTGACTGGTTGAGCGTGAGCAATCAATCTAAACAGGAGCATCCAAGTATCTTTGTTACAGCATTCAGCCTTACCTAAATTACACCAGAGGTGGAAACATTGAGCAGAGGGGAACATGTGCACTGCTTGAATATGGGGCTCTGGAGTCACAAACTGGGGCTCAAGTTCCGCTCCTGACATTTACTCATCCTCTTATCTAGGGCAAGTGTGTTAGTCCATTCTCTCATGGCTATAAAGAAATAATTGAGACTGGGCAATTTATAAAGAAAAGAGGTTTAATTGGCTTATGGTCCTGCAGGCTGTTCAGCAAGCTTGATGCTGGCATCTTCTGGGCTTCTGGGAGGCCTCAGGAAACTTATACAGAAGGTGAAGGGGGAACAGGCACATCACATGGCTAGTGCAGGAGCAAGGGAGAGAAGGGGGAGGTGCCACTCGCTTTTAAACTACCAGATCTCCCAAGAACTTACTAACGCAAAAACAGCACCAATGGGATAGTACTAAACCATTCAAGAGAAATCCACCCTCATGATCCAGTCACCTATTACAAGGCCCCGCCTCCAATACGGGGGATCTCATTTCAACAGGAAATTTGGGTGGGGACACACATCCAAACTATATCAGCAAGTGACTTGTATCTTCTGATTTTGTTTCATCATCTGCAAAAATAATAGTACCTATTTCAAAAGACCATTATGGGGCCTAAATGAAAATAAACCTATACAAGATTCGCTACAGTAGGAGGCATATGTTATATATTAGTTATTATCATTGCTATCAGTATCATTATTATTATCACATTCAGGGACTCTTTCCAGCCAGAACTTCAAGGGAAAAAGAAACATATTAATTAATTTGACACAGGCTGTAATGTAGATGTGTGACTTTGAATACTTTTAGTACATTTTGCATGTGCCATTTAAAAAAAATAAGAATTATTGTCACCTTAGAAAATTATACTGTTTCATAATCATGGAAAGATCAAAGACCTCCTTCATGATAATGTATAATCCTGTAACTAAAATGAACATATAACAACAGATTATTGTCTCCTTTCCTTGCCTTCCTTTTGGAACTTTATTTTGAATTGTACAAAAATATATGCCAGGCATGGTAGTTCACGCCTGTTATCCCAGTACTTTGGGAAGCTGAGGCAGGTGGATCACTTGAGGCCAGGAGTTCGAGACCAGCCTGTCCAACATAGCAAAACCCCGCCTCTACTAAAAATAAAACAATTAGCTTGATGTGGTGGCACATGCCTGTAATCCTAGCTAATTGGGAGGCTGAGGCACGAAAATTGCTTGAACCTTGCAGGTGGAGGTTGCAGTGAGCTGAGATTGGGCCACTGCACTCTAGCCTGGGAGACAAAGCAAGACTGTATCTATCTATCTATCTTTTTTTTCCCCCCCCACCAGATGTCTTTTTCTCCTCAAGAGCATAGCATATCCAGAGAAACCATGATAGCTCTGCAGACAGATTCTAGTCTAGTTGCTGAAGCCGGGCTTGGACTGGAATTCTTACATGCTGCCTCATGTGTCCATGGGGAGGATCCTGAAGTCAGTCATGAAGCAGGGGCAGGAGGCCATTGATAGCCACCTGAAGGCCAACCATTACGAGGTGTATTCATCTCCCAGGGCTGCTGTAGCAAAGCACCACGGGTGACTTAAAACAGCAGAAATGTATTGTCTCACAGTTTTGGAGGGTAGAAGTCTGAAATCAAGGCCTTGGCAGGGCCATACTTTCCTCTCCCAGCTTCTGGTAGTTTGCCGGCAGTCTTTGGCCTTCCTTGGCTTGTAGGTGCATCCCTTCCATCTGCCGTCTTTACATGGATTCTTCTTGTCTCTCTACATGTTGTCGTTCCTCTGTGTGTCAACCCCAGTCATATTGGATTAGGGCTCACACTAATGAATTCATTTTAATCTGATTACTTCTGGAAAGGACAGAAAAATACGTGACATACTCCATTGTTAGGATCAATTTCAGAAAAGGAATAATAATTAATTATTGTCACAAGTTCTTACAAGTGCCAGGTACTGTGCTAAGTGCTTTTTTGTTTATATAACGGAGACCCACACTGACCGTTGGTATATTTAATAGAATTTAATTGCCTTTAATGATGAAAAGCTTGTAACTTATAACTTTATTGACCATTTGAGTATAAAAACAAAAGATCTCTTTTTAAATTCTTGGTTATTGAAAAACTGAATATTCTGATTTTTCCCTCCTTGATGCTGTACTTGGTTACTTGGTTGGACGTATTGTTTGCACAATTTCTTGACCTCTGTTAAAAGCATCTAGAAAGAGAATTGAAGAGGAAGTCCGTTTTTGCTTTCCTGACACCTGACGCACATTGAATAATGGCCAATTGGGTATATTTAAACAATGAATACATTATTTGTGCATCTTACTGAAGCATATACGTGTTTAAACACTGTGTGAAAATGTTCTCATGTATCTTATTTTTGCATTTATTTTGAAACTTCCTATTCCTTGAGGTACTTTTTTATGGTCAGGCACATATGCAGGCAATGATTGTATGACCACCCTTGGTTATATATTACATCTAATGAAATTAGCTTTTTTGCTCACCCCTGGGCAACCTTTGGAAATAAAACAATAGTCTCAGTTGTTTGTTTCCTGGAGAAATGTTAATGATTAACTTCAAAAAGGAAGAATTTCTGCTACCCCACTGCCTAATTTTTCATAATTCCATTGAATTGGTGTGTACTTTATCTTTGTTTAATTTATCCCATGCAAGATATTAACCGCTGTACCAGTGGTGTACATATATTTTTGGCTAAAGAGAAAGCACTACCATACCTAAACACTTAGTTATTTCCAGTTGGGGTGATTTTTAAAATATTAAACCTTGTCAGCAGCCAGAAAATGTTGAATTCAGGCCTAGCTTTAATGGTTGTTAGATAAAGCATCAATCTGATTTATTTGGATACTAACCACCTTTGCCTGAATGCACATAGTAAGTAATGTTTTCCACATGTGCCCAGCAAATCTTTATTGGTGTACTCTAGCACAATGTGGGATACTAAAGAAATGTGAATTACCATGACTGAGCTAAAAGTTTGTAGCCCCCGAGTTTGTAGTTCAGGACATGCGTAGGTGGGCAACTCAATGTGAAATTTGGAAGACAACTTGCTCTGTACTGGATGAAGCCTTTGGCCATTAGCCATTGGCGTCTGCCTGGTATTTAGAGGGGGATGGGTCCTCTGTTGGGTTCCAGAGAGTGTCTCTGGGATAACCCAGGGTTCCTCCCTAGCTGCCTGGGCTGACAAGAGAAACCAGTTTGCTTGCCTGAGTCTTGATGTCTGAACATCTGGATTGGGGCAAGGCTAAAGGTACTAAGCCCTTTATCTGTATTGCATCTTTTAATTTGCCCAACAGCACTATTTTTATTTAAGCAACTTCATTGCATATGATTGACATACAGAAAGCTGTACATATTTAATGTATATGACTTGATAAGTTTTGAGATAAGTTTACACCTATGAAATCACTACAATGTATGACATAAACTTGTCTATCACTTCCAAAAGTTTTATCCTGCCCTCTTTATTTATTATTTTGTGATAAGAACAGTTAACATAAGATCTACCCTCTTAGCAAATTTTTAAGTACACAGTACAGTATTGTTAACTATAATACTATGCTGTATAGTAAATCTCTAGGACTTACTCATCTTACATAACTGAATCTTTGTACCCTTTGACTAGTATCATTCAATTTCTCCCTCCTTTCAGCTCCTGACAACCACCATTCCACTCTCTGCTTCTACAAGTTTAACTATTTTACAGTCATCATATGAGTGGTATCATGTAGTATTTGTCCTTCTGTGTCTGACTTATTTCACGTAGCATAATGTCCTTTGGGTTCTTCCATGTTGTTGCAAATGGTAGGAATTTTCTTGCCTAATGCTCAATAATGCTGTAATGAACGTGGGAGTGCAGATAGCTCTTTGAGATCCTGATTTCAATTCCTTTGGATATATACCTAGACGTGGGATTGCTGGAACATATGGTGCCTTTATTTTTAATTTTTTGAGGAACCTCCATAATGTTTTCCACAGTGACTGCACCAATCCACATTCCTACCAACAGTTTACAAGGCTTCCTTTTGTTCACATCCTCACCAACATTTGTTATCTTTTGTTTTGTTTTTCTGTTTGATAATAGCCATCCTAACAGGTATGAGATGATGTCTCACTGTGATTTTCGTTTACATTTCCCTGATGATTAGTGATATTGAGCACCTTTTTACATAACTGTTGGCCATTTGTATGTCTTCTTTGAATAAATGACACCCAGTTCCTTTGCCCATTTTTAAATTAGGTTTTTTAAAATTTTTTTCAATTGAGTTGTAAGGGTTTCTTATATATTTTAGATACTAACCCCTTAAGGGTGAGAAATACTTTTTCCCATTCTGTGGGCTGTTTTTCATTCTGTTGACTGTTTCCTTCGTGGTGCAGAAACATTTCAGTTTGATGTAATTCTGCTTGTCTAGTTTTGTTTTTATTGCCTAGTGTCATAGATGAAAATTGAAAAGATAAGTAAAATTGACAAGCCCTTAACTAGACTAAGAAAATAAGAGAGAAGTCTTAAATAAAGAAAATCAGAAATGAAAGAGGAGATAATATAATTGATGTCACAAAAATAAAAAGGATCATAAGTAACTATCACAGACAATTATATACCAACAAAGTGTACAGCCTGGAAGAAATGGATAAAGTCTTAAAAGGATATCACCAATCAAGACTGAATCAAGAAGGGATAGAAAGACTAAACAGACTAATAACAATGAGATTGAATCAGTAATCAAAAACCTTCTAACAAAAAAAAATCCCAGAACCAGATGGCTTCACAGGTAAATCCTACCAAACATTTAAAGATAAATCAGTACCAATCCTTCTTAAACTATTCCCAAAAATAGAAGAAGAGGGAACATTTCTTTTTATGCGGACAGTACTGGTACTGTATCACCCTTATTCCCAAACCAGGCAAAGATACCATTACCACAAGAAAAGAAGACTATGGCCAATATCCCTGATAAGTATGGATGAAAAAATTCTCAACAAAGTATTAGAAAACTAAAATCAACTGCACATTAAAAAGATCATATGTCATGACCAAGTTGGCTTTATCCCTAGGATGCAAGAATGGTTCAACATATGCCAATTAATCAATGTGATACAACACAGTAACAGAATAAATGGACAAAAATCACATAATCATTTCAATAGACTCAGAAAAAAGCACTTAAAAAATTTAACATCACTTCATGATAAAACCTCTGAACAAACTAAGTGTAGAAGGAACTTATTGCAACACAATGAAGGCCACATATAAAAATCCACTGCTAATATTATCCTCAATGATGAAAACTTGAAAGCTTTCCCTCTAAGATCTGGAACAAAGCAAGGACGCCCACTCTCACTACTCCTATCCAACATAGTCCTGAAAGTCCTAGCCAGAGCAATTAGGCAAGAAAAAGTAATAAAAGTATCCAAATTAGAAAGAAAAAAGTTAAATTGTCTGTAGTTTACAGATGACATAAACTTATATGTAGGAAACCTGGAAGACTCCACAAAAAAACTGGTAAAACTAATTAAGAATTCCGTGAAGTTGCAGGACATAAAATCAATGTGGAGAAGTCAGTCATGGTTCTATACACTCACAATGAACTACCTAAAAAAATTAAGAAAACAATTCCACTTACAATACCATCAAAAATAATAAAATATTTTGAAATAAACTTAGTGACAAATATGAAAGACTCATGCAATGAAAACCATAAAACACTGATGAAAGAAATAAAGTAAACACACAAAAAATGGAAAGATGTCTGGTGTTCATGTATAGAAATTATTAATATTGTTAAAATGCCTATACAACACAAATCTGTCTATAGATTCAGTGCAATCCCTATCAAAATCCCAATGGCATTTTTTACAGAAATAGAAAAAATAATGTTAACATTCAGATGGAAGTATAAAAGACTCTGAATAGCTAAAGTTATTTTGAAAATAAAGAACAAAGCTGGAAGTATCACATTTCCTGATTTTAAAATATATTACAAAGCCACAGCAATCAATGCAGTATGGTATTGGCATAAACACAGGCATGCAGACCAATGAAACAGAATAGACAGCCCAGGAATAAACCCATGCATATATGATCAACTGATCTTCAACAAGGGTGGCAAGAATACACAATAGAGAAAAGATAGTCTCTTCAATAAGTGATATTGGGAAAACTGGATATCCACATGCGGAAATATAAAATTGGACTTTTATCTTACACCATGCACAAAACTCAACCCAACAGGACTATCAGGTAGTTACTATCATTCTTTCCCATTTTATTATAAGGAAATTCAAAGCCAGAGAGGTTAAATGCCTCATTTTGGTCACATAAATAGTAAATGATGGAGCAGAAATTTGAATCCTGGCAGTTTGACTCCAGATACCTCTTTGTTTGGGGTTAGCTCTTTATATAATTTCTTAGAGACACTGCATGATGTAATGCAAAAGACATGTGCTTTATATATAGACAGCCCTGAATTTAAATCCCAATTTCACACATAGTGGCTGAGTGTTTTTGAGTTTATTATTTAATCTTTCTAGGCTTTAGTTTCCTCCTCTGTAAAATGGAGCTGCTATGATACTCAAAAAACACAATCATGCTGCTAGGCTGCCATTGCTCCATTTGATGCTTCTCAGAAATGGGGCCTTGGCCGAACTTCCAGGAGTTTTGTTTCCCTTTGAGCAGAGGTAAATTTATCCAGATATCTTCCTTTTGAGTACCAAGGGCTGCATCTGCTTTAGACCAAAAATAATACCTTGAGATTGGAAATGTTTCAGTAACATTATTTATGTGTTTTATTGAAGCAGAGGTTACAATTATTAGCAACACCAGGAATTTCAGACATTTAAACACAGTCTTGACTTCTACAGAGCAAACCACATCCCTGTGCAATTAGTTTATCTAAATACCTTCCATCCAAGCCCTAAACTAGAGCCAGCCTTTGTAGGTGGTGGTCTCTTTGAGGACAGACTCTCCACCATGCTGTCCATGGCAGACAGACAAACCTGGAACTCTGCTGAGGGCTGCAGTAAAGGTGACTTGGGACTATTAGCAAGTAATTTGCTACTTGGCTTGGGTCACTTCCTAGTCACTGCCAATTTGGCTAGGTTATCCCAACTGCCTGTTTGAAGCTGACCTTAAGGATTCCAAAGAATTAAAAACAGCGTTTTCCTTTCCTGAGAGTTCATTCCTTTTATCACACGATCTCTTTATAGCATCCATTTCAGCCAATCTCTTGTAACCCAACATCTGCACAAGAGAAGGAAATACAAACAAAAAAACAGCCTATCCTTTAAAGCCTCAAAATCTTAACTCTAGTCATAGGCTCAGCATACTTTTTTGTTGTCATTTTTGTGTGTTTGTTTTACTAAAACAATAATTTTAAATAAAAACTATAATGCCTTTTAAATTTGAGGTAGGTGATCAGACTGGATGGGCATATTGTGTTACTAGAGAAGGTGAGTTAGATTACTTTTGAAATGAGAATACTTCACTTAGTCCTCATAACTATTAGGAGGTAGGTATTATGATATCCACTTACAGATAAGGAATCAAGACTTGCAGAGAGCAAGCCATGTGTACGTGATCATATGTGGGTGGTAGGGCCAGGAGTTGAACCAGGGTCTATGTCATTCAAAGTCTATAGTTTTCCAGCTACTTTTTGCTTAAATTTTTAGGAGAGGCAAAAGTAATGCTTTCAGCTTTAACTGCCTCCCAAAACATGTTACCATATTGACAGACTCTGACAGGCTAATGTTTATTGTTGTTTTACATCTGTCTATTCTTACTTAAATAGTAAACATTTAATTGGGCCAATCTACAAGTTGCTAACATAATTGCATTCAGCAGGAAGTTGTGGAGTGTTCCATACCCTGCATCGGGAGATATGAAAAACATTTTCAGGAGTCAGGCAGAAGATGGGAGCTGCTGAAGATGTTTAAGCAAGCAGGGGTGTAGTGTTAACCTATTTGAGGTTTGGGAAGTTGATTGACAGTAGTGCAGACAGTAGATTAGAAAAAGGACTGAAGGTAGGTCAGTTCCAAAGGCATTTTTCTGTCCAGGCAAGAAATCATGAGGGTCTGGTCAACACTTTGTCACACCAAAATTAAAGGAAAATACCTTAGACTAACCCCTTCAGTGAGTTAATGAGTTGGGTGGAGTTTCTTAGTAAATAGTCCTAATGGAGTCTCTCTTTTGTTGCCTCTCTCACTCCAGCATCTGGGGAAGGAACCGTTTAGCTTTGGAGTACTGCCTTCCTTTTTTAAGGCCTAACTCATCTGGTGATGGAGGCAGAAATTTCATGTTGGAGAAAAAGGGAACAGTAACAGACTGTTGGAGGAATTGTAAATTATTTCAACCACTGTAGAAAAACAGTGTGGTGATTCCCCAAAGACCTAAAATGAGAACTACTGTTTAACCCAGCAATCCCATTACTGGGTACGTACCCAAAGGAATATAAATTGTTCTATCAAAGACACAAGTATACATATGTTCATTGCAGCACTATTCATAATAGCAAAGATATGGAATCAGTCTAAATGCTCATCAGTGGTAGACTAGATAAAGAAAATGTGATTATCTATACACCATAGAATACTATGCAGCCATAAAAAAGAATGAGATCATGTCCTTTGTAGAAACATGGATGGAACTAGAGGACATTATCCTTAGCAAACTGACATAGGAACAGAAAAGCAAATACTGCATGTTTTCACTTATAAGTAGGAGCTAAACAATGAGAACACATGGACACGTAGAGGGGAACAACAGACAGGGCCTGTTGGAGAGTGGAAGGTGGAAGGAGGGAGAGGATCAGGAAAAATAACTAGTGGGTACTAGGGTTAGTACCTGGGTGACAAAATAATCTGCATAACAAACCCCTATGACACAAGTGTACCTACATAACAAACCTGCACATGTATCCCTGAACTTAGAATAAAAGTTTTAAAAAAGAAATTTCATGTTGGATTACTAGGAGCTGCATCAGTGAGAGCTGAGGCCCCCTGAATGAAACAACATGACCTACTGAGAACTGTGCAGCTCAAATGGCTGAAACAGAAGAAAAAGACGAGGCTTGCTGAGAGGTGAAACAAAGTCTAGATCACAAATGCTCTTATAGGTCATACTACAGAGACTCAGCCATATCTCTTGAGACAAGAAGGAGCCATGAAGAGGTATAAGCCAAGCTGGTGGAGAGATGGGGCAACTTGATCACTATCTCATTTCATAAAGATCAGCCAGGCAAAACTGGAGTCAGGGCAACCACTGAGAGACTATTGCAATAATCCTTGTGAGAATAATGAAAGCCTGAACTAAATTAGTGGTTGTAGTGAAGGGGAGGAGAGTATAGAAGTGAGAGATATTAAAGACTTAGAATCCACGGGGCTTGATTATTGATTGGATGTGGTGTGGTAGGTGAAATTTCAGAGGAGTGCTGGGATGTCTCCAGATGACTGAATTGAATGACGACAAACACATGGCGCCCTTCACTGAGCTGGAGGACACAGGCTGCCCTCCAGCATGCTGTCAACGAAGGGCACCGATACAAGTGATTCCTGAAGCCTCTTGCCAGGCTGTGTCTTGACAGTGGGAGGAGCTAGTGTGGGGAATGGTCAGGAGCTAGGCTTGGGACTGTTGCATTTGAGATTCTGTGGGACACCCAAGTAGAGCTAAGGGTCTCGGAGGTAGGTAGGTAGAAGGAGCTCAATCTCAAGGGACAGCCTTAGGGTGAAGTGCATCTGAGCACAGGTTTCAGCTGGAGAAATAAGAACGGACGATGAGATTGGCAGAAAGAAAGAAGAAAAATAAACCTAGTGATCAGTAGCTGATTTTAGAAGGAAGCATGTAAATTCTCACCAGCCTGCCTTCTGAAAATCACTCCTTTGGCAGGTGGGGCATGTACATTGAATCTCAAGCTCCAGCAACAGGAATTGCGCTCAACTGTCAGGTGCCTGGATCATTCATTCACTCTTTATCATTGCAACTTATTTTTTAAAATTCTAAATCTTTAACCAAAATGTACCAAAAATAATTTAAAATATTTAAAAATCTTTATTATTCTTGTAATCTGATTTCACTCTATCTTTTCTATCACAACCTCTGTACAAAGTTTAGAAGCCATATCATAAGACATCTGGTGCTTTATTCCAGGTGTCATTCATTCATTCATTCATCCATCCTTTTTTGCATTTATTTGTCCAGTTTGGCCACTAAATATTTACTGAGCACAGTGACAGTGACAAGACCACTAACCTCATGGAGTTTACATGATAGTGGAGGAAGATAGTCAGAAAACATGGAAACAAATCAGGAAGAAAATTTCAACGTATCCATTGAAACCATGCCAAACACTTATATTCTCTCATGAATGTAATTTAAAAGAAAAAATTATTAGTAAAAAATTTGACATATATGCAAGTAGTAATGGATTTCTGGGCCATTTAAAGTGTATTTCCATTGTTAAATTTTCTAGAATCTGTTGACAGCTCCAGTGAATACTCAGGTGTCTTTCATTTTTTGGTTATGGTTTTTAAAAAATTCCCTCTGCCTCCTTCCCTATTAACTCCTCCCTATTGCTTCTGGATCTGGAAAGTGAGGAGACAAGTTATCACATTGCAAGATTCCCTCAGACACTTCCTCCATTGTCGGAGAGAGAGATGCTCCTGGCATGTTGATGGAATCCACTTGTGTGTGAAAACACTCTTGCTCCCCAGGAATGCCCTCCTTGGAGCAGTGAGAGTCCATAAGGTGGAATGGACTTGATTTGCTCACCCGGCTATATTTAGGCAATTTCTTCCTTAGTGGTACCCAAATGAAGTCCTGTGAAAACAAGCCTCTGCAAATCGCAGAGCCAGGTGATCGTGCATTGAGGCAGTCGGGCCAGTCAAAACTGTGCTTGATGAATGAATAATTCGAGAGTTTCTTTATAAAAGTGACGGGTTTTTAAATGGCTACCATATGGGGGCAGGCAGGTGGCTGGCAAAGGTTTCTGTCCTGCTTTTGCTAGACAGGCTGCCCTCCAGCGTGCTGTCAATGAAGGGCACCGATACAAGTGATTCCTGAAGCCTCTTGCCAGGCTGTGTCTTGACAGGGGACACTCCTGCCTGAGCAGGCGGCAGGTGCTGGACCGCACTGAGCCCCGAGCTCGCCTGCAGTTATGCTGTCAGCCTCTCATGGCTCTAATGCTTTGTGACAACTGCCTACCTGGAGTGTGATAATGGCAGAAAACCTCTGCAAAATTGATAGGGGATTTCACACAGAAGAGTGGCTTCTCATGTTATGGGAGGCAGAACACCCTGGTTCTCTTTGCCACTGGGAGACAGAAGGTTGGGTCAGGACCTGGGCAATGGTGTAGATATGAAAATCCAAATTTGCAGTTGACTTGACCTCCTCCCTGGCTCTGCATGTCACATACATTTGTTTTCTCTCAAATGCGTGAGCTTCAGCTGCTCTTAAAAAATGTTACCAAAAGATTATCTTTGAACTGGATTCTACATGACATTAAGCAACATAGAAAGTTGACAAGAAACATAATGAGTCAATGCTTCCACTGCAGATCAAATAGGATAAAATCCCACATTGTCTTTGGTTGCCTGGATCAAGCTGAATGTTTTGCGTGAATTATACAGCTGATTAAAGCTTATTCAGAGGTTCATAGCCAACCATTTATGCTGTGTTGCTTAACATCCCCCCTCGACACAGATCAAAAACACATTTTTATCCCAAACCTCTGTCATTGGCATTTGGCTCATCAAAATTATTAAAACTAAATTAAGTTTGCTTAGTTTTATTTCCTAGACTTCAGGAATGAAGAAGATACAGCTAACTTAAGAGACCAAAAACATTCTAAGTGGTAATCAGAGGAATAAGATATTGAACCCTATCTACCAGAAACTCAAATGCAATAATGCATGGAAAGTTCGTATCAAGATGCCTCAATTAACGTTAGCTTTCGTAATTTTTATTCTAAAATTATTTAATTGATAGGACTTCTGACATTTCTGACATTGCTCAGATGCTGATCATATTTTCTCTTCTTTTCATCTTGTGACTGCAGAGTTAGGAAAGAGACAGCAAAATGGTCCATTTGTGTATATATCTCTGTTAGAATCTAGTGGAGCAACTGTGTGAATGTGTGGGGTGTGCTTAAAAATGGGCACACCAGGAAACAGGCCTCTGTCGTGTCTTGTGGGTGTACTGTTCTCTGAAACATGAAAATCTTCAGGCTATTTTTAATATCTAATTGATAGAAATACTTTGTTATTCTACCATAAAGTTGAAAATGAATTATAATAAAAACATATGCCTTGAGTAAACATTTTAAAGTAAAAAATTCCCACTTCTTTCCTCTCACTGGAAATTCTTGGCGTTCCAGAACTGTCTAAGCCACAGTCCTTGTTATAGCATCTGTTAGGGAATCATTTTCAAATAGGCAGCAGTGAGCCCAGTTTGAAGGCAAAGGTATTTTAAAAAGATGAAAAACAAAAAAACAACAACGATATCCTGGATATAAAAAATTCCCTATAGTGTTCACAGCTTTTGTGCTTATTTTATTTAACAAACATTTTTATAGCATTTATTATATGCCAGATACTATTCTAAGCAGTTTTCAAATATTGATTCATCTTCACAAAACTCTATGGTAGGTAGTTTATTAACTGCCTTTTTCAGATGAGGAAACTAAGGTTATGAAAGAATATGTAATGCATTCTAGAGTCTATGTTCTTCATCACCACACTTCCTCTATATTCAGTGTTGCAAGGCCAGCCGTGATAGATTTCAAAGAGTACATTGAGCTTTGAGGCTAATTTTTCCCATATGAGTTGGGGTGTCTTATAGGGTATCTTATTAAACTTCAGAGAAATTTTAATTTTATAGTTTTTTTCTGAAAAATTATTCTTAATTGGTTATTTTAACTTTGAGGATTTCAACTTTTCTGAATGTAAGAAACATTTCTTTAATATGAAAGGGGTTGTTTTATGCCTTGTCTACCCTCATTCCCTCAGATAATTTTAAAATTAAATAACAGAAAATGGTAGCCTTGACACATGCCCATAGCTGTCATCTACCTCTGGGCAAACCTGCAGGATATACTCAGGTTGTATGAAACAATCTCCTGAGGTCCGGGATCCTTAAGAAGTGCAGGAATTTGGGGGAGGAGAGTTGCTGGTACAGAGGGCCAATGTTTCCAGTGCCACTACCAGAGCCTGGGGAGGAGAAAGCAGATCCTGCAGTTGCTGACTGAGGCTCTAGCTCTCAGTGCAGAGGTCCTAGCTGGCTGTGGCCGCTTCATGACTAGTCTTCTAGAGAAGAAATGCCAGTCTCATCTCTCACAGCCGGCCGGTCTAGCACTGCCCCAGGCTCCAGTAGCCTGAGCTACATGGCACTAAGGGACCCACTCAGTGTAGGAGCAGGCAAAGAAATCTCAATTACTTAAAGAAGAGAGCCCAAGCTGCCATGTATGGGGAAGGTGTAATAAAAGTAAAAGAGACTTTGAAAACCAAACAAAAACCAAGAAAGAATTTAGAATGCTATAGCCACGTTTTAGGAAATGATGAAAACAGTAAAACAACAATTTCCAAATTAAAATAGTTTACTAGTAGAAGGGAAAAAGGAGAATCCAACCACTGAAAAATGAAATAAATAATCCATAAGATCAAATGGGTGAACAGTTGCAAACACATATCAAAGAAATGAAGCAAAAGAAATAAAAATCATGAGTGAAAAGATGCAATAAGAAACAAGGAAGACAAATTCGAGAGTTCCAATAAACAAACAATGACCATTACTAACGGAGAAAAAGGAAAAATAGAAATGAAGTCATAAATACAAGTGTGTGCACATATGTATACTTGCAGGTGTGCATGCATGTGTATGTACATGTGAATAAATCCCTGAACCAAGGAAACACTGAATTTTCATATTGAAAGGGCTCACCAAATCTCAGGAAGGATTAAAATTAAAAATGTTCTCAAGCAAACATACCTCCCCTGCATTTTTATCTATTTTAGATGGGTACACTAAAGGAGGAAGACTTTTTTTCTGCTTTGCAAAGAAAAAATACAGTTAGTTCCAGCACAAAGCACTTTTTTCATGAGGTAGGATTGCAACAATGAACAAGACAGATCCAGTCTTTTCCTCGGAGTCCAATGCGGGAAACCAATAAGTATTAAAATGCTGTGTTAGACACACAGTAATAGAAGGAACTCAGGCAGCTGTGGGTACATAGGTGAGGACCACCTAACTCAGGCTGGAGGAAGTACAGTCTGCACCGAGACCTGGCAGAGGAGTGTGGGTTAGCCAGGAGGAAAGAAGAAAGTAATCCAGGAGAGGCAAGGGACAGCATGTTTGAAGAAACCTTGGTGGCAAGATTCTGGGAAAGCAGTTGGGCAAAGAGAGACGAAGTAGGGAGTTAAGCTGGAGCCAGATCAATTATTGCATGCTTTCTCTCTTTTGGGCACCATACTAGGTACTTTCATCCTCATGCTGACCAGATGTTGTAGGTACTACCCCATTTTTCAGATGAGGAAATTGAGGCAAAGAGAGGTTAACTAACTTGTCCAAGGTCACCCAGTTACTTAAATGGTGGTACCAGGGAGTCTGGCTCCTGAGCCCACACCTTAAGAATGCTGACGAAGGAAGGATTTTATTTTTTAGTACTGCTCGACCTTAGGAACCGTATCTAGTGGTTTCAGACATAAGAGGATAGTCTTGGCTAAGTCACCCTCACGCAGCCCTGATGCAGTAGCTGACACACATGCCCGCCTGTTGCATCTGTGGACTTATCTGAGTGCTCTTAAACCGTGGGTAAATGATCCCCAGGCTGTCTTTAAGATAATTAGAAACAAATGGAAAATAGTTCTCCTATATTATCAACAGCATATCAGCAAAACTTGTGTCTTAAAATGTGCATTCAATTTCTAATATTAAAAAACATAGTTAAAGCCATATGTTGGATATTATCACGCATCTTTGTAAAATTAGTAGGGGACCCATTTGAATAACCATTTTGTTTAGATCAAACTTACTGGAGGTTTTTTTTTTTTTTTTTTTTTAAGTCTTCCCCCTCCTTTGCCTCTGACCTCTCTGCAAATCTAATATGAGAAAAACTGTGTGTTTGTGTGTGTACAAATGTGTGAGCGTGCATACATGCGTGCTTGCAATGGGGATGAATTGTCATAAAACAGAGTCTTTGGTTTGGAAAACTGTTATTTAGAGAGGTGGAGAAAGGGTGGGAAAATCAGCAATTGTTCAAGGAGAACATAAGTTGCTGATAGTTAATATATGATGGAATCAAAAGGACTCTTCTTTTCCCTTTATTTTCAGTTTTTCTTTTCTTTCTTTTTTCGGAATACAACTTCAGTGTGGGTTGGGGGCAGTGCTGGTCTGCTTCATCTAATCTTCCGGTTATTCTTCTGAAAGCCTAATGACCATATCACGTAGCTCTAGAAGGAAGCCTTCCAAAAATGCCCAATCAATGCTTGGGAAACTTTAATCATTGTTGTTTTGCTAATTTCCCTTTTTAAAATCATCATAATTAAGTAAACTCTGGGTAGAATGGATTTCATGAGATGAGCAGTCCTCAAAAGATATGCCTTCAATATTTCCTTCTTGCTACAGAGAATGAGAATCATAAAAAGAGTTACATTAGAACATTTGGGAATACAAAATGCCAAAACAACCATTTGTACTAACAGTGTCCCCTCTACGTGTTGTGCAGACAGGTATTCACAGGGGGTCTTATTGAGTACTGGGAAAAAATACATTCATATCATCAACCAGAATTTCAGAAGAGAAGAGTCCTGTGGATTCCTGAAAATTCAAAAAAAATTATATTTTCTAACAAATTACTTGAATTTCTGTAGAAGCCCATAAGCAAAGAAAAAGACAGTTATTGTAAAAAAAAAGAAAAGAAAAGAAAAGAAAAGGATAAAAGCATATTTCTGATCACTAAAACTGAAAAAGCTTCATAAAACATAGAGTTTAGTCAAGGTAAGAAAAACACAAATCAGGAATAAACATGAAATCAGTTGATTTAGTCTGCCTTAAGTAAAATTGAATAACAACAAAATCTCTTGATTGTAGGAGCTGAATCAGCAAATAGAAGAAAAATCCCCCAAAGAATCAACCCTATATTTACAACCCACTTGAGGTTTTTCACTCTGACAGACTAGTCACTAAGTATAGATGGTCCTCCCACTGTTGGTTTGTACAACTTTAAATTTGTCTCCTTCTTTGGTCTGGGCCCCAGGATATATTCTAGGTTCAGACTGTGTCACTTTGTGCTTTTTAATTGATGCTTCATCTATAACAAAGAGGCTAAAATTTTCCATGAGAAACTTTCCCACACAAAAACCTTGTGGACAACTCACCTCATTGCTTAATAGAAGAAAAATAAAAAAGTCATTGGCATGAAATGCCACTTCAGTTGGCAAATTTGTGTGGGGTATCTACTTTGTGTAAGATGTTCAGTTATGTGCATCAAGATAAATAAGTCATAGCACTTACCTTTAAGGCTGTGTACAGTCTATTGAGGAACTGAGATAGGCTAATAATCCAGTTCAAGACAAGCATAATTAGAAAAGGAACAGGGCTAAAAAGACAAAACACAAAGCCTTGTTTGTGCACAAAGGATGGAACAAGGGCAATTCCAGATGAGGGAGTCATGGAGGTAGCCTTTTCCTTAGACCCTGAGGGATAGTGTGTTAGTCCTTTTGTGCTGCTATAAAGGAATTCCTGAGACTGGGTCATTCATAAAGAAAAGAGGTTTCTTTTGGCTCACAGTTCTGCAGGCTGTACAAGAAGCATGATGTTGGCATCTGCTTCAGGTGGCAATCTCAGGGAGCTTCCAACCATGGCAGATGGAGAAGGGGAAGCAGGTATGTCACATGGCAAGAGAGGGAGAAAGAGAGAGGGAGGGAGAAGGTCCCAGAATCTTTAAAACAAGCAGATCTCTCGTGAACTCATTATCATTCACTACTGCAGGGATGACACCAAGTCATTTGTGAGGGATCCACCCCCATGACCTTAACATCTGCCACTGGGCCTCACCTCCAACAATGGGGATCGCATTTTATCATGAGGTTTGGGGGAAACAAAACACCCAAACCCTGCCAGATGGAGAGGATTTTGAGAGGCAGGAATGGAGACTGGAAGTTTCTGAGGGAGGAGAGCACAGGTAAAGCTTCCTCCTCCATGTGAAGGAGGAAGCTGTTGGGGTTGCACTGTCATGGGTGGGAGAGGCTGGCTGAGGAATAGTGGGTTGGGGCTGTTGGTTCAGAGCCTCTCATGCCAAGCAGAGGTAGTTTTAGTAGACAACTGAGAGCTGAGTTATAGAGAATGCAGGACTAGAAAAGACTATTCTCCTTGGTTTAAAGACAACAGCTCTGTCAAAGAAGCATAGTATATAACAGCCAGAGTGTAATTTTAAAAAGAACGCCATACTTTGCTGGTCTTCCAAAGGTAAATTAAAGGAATCAGATTCGTAACAGCAACTATCTTTTTCCTACCCTTATTTCTCCTCTCCTCGATTTCCTCATTTTTAAGCTGTCAGCACTTCCTATCACCACCTCTCCTCCCCATCCCTCCACCCCATTTGGTGCAGATTTTATTCTCTCCTTCTTCACTCCCTCTTAGGCCTGGGTCTTTCATGCAGGCTGTGGAAATTTCTCTCCTGTGTCTCTTCCTTCTACCCCCAGCCCCTCTGCCCTGTCAATCTCTGCTTATTTTGTGGAGGAAATTTAATCTAGTGGTAGTTCTCTTATGCTCTGTTATGCTTTCAAGTCCAGGGAGCATAAATGAGGATGGACAAAATGACAAAGAAGAAGAAGGGATAGATTGAGAGCCCTTCAGTGGCAGAACAAAAAATAGGATTTAGCAGCAGATAATACGTGAAAAGGAGCAGGAGTCAAAGACAGCATCAGGATTTCAAGAGCGGGTGAATGATTGGCAGGTGGACAGAGAACACTGGGAGAGAGAGGGAATTCTGATTTCAGTCTCAGTGGTTGACATATTAATTCTGAAGTTGATATGAATGAATATTACACATCATAGACTTTTATGTGTCTGTTTTCTATTGCTTAGAATACCAGAAACTAGGTAATTTATAAAGAAATAATCTTTTTACAAAATTATGAAGGCTGAGAGTCCAAGGTTAAGGGGCCACATCTGGTGAGAGCCTTCTTGTTGCTGGGGATTTTCTACAGAGTCCCGAGGAGATGCAGGACATCACATGGTGAGAGAGCTGAGTGTGCTAATGTGCTAGCTCAGATCTTTCTTCCTCTTCTTATAAAGCCACCAGTTCCCCTCCCCTGATAACTTATTAATCTATTAATCCATGAATGAATTAATTCTTCATGAGGACAGAGCCTTCATGACCCAATCATCTCTTGTAACACACTCCCCATCAACAATGCCACATTGGGGATTACATTTTAACATGAGTTTTGAAGAGAACAAACATTCAAGTCATAGTAACTTCCAAGGGGAAAGAGTATTTTTTCTAAGTAATATTTTTCTATGTTCAGATAAAAATTTGAAAGATAAAGAGCATTTAGGATGGGCAAGATTTTAACAGGTGGCATGATGACTAAAGATACTGTGAAATGTCAGACTAAGGTATTTTGGCTACATGCAATGAGAAGTTACAGAAAAATTTTGAGCTAAGGCATGACTTACAGTTAGATTTTTTTTTTAGATGAAATTTTTAAAATACAGGTTGGGAGGAGAAGAGATAGGAGTTTATGAGAAACACAAAAGGATTTTGTGTAGTAATAAAAATGTGACAGATTACAAAACTTAGTTCAGTAACAGTGGGAATGGAAAGAAAGAAAGAAAGAAAGAAATATGAAATATTTTTTAAAGGAGGCAGTGTGCCAGTTAAGAGTGTGGTTCAAGGCTGAGGAAGATTTGGTTCAAGTCCCTTCTCTGATACTTCATCACCTTGTGATTGGGGCAAATATAGTGATTTGGTATCTCTTTGAGCTTCAGTTTTCCTATCTGTGAAATGACTATTAATAGCATACCTAATGCATGGCACTGTTATAAGGATTAAAAACTATAAACTCGGCCGGGCGCGGTGGCTCAAGCCTGTAATCCCAGCACTTTGGGAGGCCGAGACGGGCGGATCACGAGGTCAGGAGATCGAGACCATCCTGGCTAACACCGTAAAACCCCGTCTCTACTAAAAATACAAAAAACTAGCCGGGCGAGGTGGCGGGCGCCTGTAGTCCCAGCTACTCCGGAGGCTGAGGCAGGAGAATGGCCTAAACCCGGGAGGCGGAGCTTGCAGTGAGCTGAGATCCGGCCACTGCACTCCAGCCCGGGCTACAGAGCAAGACTCCGTCTCAAAAAAAAAAAAAAAAAACAACAAAAAAAAAACTATAAACTGCACAAAGTTCCTAGCACAATGTCATAAAACTAGTTAAGAATGCTTTTTATTACTAAAAGTACAATCTTCAATGACATAAATATCTGTGAAGAGTAGAAGAGTCAACAGGAGCAGGGACCTAATTGAATATGAATGAAAGGAAAGGGGTCACTGATGACAGGTTTTAAACTTGGGTTACTGGAAGTGAAGCTATAGAAGCAGGGAAGTCAGGAGGGGGTACCAAGAATGACAAAGAGGCTAGTTTTGCCATGTTAAATGAAGAAGGTGGCCCCACCCTCTGGGCCAGTGATGGCAATGGATGCTCCACCAGCCTCTAAACTGCCTTTGGAGTCATTCTTCCCTTTCCTTGGAGGTTAACATATATGTGTAGCCAAATAGCTCTATTGGACTGTTTCCTGCTGTAGAATCCCTGAAGTCACTCAGCCTCCCTTTATCTTGTCTTGTCTCTCTACCCTTCAGTCCAAGCTGGCACTGTTTATGCTGAGATGGTTGATTGGGTCTACAAGTCACATGCCTCGTGTCTCTAGCAAAGGGTGGTTCAGCCATACCCTTGGACTTTTCTCCAGAATATACCCTTTTAATATGAGTAGGCTAGTAGGCTGGACATTTTCCAGATCCTCAACTTCTAGTTCCTTTTTGCTTCTTCAATTTATGTCTCTTCTCTTGCATTATAGGAAAAGCAGCAAGGAGACACCACGCTGCACATTCAACACTTTGCTTAGAAATCTCTTCAATGAAATATGCAAGTTCATCACTTACAACTTACCTCTTCTAATCAACAGAACACAATTTGGTCAAGTTTTTTTATCACTTTATGACAAGGATTACCTTTCCTCTAGTTTCCAGTAATGTATTCCTCATTTCCATCTGAGGCCTCACCAAGAAGCACCCGTAACATTCATATTACCAGTAACATTCTCCTTTAAGGCAAGATAGGCTTTTCCTATCTTGTATCTCAAAGCCTTCCAGCTTCTACTCATTACCAATTCCAAAGCCACTTTCACATTTTGTGGTCACAGCAATGCATCACTTCCTGATACCAAATCTGTATTAATTTGCTAGCACGGCTGTAACAAAGTATGATAAACTGGGTGGCTTAAGCAATAGAAATGTATTGCCTCCTACTTTGGCAGGCTACAAGTCTGAAATCAAGGTGTTGGCTGGGTTGGTTCCTTCTGAGGATTGTGAGGGAAGGATCTGTTCCAGGCCCCTCTCCTTGGCTTATAGACAGCTAGGTTCTCCCTGTGTTTCTTCACAGGGCATTTCCTCTATGTGTATACCTCTCTCTATGTCCAAATTTCCCTTTTTATAAGAACATCGTCAGCCGTATTGGATTAGGGCCCACCCTAATGATCTCATTTTAACTTTATTACCTCTATAAAAGCCCTATCTCCAAATAAGGTCACATTCTGAAATACTGAGAGTTAGGACTTTAGTATTTTTTTTTTTTTTTTTTTTTTTTGACGGACACAATTCAGCACATAATAGTGTTCAGGAGGATTTTACAATGAAATTGTTCACATGTGGGGTTTATAAATCAGCCCTGTACTTTCAGATGATTACAGTTTTTGACATTTCTTGTCTGTTTTGATGGGAGCTTCCCAGTCCAGGAGAGAGCGAGCAAAGAGATAACATTATGCCTTTTGTTGATGATAGTAGCTTAACTTGGTGGTGGGGCCAATGAAATGGTAAAACTGATTCATTTTCCAGCCTCACCATATATGGGTCTTTTGGCTCCCAACAAAATGAGCTTCCTTTGATGAACTGCTTTTTCATTTTAGTCTTTTCTCTGCCAGAGTAGAAGCCTTTCCTGAAAGAAGCTCTTAATGACACACAGAATTTATATCTCTTAATAGAGTTTAATCACAAGACCGTCTAGTGATCTCCTTCAGATTCTTTCTCATGCAATCAGCAGTTTTTATGGCTATTTTAGAGTTTATGTTGGATACGACCTGATAGAAATCACAAAATATGCTTCGTATGATAGAAGAGCAACTGAGTGCTATATGATTTTTAAGAAGGCTGTAACCTACAGCAAATTGTTTTTGTGAAATTCCAATGTATTTGTACCCTGGTGATAATATTAGAATTATTAACTTATAAAACCTTTTCTTTTATCGTGTCAACATATTGTATACTCTATGGATGCAAAATACTCAAGTTTTCTGTGCTACCAGTTTAGTTGTTTGTTTTTCCTTTTTTATGCCCTCCTTCTTGTCCCCTTTCATTTTATATTTTACTGTGATGTACTTCCTGCTCTGTGTAAAAATGGGGCACTTGATCAGAAATACTCAAATCTGTGTGCATGCACACAGGAAAGAGCCTGCTTATTATCTATGAAATCTGGATCAGATGCTTCCTGATTGTCTGCAACATTTTGTCAGACTCTCTGTGAGTCCTGTCATCTGGCACAGATTCTTTCCCTCATGGAAGGCCTTCCCAAGCCTGTGTCTGGTTTGTCAGCTCCTATCTTCTGACTGACAGAGCCGGCTTACTCTGCGTCGATCGTCACCCCCTTCACCATGCCAAGGAAACAGATGGAATGAAAGAAATAGGAATCAATAAGATGAAAAAAGTTTAATTTCCTTGGTCTTCCCACAGTATGTCACCTTCGTTCCAAAGCCAGAGTTTTTAGAGGGAGGAAATATAGCTCCTTTAAAGAAAACTAGGGGTTTATAAGCCTCTTGGTTGCTTTGGAGTTTGCTTTGCCACAGCTTGACTGTTTTCTTCTTTTCCTTTTTATTTCTTTTATAATTACAATGTTTTTTCTGAGTATAATTTCCCCCCTCATTCACTTTGTTTTGACTGCATGTTAGTTATCAAGGATGAGAAATATGAAAGAGCCAAAAATCTATGTGTGACTATGTCTAGGTTGTGAAGCATCGTGGAAAGAACACAGACTTTGAAGTCAAACAGTTGATGGTTCAAATCATGGCTCCATTATTTACAGGCTCTGTGATCTTTGGCAATTTATTTAACCTCTTTGAGCCTCAGTTTTCTCATCTTTAGAAGTGTCAATTTTATTGTACTATTGTTAAGTTTTGCAGGGAAGGGAATTGGAGCATCTTATATAAGCCTGATACTCTGCCAGTACCCTTTAATAGTAGCCATCATTACTATTTACCCGTGGACTTCTGAAACACAGAGACAGATGTACAAGGCAATGACCATTAATGGAAAACTATTAAAAAGGTAGTCAGAAGATTTGATACTTTTTCAATTGGAAAACAATATATTTTTTGGCACAAACTATGAAACTGAGAGTAAAGTTTTAGGCACATGCTAAAAGATGGTATAGCTTTTAATGGCCCATGGGATTTTATACTTGCAAACAGTTATTTAACATGTTATTCAAATTATAACCATATAAGCCTAATGCTTCCAGGGGGATGTAAGAAAAAAAATCTAAGCACATATACACGAACACCAATTGATTGGCATTCTTGTCATTAAATTCTTTGTAAAGATGTAACTAGTTTTGTTAGAACATTTGGTTCACCAATAATACCTGAAATGATAGATAGGACAAGGACGAGTTTCTATCAAAAATAAAAGGAAGGTGGACACTAGTTAAAGCGGTAGGGACAGATCTTAATATGTAATATACAATTGCATTAGGGAAGAAGGTCTATAGTAAACGGAACTCAACTTTGATTTGTGTGAAGGTGACTGGGTGTTTTGACAGGAAAATGAGGGAATGGGGAGGAGTAGGAGAATGAGCAGCGGGCTCAGTAGAGTCAGGGAAGTGAGAAATTACAAAGGATCGGTAAGTATAACTAGACCAGCTATGTCTGTTAGCTGGAATTATCTAAGTTAACATTCTATTCTCCCATAGAGCCTGCGAAGCAGAGGCCCTATCCTTCTACATTTTAAAGGACTGGCTTTTAGGTCTTTGAGAGAGGCACTCTTGAGTAGTAGGAGATTAACATACATCTCAAACGGACAGAGGAAAGATTACAGTTTCAAGCCCTTTTGAGTAAATGCTCTAAGAAAGGCTGCTATAGTTGAGTATTGGCTGGAATAAGCAGTAAATTGTTTGTTCTTTGAAGGGGCCAGGCACTTTAAAGTTGGGGGGGGGTGGGCAGGGTCATCGAGGGATGTAGCCTTGAGCTCTTAGAAACCACATCAGTGTTTGCTTAAGTCTTTAATGTTGGGGCAGAAGGATGGATGAAATAATTTGTGTTGAGAGTCTGTAGTTTCTATAGGCCCAAGGTTAAGGCCTGAGCCTAGTTGAGAAGAGGATTCAGAGGAACTTGGCTGGAGTTTGGTCAAGGACAAAATCTTTGTCATTTCAAGGCAAGCAAAAATGTTTATTAACAAAAGCTGATGTAAATAAAAATATAATCATTTATTCATGCAGGGAATAATTTTAACTGCCAGTTATGTACCAGGCCTTGTTCTAGGCTCTGTGAAGTGTGATACTTGTCTTCACAAAGCTTATAGTCTAGAGGGTGAGAAAAATTAAACAGACCGCCAGGCGCGGTGGCTCACACCTGCAATTCCAGAACTTCGGGAGGCCGAGGTGAGTGGATCATGAGGTCGGGAGATGGAGACCATCCTGGCTAACACGGTGAAACCCCTTCTCTACTAAAAATACGAAAAATTAGCCGGGCGTGAGTGGCGGACGCCTGTAGTCCCAGCTACTCAGGAAGCTGAGGCAGGAGAATGGCGGGAACCCGGGAGGCGGAGCTTGCAGTGAGCCGAGATTGCGCCACTGCACTCCAGCCTGGGCAACAGAAAGAAAAAAAAAAAGAAAAATTAAACAAACAAACAAACAAACAAACAAAAAACCCGCACACCATAAATTATAAATACAATTTATTCTTTGCATTTGTGAAAATATTTTAACATATGCCAAAGAGAACCATGATCTATTCCTTTTTGTTTTTTGGGGGTTTTTTTTGCTTCTTATTTTGGCAGTAATTTTAAAAGCTGGTAATATTAAGAGGACTATCAATTTGAACACTCTCATAGTCTACTGATGGAAGCACACATTGGTTTCAGCATTTCTTGGCTAGTATTTTGGCAGAATATGGGAAGAGACTTTGACATATTCATACCATTTAGTTCCCATTTCCACTTCTAGAAATCTATCCTAAAGAAGCAGAGATAGATATAGTTGTATGTAAACACATTTATCCCAGTGTTAAAATAGTGAAGAACTAGAGTATAAATGCTTGATATAATGGATTATTAAGTAAGCAAAATATATGTGTATACATATAGGTAATATATGTATATCTTATATACTTTACTTAATAATCAAAGATATATGAGTAAGAGTCGTGCATTGCTTAGTGAATGGGAAGCATTCTGAAAAATGCATCATTATGAGAATTTGTCATGTATGAACATCGCAGAGTGTACTTACACAACCCTAGGTGGTGTAGCCTACTACCCACCTAGGCTAGATGATGTAGCCCGTTGTTCCTAGGCTACAATCTTGTACAGCATGTGACTATGATGAATACTGTAGGCAAGTATAACACAATGGTAAGTATTTGTGTATCTAAACATAGAAAAGATACAGTAAAAATATTATAATCTTATGGGACCATCATCATATACACAGTCTGTCATTGACCAAAACATCTTATGTGGTGCATGACTATAAATATAGTTTGTGTATGTATGTGTATGGAATACACTTAACTGAAGAATCTTATTAGCCTATATTGAAGGGCCCTGTAAGAAACAGCTTTTTGAATCTCATGGTCAAATCTACCATAAGATTGGTAGATATCCTTCATTGCATGTTTATAAAGACCGTCTGAAAAAAAATATAAGGAACATAATGAAAAGCTATGTTTTGTTGAGAAATTTGTCTGTTTGTCATGCTTCCTCAATGGCCACTTAAGTAAATTGTGTAACTGAGCAATCTTACTGCTTTGCATTAGTTACTAAAACTGTGACAGGCTGGTGGCAGGTATGAACGTTGTCATCATCTGCCTTTTGGTTTTTAAAAAATTAGTTTTATTTCTGTCTCCTTTTCTATCCTTGCTATTTTCTTTTAAATTCTCAACAGTTTTTATTTATTTTGCTATAACTGTATTTCATTGTAAACCAGTTTAAATCCTTTCTGGAACAAAGTTGGGTATAAATAAATTATAGAGGATATCCCTGAAAAGAAATTTAACAAAATTTTATTATAGGTTTCTTTGTGTGTGTGTGTATGTGTGCGTGTGTGTATAGGATGTTAAAGTGCTTTTAATTATCTTTAAATTTTTCCAAGTTATTTCTATAAGAAACATGTGTTTTCAAATATTGTTTCATAAATGAAACTCACTGTTTGCTCAAAGTGCTTTGTAAACTGTAAAATGTAATAAAAATAAAAGAGATTTCTATTTTTGTGACTAAAATTATTAGTTATATGTTTAGTGGACTGCATGTAAAGTCACATGAATTTAGGCATCTGCTTAACTTACACTCAGGCTTTGACTTGGCATGTACATATTTTGAAGGAAGAGTGTAATTCTAATACTATTATCATTAAACAACTACTTTGTGTTCCTCAGATATACAATATTGCATGGAATTAAAAGTAGAAGCAGCTGGGCGCGGTGGCTTATGCCTGTAATCCCAGCACTTTGGGAAGCCGAGGCAGGTGGATCATGAGGTCAGGAGATCAAGACCATCCTGGTTAATGTGGTGAAACCCCATCTCTACTAAAAAAAAAAAAAAAAAAAAAAAATTAGCTAGGCATGGTGGTGTGTGCCTGTAATCCCAGCTACTTGGGAGGCTGAGGCAAGAGAATCGCTTGAACCAGGGCTTCGGAGGTTGCAGTGAGCTGAGATCGTGCCACTGTGCTCCAGCCTAGTGACAGGGCGAGACTCTGTCTTTAAAAAAAAAAAAGAAGTAGAAGCAAACTAGATGTGGTAAAATACATTCTACATACATTTAAACTTCATCTGGGTGAACTCTGATAGCTAGAAAGTCAGTCTGATAAACTGACAGGATTTTCTTTCTCATTTTATTTTTTTAAAAAATGTTGTTTCTCTAGTTGGATACTTCAAGGATTTCAGAGTGCTTAAGAGATGTATCAGAATATTACCTGTCCTTTGTGATGTCCTTAGCATCACAAGTTTTTCCTGCTGAGACCACTGAAGGCAGCCACCCTGTGTACGTAAACAGGTTTACTTGTCTCAATCCCTTGTCAAACTGCCATCTCGAAGTTTCCTTTTCTCTCAAAAGCCTCTGCCTCGCTCCAACATTCTGCTCTTTGAGTCTTTCTTTTGATGCCCTTTGGTCTCCACATTGTATCTTGTGGCTACACCATGAATAGCTATTCTTTGAACCTCTTCCTTAGCTGCTGATGGCTCAGCTGTGCACAATTTAGGGTTGCGCAGGCTATTAAAGGGTGGGCAGCATCTTTAGAGTGATTCATGGACCTCGTCATAAGTAACAATAAGTGTGTGAGGAGGGAGTTGGGAGTCGAGTACCACAGGAATCTTCACTGGGTGGCAGGTGTTAAGAGGCCTGAGGAGGTGGATGAGGATTTTTATTATTATCTTACTAGGCTTTATGTTGGGTGGTTGTGCTTCCATAGAAATGTTCACAATGCTCTTATTGCTTGAATCAAGGTTAAATAGACAAATACATAGTAATGTCCCTGGCCTCTTAGTTAAAGCTCTCCTTAGGTCCTTTCTAACAACCAGCTACATAGAACAATATGATTTCCCTGGGTTTATAATGGTCAATAGCTATTGAATTCATGTAAGAATTTCAATTGGGATATGCTCTGCCAAATATTTACAGTATATGCTGAAAAGAAGGATTTACATGTTTCTTTTGATCTTCAAATATGTGTGTGTGTGTGTGTGTGTGTATATATATATATATATTCTTTTTTATTTATTTTTTATTTTTTAGGGGGCTTTCTGGCAAAAATTGGAAAGCCTGCTAAAGAAATTTTAGAAGAGCTGTAACACTATATATATACACACACAGAGACATATATATATAATATATATGGTAAAAATTAAAATAACATACATAGTCTCTACTAAAATAGAATAATAGAAAACTAACAATAAAAAAAACCCAGAAGACTTGACTTGTATATAAAAAAGAAGAAAAAAGTTAAAAAGATATCATCAGACTTTGCAAGATGTTGATACTAATTTGTCGAAAAATTAGAGGATGTGAAAGAAGGAGCTCAAACTAACAATTAAAATGGGGAATAATTGGCAAAATTGAAGTTTTTCTATTAAAAAAAACAGTTTAAAGAGGAAGATGCAATTATTCGTAGGCTTCAATGAGCTTGTCACATTGCAGGCATCCCAGACATATGTAAATCCATTTATTTAAATAAATTTGTTTGCTACTACTGTTTGCTAGGCACCACACGGGGTGTGTGAGAATGCAAAGATGAATCATACATATAACCTGTCTTAAGAAAGCTGTCAGGGATGGGTGCGGCGGCTCACGCCTGTAATTCCAACACTCTGGGAAGCTGAGGTGGGAGGACTGCTTGAGCCCAGGTGTTCAAGATCATAGTTAGACCTCATCTCTATTAAAATAAATAAATAATAAATAAATAAGAGTGTAAAATACTTAGAATTGTAACTAGCAATTAGTGAGAGCTCAATATGTGTTAGCTGACACTGATTTCTCCAGTGGTTGCATAGAAATGTGACAGAAGGCAGGTGAATCACGAGGTCAGGGGATCGAGACCCTCCTGGCTAACATGGCGAAACCCCGTATCTACTAAAAATAAAAAAATTAGCCAGGCGTGGTAGCCGGCACCTGTAGTCTCAGTTACTCGGGAGCCTGAGGCAGGAGAATCGCTTGAACCTGGGAGGCGGAGGTTGCAGTGAGCTGAGATCACGCCACTGCACTCTAGCCTGGGTGACAGAGGGAGGCTCCCATCTCAAGAAAAAAAATAATAAAAAGAAAGAAAAAGAAAAGAAATGTGACACTTGTCACAAGAGACTCTGAGAAGTGTAGTCTTTCTTTGGGTAGCCATGTGTACAACTAAAGTTATGGTTTTCTTACCAAAGAAGAGGAGAATGGATATTGGAGGCAGCTAGCAGTCTATGCCACCCAAGAAAACATTCTATTTAATTCTATTTAATTCAGCCAGTCTTTATGGCTCTTACTGGACATAGCGCTGGTTGTTTATATTTCTCCTCCAAATTGACACCCACACAAGCACAACAGTTTTATCTGCTCTGCTAGGCAAAGAATGGAGTTATTGCCTCTCTGTCTGGGCACATTGTGTCTCAATGTGTCTAATTACATAGCCCATTTGATTCCCTGACATCTAGTTCAAGGATCATAGAATAAGAGACAGTAAATGCATGTTGAATAATTTAATGAATTCTTGAAGCCTAATATTTTACCTTGTTTATTTTGTAAATTCAAAATATGCTGGGAAGTCTTCCAGGATATGTGAAAAAAAAAGTGGACCACAGCTCATGGCTCAAATGAGGTTGGTGAGCTCTTTTAATCTCTGCTAGCTGAGGTCCTGAGCAGCATGATCATCTAAAATTTGGAAGCGTTAGATGCTACAGTAGAATGGACAGTTTCTGAGTTAGCAGTCCTAGTACAGGAGAAGTTGAGTGGTTGTGATGATTAATTATCGATAAGCCAATGAGAAGGCTCTCAGAAGAAACCAGCTCTGCTGATGCCTTGATCTCAGACTTCTTGTTTCCAGAATTGTGAGGAAAGAAATTTCCGTGGTTTAAACCACCCAGCCTGTGGTACTTTGTTATGGCTGCCCTAGAAAATGCATATCGGGCTTTCTTAAAGTAGCATGGTAAAGCAGAGACCAGGTTAAAGATCATCTTATGACAAGGTAGGGTTTGCTCCAAGAGGGTATTTGTTCAAGGGCTTGGCTTCTAGCCCCCTGGTGTGCTTGGACTAGTGCAGTCACTTCCTAACTGGTCTTCCTGTTTTCATTCTTTTTCTCCTTTCTGTTTTTTTTTTTTTTCTTCAAATAACAGCTTCATTAAGATGCAATTCATTTACCATAAAATTTACCCTGTGAGAGTACAAAATTAATAATTTTTGGTATATTCTCAGAGTTGTACAACAATCACTACAATTAATTTTAGGACATTCTCACCACCTCCCTCTCCAAATTCCATACCCATTAGCAGATTCCCCATTTCCTCCCAACCCTTTCGGTTCCCACCCCCAGACCCAATCAACCACTAAGCTACTTTCTGTCTGTATAGATATGCCTATTCTAGATAGTTCATGGAAATGGAATCTTCTAATACGTTGTCTTTTATGACTGGCCTACTTTCATGCTTAGCCCCTTACATCCATACTATCCACACCACACAATGGGATTATTTTTAAGACTTCCTTGCTTAAATCACTTTAATACCTTCTCATGGGAAATTCACAGAATTCTCATAAAGGACGACAGCCTAAAACCCTGTCAGCAATCTGTGCCCACCTCTGTGATCCCATTACTCATTATGCTGTGCCACACAGGGCTTCTATTTGTTTCTCCCACACATCAAGAACATACTGGTCTGAAGGCTTTTTCCATTAGCCATTCCATCTACTTGGGATGCTTTCCTTTCATTCCAGATCACCACAGGATTTATTCTTGCACAGCTCTCAAGTTTTCCTCCCCAGAAATGTCTTACCTGACTGCTCAAACTACAGTAACTTTGCACCCCTACTTGGGCCTCCATCTACAACCACGGTTTCCTCACTTACTTTTATGTTTAAATAATATTTATGTCTATGAAGGAAATACCTTGCTTATTCATTAGTTATTGTCTGTTTTTGTCCCTATCTCTACACTGTGCAAACATGGGCTCCATGCAAATTGGAATATTGCCAGTCTTGTTCAGGGCTCTGTATGTGGTGTACGAAAAGCAACTGTTACATAGTAGACACTCAGTCTACACAGTAAAAGGCCTATGATATCATGCCCTACAAAAATGTGAGTTCAGATGTAGTGTAATTGGGAACTGCTTCCTACCTAGTCCCTGCGCTCAAATAGGAATGGTTCTCCAGTACATTCCTGTCCAAATTTTTCAGGACTGGGCTGAGGAAACAGGCACTAACTGGAGCATTTTCTTGGAATAACTGAGACTGTCCTGGAAGGCTCAATAAGCCAAAGAACCTAGAATTGTCATTAGTATTTAAGCTACATCAGTAGTGCCAAACTGTAGTCAGGTCTAGAAGATTCGAATTGAGAGTTGTGTAGTGAAGATGGCCACAAGGGAGACTATCATGCTTGAGAATTCTCTGACAGGTGATCTTAAGACATAGACACAAGAGGAGGAAAAAATCAATAAAAAGCGAAATAACTAGATGAAAAAATAAAAAAGAATGACAAGAGAAAGAAAAATAGTAAGTATATGACAAAAGATGGGAAGGACTTTTTTTTTTGTTTTGAAACGGAGTCTCAGAGCCTCACTCTGTTGTCCAGGCTGGAGTTCAGTGGTGCGCTCTTGGCTCACTGCAACCTCTGTCTCCCAGGTTCAAGCGATTCTCCTGCCTCAGCCTCCTGAGTAGCTGGGATTATAGACGTGTGCCACCATGCCTGGGTAATTTTTTTTGTATTTTTAGTGGAGACGGGGTTTCACCTATTGGTTAGGCTGGTCTCGAACTGCTGTCCTTGTGACCTGCCCACCTCGGCCTCCTAAAGTGCTGGGATTACAGGTGTGAGTCACCACGCCCAGCCAGGAAGGGCTCTTTTAGCTTATGAGTACTATCTCAAACAGCACTGAGTTTTGTAGTTTGATTGTTTCAAGCCAAGAGAAATTACAGTTTCAGTAAGGTTTCCCATTTTCTAGATTTCTCAGATATTTCTAAACATCCCACCATAAGTAACCACAGAACATTAACTACAGAGTGAATTGTTCCAAGATTCTTGCAGAATTTGGCTTTCAATCACCTTTAAGTGTAGAGTACATTTAAAATTAAATAATCCATGAAGTCATCTAGAAAATAAGAAAACATGTGATTACCATGCATTTATTAGTGAGCCACAGATTCCTTGCTGTTTCAAGCCAGTATGACTACATGCAAGGAAGTCTTTTGTGATAATTCAGCTGTAATAACATGCCTCATTTAGAATGTATTAGGAATATACTTCTCTTACTGCTGATTTTAAAAAGAAAGAATATATCAGGAAATTATCATTCATTTGAGTTTATTAGAAAATTTTGAATCAATTACACCCAATTGCAATTAAATTCCTCCAATTTATCATGCTATACCTTGCATGAGTGGTCAAAGCGGACATAGTATACAAAGTATATAACACAAGGATAGTTTGAGTAACATGGTGGAAAGACGGTATCACACAATTGTAAACACCCTGGGATCAAGATCAAATTCTAATGATTTGCACAGCTAAGGGACCTTGTGGTGTAACACATGGTCTGATTTCCGCTTGTCCTGCATTATGTGTTAGAAAAGGTTTGTGAAGGAATTCATCAATTTTGTAGCTTGCTTTATTTAGGCTCTGCACAGAGCATCTATACTGTACGATTGTTCACTTTGTTTATCTTGTGCAGCTGTTTGCTAGAGAAACATAAGGAGGGGTTTTGAAAACAATTACTTTTTAAAAGAGATTGGGGGTTAGGAATGCTTTGGAGATGTTCGTGAATCTTCTCATTTGAATGTAAAAGAGCTCTGAACAGCTAGTTCATTGTTAGGTGGTGTGATTATGACTGGGGTACCTTTGTGTGTGTGAAACTACTAAGTTCTTCTTACAAGACCTTCCAAGCAGAAAATAACCTTTTCATTTCCTGTCCTTTACCTCCCAGAATGGGGGAGGGGATTTGCAAATAAACCCAGCTTCAAGAAAATCCAAGAATTTATGGTTTAATTGGTTCTTTGAATTGGCCACATCTAACTACAGGAAGAAGAGTGATCTCTTCACCAAAACATCTAGAGTTCAGATTGCTTTTCTAGACATTTAAGTGATCAGATCATATCCTTTTGCTTTAATCGTCAACAGTATTTAATAAGGAAAACATAAAATATAAACAAAGATATAATATAAATATAGAACAAATCCAAACAAATGATAATATTGATGGAAAGATTAGAAATACCATTGTTTAATTGATCCTCTCATCACATTCTTTCTTTAAATATACCTGCATCATCTAATTCTCCTGAAGTTCTTTTTTGGAGGTACTTTTTCTTCATGATCTTTCTTCTGAGTCTTACTGTTTGTATTAGATTGCAATTTATATTTCATCATCTATTAACTTTATATGTTTATTGAAACTGTAGGGAAATATCTGAATAATATAGTAAATTCTTTTTTTTTTTTTTGGCAAACTTGATAGATTTGGCACAAGTTACCAGAACTTATAAACATGGCCAAAATGGTCCTTTTAGTGGTCACTCAAAGAGACATTCGTGGTTTTTTTGCTATTTTATGGGGTTTAACATATACTATAAATGCATAGATACTAATGATAGAGTTCAAAGACTCTGATGAATGTGTACCCATATAATAACCAATTCAATGAAGATTTAGAACATTTCCATCACCCCAGGAAGCTCCCTTGTGATTCATTTCCCATTTCTCTCCATTCTCCCTTACAACCACCCCACACAACTACTATTCTGGTGTCTATCATCAGGTTTTTGTTTTGCCTCTTCTGGAACTTTAGATCAATGGAATCATACTTTTTGTTTGGCTTCTTTCTTTCCACATGATTTTGAGATTCATCCATGTTGTCTGTGTCAGTGATTTGTTTCTTCTAATGGCATGAGTGTATCAGTTTGTTAACCTTTTGCTTGTTCATAGACATTTGGGCTATTTCCAGTTTGGCCTATTGTAAATATAAAGTTGCTATAAACATTTCTGTACAAACTTTTGTAGAAATATGTTTTCATTTCTTTTGGGTAAATAAATAGCTGGAAGTAGAATGGTTGGGTCACTGGGTTGTATATGTTTACCTTTATAAAAAATTACCAAATACTTTTCCAAAGTGATGATACCATTTTTCACTTCTACCTGCAACATATTAATCAGTTGTTTTACAGCATAATACTTGGTAGAGAAATCTTTTAATTTTAGCCATTGTGGCAGGTAGGCAGGAATAGTTTATTGTAGTTTTAATTTGCATTTTCCTGGCAACTGATAATGTTGAAAACATTTTGTGTACATATTGGTCATTTTTATATCTTTTTTTATGAAGTGTCTTTCCCTATTGTTTTTATTTGGGTATCTGTTTTATCACTGGGCTACACAAATTTTATAAATTTCCTAGATACAAAAATTTCCTTCACACATGTAGGTATTATGAATTTCACCCTATCTGTGGCTAGCTTATTCATTTTACTAGTGATGTCTTTTGATGAGCAGTTTTGAATTTTGATGAAGTCTAATTTTTCAAAATTTTCTCTGGTCCATTCTGTCTTGTGTAAAAATTTTTTGTCTACCTTATGTTTGTGAAAATATATGGCAATTTCTTTTATAGAAGCATTATAGTTTTATCTTTAATATTATGTCAATGATTCATCTCAAAATAATTTGTATGTAGAGTTTGAAGTAGGAGTCAAGGATCAATTTTCTTCCTATATGGATACCCGGTTGTTTCAGCCCCATTTGTTGAAGAGACTTTCTTCTGGTGGCCAAAAGTATTGTTTGGCACATACGTAAAAACCAGTTCACCATATGATGGTGGGCCTCTTTCCAGATTCTGTTGTATTTTGTGTATTCTTATGTCATTGCAACAATTAGTTGATATTGTAGTTTTATAGTAAATCTTGGAATTAGGTAGTGTAAGTCCTCCAACTTTATTCTACTTTTTCAAGATTGTTTTGGCTATCCTAGCTCTTTTCATTTTTACATAAATTTTGAAAATTAGCTTGTCAGTTTCTACAAAAACTTGTTAGGATTTTCATTGAGATTCCATGAATCTAAAGACCAATTTAGTGAGAAGTGCATCTTAATATTGTTTATCTCAATCAATAAACATGGGCCATCTCACTATTTATTTGAGTCTTCATTAATTTCTCTCAACATTGTTTGGTAGTATTCAGAGTAAATGTCTTGGACAGCTTATATTCAACTTATTCCTGGGTTTTTTGATGGTTTTATGGTTTTTTGATACTATTATAAATGGTGCTTTTGAATTCCATTTTTCATTTGTTTGTTGCCAGCATATAGAAACACAATGGCTTTTATTGTCCTTGTATCCTGCAAATGTACTAAATTTTGTTACTAGATTTCATAGATTATTTTGGGTTACTTAGGAATTTTTATGTATACAATTATATTGCCTGCAGATAAGGACAATTTTATTTCTTCCATTCTAGTGTTTATGCATTTTATTTCTTTCTCTTACCTTATTGCATTGCCAAGGACCTCTGGTACAATGTTTAATAAAATAGTGAGAGTGAACATGCTTACTTTGTTACTAATCTTAGAAGGGGGAAAGTATTCAGTCTTTAATCATTAAGTATAATGTTAGTTATAGGTTTTTCATAGATGCCTTTTCCTTTATTAGATTGAGGAAATTTCCTTTTGTTACTAGTTTGCTGAGAGTTTTAATCATGAATGGGTATCAAAATTTGCATTAGCTTTTCCACATCTATTGTGATGTTTGTTGATTTTTTTGAATGTTGAACCAACCTTACATACTTGGATTAAATCCCACTGAGAGGGATATAGATATATATATTAGTATATGTAGTAGTATAAATAGTAATAAGTAGTAATATAGTATAAATAGTAATACTATAAATAGTAATATACAGTAATATAAACAGATATATAAGTATATGCATATTAGTATATACATATACTAATTAGGATATACATATACATATACTAATAGTATGTTAGTATTAGTATATTAGTATATATAAGTATGTATTACTATATATACATATACTTATAAATAGTAATATAAATAGTAATATCATATAAATAGTATTATAAATAGATATATATCTCTATGTATTAGAATATATGTATCTATATTAGTATATGTACTTATATATCTAATATATATTTACTAATATTTACTAATATTACTAATATTTACTAATAATATTAGTAAATCAAGTATATATAAAATAAAAATTGTATTATATATAAAACTTTTTTGCTTCAACATTTATGGGAAATATTGGTCTGTAATTTAGTTTTTAGCAATGATTATTGTCTGGTTTTGATGTAAGTATTATGATGGCCTCATAAAATTAGTTGAGAACTGGTCCCACTTCCTTTCCTTTCTTAAAGAGTTTGTGTGACATTGGTGTAATTTTTCCTTAGCTCATTGATAGAATTCACTAGCGAGGTCATTTGGGCTTCTAGTGTTCTTTATAGGAAGGTTTTTAATCATGAGTTTCATTTTTATATTAGATAGAGGACTATTCAGATTTTCTATTTTCTTGTAGCACTTTTGAACACAAATTTTTGTTTTTTAAAAATTCATTTTATCTAGATTGGTGAATTTATTAGCATCATATTGTTTAGAATTATTTTTATCTTTTTAGTATCTGGTAGTTTTTTTTTTTTATTGCTAATGTTTATTTTATTTCTTTTCCCCCACTATGAGAGGGTCAAGCTAGAGGTTTATCTTGCTTAAAAATTTTTCGGTTATTTGGATCTGTATGCTGATATTTTTCATGAATCAAAGTTGGAAAAAAATTAGCTATTAGTTCTTCACTTTTTTCTACCTCATTCTCTCTCTCACCTCTCCTTTTCTGGCTGCAATCACATGTATTAGACTTCTTGAAACTCACATACATTGGATGCTTTTGATCCATTGTTCAACTTTTTCTAATTTTCTTTTCTTTCTGTGCTTTGTTTTATCTTTAAGTTTGCTGATGTATTCTTTCATTCTGTTCAATCAGCTATTAATCCCATATAATTTTATTTTATTTAATATACTATATTTTTTCAGTTGCATTATTTATATTTTTTGTAACGTTTCAAAATTGCTTCTAAAATTTCCCATAGTTTCACCCATTATGTAGTATGCCCTATACACTGTAACATATTAATCACAGTTATTTTAACTTCCTTGTCCATTTGTTGGTAAATTTCTTTTAACTGACTTTTCCCTTGACTACGGGTCATATTTTCCTATATATTTTTGTTATATTTTGGATATTCTGGGCAATGCATTGTTGAGATGTCGGATTTGTTATTTTTTTCTCTGAAGAGTGTTAATTTATATTCTAGTATGCAGCTAAATTATTGGCAGGTTATTTCAATAAGTGGAGGCTTGGTTTCTCTTTTGGGGGATAGGTCTATTTTTTGTATTTTCCTTAGTCCTAGAGGGAATTCCTTAGTTTTGGGAAGTAGTTTCTACTCTGAGGCATGACTCTTCTGGGATTTCAATAAAAAGACCAAGGTGTTTATCAAGAACGTCTGACTTAGAAGGATGTGCATCCAAATCTCTCTCTTTCCTGTGTTGGGCAGCAGCTGAAAATTCTGGTTACATCTTTCAGACTTCCAGGTATTGTTTTCCCATTGAACTGTGCACAGCTTAGGGATCTTTCAGGATTTGGAGGCAATTTACTTGCAATTTTAAAGCTTTCCATTTTCACTCTTTCTTTCTAAAATGTCTCCCAGTTTTACAACTTTTCCAGAAGTACCATTCACCTTTTTCAGACTCTTTGTACCTAAAAGACTGCATGTTTCTGCTTTATTTCTAGACACCATGTGCAGTGTGGACCTGAGTAGTTAACTCAGATGATAAGCTTATTAAATATATATTTCATTTAATATGGTTCCATTTTTTCAAGGGTCAAACCCCCTTCAATTTCTACCTTCTCCCCATTACCTTCAAAATTTTTAAAATATTTTGTACGGAGTTTATAATTGGTATCTGCAAGAAGACTAGTGCTATATAAGCTACCAAAACTGAAACTCCAAAGAAGCGCTTTGTTTGTTTATCCTTGGTAATTTATCTATATCTGTATCTATAATTAATTACAACCATGTATCGCTTCATGATGGGAATATGTTCTGAGAAGCGTGTCATTAGGTGATTTAGTCATTGTGTGAACATCATAGAGTGTACTTACACAAACCTAGATGGTGTAGCCTACTAAAAACCTAGGCTACGTGATGTAGCCTATTGCTCCCAGCTGCAAATCTGTTGATGTACTGAATATTCTAGGCAATTGTAACACAATGGTATTTGCATATCTAAACATTGTTAAACATAAGATACAATAAAAATGTGGTTTAAAAGATAAAAAATGGTAGGTCTAGGATACATACCATGAATGGAGCTTGTAGGACTGAAAGTTGATCTGGGTGAGTCAGTGAGTGAGTGGTGAATGAATATGAAGGCCTAGGACATTACTGTGCACTACTGGAGACTTTATAAACACTGTACACATAGGCTACACTAAGTTCATAGAATTTTTTTCTTCAGTGATAAATAACTTACTATAACTTTTTCACTTTATATTTAAGTTTTTTTAACTTTCTGATATTTCTGTAATAATAGTTTTGTATAACACTTATTTTGTATAGCTATACAAAAATATTTTTTTCTTTATATCCATATTCTGTATGTTTTTTTATTTTTCTATTTCTATTTTTATTTTTCACTTAAAATTTTTTTTTTTTGGTAAACACACACACACACACACACACACACACGTACAACATTAGCTTAGGCCTACAGAGGGCCAACATCATTGATATCACTGTCTTCTACCTCTGCATCCCCATTTCATGGGGAATAACCTGCATGCAGCTGTCATCTCCTGTGATAGCAATGATTTTTTCTGGAATGCCTCCTGAAAGACCTTCCTGAGGCTGTTTCACAGTTAACTTTTTAAAAAAGTATTAGGAGTATACTCGTTTTTTAAAATTTTATTTTTTTTTCAATAGCTTTGGGGGTACAGGTGGTTTTGGTTACATAAATAAGTTCTTTCGTGGTGATTTCTGAGATTTTGGTAGAAACTTTCACCGAGCGGAGTACAGGCAATATGTAGTCTTTTATCCCTCACTCCCCTCCCACTCTTATTCTCCTCAGTTCCCAAAGTCCATATCATTCTTATGTCTTTGCATCCTCGTAGCTTAGCTCTTACTTTTAAGTGAGAACATAGGATATTTGGTTTTCCATTCCTGAGTTACTTAGAATAATGTGTTCCAGCTCCATCCAAGTTGCTGCAGAAGACATTTCATTCCTTTTTATGGCCGAATAGTATTCCATAGTGAATACATACTACATTTTCTTTATCCAGTCGTTGGTTGATGGGCCCTTAGGTTGGTTCCATATCCCTACAACTGCGAATTGTGATGCTATAAACATGTGTGTGCATATGCCGTTTTCATATAATGACTTTTCCTTTCGGTAGGTACCCAGTGGTGGGATTGCTGGATGGAATGGTAATTCTACTTGTAGTTCTTTAAGGAATCTCCATACTGTTTTCCATAGTTGTTGTACTAGTGGAATGTACTCTAAAATAAGGATTAAAAGTATAGTATAGTAAATACATAAACTAGTAACATAGTCGTTTATTACCATTATCAAATATTATGTACTGTACATAATTGTATGTGCTATACTTTAATATGACTGGCAACACAGTAGGTTTGTTTACACCAGCATCACCACAAACATGTGAGTAATGCACTGGGCTACAAGGTTATGGCTAAGAAATCATTAGGTGATAGAAATTTTTCAGCTCCATAATAATTTTATGGGATCACCATTGTATGTGTAGTCCATTGTTGACATGGGATATGACAGTGTTTATGTTTATATTTAACTAAATAGCCTTTAATAATTTCCAGGGCATATAAATGAACTCTTTATCATGACACCATAAAGAGGACTTCCTCATTTGTCCTTGCAGATTTTGATTTATTAAGATAGTGATAAAATGTCTCTTTTGGTTTTATCTAAAGCTGAGTTTATCATTTCTTTCCAAAGCATGCTTTTTCTCTCATGTTTCTTATTTCAGTAATTGGTACCCAGCCACTTAACCCAGAAACCAGAGATTCATCCTTATATTTTCTCCTTTCTTTAATCCTAACATCCAAGAGGCAGTAAGAGCAAGAACTTAGAGCATAGGTTCTGCCTGGCTTTCATCCCTGCTCTTCCTACTACCAGTTGCATGGTCTTGTATTAAACTCACATAAAGTGCTTAGACTAATTCCTGGTATGTAATAAGAGCTAACTAAATGTCCTATTTATTACGACAAATAAAAAATAAATCAATAAGTCAATCATAAATCATTACTTATCATCATTTGAATCTTTCAATTTCTTTGCCACCTCCCAGTCTAAATCCCTACTCCCACCTAAATTGCTGTCCTAACAACCACCTAATTATTCTTCTCCATTTCTGCTCCCCAACTCCAACTCATTTCCCATCCTACTGCCAGACAGAGCTTTTCAAAATGAACTTATCATGTTACTCTGCTATGTAATACCCGTCAGTAGCTTCCATTTGCTTTCAGTATAAATTCCCATGTAAATCCTTACCGTATAATCCTTACCATATATAACAGTGTCATATAGCCTCTGTTTTCCTACCAGACCCCTTATTCCAATAGTCTCCTCTCTTGTTTCCACACTCCACCCACATTGTTGTTGTTGCTGCTTTCTTTCTTTTTTTTCAATCATTGTTCCTAGAACTCCCCGATTTCTTATTCATTTTAGGACATTTGCACTCATAGACTCTCTCAAGTTTCACCTTCACTGTTCCCTTCATCAGAGTAAGCTATTTTTAACCCTCCCTTTGAATACAACGTGGTTCAACTAATCTAAAACTTGTTTTTTGAGAAGGTTAATAAAATCGATGTCTTTAACTAGACTGACCAAAGAAAAAGATAAAAGATTACCACCAATATAGAAATGAAAGAGGGAACTGCAGATCATGAAGTCAGTAAAAGGAAAATAAAGAAATTTTATGAGAAACTTTATGGCAATACATTTGACAAATTGGATGAAATGAACAAATTTCTTTATAAACTCTCTCTCTTTTTTTAAATTAACCTTCTTTAAAAAATGTTTTTATTTCCATAGATTTTTGGGAATAGGTGGTATTTAGTGATTTGTGAGATTTTGGTGCACCCATCACCAAGCAGTGCAGGCTGAACCCAATTTGTAGTCTTTTATCCCTCACCCACTTCCAACCCTTTCCCCCATCCTCAAAGTCCATTGTGTACAAACACAAATTCTGAAGTCTTAAGGATTTTCTCAAGAAAAACAACATGAATAGTCTTATATCTATTTTTAAAATCAAGCTTATAGTAAAATTTTTTCAACAAAGAATTCTCCCATCCCAGATGGTGTCACTGTCAAGTATTTAAAGAAGTAATATTATTCTTCCACCAACTCTTCCATAAAAGATAAGAGCTGAGAACACTTTCCAGTTCATCCTATGAGGTTTGCATAGTTTCAGAAAGGAAATGTGCTATAATCATTATCTTTATTCTTCCTCATGTAATATGTGTTTTTTTCTGACTGCCTTCAAGATTTTCACTTTATCTTTGTTTTTCAGCTGTTGGAATATGATGTGCCCAAGTGAAGGGTTTTTAAGTGGTGGTAGGGTGGTGATTCTTAGTGTTCCCTGAGCTTCTTGGATCTGCGGTCTGATTTTTTTATTATTTTTTGAAAATGTTGGCCATTATTTCTTCAATTATTTCTCATTCCCTATTCTTTCTTGTGTACACTGGGATTCCAATTACACATGTGTTAGACCTCTTGATATTGTTTCATAGCTCTTAGATGTTCTGTTCTGTATTTTTAATTATTTTTTCCTTCAACATTTCAGATTGGGTAACTTGTATTTAGTCATCTTTAAGTTCATTAATTTTTTTCCTCCATGGGCTTGGCAGTGTTGAATCTATTGAGGAACCTGTCAAAGTAATTCTTTATCACTTATGATTTTTCATTGTTGCATTTCTATTTGGGTCTTTCTATTAGTTTTCATCACTCTGCTAAAATTTCCCATTTGTCCATGCATGTTGTCCACATTTTCCACTAGAACTTTTAACACAATAATTTATTTTAAATTCTTTGTCTGATTGTTTCAACAATTGGGTCATATCTCCTTTGCTTCTTAACAGTGTTTTTTTTTTTTTATAGTCTTATAATTTTTGGTTGATTGAAACCTGGCATTGTGTTTAGGACAATAGAGACTCTGGTAAATTGTATTTATGCCTGAGTAATAGGCATGCCTGTCTATTGTTGTGGTGGGGTGCATTAAGTCAGTGTAGTCAGAAGTTGAAAGCGGTTTGTTTGTTTTGCTGTGGTTACCTTCATTGTATTAGTCTTCAAATTTCCTCCCGGGCTATCCTGTAGTTAAGTTGGGGGTTGAATCTTTAGGATATTTCTCAATGATCATGTTCCGCCTCAACTTTTGGTCTTCCCTAGGAGCCCATAGCTTTGAGTAGGTTTTCTCTCTGTCCTTGCCCTTCCCTCAGTAGTAGACTATTGTAACTTGATACTTAATGCTAGCTAGCCTGGTTTGGGGCTGAGGTAAAGGGGCCTTTCCTGATGTCCTCTTTTTAGTCCCAGTCTCAGGCAGGCCCTGTGAACCTGGGTCTCAAAAGTAGAACTTTCCAAATGATTCTGCCCCTCTTTTGCATGATATCCATACTCCATACTATCCATATGATAACCTTATACCTTTGGTAGATCTTTTGGGGAAAAAGTTTTCTGCCTTTCCCTCAGTCAAAAGAGATCTTGAATGGTCAGAGCCCAGGATGGTTTCTTCCTCCTTTCCCAGTGGTACAAGTTTTTGGTTTTGTTTTCCTGTCTGCTTCTCCTAGCTGCAGTTGGGCTCTACCTGTGCCCTGCCTTTTCCCCACACTCTTAAGGCATTTATTCGGTAAGAGAGATAGGGGGAAAGGATCTAGATGGGGCTTTTTGCCTCTCCTGCGGTGGAGACTACCCCTCCCCTCTCCCAAGCACATAGGCCAAGGGAAGTTTTCTGTGGCCTCCCACCCTTCCCCCTTGGCATTATACTCTCATTAGTACATGATGATCGTGGTGGAGAAGAGCCTGTAAAGTGTTATAAACATTCTTTATGTCTGTGGCTGCCAGGGGCTCTTATACTTTCAGGTAAGTTCACACTGAGCTGTTAACAATTCATCAACAACTTTAATCTAAAATCTTTTTATCCCTTTGTGTGGCATCTTATTTTCCTCCCATACTCGACTCCACGTGGCCAGGGCTTATGTTTGACTCTCCTCACAGGCATCTGTCTTTTTTAAACTTTGAGGCTGGTTTGTTACCTTGAGAACTTAGCTCTCTTATGTTCAAGAAAAGTTAAATGATTTTTCTGAAAGATTTAAAGAGCAGCTATAGCCCTCCTCGTCAGTCTGTTTTTTAGGTATTATGCAATGAAAAGAACATGTTTTTATGTCCATGGAACTTTCAAGTTTTCATATTTTCCCCAATTTTTTCCATTTCCTTTCTTATTTTCCCCTTTGATTCTTTTTCATTATTTTCCACATTTCTTCCCCCACTAAATGTCCTTGGCTTGTCCTTTTATTTCCTAGCCCTTTCATCTGTGTAGTTTTCTTAATACCAGTGGCTCTTTTCTTTGAGTCTATGCCTTTGTCATTATTCTTTTTTGATTTTCTTTAAATACTCCTCCTGTCTTTTATTTTTTTCTCGTATGTTGTGTCTTTCCCATAGTGGGGAAAGAATTTATAAAAGGGAACTTAGGATTTACCTGGTAGATATTTAAAATTGCATTTTAATCTTTAATGTAAAAGATCTCTAATTATTGATTGCCTGATATGTCTCTAGATAACTTCATGAACTTTAAGTGTCTCCAAATACCTTCCATCTGTTTTGAGTCCTGCTGCATTTGTTGGGTTGTATTTCCAGAAGGCTGCTAGGCTTTTGAACTTGGAATTTCAAGTACCTCAAGTCTCATATGTCCAAAACGATGTTGATCTCATTCTCTCTAAGTTTGTTCTATCATTCTAGTCACCATGTTAGAATCTTCATGGTCATTATCATCTCTTCGCTCATATTTCTTATCATAGCAATTCTTTTAAATTTCCTTTGAATCTGCCTATATTGCTATTACCTCACTCCCCAAGTATATTAGTCCATTTTCACACTGCTGATAAAGACACACCTGAGACTGGGTAATTTATAAAGAAAAAGAGGGTGAATGGACTCACAGTTCTATGTGGCTGGGGAGGCCTCACAATCATGATGGAAGACAAAGGCACATCTTACATGGCAGCAGACAAGAGAGAATGAGAACCAAGTAAAAGGGGTTTCCTCTCATAAAACCATCAGATCTCAGGAGACTTATTCACTACCAGGAGAACAGTATGGGAGAAACCACCCCTGTGATTCAATTGTCTCCCACCAGGTCCCTCCCATAACTCGTGGAAATTATGAGAGCTACAATTCAAGATGAGATCTGGGTGGGGACACAGCCAAACCATATCACCAAGTTCATCATTTCTTCTTAATATTATTCATATCTCCCTACCGAGATTTCTGTAACAGAATTAAGGTCACTGGAGTTTCTGCATTGCCAGATCTACTGGTTCACAATCTTCATTCTCCTTAAGCATTGGTCAGCGTTTGGCATTATTCTTAATAACAAGCACTTGAACAGTCAAATAACATTATGTAAAAAATATTTACCATGACTTACACCATTGTCTCCCCCTGCTACAAGATCTTACCATGTACTGTCCCCTGTGTTTATAATGTTCTTATGTTCTTTCCACTCCTCACCCTTGCCACTCCCCACTATTCTCCCTTTCTTAATCCTCAGTCATTAGTAGAGTTCTTTGCATATAGTTGATGTTTAATAATGCTTATTAAATAAATGAATAACTAATATTCCAGCCAAACTGCAGTAGTTTTAAAATTTTGTATTTAGAAGCAAACATATCTTTATGAAAGAAATCTTATTTGGAACCCTAACACATAAATAAGAAAAAGTAGAGCATTCTAGTTACAGCTTGTAGAGAGGGTGCTGGAGATGGGGTGAGCACACGGGTGGGGAGTGGTGGGCACACAGGAAACTTGAGTCTCAGAAGCCTGCTAAATCCTTGGTTAAGCGCCAAGGTTTCTCCTTTCCCTGGACCGCAACACAGCTTGGAAGAATCAGGGGGCTTCCCAGAAAGCAGCTGGAACACCTCTGCTCCAGGCAATTATTCTGAAAAAAATTGAGGTGGGAGATGTGTGTGTGTGTGTATGTGTGTGTGATACATCCCTGTTGACCCAATAGTGAATTCAGGAAGCTTTAATCAAAATGAGGGCAGTCACCATTCTCAGACATATTTCTATGTTGGCTCTTAAATACCTAAATTGCTTGTTTAGTCAACAGAGAAGATTCTTTCCCTCTTGCCAGTTCTTGTTTTATACCTCCTTGGTCAGAAGCACTTAAAGGGCAAATGTATAAATGATTATTGAGAGTAATTTCCTATTCTGCATGCAAAACAAAGCAAATATCTTGTAAAATGGCATTGTTTTGGGGCAGTAATATGCATATTGTAGCCTTTCATTAATTCCTTTTCATTTATGCGCTTCACTCTGTGCAGGTGACTGACAGTTGATTTAAAATATGTATTACTTTAGCTGGTAAGCATACATAAAATCACTAAGTCAAATTTGCCACGAACATCAACTCAGAAAAGTTAAACATGTGGACAGTCACCAAGGACAAAAGGCCAGCACACTTCCATATATTTTCTCTTCTTGAGTTTTTGCTAAGCGACGAGTTCTTCCTACTTTAAACACAACTGTGAAGTTTCTGTTGGAGTCAGTTCTCATTTTTAATGGCTGCTTCTTTGTGCATCAGAGGAATCAAAGTCAATTTTTATAGGAAAAGAAGTGTTTAAAAACCTCTTTTAAAAAGGTACATGGAAATCAACAGTGTATTTTATAACAAAAATAATCAATGGGCTTCTTGTGTTTTTTGTGTATCTTGCCTGAGCCACCACATTTTACTTCTGACAAGACTCTTTGGCAGGACTTTGTTCTGTCAAAAAGGGGGTGCCAGTATTCACATATTGACAAACTGTGAAATGTCCTTTTCATCCCTAGTTTTCTTCTAATGTCACTGCCTCTCTTTTTCACCTTCGTAAAGTTAAAACTTCTGAAACTTCATTGCATAGAATGTGACATCAGGTCAATAAATGTGTTTGTAAAAATCAATAAAAGGAAAAAATGATTTCTCCTCTCTACTTCTTAGCTATACTTTGTGGTAGCCCAGGTATCAATAAGGTGCTAAGTATAGTAGGGCTTGCAAACCTGTTCTTAGTGAATGAACCAGTGAAGACAAGAATGTTAATTTAATGTGAGTTACTGTGGACCAACATCACTCTGTTAAACAAGTGCTGGACATACTTACTTTGCAGTAAAGCACAAGCTCTATTTAACTTCCCATGTGCTAGACACTGTGCTAGGTTCTGGACTTATAGAAATGAAACACTACCACTGCCTTTCGAGCACTCATAATTCACTGCTGGGAGAGAGGGGTGGGCAGATAAGCTTTTACAGGGCAGCGTGGCACGTACTATGCCAGAGATCATGCACAGGATGCTACTGGTTAGGATTAGTCCAGGATGTGCAGGGCTCCAGGGATATATTTGCCTAGAGACCAGTCTGTATAAGCAATTTGATTTAAAAGTATATTATAAAATCTTGGGCCCAGATGAGGGGTATTGATATACTGATGAAAACTTAGAATAGCAGGTAGAGAAGTACTTAGATATTTGTTTTTGGTCTAATCAGTACACTTGAAGATTCTTTGTAGTGGCCAGGCACCATTGCTTCATGTTCTTTATTGTTCAATGTGCCATTTCCAGAGAATTTTATGTTTTCCCACCATGAGGAAAAGATTGCTACATTGTTATTACTCACAATGCCATGGCCTTTAGGGACCTTTTTGTATTAAAATGAAATAAAATGGATCTTTTGTCCTCTGTAGGTCCCTAATATCAATTATTTAATGATACTTTCAGTAGAACTCAGGATGCTGTATTAACTTTCAGGCCACTTGTGAAGACTGACTTTCCAAAGGTGATTTCTGTGACTCACTGATGATGACCACAACTTCAAGTCTTACCCACAATTTGCAGGAAAATGTGAATGATAATTCATTTTCTGATCATGTAAATTTTACTGCTCTGAATGTCATAGTATAAACAGAACAACACATCTTCCAAACATATCTTCTCTTTAGGCTACAATCACTGCATTTTTAGAATATGCTCTCTCTTCAATGTTGATTACACCTATGCCTTCTGTACATCTTTACTAGCGAGGCAAAGAGGAGCAAGAGCCCACTGGCAGAATGAGAAGAGTGATCCTGTTAGGGCAAGGAATTCCCATTCCTCATGTTCTTTATTCAGCATGCTTAAGAGGACTCAAAAGACCATGATGGCAACACATTGATTGGAAGCAAGAGAGGACGTCAATGAGAAGAACCTGTTAACTTTGCAAAATGATGGAAGTCCTCAGAGGAGATAGGTTCAGCCACTCTTGCAGAAGTATCTGACACAGGTTATGAAAGTCTGGAGATGGAATGACCTCCTTGGGTCCAGGAGTTGGGGGAGGAGAGCACATTGAATAAAGGATTCCTGCTGCCATCTCCACCACCTTCAGGTGGTATAGACTATAGGTAGCACTACGATTAGAACAGAGATGAGTGAGAACAGAAATAAGAGTCCACACAGAAGGCTCTAGCACAAGGGTTGATGGTGGATACTCAGAATCTCAGAGACCTAAGCTTGTCTTGGGTCCTGACTGACAGTCCTCCCCAGTCAGCATGTCAGTAATATCTGGTTGCGAAATCTCATGCTATCCTGTGGGAAAAAATATTGCACTGGTCAGTAAGAACAATTTGTCCAGTAGGCCACCCTCCTGCAAACAGAACTCAGCCATGAGGTCACACAGAATTCCTCAGGGCATGTGGTTTATCCTCTCCATGGGGTAGTGGATGAGACAGTGCCCTTAAGAAAAACAATGGGAACCAGGGCACACACATATTCAACTTCAGGCTTGAGACTTTGCACCCAAAGGGTATTGCTGACCCTAGCTCATCTCAGGTCCTGGAAGGTAATTTAGAAAATCTCAAAGAAGACAGTCTTACTCTTACACAGCACGGGATCCCTGAGGCATAGTGCCTGGGATGTAACCCTGATTGCCTAAATTTAGTGTCATGTTGATTGATACAAAGACAAAGAGGTAGGCATTCAATCATCCTGGAAAAAAAGGAGACAACATAAGCTTTCTGAAGAGGTCCTGTTTTAGTTGTCTCTTGAAGGGTGGTATTGCATTAGGTTGCTAGACAAGGGAGAAAAAGTATTGCAAGCAGAGAGGACAACAGGTATAAAGCACACAGACTGTGAAGCTGCATGTTACCTTTGGGAAGTTGTAAGTAAACATTGTAGCTGTAGTGAAGAGGTCAAGTAGGGCTTTGTTATTCCAGATGTGGTCTGCAGTAGCTCACCAGTAGCATCAATATCATTTGGGGGCTTACTGAAATGCAGAATTTCAGGTCCCACCCTAGGCTTATAAGCCAGAGCCAGGATTTGCATTTTAACAAGATCCTACTCCCCTTCATTCATATGAAATTGGATGCTTGAGAAGCTTCGCAGTTCCCTAAAATGCAAATGCAGTAGTGAACTGGAGCCAGATGCTAGAGTCTAGATTTTACTCTGTAGCTAAGAACAACTCATTGTATTTCAAGCAAAGCATTAAGATGATCATATTCTGCTTTCAGAAGACTTGAGTAGCAACAATGTGAAGAGAACTGCAGAAGGATAGGCTGCGGGAGTGAGATGATGGAGAAAACTACTGCATGGCCTAGGCAAGGCAAGAGGAGACGATGAATTATGGCAGTAAGATGGAAAGAGTGAATGCTATTTAGCAAACAGAATTGCAAAACATGTCGGCATGTGGGTGAGGTAGATTGAAGAGACTAGGACGATATGCAAGAATCTTAGTAACTGGGCAGATAACCATGAGAAAGCGTATGTAAGATGAACAGATTTTTGTGGAAGAAGATGAAGACCTTGAGGTGTGTGAGGGACATTTAAGAAGAAATGTTCGGAAGACATTATGTGTATGAGGACAGGGCTCAGAGAAGATTGTAGGCTGAAGTTCAAATTTGGAAATCATCAGCATACAGGTGGCAATTAATATCAAGGCAGAGGATGAGGTCACAAGAAAGAAGAGAATCGTGGTTTAGAATGAAGCATTGGACAATACTAAGATTTACTGGTAAATAAAAAACAAATCTGCAAGAAAGAGTTCAGAAAAGTAGGAGAAAAACTAGAAAAGACTGGACACAGGAATCAGGGGAAAGTTTTCAAAGAGGTTTCAATATAATCAAACACTGCAGCAAGGTCAATGAGGAAGAGCTAAAGGAGTCTTGAAATTGGTTCATGGAGACACTGGAGAGCACTGTTCCAGTGGCGTACTAGGAATGGGAAGTAGTATGTGTGGATTAAGAGAAATGGGAAGGCTGTGAGAGCCAGTATAGATTAACTCGAAAATAGTGGCCTTCAAAATGTGGTTCCTTAATCATTAGCATCATCATCCTTATGTTCCAGGAAATACAAACTGCAGAACAGCAAAGAAAAAACCTTTAGAATTGTGAAATCTTTGTATTTTTAAAAGTTAAGATTTTTATTTGCAGAAGGCTGCACTTCTTTTAGTGTATAGTTTTGTTGAAATATAAATAAAATTATATTTTATTTATATTTATTAAAATTTATTTATATTAATATAATTTTTATATTTATATTTTATAAATATAATTTTTATATTTATATAATATATAGTTATATTTATATAATTTTATTTATATTTTCATATGTATATATGAATATATAATATATAATATGAAAACATACAAATCAAAAGTTTATAGCTGAATGAATTTTCACGAAGAAAGCACACCTCTGTAAGTGCACCAGGATCAGGAAGAATATTATTGGCACCTGCAGAAGTCACCTTCATCTCTCTCATTCTCGAGGATACAGTACAATGACTTCTAATACCTCACCTTCATCTCTCTCATTCTCGAGGATACAGTACAATGACTTCTAATACCATGGATTAGTTTTGCCTGTAGAACAGGCAGCATGTAGAACATACTTGTTTGTAACTAGTTCAATATTACATTTGTTAGAGTTATTCTTGCTGTATTTGGTTTTAGTTTGTTCATTTTCTTTGGTGTATAGTATGCCATCATATGTATATACTATAATATTTGAATGGACATTTGCATGCTGTCCAGTTTGGGGCTATTACAAATATTAGGTTGGTGCAAAATTAATTGTGGTTTTTGCCATTAAGAGTAATTTGCACCAACCTAATAGTGCTGCTACTAACATCCCTGTGAATGTCTTTTGGTAAATATATGTCTATATTCCAGGGAGATATATAGAATTCTGGAATTCCAGATCATAGGATAATGTATATCTGCTCTGCTCATCTTAGTTGATACTATCAATTTTTAAAGTGGTTGTATCAATTTACTACCAGCAGAATATAGGACTTCTAGTTTCTGTGTATCCTTACCGACACTTAGAACTGTTTATTTTTCTGAAATGGCCCTGCTGGTTAGAATGCAGTGGCATTGGATGTCCCCAGTAACTTGTGAAGTTGATCCTGCTTTTCTATTTTAATTGACCATTTGTGTATCTTCTTTGAAGTTTCTGTTTAAAGTGTTTTGCCCACTGTTCTATTGGATTATGTGCCTCTTTTCCTACAGGGCCTGGGTTTTTCAATTTCTAAAATCTTAACTTTCTATACCTTAGAACATGTACTTTATTGCTAAGTAAAATGTGTCAACAAATAGCAGACCGATAAGCTACCTGACTGAGATTTAGTCCCCTTAAACAAAGGCTAACTGATAATCTAAAATACGGCAGTAGCAACAACAACAATGCTAAAAAATGGTGGAAGCTACAATTTAATATATTCTTACGCTATATGAAACACTGCTATTTTCTGAGAGAAACATCCTGATATGATGAAAAAAAAAAACATAGGGGGAACGTTGATGGTTAGAAGAGACAAAAACAATCACATTTACTGCTAGGAAAACTGAAAGCCACATATGGACACACACACAAAGAATATGGGATTATTTAAATCTCAATGTCAATTTTTAAAAGGTCATTATTATGGGAAATCAGATAAACAGCGTTATTTAAGTTTTCAAGTAATGAATGAACCCATGTTGTCCCCAATTTACTAATTATCTTCTTGCATCATAGCTTAATTGTTCCCTAATGAATGCCTTGCCATTTTCAAATATTGATTAATTACATTTAAAAATTCATAATTTTCTGACTTCTTTGTGTAGATTGGTTTAGATACACAGACTCCAGTTACACATTCTGGGTGGGGCACCCCCAAATCTAATAAGGACATTGTTAATAAAACTATTACACAACCCATGCTAATTCTGGGAAGAGATGCAGGAAAGAATTACAAACTCAGTGAATGAAAAACAATCTCCTACATTTACATGTTTATCCTTGTATTTTTTATGTTAAAGGCCAACAAAAAAGAGACAAAAAATCTGGCTTGATAATTGCTTTCAGCTCCCTTTACACTCAATATGTTTAGCTCCTTGCACTGGAGTGTCATCAACTATTGAAGAGCCATGCTATTTTAGATTTGCAGCTCTATTTTCTCCTAGTTGTATAAAGGCATTGTTTTTAATTAAAAAACATTTTCATTTCAGGGACTTAGATTCCTGTCCTCTAATCTGTCTCAGTTGTCTAGGTCTAGTTTGCACGGAACCCACTTACACTTGCTTATTTTTAGGCCATTAGTGGGTACTATTTTCTGTATTAGATTACCAGCACTCTGGAGGGTAAAGGCCATCCAATCCATGTTCTCCATGATTTTGAAACAGGGACTGAGCACATCTGCCTCTGTGGGTTAAGCACACATTCTGAACTTGGCCTTGACCTCATTAGCACATAGTCCAAATCACTGAATTCCCATTAATGACTGACCAGTTGATTCACTGATGACTAATTTATCCAGTATTTCCTTGTTTGCTGGCCTCAGGTTTGAATTCATAAGCCCTCTGGAGAGAAAAATAATTATTGAAACTAGATTCCCTCTTTCTTTCTTTTCAACATCAGTCTCCATTCTTTCCAGAGAGTACTCCTGAGCACCACTTTTGAGTTCAGCAGACACTGACTTGAATCCTTCCTCTGCTATACACTTAGCAGCAGTGCAACCTGGGATAGGTTAGTCAAAGAAATTGAGCCTCAAGAAGGCTCTGCATATGGGGGAAGAGTGTAAATTTGTTAATATGTGCAGAACACTTGGTGCAATGTCTTTCATGCAGTAAACACTAAAAAAAGGTGGATAGCAAGACTGTTATTATGATTATACTCACAATAACCTTGGAATAAAATTACAGCCCTTTAAAAATGGAAGAGAGCAGAAAGATAATGTGTAGAAAGAATTTGAGGTCCAGAGACATAAAGTGACTTTTTCAAGGTTACATAGTTTATGAATAGCAGAACTGAGACTGAAACCAAAATTTTCTGATTCCTGGACCAAAGCCCTTCCCATCTCGGCAGATGGCTTTCCTACGTAATACGACTGAGGTCTCCCATAGTTAGAAGCAACACCCAAAGCTTATGCTATTAAATAAAGAAGATATAACAGACAAGTTGAATGCTATGTTAAAATACAGCTTCCTGCAAGGGATCTGAGAGGCAAGGCTAGATTAGATGAAAGGTCAAAGAGATGCCTGTTTTGTGGGGCCTCAAGCACAAGAGAACCTAAAAATAGAGACAGGGTGATTTAAAATGCTGCTTATGGAAGTAATTAATTAATTCCATGAAAATGTCCATATCACTGCCAATGGCCACCATCTGATCACAACTAATTATCTTTCATAAAATATAGATATTCTTTCCGTGGGTTTTTGTTTGTTTGTTTTCAAAAATTTTGCTGGAGACATGCCACTGTACTCATTTCTACTGTGGTTTGCTCCCTGGGAGCAACCGAGTTGAATCTCCAATCCCTGGTAAAACAAAATTGACATTTTTCTTCCAGTTTCTAATTTCCCAGCACAATAGTAGACAGAGATGTATGCATTTAGCCTGGAATTAAACCCTGAGAGACTCTAACTAGCACCCTAACTTGGGAAATTGTCTTATGGATGCTGAATGGCAAAAGGTCAGAGACAGAGTATAAGACTGTGGATGGGTTTATTATGTAATAGCAATATGATGCACAGTTAATACTTTACTGGTATTTCTCAGATCACCAATATAAATATTTTAGATAGTTGATATTTGTGGAAATGTGTACTTACTGAGTATACTGAATTGTATGATTGGCACACACTTTCTTTAACATCTTGAACACCTATTAAAATATAAGTTAAAATACCTGTTTTTACTGTTTTTTTCTCTATAATGTCTTATGTATTTTTTATTTTTTCAGCTTTATTTATTATATGTATGTATATATGTATGTGTTTTTATTTCTTCTGAAAAATAAAAAGTGGGATACATGTGCAGAACGTGCAGGTTTGTTACATAGGTATACGTGTGCCATGGTGGTTTGCTGCACCTATTGGCTTATCCTCTAAGTTCTCTCCCCTCACCCTGTACCCCCAACCAGGCCCCAGTGTGTGTTGTTCCCTTCTCTGTGTCGATGTGTTCTCATTGTTGAACTCCTACTTATTAGTGAGAACATGCGGTGTTTGGTTTCCTGCTCCTGTGTTAGTTTGCTAAGGATGATGGCTTCCATCTTCAACCATGTCCCTGCAAAGGACACGATCTCATTCATTTTTATGGCTGCATAATATTCCATGGTGTATATGTGCCACATTTTCTTTATCCAGTCTATCATTGATGGACATTTGGGTTGGTTCCAGGTCTTTGCTATTATAAATAGTGCTGCAATAAACATGTGTGTGCATGTGTCTTTATAGTAGAATGATTCATATTCCTTTGGGTATATACCCAGTAATGTGATTGCTGAGTCAAGTGGTATTTCTGGTTCTAGATCCTTGAGGATTGCCATACTGTCTTCCGCAATGGTTGAACTAATTTACATTCCCCCCAACAGTGTAAAAGGGTTTCTATTTCTCCACAGCCTCGCTAGTATCTGTCGTTTCATGACTTTTTAAATATCACCATTCTGATTAGTGTGAGATGGTATCTCATCATGGTTGTGATTTGCATTTCTCTGATGATCAATGATGTTGAGTTTTTTTCCCCCATGTTTGTTGGCTGTGTAAATGTCTTCTTTTGAGAGTATCTGTTCATATCCTTTGCCTACTTTTTGATGGTTTGTTTTTTTCTTGTAAATATGTTTAAGTTCCTTGTAAATTCTGGATATTTGACCTTCATCAGATGGGTAGTTTGCAAAACTTTTCTCCCATTCTGTAGATTGCTTGTTGACTCTGATGATAGTTTCTTTTGCTGTGCAGAAACTCTTTAGTTTAATTAGATCCCATTTGTCAACTTTGGCTTTTGTTGCAATTGTTTTTGGTGTGTTTGTCATGAAGTCTTTGCCAATACTATATCCTGAATGGTATTGCCTAGGTTTTCTTCTAGGGTTTTTATGGTTTTGGGTTTTACATTTAAGTCTTTAATCCATCTTGAGTTAATTTTTGTATAAGGTGTAAGGAGGGGTCCAATTTCAGTTTTCTGCATATGGCTAGCCATTTTTCCTAGCACCATTTACTGAATAGGAGATCCTTTCCCCATTGCTTGTTGCTGTCAGGTTTGTTGAAGATCAGATGGTTGTAGATGCGTGGTGTTATTTCTGAGGTCTCTGTTCTGCTCCATTGGTCTCTATGTCTGTTTTGGTACCAATACCATGCTGTTTTTGTTACTGTAGCCTTGTAGCATAGTTTGAAGTCAGGTAACGTGATGCCTCCAGCTTTGTTCTTTTTGCTTAGGATTGTCTTGGCTATACGGGTTCTTTTTTTGGTTGCATATGAAATTTAAAGTAGTTTTTTCTAATTCTGTGAAGAAAGTCAATGGTAGTTTGATGGGAATAATGTTGAATCTGTAAATTACTTTGGGCAGTATGGCTATTTTCACGATTTTGATTATTCCTATCGATGAGGATGGAATATTTCTCCATTTGTTTATGTCCTCTCTTATTTATTTCATTTGTAATGGTTTGCAGTCCTCCTTGAAAAGGTCCTTCACATCCCTTGTTAACTGTATTTCTAGGTATTTTATTCTTTTTGTAGCAATTGTGCATGAGAGTTCATTCATGATTTGGCTCTCTGCTTGCCTATTGTTGGTGTAAAATAATGCTTGTGATTTTTACACGTTGATTTTGTATCCTGAGACTTTGCTGAAGTTGCTTATCAGTTCAAGAAGTTTTCTGGCTGAGATGATGGGGTTTTCTAAATATAAAATCATGTCATCTGCAAACAGAGACAACTTGACTTCCTCTCTTCTTATTTGAATACGCTTTATTTCTTTCTCTTGCCTGATGGCCCTGACCAGAACTTCTAATACCATGTTGAATATGAGTGGTGAGACAGGGCATCCTTGTCTTGTACCAGTTTTCAAAGAGAATGCTTCCAGCTTTTGCCCATTCAATATGATATTGGCTGTGGGTTTGTCATAAATAGCTCTTATTATTTTGAGATATGTTTCATCAATACCTACTTTACTGAGAGTTTTTAACATAAAGGGATGTTAAATTTTTTCTGAATCTATTGAAATAATCATGAGGTTTTTGTCTTTGGTTCTGTTCATGTGATGGATTATGTTTATTGATTTGTGTATATTGAACCAGCCTTGTATCCCAGGGATGAAGCCAACTTGATCGTGGTGGATAGGTTTTTTGATGTGCTGCTGGATTAAGTTTGCCAGTAGTTTATTGAAGATTTTTGCAGTGATGTTCATCAGGGATATTGGCCTGAAGTCTTCTTTTTTTGTTGTGTCTCTACCCAATTTTGGTATCAGGATGATGCTGGCTTCATAAAATGAGTTAGGGAGGAGTCCCTCCTTTTCAATTGTTTGGAATAGTTTCAGAAGGAATGGTACCAGCTCCTCTTTGTATTTCTGGTAGAATTCAGCTGTGAATCCATCTGGTCCTGGGCTTTTTTTGGTTGGCAGGCTATTAATTACTGCCTCAATTTTAGAGTTTGTTATTGATCTATTCAAGGATTCAACTTCCTGGTTTAGTCTTGGTAGGCTGTATATGTCCAGAAATTTATTCATTTCTTCTAGATTTTCTAGTTCATCTGTGTAGAGGTGTTTATACTATTCTCTGATGGTAGTTTGTATTTCCATGGAGTCAGTGGTGCTATCCTCTTTATCATTTTGTATTGTGTCTATTTGATTCTTCTCTCTCTTCTTCTTTAATTAGTCTAATTAGTGGTCTATCTATTTGGTTAATTTTTTCAAAAAACCAGCTCCTGGATTCATTGATTTTGTGGGGGTTTTTTCCTGTCTCTGTCTCCTTCAATCTTCTCTGATCTTAGTTATTCTTGTCTTCTGCTAGCTTTTGTATTAGTTTGCTCTTGCCTCTCTAGCTCTTTTTATTGTGATGACAGGGTGTTGATTTGAGATCTTTCTAGCTTTCTGAAGTGGACATTTAGTGCTATAAATTTCCCTCTTAACACTGCTTTAGTTATGTTCCAGAGATTCTGGTACACTGTCTCTTTGTTTTCATTGGTTTCAAAGAACTTCTTGATTTCTGCTTTAATTTGATTTTTTAACCAGGAGTCATTCAGGAGCAGGTTGTTCAATTTCCACAAAATTGTGTGGTTTTGAGTGAATTCTTAATCCTGAGTTGTAATTTGATTGCATTGTGGTCGGAGAGACTGTTTGTTATGATTTCATTTCTTTTGCATTTGCTGAGGAGTGTTTTACTTCCAATTATGTGGTCAATTTTAGAATAAGTGTCACATGGCACTGAAAATGTTGTATATTCTTTGATTTGAGATGGAGAGTTCTGTAGATGTCTACTAGGTCAACTTGATCAAGAGCTGAGTTCAAGTCCTGAACATCCTTGTTAATTTTCAGTCTGGTTGATTTAATACTGACAGTTGGGTGTTAAAGTCTCCTACTATTATTGTGTGGGAGTCTAAGTCTCTTTGTAAGTCTCTAAGGACTTGTTTCATGCATCTGGGTGCTCCTGTATTGGGTGCATACATATTTACAATAGTTAGCTCTTCTTGTTGAATTGTTCCCTTTACCATTAGGTAATGACCTTCTTTGTCTGTTTTGGTATTTGTTGGTTTAAAGTCTGTTTTGTCAGAAATTAGGATTGCAACCCCTGCTTTTCTTTGCTTTCCATTTGCTTGGTAAATTTTCCTCCATCCATTTATTTTGAGTCTAAGTGTGTCTTTGCGTGTAAGATGGGTCTCCTGAATACAGCACACCAATGGGTCTTGACTCTGTATCCAATTTGCCAGTCTGTGTCTTTTAATTGGGGCATTTAGCCCATTTACGTTTAAGGTTAGTATTGTTATGTGTGAATTTGATCCCATCATCATGATGCTATTTGGTTATTTTGCACAGTGGTTGATGCGGTTTGTTCATAGTGTCATTGGTCTTTATATTTTGGTGTGTTTTTGCAGTGACTAGTACTGGTTTTACCTTTCCATATTTAGTGCTTCTTTCAGGAGCTTTTGCAGCGCAGGTCTGGAGGTAATGAAATCACTCAGCATTTGCTTGCCTGTAAAGGATTTTATTTCTCCTTAACTTATGAAGCTTAGTTTGGCTGGATATAAAATTCTGGGTTGAAAATTCTTTTCTTTAAGAATGTTGAATATTGGCTTCTGATCTCTTCTGGCTTGAAGAGTTTCTGCTGAGAGGTCCACTGTTAGTCTGATAGGCTTCCCTTTGTAGGTGACCTGATCTTTCTCTCTGGCTGCCCTTAACAGTTTTTCCTTTATTTTGACCTTGGAAAAGCTGAAGATTATGTATCTTGGGGTTGCTCTTCTCCTAGAGTATCTTAATGCTATTCTCTGTATTTCCTGAATTTGTATGTTGGCCTGTTTTCCTAGGTTGTGGAAGTTCTCCTGGATAATATCTTTAAGTGTGTTTTTCAGCTTGTTTCCATTCTCCCTGTCCATTTCTGGTACTCCAATCAATCTTAGATTAGGTCTTTTTATGAAGTCCCATATTTCTTGGAGGCTTTGTTCATTCATTTTCATTCTTTTTTCTTTATTCTTATCTTCATGTCTCATTTCAGTAAGGTGATCTTCAAACTCTGATATCCTTTCTTCTGCTTGGTCAATTTGGCTGTTAATACTTGTGTATGCTTCACAAAGTTCTCGTGCTGTTTTTCAGCTCCATCACATCATTTATTTCCTCTCTAAACTGGTTATTCTAGTTAGCAATTCCTGTAACGTTTTATCAAGGTTCTCAGCTTCTTTGCATTAGGTTAGAACATGCTCCTTTAGCTCATCGTAGTTTTTTATTACCCATCTTCTGAAGCCTACTTCTGTCAGCTTGTCTATCTGATCCTCCTTCCAGTTCTGTACCCTTGATGGAGAGACATTGTGATCATTTGGAGGAGAAGAGGCACTCTAGCCCTTTGGGTTTTCAGCATTTTTCATTGATTCTTTCTCATTTTTGTGAGTTTGTCTAGTTTCCGTCTTTGAGACTGCTGACCCTTGGTTGGAGTTTTTGTGGGGGCCTATTTTTGTTGTTGGTGTTGTCTCTTCCTGCTTGTCTGTTTTTCTTTCAATAGTCAGGTCCTTCTTCTGTAGGGCTGCTGCCATTTTCACTTCAGGCCTTATTCATCTGATTTGCTCCTGTGCCTGGAGATGTCACTCAAGGAGGCTTGAGAACAGCAAAGATGGGTGCCTGTTCCTTCTTCTGGGACCTCTGATCTTGAGGGGCACCAACCTGATGCCAGTAGGATTGCTCCTGTATAGGGTGTCTGACAACCCCTATTGGAGGGTCTCATTTGGGTGGCATGGGGAGCAGGACCCATTTAATGAAGCACTTTGTCCCTTGGTGGAAGGGGTGTGCTTTGCTGTGGGGAAACCCACTTGTCTGGGCTGCCCAGATTCCTCAGAACTACCAGGAGGAGAGGCTAAGTCTGCTGATCTGCAGAGACTACAACTGCCCCTGCCCCTAGGGGCTCAGGCCCAGGGAGATCCAAATTCTGTCTCTGAGCCTCTGGCTGGAGTTATTGGAGATCCTGCAGGGAAGCCCTGCCCAATGAGGAAGGATGGGTCAGGGTTAGGCCTGAAGAGGCCCTCCAGCTGCAGACTGCCATAGCCAATGTATTGGGTTGTGGGGACAAGTCTTGGGATGAAGCTGTCCAGCTTCCTTGGCTCCAGCAGGGGAAGAGCGCAGCCTGGAGCTATAGGGAGCTGAGCATGCCAGGTAGTTGTGAGTCCCAGTGCTGGCCTCCCCTCCCCGCAGCAGTTTGTCAGGCTTAAGCAGATTCCAGCTGAGAGACTGTAAGAATCTGCGCTTTCTAGGGTTAGGATGCTATGCCCCAGTGGTGTGGGTTCGCAGGTGGTCTCTTCCGATCTGCGCGTTGCACAGTTCCATGGAAAAAGTACCATTTGCCCGGCTGGGTAGCACGCTCACTCACTGCCTGCCTTGGTTGTGGGGAGGGGGTTCCCCTTCCCCGTGTGGCTGTTGCAGCGCATTGTTTTTCCTTCTCTCCATGGGTCATACCAGTCTTCTAGTCAATTCTGATGAGAGAACCTGGATACCTTGGTTGCCGGTGAAGGATTCACGCTTATGTTTTTTTCCCAGTGGGTGCCTCTGAACGCGGCTGCTTCTAGTCGGCCGTCTTGGCCTCGCCCCCTTCTCTTCTTCATAGATTCCAAATTAACTCAAGTGTTTCTTGTCCCTTTCGGCCCACCCAAACTAGTGGTCTAATTATTTTCCAAATAAGTACCCGGGGGCTGAAATAGTAACAACACGAGCTATCTATGTTACTTATGTATCCATCACTTTAAACAGCACTTTCTATGTACCTGCCACTGTTTTAAATACAAAGATAAACTCATGTAGACTTCAGCACAACTTTATAACACAGGGACTGCTATCATCTCTGCTGTACAGATGAGGAATCAGAGGTGCAGAGAGGATAAATAACGTCCCAAGGTCGCACAGCTCACACGTGGGAGAAGCAATGTTCAAATTCAGCAGTCTGGCTTCAGAGTCTCATTTTTAAAGATGAGTGAACTGAGACAGAAAGAAGTGACCAGATTCCTTCTAGTGTCCATACAATTGACCACCACCCCACACTTTGGAAACTGGATCACTATACTCTCATAAGCAGTATGATTCTGCAAAACAAAACAAGTTATGTTTCTCATTCAACCAATATTTATTGATTGCTCCCTTCACCTTAGGGTCTGTGTTAGGCTCCAAGAATTCAAAGATAAATAAGGTTTGTCCTGCCTTCTGAGAGTTCCCAGTCTATAGAAGAGAAAGTAACAAATAAGTTAAACACAAGACATGATAGTTGAGTCTAGGTAGGTCTTTCACAAAAGAAGTGAAATAAAGACACACAGATAATTTTGATTGGAAGGGGAAAAGGAAGGAGGCTTCAGTGATGGCACTTTCTCTGATTGACTTTAAAGGATAAGAAATAATGTTTGTACAATATTAACTGATGATTCTTCTTGATAGTTCCTAACCCAATTTCTCACTCCTCACTCTTAATCTAGGTCAATCTCTGCTTATGCCTCAAGAAAAGGATGTATTTACAGAAAAAAAAGAGGAATACAGGAATTTCCTCCTGGTTTCTGATTTTCAGAATCTTGGCTCTTACAAAGAATGGGGAGAAAACTCCAAGCATGAGAGATCTCCTAGATTACATCCTCTTCCTAACCCTAATGTCTCTCTACCATCCCAAACATACCACAAAAATTTCTTGAACTTTGTTGAGGGAAAAGTGGAGAGAAAGAAAGAGGGAAAGTTGAGAGGTTTGGGAGGGAGAGAGAAAAAAAAGGAGGGAAAAAGGGGAAAGAGAGAGAGAGTGTGAGAGAGAGAAATAGAGACATGCGCTCTGCTCTTGATCTGGGAAGGCCAAACAATTCTTTAGAGTCTTGGAGCAGAGGAATCATCTTCTGTTTCCTAGTTCAAGTTCTTTGGTGGTCAAAGGCTCAAGGTGAACATGGCTGCAGGGTGTATGGCAGATAGGGCTTAACACAACATCATCAAGAGAGTCTCCTGACTTCAGTGTAGCACAAAAAAGTGCTGCCATTTCCTCACTCCAAAGAAAGGCCTGGGAGTGGTGGTGAATCCCACCGGAGGAGAGGAGTATGCTGGAGCAGATTTAAGAATTGAGCACAAGGACTGCCTGGAACGAGGAATATCCTCAGCAAATGCTGCATTGAATTGACAGATGGCATTGAACACCATCTCTTTCTCCTCTCTTCTCGTCAATGCATTGGTACTATTTTAGATTCTTGGAAATTAGCATGACTTTAGGAAGATGGGAGAACTCCAGATTAAAATGCCATTGAGTTTCCAAAAATCAAGTGGATGGGGTGGGGTGGAGTTTGAAACAGAAATTAAGATGTATGTGGACACATTAGGACAGTTAATTTCTTGTACAGCCAAGGTCATGGACTAACATCCTTGCTATAGGCAGATTATTTTCTCTTTATTCCTGTTACATAACGTATTCATTTATTGAACAGTAGCTTATGAAGGATCTCTGGAAGCCAGACCCTGGTACAAGATCGATGCAAGAACACAATCTTGGAAGTAACATATTCTTGGGAGTCAGATTTTAGTATGGAAATTATAATAAAAAACAACAACAATAGCCACTTTTTGTAGGAAGAGAACATAATTACTGTAATGTTTAGACTCTCATACTTTACAGGTAAACCTTTGGCATTTTTGAGCCTTCTGGGAAAAAAACAGAAGTTAATAGGACTTGTTAAAAGAAAGCAAAGTTTTCTTCCTTGTACCACTTCACTGTTATTCATTAATCTCTTCTTATTAAGTGTTAACTTGCAAAATTAACAATCCAGTGTTTTAATGGGGGAAAGGAACAAAAACGTTGAAAATGGAGCATTTAAATTGCTAGTGGAAATTTTTAAATTGGAATCGTTAACTAGACTGTGTTTAAAATTGATATTATAGTAGCCACCTTAACTTCTACACAATTTACTTTGACACATTTTTGTCATGGGACTATTTTGGAAAATTCTGATTTGGGCCGAATGTAGATTCTGTGAACTCTAAGCAATATTTATTCAGGCTCCCTCTGCATGAACTTCAATTTCCGTATCCATAGAGAGAATCACCCTCTCCTGCCACCCACTGTGCCACCACCCTGAAATCTTATCCATCTCCAGACTCAGAAGCCATTTCCTGGGCTCTTATTTTTTCTATGCATGTTTGTTGTTCCAGCAACAAAACTGGAGTTCAGGAAGTGAATGTTTCCAGTTGTATTCCTTGTAAACAGACCGTGAGATGAGGGCTTGCACAAAAGTGACTTTTTAGGAAGCACCCCCAGGAAAACCAGGCAGGATGGCTGGGAAAGTGAAACCAAGAAGGGAAGGAGGATCAGGGAGGGTATGTTGCATAGACAGGTGGCATTGAGCACAACCTCTCTGTCACCTCTCCTCATCAATGCATTGGTACTATCTTAGGCTCCTGGAAATTAGCATGACGTCAGGAAGAGGGAAGAACCCCAGATTAAAATGCCATGGAGTTTCCAAAAACCTAGTGGATGGGGGTGAGGTAGAGTTTGAAACAGAAATTAAGATGGGTGGACAGGTAAGGACAGTCACATTTCTTGCACAGCCTCTTCCTGTAGAGTCCCTCTGGAGTAACTTCGGCTCGGTTACTCAGGGGAGGTCTGGAGATGGTGTAGGTCACACCTCAGAAAACATTTCTTAATAATTTTAAGAGAGCATTAAGTCCTAATTTCCGAGGCCATCTACTGTAGGCAGTGAATTAATTTCTCTACTATGCATCCCGAATGGTATCAGTTCTGTCCCACCCTTGGGGAAATTGAGAAAATCATCACTGAAATCATGTTCTGTCTTCTGTGATTCAGATGGAGAACACTGGTTGAGAAAGGAGCTGACGTATTTTGTACTCCCATTTCCATCAGTCTTGGTTAAAGGCTGCCACTCAGGGATGACACAAATTCCTAGGTCCTTCAGGCTTTTTCTGCCAGCAGACTAAGTGGGTTCTCACAGCCTAAGGGCAGTTATTGGATGAAGACATGGGTGTTGGCTGTGTGGCTGAAAGCACAGTGGGAGCCATTGTACATGAAAATGTTGATTGAATCCAAAAACATTTGGATGGAACACTGACGGCATCTGCTCCAGTCTAACCCTCTGCCACACAGATCTACTCATGCCTTATGTTAACTTTATTCCATTGTTTCTTCAGGATAGAACTGCTCATAATTTCTTAAAAAAAAAAAAAAAAAAAGAAAGAAAACCTCGAAACCTTTAAGAAGAAGGTCCTTGCAATGAGCTATAGCCCCTCTTGCTGCAGATAGATATTGATCACTTATTTCCTGTCCCACTAATCCTAGATTTTATTTACCCTTGGCCAGCACTTCTGCAGATCTGGTGGCTTCCCTAGTGGGTGATCCAGATATTCATACCTGTAGGGGCTGGGATGTGATTACTATGCTTTTGCTGTAATTGCTTGTTTGTAGTTGAAACTGGGCAAAAGACCCAGAGATGTCTGAGTGGGTTCTGAGTTCCAGATGATCTTCTTCTTGGCACATTATGTAGCAGCAATTCTACCCTCTCATTGTAATCAGGATTATTGCCCCTGGCAGTTCAGCAACTTTTGCTGTGTCTGTCTACTGGCACTAGTGGTCCAAAATGACCTAAAAGTCATGGCATTAGGTTTAGTGGGGCCCTTATTTCCTCTGGAGGAACTGTTTTCCTCCTCACCCCTAGGCAAGAACCATGGCCTCTAGACACACCAAAACTAACATCGCAGGAATGGAAGCCTAAATTCCCCCAAGCAGGCACTGGATATGATGGTGAGAGAAGTCACTTCTACTTTACTACTTGGTTCCTGGACCCATATGCTCTACTTATTGGGGACCACACCATACAGTGATTACTGGCTCAACTTGAATAATGAGGCTGTAATCCCACAGGTTATCATTTCTAAGATAGTATCTTAATTGCATCCATAAGAAGCCATTCTAAAATTCTATATAAAAAGCAGTTTTGAAATGATACAGTATATGACAGGATCAGTGGATCTTGTGATACGGTGCCCACTTTTGCATCTTCTTTGATGTAAAGTGGGTCAATTGGTTTGTAATGATGTCATGTAGTTTCAGTCAACTGAGACCCCAGGTGTGTAAATCGGACACTCTGGAATCCCTCAGATAGTGGTGCTGGCCAAAGTTCTTCTGTTAGGAAATGCAAATCCATCTCCAGAATATGTGTTTATCCTAATCAGGACAAATTACTGTAATATTTATTATTTCTATAGTAGAAGGGATGGGATGTAATAAACTTTTCACCAAGAGGCTGGTTTGTCTCCTTGAGGTATGGTGTCATATCAGGGGCTCAGCTTTTGTCTCTGCTGTTGACAGGGTGGACATTTAGCAGTAACTGTAGCTAGATCAGCCTTGGAGGATAGGAGTTCATGCTATTGGGTTGATGCAGAGTCTCCATCTCTGCAACTCTATTCTTCTCTTCTCATTTCTTCTCTTCTCTTCTCTTCTCTTCTCTTCTCTTCTCTTCTCTTCCTATTTTATCCATGGTTCATTTTTGGGGGTCATTGCTGAAGCACTAGAATGGCTCTGGACAGAGACTAGCTGGCATCTTTCAGATGACTCTCTCTACTTCATTGTTGTATTCATCCATTTTCATACTGCTAGCAAGAAATACCTGAGACTGGGTAGTTTATAGAGAAAAAGAGGTTTAATGGACTCACAGTTCCAGATGGCTGGGGAGGCCTCACAATCATGGTGGGAGGCAAAAGAGGAACAAAAGCACACCTTACGTGGCAGCAGGCAAGAGAGCATGTGCAGGGAACTGCTCTTCATGAAACCATCAGATCTCATGGGACTTATTTACTATCACAGGGACAGCATGAGAGAAACCCACTCCCATGACTCAATTATGTCCCACTGGGTCCCTTTCACAGCACATGGAGATTATGGGAGCTACAATTCAAGATGAGATTTGGGTGGGGACACAGTCAAACCATATCAATTGGGTGGTGCCTTCCCTACCTTGGATTCTGTGGTGAACACCTAGATGTAAAACAAAGGTTGTTACACTTAGTAACCTACAGATATATGGTTATATCTACATGACTTTCCACCAGCTTTTTCTTTCCCTATCCTCCAATCTTTTTCCTTCTAGTTTCTGATCAACCAGTCAATTTATTTGCTACACTAAGGAACTCATTTATACTTTTACCTTTGGCCACTTCTTTCTCTGCACAAAGTAGATGACTGAGTGTACTGCTTAAAGTTCTGCCCAAATGAGAAGTATTTTCCTTACCACAAGGCCACCCATTATTGTGTAAGAAAGTTAACACAGTCCTGTGATAGGATAAAAAATGTGTACTGTTGTTTATTCCAAGTGAATGAGAACTGCTTCTAACGTTTCTTATAGAGAAGTGTAAGAAATAATTTATTAGTCAGATGCATAACTACATGGCAAGTACCAGAGTCAGTATTAACCTGTTGTAGTAAACGTATTATGATCATTGCAGCTTGGTTAAACTTTCAGTGATCCACTGTCATCTGCCATGATTCGTTGATTTTTGCATGTATCAAATTGGTGACTTAAGAGGAAACGCGTTGGGAAATCTTTGTTAAATCTTTGAGAGTGATATTAATCCCTGCCATTTCATTTGAATATAATGTAGTTTCTAATGTGGTTTTTCAATCTTAGCCAAGTTGAGGGGTAGGGAGTAGTCTTAGGGAATTTCATTCGGTCTTTTCTCCCATCATGATCTTTATACCATAGGTTAATGAGCCAAGGTAAACGTTCTTCAAACTGCTGAATACATAAGCTCATTCTGAGATTTCTCTCTCATTTAATGTGGGACATCATTTATTCCAGCCTTGCAGGAACCACTCTATCAGTGTGTTAGGAATGACTCCAGATGCTTTTGCCAGAATATTGAATCATGAACATTAAGTCATGGAAGAACGTCCCTATATTAATAAACTCTTCCTTAACAATGTCTTATGTTCTACCCAACACCTCTTATTGAGTCTAGTATCCTCAAAATCCTCTGAACCATGTTCATTTGATTTCTACCAATACATATTAGCTAGGTACTGAAGCACTTTTGGTGAATAATTCATTCTCTTCTGTTTCAGTCTGTTTAGGGTACTATACTAAAATACTATAGATGGGGTAGATAATAAACAACAGAAATTTATTTCTCAGAGTCTGGAGTCTGGGAAGACCAAAATTAAGGTGCCTACAGATTCAATGTCTGGTGAGGGCTCATTTCCTGGTTCATAGATGGCACCTTCTCACTGTGTCCTCACATGGTAGAAGGGCAAGGCAGCTCTCTGCGGTTTTTTTTATTAAAAAAAAAATAGGCATAGAAAAGGTTAGAAAACCCCATTTCTCCTCATGATGTAATCTCCTTACAAAGTCCCCACCTTCTAATACCATCACACTGGTGATTAGGTTTCAACATTTAAATTTTAGAGGGATATAAACATTCAGACTATAGCATGTCTTGTATTTTTCCAGTTGATCCATGTTAAGACTTGACCCTAGTCATGGTTTTAGTGGTCTACAGGGAGGTGGGAGTAGATATTGAGGAAACCAAAGATCCAGTCCTAATTCACAGATAAAGTTCTTATCAATTACCCTATTATAGCATGCTAAGGGTTATCTTCACCTGATTGACCTCAAACAATGGAATTAATTCCTGTTGCCATCTGGTCAGCAACTGATCCAACTCAAGAATCCTTTCCTGAGAGTCCACTTCCTATGACCACATCTAGTACCAGCTGTCTTAGATTAGATTCTCCAGAAGTAGAATCTGAGGCAGAGCCATATGGAAGTGATTTATTAGGAAATGTTTCTAGGAAAAATTGGGAAGGGAGTGGGGATGTGTGACCAGGAAGGGAGAGAGACCATGTGAGAGTGTTTTAAAGAGGGTAACTAGCTCAGTCTACTGGAGGATCTCAGAAAACAGTATAGATCACACTTCAAAATGTCCTGATTAGGGGGAAGGGAGTTGGAGTATTACCCTGCCACAATCAGTCAATGTTTAAGAGTGCACCCGAGGTGACATGAATTCTGGCACTTCTGGCTCTCTGTGCATGCAGACAAAGAGAATTCTGGCAGCCAGGACAGCCCTCCGACAAGGAGATGTAGGTTCTGGCTGTGAGCAGTAAAACACATTTGGAGCTGTTGTGCATGAGCATTTTAAGGAGATCAGAGCAGGTATGAGGAGAGCACTGACAGTATCTGCCACTATCATCTATGTATAAGCACTGAGGAAAATATTCATGTGCAACTAGATAGCAGTCCTGTAGAAGAGAGAGTATATTTATTTTCCCATACTATTTATATTTTGACTATCTTTACAATGAATGTAGGCATGTATTGACTTTATTCTTAGTAGTCAAATTTTGTTTCAATGAGTAGGCTACATGAATCCGTAGTCCTAGTCTGGTGGACTGATTAAGAAAAGAACTGACCCTTATCTATTCCCTGGTGAATTGTTGAGTAGAAATAATCCTCCAATAAGACTAAGGGAGAAACAGTCACTTATTTAAATCCACTGCTATTGTCTAGATACATTGATCTTTGGTAGAGAGTTCGATAATTGAGCTATGGCACTTCTATATTTGGGCTGATAAATTATTATGTTGTAAATACAGCTTTCAGATGATCTCTTTTGTAATATGAAAACTATGTTTGTAACATGAAGAAAAATCCCTTACATTTTTAGACAGTTTTAATTTAAACAGCGTGTTTTCTTAAAACAGAGACATATCAATATTCTTCTGAAAATGTGAAAGAAAGAGATTTTAGCCTATCAGTCTGAATGAGACTTTGGGTGTAAATGAGTCATAGCTAGTGAGAAGTGTGCTTACACTATGCCTCGTCGTTGCTCTTGATATATCTGACCATTTCATTGTTTCTGGCCTGGGACGAGCACAGATGAATGAGCAATGATTGGGATGTCGATGACTGACTGTCAGTTTGTGCCAGTCCCATTCTCAAAATAGAAGAGAACCTCTCCCATTCTCTTCTATTTTGATATTTAAATAAATATTAGGGCAGGAATTCCAAATATCATATCTTCATGTTGGATAAAAGAGGTTTTCATTCTGAGTTGGCTCAGTGAGTGGTCTCTTGGGTTGAAGCAGAACCATCTGCTACTTCTGTTTTGATTTTCACAGTCGAATGTACACCTTACTACATAAATATAATCTATGTATTCTTAATAAAATGACACCCTATTTATTTAATGAAAATTTGGAAGGTGACAGATAAATGGCCAGTCATATGATCAAAAGAGGGTTTTTCATTTGGTTTAAAGCTCATATTCTTGTTGAGAACTTAGCTTTTAAATTTATTTATAAAGAAATGTAATTAAATTGATTTTTTCCTACTAATCCAGAAACAGAAAATGGAAAAGATCAATGATTACTTTTTAAAATATGCCATCACCTCATGCTCTTCCACCCTCTTCTGCTTCCTGTTTATGTATTTAAGACTCTGCAAAGATGTGCTCTTATCAATGTACTGTGTTAGCGCAAACATACATAAATTATATCCTGCTGGAAAACACATACCTTTCTATATTGTACCCAAATTTTGCCAGTGTTTTGCAGGTGGTAAACATATTGCTTGCAAACGTACATTTATAAAGTAATAACATAATTTTTCATTTGAGACAACTATTTGAAATTGCAATGTTTCTCCATGTGGTAATCTGAAAAAGTGTTTTAATGTATAATTTTAGTTAGGTATATGAGATCATATGCTTAACTAATTAATACATTCTCACAAGTTCTCTTAGGCTATTTTTACATCAGATGACCAAATTTTGATCACTTACATAAATGACTTCGGTGTGAGTTTTTATTTTCTCACTCTCCAAGTTTTCTAGGTTTGGCATTATTTGTAGTTTAACTCTACATGGGAAAACAAACCCTTTCAAAATAGTTTCTTTTCACTCTATTCTTGGATTTTTTTTCCCTTCCCAGTGAGTCTTTCTGATAGTTTTCAGAAATTCCCATGTGCCCAAATAAGCAGGAGGTTATTCTTAGTATATTAATAGTTATTATCAAGGGAGAAGAATAATTTTGATATTAATAAAAATAATTTCTACTCACTCTTGAAATAAATTTGTTTATTTTTAGAGGTTGATTCAATGATTGATATTTATAGAATGCTAATTTTTTAAAAGGGGCAACTCTGTGTGGAGTTCGAAGGCTTTTGGCATCCTTGCCTGCCCTACACAATAAGAACCCAGAAATCATGCTGCATCTCAAATGGAAACCCAATCTCATAAACCTAAATAATAACTCCTAGTACTGATGCTCCATTATTAAGCTTTGCTGAGTCAAAGCACTTAAATAGAATTAACAAATAAAATTTTCAAAGACTCCCATGAGGTAGGTAAATGTTTTCTTGCTTATTTCTTTAGAGACCACAGTTCAGGGTACTTGCCAAAGCTAAAAGGTCATTGTTGCTGAGCTCAAGAGTGCCAAGAATTTTCTGGTTGCTAATCCAGTTCTTAGATGATTATAATTAGAGCTTGATATAAACTATGCCTAGTTTTGCATTTGGTTCATATTAACATTAAAATTTCTTGACCCATTTAAATTATTTTATACTTAATGAAATTGTAGAGTTGGAAATGTTTTGAAAATGATCTAGTCCAAACTCTTCGTTTTATAGATGCTGAAAAACTAAAGCTTAGGAATGCAAAACCCTGCTCAGGCTCCCACTCTTCTCACCAATAGGCTGCTGTGCAAACATTTGATGGCCACATCTTGATATGGAAACCTCCCAGAGTTTCCAAGAGATGGCATTAGTAGTGGGTAACCAAGAAAAGGAGGAGAAAAAGTGTTCTAGAGGAAGAGGTGGTGGGAGGTTGTTTTGTTCTGTTTTGTGTCTGATCAAGCTTCTTTCTGTGCTGAATGACACCATGCCCAAGGAAGCACATGTTCTGTTTCTTGGAAAAATTCCTTGGCTTAGAGCCATCACCACAGACCTTCTTAGACACCCAAAATGGGCAAAGAATACTTGCTTGAAAGAATATTTGTAATACTTCCCTTGAAAAGTCAAGGATGGTAGAAGGTGAAGAAAAAGGGAGAGGTTGTAAGGGGGAAAATATGAGTGCAGGTGTAGCAAACAAGGGGCAGATGAGACATGAAGATGAGTTCTGGCTTCCCAAATATGGCATGTCCTGTATGGTTTGAGAGAGACATGCACCCTCTCCAAACTCAAGAAGTTCTCTGAGAAGTCTCTGTATTTTTTTTTGTAATAATATTTTAAGTAACTTTTAAGCATTTTCTTAATGCCATTGCTCATATCAAATTGCCTATTTGAAAGATCTAGCTTGAGGTTTATTAGGTATCTCAAAAGCAACATGTCCAAAACCAAACTTCCAATCCCCCTGAAGCCTACTTCTCTCAATGTCCTTCCTGACCTAGGAAATAGCAACTCCATTCTTCTAGCTGCTTAGGCCAGAAGTCTTGCAGTCATCTTTAAATCTTCTCTCACACCTCACATCCAATTGTTCACTGAGTCACCTGACTCATCCCATCGCTGTGTTATATAGAGCCCCTGATTACCTTGCTCTTCCCAGACCATGACTGCTGTCTTTGTTTAGTATGAAAATTGGGAAGAGGCGTATCAAGAGTGATTCCAGTCAATTATGTGTTTTCCAAGCCAATTTCTCCCTGCCTTCACTGTATCAGGGGCAACCTTACCTCCTCTTGACGACCATGATCAGCTACTCCCATGAGGATGATATTGACTTTTCTTAAATTCTGGTCTCCTCATGCAAGGAGCTCAAAGTAACAGGGTGGCAGTCATAGCTTAAAATTTTATCGGATTTTTGCAATGTATCCTGGTAGAAATGTTCAACAACTCTAAACCTCCAAGCCCAGAGTTGTGCAAAATTCTCCAAATGGGTCACCAAGAATTACATTAAGCAGAGGTACTCTAACTTCTATCTTTTTGTTCCCAGATCCATTTACTGTATCTATTGATACATTATGAAATATGATAATTATTGATTTAGCAGGTAACACGGATGGAATAACAAGGACCATCTTAACCTTCTCTCCTGAAACAAACATACCAGACAAATACATCAAACAGTTTTTAAGACACTGATGTCAAAAACAAAGGAAAGTGATCCCTGAGAGGCAGAAAATAAACATGATGTGTCATGTGATTTCCCCTGCTTACTGCCTTGAGACAGTTTTCAGTTGGCACAGGGAAGGGGAACAGACAGTCATGCAAACTCCCTGAGTTGAAGCAATAAAGCCAAGAATCTAGATAGATCAAGGCAGCTAGAATTTATAAGACAGAAGATCCAAGAGGAGAGAGCTTCATAGAAAGAGCATGCTGGAGGTCTGCAGAGGGTCCCCTTTCAGTATCCAGTGGAGTGTTAAGCAGTGCATGTATATGCTGGGAAAAGAACCATCTGAAAAGATTGGAGATAATAATGCCTGGGGCTCACATGGGGCTCACATGGGGCCATGGGGAATAGTACTTGCTCACACCAGACAGACTAGAAAAACTCATAATTTTTTTTCTTTTTTTTTGAGACGGAGTCTCTCTCTGTCTCCCAGGCTGGAGTGCAGTGGCCAGATCTCAGCTCACTGCAAGCTCCGCCTCCCGGGTTCCCGCCATTCTCCTGCCTCAGCCTCTTGAGTAGCCGAGTAGCCGGGACTACAGGCGCCTGCAACCGCGCCCGGCTAGTTTTTTGTATTTTTTAGTAGAGACGGAGTTTCACCATGTTAGCCAGGATGGTCTCGATCTCCTGACCTCGTGATCTACCTGTCTCGGCCTCCCAAAGTGCAGGGATTACAGGCTTGAGCCACCGCGCCCAGCCGAAAAACTCATAATTAACAGGATGTTATGTAGACTTTTCAGAAAGGTCTTGCCTTAGTAGTGAAAAATAGTAAGTCCTATACTGAACATTGTTGTGGACATCCTAACAAGTCATAAAAGCAAGACCTGAAATAATCAAGTTGTTGCCAAGTCACTTAGCTGCAGCCCAGATCAAAGTTCAAGATTTACAGAAATTCAAAATTATCTGGCACCTAACTAGGTAAAATTCATGTCTGACATCCAAACGAAGATTGCAAGGCATAAAAAGAGTTAAGAAAACACAACTCATAATGGGGAGAAAAATCAATCAAATGAACACAGACATTAAAATTAGCAGAGGAGGACCCTGAAACAGTTATTATAATTGTATCCCATATAGATATGAAATGTATTTTAAAATACAAACAAAATGTCTGGAGATAAAAACAATGAGAAGAGAAATAACCTGGATGAAACTGAGAGAAGATTAAACATCGCAGAAAAAATGATTAGTGAACCTAAGGACATAGCAACTGAAACTGTCCAGAAAAATTTTAAAATAAAGAGAACACCAGTGAGCTGTGGAACTGTTATGGGATCTATAGGGTGTTGATTTTCTGGCCAGAAACCTCTGTGGTTGGTGGCACCTTTGCCCGAGTTCTTGACCTGTGAGTTCTTATGCTATGTCCAGGAAGAATGAGGTATGCAGACAAGTAAAAGGTGAACAAGATGAAGAGGAGTTTTATTGAGTGTTAGAACAGCTCAAAGGAGACCCACGGTAGGTAGCTCCTCTCTGCAAGCAGGTAATCTCATGGAGTGTTCAGCTTTCAGCAGAGAGGAGGCCCTGGAGAGGGTGACTCGTCTCTACTGGCAGGTCATCTGGCTGTCTCTGCAGCTCTCAGTGGAGAGGGTAGCTCCTTACTGCAGCTGGTTGTCCCAACCTCTCTCTGTCCTCTCCATCCTGTGCCTGCTCTGGTTGAGCCTGGGGCCTCAGCAGGGAGGAAGTGTGTACAGATTGATCCAGGGGTGGCCATGTGTGCCCTGGAAAAGGCACACAAATCCCCACTCCAGTCCACAGGGCTGGCAGCTGGGCCCCCAGCCTTCAAGCTTTCCCTGACCTGAAGGTGGGATCTTACTGGGGACCGCCCTCTTCTGCCCAGGAACCTGTCTGCCTCTTGCTGCCTTCGTTGGCACCCATGCTCTGCCCAACTTCTCCAAGATTAGGGTGGGGAGGGCACCAATAGCAGGGAGAAGCCAGGTGGCAGAAGCAGGCACTTTCAAGCCTGCAAAAGTAGGGAGACTTTTTGGGCCCCCATGACTGCAGGGATGCCTGAGTCTGCAGCTATGGTTTACAGGGTTGGGTGGGGATCCTGCCTGCTCCATGGAGTGGGAGGTTCAGGCCTGCAGCGGCAGTTTGGGTGGCTGCAGTGGCACCCAGGGAGCTCCTGCTGCACCTCAGAAGGGTCACTGCCATCAGAACAACTTCAAGTGACCTAATATATGAGTGATTGGAGCCCCCAAATAAAGAGAATGGAGAAGAAAAATATTTGAAGAAATAATGTTCAAAAACTATCCAAACTTAATTAGTATTATGAAACCACATATCTAAGAAATTTAGTAAATTCCAAGCAAAATAAACATAAGGAAAGCAACATAAAAGCAGGTCATAACCAAATTGGTCAAAACCAGTGATAATGAGAACATCTTAAAAAGGAGCTAGGAAAAAAAGACATGTCACATACAGAGGAAGATAAGTGAGGATTACATCGGATTTCTTGTTGGAGGCTACAAAAGCAAGAAGACAGTGAAGCAACATGTTTAAATTACTGAAAGAAAATAATAATTGTCAACCTAGAATTCTTTACCTGGCAAAAATATGACTCAGAAAAAAGGTAAAACAAGATGCTTATACACATACAAAGGCTAAAAGAACTCATCACTGGCAAAAATATTACTCAAAAAAAGGGTAAAATAAGATGTTTATACACATACAAAAGCTAAAAGAATTCATCACCAGCAGACCTACACTACAAGAAATGTTAGATGAAGTCTTTCAGCTGGAAGGACTATTAGGCCAGATAAAAATTTATATCTATACAAAGGAAGAAGGAGAACCCAAAATGGTAATTACATGGTATATAAGTGGTATTCCAATTTTTATTTAAATCTTTTTAAAGATCATAGGCTAATAAAAATAGTAGTCTATTGTGGGGTTTATAACATATGTAAAAAATAAAATTCATGGCAACTATAGCATAAAGTTCAGAAATCGACGTACATTATTGCAGGGCTCTCATGATAAACATGAAGTGGCACAATATCACTTGAAGGTAGGCTATGATAAGTGACAAGTGTACATGGTAAACTCTAAAGTAATGACTACAATAACAAAATAAAGCATTATAGTTAATAAACCAACAAAATGAAAGCATAAAAATATTGTTCCAAAAGAGGTAGACAAAAAGGGAAAAGGCAACTAAGAACAGATAGGATAAATAAAAGAAAACATGACAAACTCAAACCTAAACATATCAGTAATTACATTAAATGTCAATACCAGGTTTGGGCCCAGGTAGGGCCAAGGATTTCAAGAATGTTACATGACCAGATGGACCAGAATCATGTGTCATCCACCATTGTAGCACCAGTGACTCTTCTTTGGCTCAAACCAGTGGTAAAATGTGCATGTCTCTCTAAGCAACTGAAAGTGGAAGAAAAAAGATTAAGTTTGGTGTTGTTGCGTGCAAACCCAATATGTACAAACCCCTACTCAGGGGTGGCCTTGAAGTACATAATTAAGGGAAATCCCTTCAATTGGCAGAACTTCATATGATGCATTTGATTATCCACTTTGTGTGAAAGAAAAGTAGCTCAAGAATATTTGTGTGTAGAAGCAAATGGCTTGGCTTGTTTATCAGGGTCATGAAGGCAAGATATTAGGAAGATCAGAGATCAGGACAACTGGGTAAGAGATATATGGGTAGGCCTAAGGGATTGGGCATGAGTTATGAAAATGATCTAAATGATGAAACAGACAAAATAACTCAGTAGACTGACTTCAAACAGCTTCTGTCATTGGCCACCCAAAAGCTGGTATAATGGGTATATGAATGGAGTTGCTAAAAAGGCAGAGGCAGAAGCTATGCATACACTCAGCAGCATGAGCTCCCACTCACCAAGGCCATCCAAGTTACCAAATGCCCAACCTGACAACAGCAGAAACCAATGCTAAGTATCTGGTGTACAACAACTTCTCCAGGAGACTAACTAGGTACTTGGCGATAATTTGATTACATTGGTCCCTCCTACTCTAGAAAGGAGAGTGATTTATTTTCACCAGATTAACACACATTTCAGTTACGAATTTGCCTGTCTTGCTTGACTCAGCCAGTGCTACTTTCTAATGTCTTTCAGAGTGTCTTAACAACAAACACAGGATCCTGCATAATATTCCCTTAGACTCAGGGTCCCACTTTACAACAAAGGAGGTACAATGTTGGGCATATGACCAAAGGATCCACTGTCCCTCTCACATACACATTATCAGGAAGCTCCCACCTATTAGAGCTGTAGAGCGGCCTTTACTTATTTTTAATAGTCTTATTGAGATATAACTGACATGCAGCAAGCCGTACATGTTTAAAGTATACAATTTTATAAGTTTAGACATATAGTATGCAATCAGGAAAACATAATCACAATTATAATTGTGATGATTATAAATAATTAATTAATTATAAATAAATAATAAAGATAATTATAAAGATAATAAACAGATAATAACATCCCAAAATTTTCTTGTGCCACTTTGCAATCTCTCCCTCCACCCTTCCTGCCCTCCAAACAACCACTGATCTGCATCTTGTCACTATATGTTAGTATGTATTATCTAGACTTTTATGTAAATGGAATCATTCGGTATATATCTTTTTCTATCTGTCTACTGAAACATATAATAATTTGAGATTTATCCATGTTGTTTCTTCCATCAACAGTTTGTTCTTTTTATCACTAATAAGTTGTGTTTTCATTTTAATTCAGTTAAAATGTTTTATAATTTCTTTTTTGATTTCTTCTTTGATCCATTAGTTATTTAGAAACATGTTCTTTAATATTCAAATATCTGGAGACTATAATTTCTTTTGATTGTATAGGGTGACTGAGTCTCTTGTTTGCTATTCATGTATTTTGCCACCAACATTCTTTTAACCAACTTCACCTCCTTTTTCTTCAGGACCTTATGGCTGCTACTCCAACTTTGCAGTTCATTATGGTAACAGGGCCCACCTTGCTTGTGGTGTTATGTGTCATCACCTGGCCTCTCTAATTTCAGGATCCTTTTATTTCCATTGCTATCAGTGAGCCAAGTTCTGTAACACCATCTTTCACTTTTAGTGCTAGACTGCGGAGAAGAACCATCTCTGAGCTTCTCAATGATGCCGTGGCCCCACGGAGCAGTGCATTCCTTATCCTTTTGATAAAGGTTTTCCCATGGAACATAGTGGGCTTGGGTTAGCTAACCTTCACTAGTTTTTCATCTCCAGGATTTTCTCTTGAGTCTTTCAATTCCTTCACTTACTATGGCTCATTTATTTCTTCAAACTTACATAAGCCACCCTAAAAGCCTATTGGCATTGTCTTGCAGAATGTTTGGCCACTCCATATTGATAAGCCCTTTCTTATCCCATTTCATCTTCCATATCTGTTCATTCACATCCTCGGGATCAAGTTCTATCATCTCCTGTATCTTACTGATATATGTTGGCAGCTCCTTTGGGAAATAGTCCATTTCTCCTTCAGCAGGTTCAGCACATTTCCAATCTGGTTATGTTGTGACTTAGTTCTAGTTTTTGGACTGGGGCCAGGAAGGTAAGTAGGGGTAAGTCATGGTGGGAAGGGTGCATGCAAAAGCCTTTGTGATGCCTTTAATTAAGAAGGGAACAGTGGCTTTGTAACATGGAGCAGTGGTCTGTTTTGCAAGTCCAGAGAGCTCAGAGGAATATGGGGATTGAAGATTTGAAAACATCAACCCTGATGTCCTTATCAAGTCTCAAGATCCCACCCCTTTTAACTAGGCTTTTGCTCTTGGTGTAGGTGATTTTCCAGGATTGAGAATTCAACTTTCTCTGTAGCTCTGCTGACCTTATGATTAAGTCTCTTGGGCCTGAATCCTTAGCTTTTTCTGTCCTCCTGCTTCAAAAGTTGGAAGTCTGTTTGTATGCTGCCACAAAGGTTTTCTGGCTTTCATACTGTACTTTTAATTCATTGTAAATCTCTCTGTCTTTCAACATCTTTCTTTAATGCCCCTATAGCTCTCATTAATAACTATCAGATTTCGTACCTTTTATATTTACTACTTCCTCCAGTCTTTTAAATGCCTGACATACTCCACCACCAGTGTATTTCCAGCCTCTGGTATTCAATTCTAGTTGGCCACTGGTGAAAGTTTTAGTAATTGCGTAGCTACACCATGCGGAGGGCTTTAAGTACTCAACCTACTGCCAGTGGCAGGTCTTTATGACCACCTGACTAGCAAGTGATTTGTCTCTAAAATCCTGTTGTAGAATCTACTTCCTAGGACCATTGCTCACGCCAACTTTTGTAGGTTTGATTCCCTAGAAAATAAATAATGATTTACAGATTTGCACATAGACGGGTTATTGGAGACTGCTCTTGAGAAACAAATGTGTAAGAGAATGAGGGAAGCGGGAGAGGGAAGAGAAAAAGCTGAACTGAAATGCAGTTGCAAGAGAGGCCTCAGTGAATCACATAGAAGTCTAAAGCTAAAATGGTGTCACCTATGATTTGATGCAGGCTCTGCCTAAGGAGGGAGCAGACCTGGAGCATTGCCAGCAGTACTTTCTGGGGTGAGTCACATTCCTTTAGCCTAGTGAAATTTGTGTTGAGGAACTCAGCTGTGGGCCCTTAGCAGGCACCACTCCAGGCAGCTGAGGGAATAAGACCCTTGGTCCTGCAGTGTAGTATCTGGATGGTGTATGCACAGCACCCACTATAAAATTTTAGGGCTTTCTGGCCCTTGCTTAATATTAACATTTACCAGAACATTCATATTCTTCATGAAGTTTTAACCAGATAAAAATTCAGACATCACTCACCCAATCTATCTTACGCTAAAGGATGTCATAAAAGACTTAAACATTTAAATTTGGAGGCCGAATTCCTTAGGGAAATAAAGACAGCGTTTGTCTGCCATTTCTCCATTTGTTTGTGTGTAGAATTTATACTGGGCAATTAAATGACATTGAGTCAACATAACTCACTGAGCAATGAATATGCATCGAGTTACCATGACTCAAACATTCCTAACTGCATCATGAATTGTTTATTGAATAACTTATTCTAGAAGCTTGGTTTTGCCAGGGATAAGCCTCATGCTTGCTCGTTTTTAGTTTCTAGAATCCTGTCTCATTCTGGGTCTCGGAAGAGTAGAGTATTAGTTCAGTTCAGTTCAGGCCTTTTGCCATTTTTTTCTTCTCTAAAATTCCTCATAGATCATTGGTGGTAATCATATTTTTGATGTCTTAATACCAGTGCCAAGACTTTTTCTTCCACTACCTCCTTCTCATCAGCTCAGCTAAGTGTATTCTATTCAAAGAACTTCCCACTATCCTCTGCTTAGGCCAAGCTCCTCTTATGGCCCAAGACAATTTTCAGTAGTGTGATTTTTATCTTGTCATCCTTATGTCATACAAAAGAAAAGAGGTTGAGGCTATCACTTATTAGAAGACTGAAAAGTAATGCATCCTAACCCTGATAGTAAATAAGCAATTTTTTGTTAGATTAGTATAAACACAAACAATAAAACATTAATTATTCCCATGGTATCCAGAAATACCAATAATAAGCCTAGAATTCATAAGAAAACCCATCCTCAAAGGCTATAGAAAGTCACAAACATGCATGAAGGAGTGCTCACGAGAAATTATTCAAAATGAGCACACCCAGAGTTTATTTGTTTGTATTTTTGTTTGGACACAGAAATCATTATGAGCTCTTATTGATCCTTGATTTATGGCACAAATGTGGGAGTGACTACATTTCTGGAAGGTTTAAATAATAATTTACGAGAATTAAGAGCCACTTAATTATTTAATGTTAAAACGCTCAGAAGGCCAGGCATGGTGGCTCATGCCCGTAATCCCAGCACTTTGGGAGGTTGAGGCAGGTGGGTCACTTGAGGGTCAGGAGTTCAAGACCAGCCTGGCCAACATAGTGAAACTCTGTCTCTACTAAAATTACAAAAATTAGCTGGGTGTGGTGGCAGGTGCCTGTAGTCCTAGCTACTTGGGAGGCTGAGGCAGGAGAATCATTTGAACCTGAGAGGTGGAGGTTGCAGTGAGCCAAGATCATGCCACTGCACTCCAGCCAGGTTGACAGAGCAAGACTCTGTCTCAAAAAAGAAAAAAAAAAAAAAAAAAGCTCAGCAGGTTATAAAGTGGCTTTAAAAAATCAGAATTATAAGTTGTGAGTGTTGTACTACTATAGTTAATTTTTTCCACCTTTAAGTTTTGTCTTTGGCAGGGGCTCACAGACATCTAAATTACCTGTCTTTCGACCTACAGCCAGTAAGACTACAAAGTTCACAATCTCGTTCTAACAGAGCAGGAAAAACTGGGTTTCTTTATTCTTTATTGAATTCCTTGTTCTGACTTTAGTCATACAGGAACAAAAAGCTCTTCAGTTACATGAATGTCTCTTGCATACAGCTGTGAAAATTTTCACACATCAGGAGAAATCAGCAACATGTACTGCTGAAAGAAGGGGAAAAAATGGTGACTGCTAAGTGAAGCTTAAAGGAAACACACCCCTATGTTTGTGTAGGCAAATGAATGAACACCGACCCTGAGGTCCCAAATACATCATTTTTGTGGATTACTATGCACGATTTGTCCACACTGACAAGATGATTAACCATTTTGCATCTGTGAATTCATGACCCCAAACAGATGAAAGGTAAACATGGCTGTGTTGACAAATGAAATGGCTTGGTTGTAAAATTCTGGTGCAAATGAAGGCATTATTAAAAAAAAAAGAAGAAAAATATAGAAAAATCTACAGGAAATAAATTCATGTTTGTTCTCTTGTCAGTCACTAGGACAACCTTATTCTCTCAAAGAATGATGGCTATAACATTCATTAATGTGGAGGTAAGTGGGAGAGATATTCAGGGGTAGCATTTTAGGGTGAAATTCTATCCCTGAATTGCAAGTAGTAAAGAAGTAAAGAGGATAGTAAGAAGTAAAGAGAGGCTCAGTATAGGAAAGAAAAACTTTAAATAAGGCCCAACCCTCACCTACAAAGTAGGTGAGCAGTGAAATGACCCTTGATTCAATATTTAAGACAACTTTACAATATATTCTGGCCTTAAAGAAATTGTGTACATTCTTTAGAGTATACCTTTTCCACCTCAGAGAGGAAACTTATGGAGTACAGAAAGCTGCACTGTAATTCCTCAAGCAGAATCTGCTGGAAAGAGTCATAATTTCCTGTTATTTTTCACTATATGCAAAACATCCTAATCCTAGGAAACTCATTTAAAAAGTGATAATTAGAATAGTGTGATCATGGAAATGGGGTGAGTTATAAACTGTAGAATGCTAGCTAATAGGTAAAACTAAATAATAGGTAAGAACACTTCCAAAGAATGAAGTGGATCTTGCCTCACCAATCTTAGATGTTTAATCCACCCATAACACCATAAATATTTCCCCTGAACGATAATAGGATGGAAATTGTATGATTTCTACTTTATTCTAAAGTGACTATAGTGCAGTCTATAATTCTAGTTATGCAAATATATAGACCAATGTTTCCCCAACTTTAGTATGTATACACATCATCAGAGGACTTTGTAAAAATGCAAGTTCTGGCCTGGGAGTTTACATTTCTAACAAGTTTCCAGATGACACAGATGTGAGGAGTCCAGAGGCGCCACTTTTAGGAGCAAAGATTGAGAAAACTTGAAAGAATTCTGAAGACAGTCTCAGGGATGCTGATTAACAGCTGAACAATTAGATCTGTGAGGAAAGGTAACAGCTTCTGGGAAAAATGATAAATCTGGAAAGAGAAAAAATAATAAATCAACAGGCGGATCAAAGAATGCCAAGGGCTTTTAGCACTGTTTTCTTATTCCACAGGCAGCAGGATTACAAGTGAGTTTCCATGATAACATAAACGGTCTATGCAATATCTGGAAAAATTTTGTGACAGTGAAAGGGGCTGAATACTAAAACAAATTACTAAGAGAAGCTGAAAAATCTCCTACCAAGAGTTTGGAATGATTTGATAATGCTCCTTCCTCAGGAATGAAGGATTTTCATCATCACCTCTTAAAAACCCCTTCCAGGTGAACGTGGCGACATCAACACGATAATTTTTATAATATATTTGTACTTAAAATAATTTGGAATCAATTGTAAATATCAGGGCTGCTAGCAGACATCATCTACAACATCATTTTTATCTACTTGATTGATTTATTTTATGGTATTGGGAGATCTCTCTTGGAGAAAGACGTTTATTAGATTATTGCACCTTATATGTGAGAGTCCCTACATAGACTTCATGCTTCTTGTTTGCCCAATGGCTAACTATAGGAAAAGGAAAAGTGCAAAAAAATTTACAACTTAAATTTTATCATTTTTAAAAAGCAAAACTTTATAATTCAGGGGTAAAAGATACAAGATATAGTCCCATTTTAAAAATGCACGCACAAAAAAGAAAAATGTTCAGGGTGACACTTCATGTTTTGTCAAATTCTTAGGGTCATTTTCTTATTTTTCACAGAAAACTCTTTTTGTTTACAAAAGAGCTTTGTATTCAAATGGTGCTTTGAGAGTTGTAAAAAGGCTTAAGAAATCATCATATTGTATTTGTTCTCATAATTTATTGCTGATACCTCTTATGATCCTTGTCTTGATAACACGGGACTTCATGGGCCAGTACCACAGAGGAAGGCCACATAAGAAAAAATGAGTAATAAGAGCTAACGTGCATATGGTGCTTCCTATTTGCCAGACCCTATTCTACATGCTTTTTGCATATTGTTTAATAGTTATAAAGATATAGACAAGCTTCACCAACAAATGAAAAATAATCAAATAAAACATATTCATGCTTCCAGAAAAAAAAGAAAGAGACAAAAAGAATTTAAGGAGTACTTGGGATACTTGGGATAGCTCTTTTTGGATCTCTGGTGAAGGTCAGTGATACCGACAGCTAGAACGCAATAGTACACAACGGTGCTACAGAAGATTCGAAAGCAAAGTTGTATGGAATGAATACAAATGTTTCCAGCACATTCCAGCAATGAGCATCCCTGACCATGAGTCCCAAGGTAAATGCTGACTAGCACATTGAACCTCATTGTAAATTCACACAAGTTGTTCTGTATGCATTTCTACCTCAACAATTCAACGTTAAGTGTGGACACATTTTTGGAAATGATCTTTTTAAAGAATGGCCTGTGGCCTTCAGAATAGGAAGTAGCTCCCTTCTCTCAACTTCTCTTCTTCCTGAACCCCAATGCTTTGTACCACTGCAATTTATTAAGGGTTAAATACTAGTCATAATTCTGCAAATACAAAGGTTTGTCATTAAGTCCTAAACTGTGTATTTATATGTAGTAACAAAGGTATGATTGGGTAAAAGTCAAACTGATCAGAGAAAAATTCCATTATCCTAGAAAGTAGGTGTAAGAGGGGGTGGGGAAGCACTTTGAACTATCCTGTAAATAGTCAAGAAGGGAAATCCATCACCTTTTAGGGTTTTTACCTCTCTTTGGATATAAGGGACTGTAGCACATTTTTTTTTTTCCTTCAATGGAGTTAGACAGGGAGATTGAGGAGATTGAGGCAGGCATGAACATCTGCTTTCAAAAAGTACTTGAAAGGTACCCACGCAATAGTGTGAGGGGGACATCCGTGCCCTGAGAGAGCCAGCACATTGCAGTCAGGCTGATGGAAGGAAGTTAGAGAACTAGAAACAGGTCAAAACCAGCAGCTATCCTGGAAGCCCTGTCTCTGCTCACTGGTTTTCTGCTTTCAGTTAGCTGGGAAGCTGATTCACGATTTGAAGAAAGCCTGAGAGTCATTTGTTAAAGTGTCATTAACTAGCTATCTCAGAGTGCACTTGGTGCTTAGAGGAACAGATTTCAATTACAAGGCTCCACCTCTAATTTAGAGCTGCTTAACTTTAACACATAAAGCATGATTTTCTGAACCAAAATTAAAAATAGATCCTGCTAAAATAAGTCGTTAGAAAAATTAGCAAAATGCCTCAGAACTCCCACTTTGGGGAGAAAAAAAATAGGTCCTTACAATTAGCATTATTAATAATTCCTTAGTTGTGAGGTCTCAGTGCTTGCTTAATTGCAGAGATTCAGAATCTTTCAAACTCTACATGTTAAAAATAATAGCTAGAGACTCCTTTGCCACCAGCATGTGGGTGGTAGGAGGAAGTGGAAAAAATACAAACTCACAATGCCTAATGATTTATTAATGAGTTTCATCTCTTTTTTTGGAATTCAGACCATTAATTACATGTGTGTCTAATCACTCACTGGTGGATGGAATGTTTTCCGGCATCAACTCAAGAGACAGACACACTTCATTATTTGCAAAAGAGAAACTTAACAAGTTTAAGTTTCCCTTAAACTTCTTTAGCCATTTTCAAACCTCCACATTTGCAGACAAGCTGGCAAACAAAAGTTGTCCTTGAAGCTTTCCATCTGGGCCCACTAACTTCGATTAGGAATTAAAAGCAGGGTTCATTTGTTTGTTTTGTTTTTAAGAGCCCTCTGCTAAGGCTGATGGGCCACTGCTTTGCTGGGTAGAAGGGGCCAGAAGAGCCCATTGCTGTTTTTATCATCCCAGAGGTGAAGAAAAAAACAATCACCCAGGATTTCTTCATTCATTCAGTAAATGTGAAATTAATGAAGTAAGAATTGGATAGATAATTTCAACATGTGAATTTTGTAAGGATCTCCAAGAAGTAATCTATTCTTCAGACAGGCCCATGCTTTACTGTTCTGTGTCTATGGTTAAGGACTTTAAAGGAGGTAATTTTAAAATAACCCTTGCTCAGAAAACTTATACCAGGCCTTTCTTGTTGATGTTTTAAATATCGTAACAAACTTGATCTTTAGTAAGTCAAAACTCCATCTTGGGTACTTCAGGCCCCTTTGTTTGTATACCTTATCTAATTTCCTCATTCTTCATTACTCTCCAGGTGGAATTGTTACTTCTATTAAATATATTTATTTGCGTGTTCATTCAACTTTCAAGCTATTCCTCGGGATTTACTTCTCCCACCCTTGCTTCCACCATACTTAATTGACTTTTACCTGCCAGGCACTGCTTTAGGTAAAGGGGATAAAGCAGTAGAAAACGAGTCCTCTGCTCTGAGGAAGTTAGATTCTACTGGGCTGAGCATACAACTCCCTGCTCTTCATCAAAATAGCTTATTCCCACTTTTGAAATTCTGGTGGCCTTGTTCTTCAACTCATGAGGTCTTTCCTGACCTCCAAATAATTAATGAACAGATAGCAGAAGTAACTTACTTTTGTGTCCCTAGCACAGACAACAATGACTGGCATATGGTAAGTGCTCTATTAATGTTTATACAATGAATGAATGATTCCATCCAACCTAGCTACTTTTCGAGATTGTGTATATAGCTATATTAATAACTTAGATTTATTTGGAGCTTTCAGCTTGTCAAATGTTCTTACATATCTCCTTTGATCTTCACTACTTTTCTAATGTATTCATAGTAAGCGAAGGAGTTATAACCACCCAGATGAAGAAACTGGAGCTCTTCCTGACTAAATAACTTATTCAGGCTTCAACAGTTATTGGGCAAGAAAGTCAGGATCTGAAAGTACTCCTCTTTCCACCACACCATGTAACTTATTTCTATAAGTTCTTTAATATTATTTGTTTCCTTCCTTCACACCAATGGTTCTCAAATATTTTTCACCAGAATCAGTTTGTGGGGATGCGTTGTTAAAACACAGATTCTGGACTCCAACCCCAGAGTTTCTGATTCAGAAGGTAGAAAGTAGAGCCTGATAGTCTGTATTACTCACAAGTTCCCAGGTGATCCTCATGTTGCTGGTCTGAGGACCACACTTGAGAACCACCGTCTTAGACTATAAACTCTTTAAGAGCAAGCATTGTTTCCTAAGTCCTCTTTAAATGGTTATCAGTGCTCAGTTACTGCCACACAACTGCTCTGCTGTGTCACCTTTAACAACTCACTCGTTGTCGGGGAGGTGGTTCCCCCCGCCCCCAAATTCTGGATCCAAGTCGCTCATGCAGTTTAAATGGATTTCACTTGTTTTGTGGCAGAAATTCAGAACAGCTGTGTGGGTTCCTCTTCTACTTGTTTAGTGAGTGTTTCTCAACTTGTTTTTCGACAAGTGTGGTCCGAAAACCACATGCAATAGCATCATCAGGGTGCGTACTAGAAATACCCATTCCTAGGGCCCAATTCAGAACCACTGAGTCCGACTCTCTGGGGCTGGGGGCTGGTAGTAAGCCTGTTTAACGAGTGCCCGTGGAGAGCCATGTAAGTTCCAGAGTTGCAAACCTTTGTATTAAAACCATTTTTAAGATGCCCTTTGCATTTCTATCTCCTGGATGAAGAACTTGAGCTTCAAGTTTCTCTCCTAAAGTTAATTTTCCAGATCTTCTTTGAACCCTCTCCAACTTGTTTGAGTAGCAGGGGATGAATTTTTGGGCATATTCTCAAAGAATGCTGCATGCTGTTCCCATGTGTGGGTTTCTGCCCAGTATTTACAGAGAAGTTTTTTAATAGGCAGTGTTTTGGAAAGTGACTACTGAAGATGTGAAATGGACTAGGCAAGGAAAATAAAGTTGTTTTAACTTTTCTGAATTTCATATTTCATCTTCAGCCTGAAACTTGGCTCTTTATAATTATTATCTTAAATGAACCTGACACGCCACAAGCACTACTTAAATATTTTTAAATTCATTTTTAGATTTTGAAGTCCTTAACTTGCCCCAGTCCCCTTCATCATTGACTATGGCTTCATGAATTTTAATTGGGAAGAATAACATTGTTTCAGGGAAATTTTTCCATTTTAGAGTAGACCATTACTCCTTAGGCTAAATCTATGAGTTGCTGTTTTTCAAGTCAATGTTTTCAAGAGTAGGAAATGACCTCTTGGTTTAGGAACCTGTCTAAGGTGGCCTGATAATTCTGGAGCAAATACAAGTTTTAAATTGGTCTGAAGTAGCTAATCTGAGGAATTGCTACCCAGGTCTTAAAGCCTTGAAAGTAAAACTTTTTCTCTTGGCTTGTGTCAACAAATATTACCTTATTCTCAGCTGACTCAAGCATTCAGAAGACGGTATCACTGGCTGCAGCAGGGCCTTGGAGGATGGCAACAGCAGAGGCAGTGGCATTGTCTAGAGACTTGGAACCATAGAGTTTGAGACATGGAAGGAGTCTTCCTGGACACCGAGTTCCACACCTTCATTTTGTAGACGAGTAATCTGAGACCAGATAAGATGATTTGTCCAGGTCACCAGGATTCATATTCAGACCAGTTGATTTGACCAGTGTCTTTCTATCCCACAGTACCTTCTCACTGGGAGAAAAAAAAAGACTACCTCAAATCAGATAACATCAGTTGTTTTTTTTTTTTTTCTTTTTTCCCCCACAGGAAGATTTTCTTTGTGCAGTGCTTCATCCTAATATAATCTGTGGGGTCCTGTATTAAGTATAGCAACAAATTGCCACAAGCTTAATGTCTTAAAACAACACGAGTTTATCTTACAGTTCTGGATATCAGAAACTCACAACGAACCTCACTGGGCTAAAATTAAGATTCCAGCAGAGCTATGTTTCTTCTGGAGGCTCAACAAGATAATCTGTTTCCTTACTTTTTCCAGCTCCTAGATGCTGCCCACATTCCCTGGCTGGTGGTTCTCTTTCAGTTTCAGAGCCAGCAATGGCTAGTGGAGTCCTCACATCCTGTCTAACACTGATCCTCCTGCTGCTCTCTTCCACACTTAATGACCCTTGTGATTATATCGGACATCTTTGGATAATCCAAGATACACCCCTGCCCGCCCTCACTTCCCCCTCCACCCCGATTTTATGGTCAGCTGATTAACAACTTTAATTCCTTTTGCAACCTTAATTGACCTTTGTTTTGTAACATATATTCACAGGCTCCAGGGATTAGGATGTGGACATCTTGGGGGGTGGGGAGTAGGAGAGAGCATTATTCTGCCTGCCATAAGTCCCACTGGAGAAACAGCTAATAATTATAATTTTAATTCTTAAAGTATGGTCTCTGAACTAGCAGCATCAACATCACCTGGAAACTTGTTAAATATGCAAATCTTAGGTTCTACCCCAGATCTGAATCAGAAACCCTGGGGCTAGGACCCAGCAATCTGTCATTTAACAAGCCCTCTGGGTGATTCTAATGCATGATAATGTTTGAGAATCGTTGTTTTAAGTAATGTAAGAACCCAGAATAAAAATTTAAGTGAATTGTTTATTTTGACTTAACACTGTTCATTGATGAAGAACTTTATATTTTACTTGCTATTTTTACTTAGAATTTTAAGGTTCTAGGAGCCTTAAGGATTCTGGATGTGCTTTAGAGCTTCTGAAGGTGCTTGGAGACCAAACAATTCATGCCATTGCCATTTTCTCAAGTCTTGATTTTTATTATTTATTTATTATTTGCTTTGTTTTGGAGGTGGCAAAGTTATATAAAATAAAATTTCATTTGGAAAAAGTTAACCACTGCTAAAAATATTTCCGAAGACAACTAAATATGTCGAATATCATTACGGCTTTATGAGTTAGGTTCGGCAGGGTTACTCCCCACATTTTCATTTGCTGACTTCTGCTGCAGGTCTAGCTGAGTAAGACAAAATGCATAGCAACACAGATGCCTTGGACCTAAAGCCTTGGTAACCTTTTGTTAACATACTTAGATAAGAGAAATTTTCGAGATTGTCTATTCACCTTTAAAACAAACGAAAGACTGTGTCTTTGCTTTGTCGCATGCAGACTGAAGCTCTGAGGAAGTGATTGACTTCCCCAAGCCCCACATCTAGAGAGTGGACTTAATATGACATTATATATCCTATGGAGGAGCCATCAGCAGATCATCTGGGGCAGATTGTGGAATTTGAGTGAAAAGATGAACCACTATAAAAGGCTAAAAGCAAAAAACCAAAACAAAACCCCAGTAAACAAAAGGTTTGTCCAACTGCTGTTAGCCTGAAACTGGCATCTGAGAAGAACTTTCCCAGAAACAGGCAGCACCTGAAATTACCACGTGTAAATATGATGGGAAGGAATTAATATGAAAGAAACTTGAAAAATCCATGGTCTTAATATTTGCTTCTTGCAGCTTTGCATGAGGGTAGTTTATTCTCTAATACGCAGAATTCTTTAAAGTAAAAGCACCAAGGGAACTTCTCTAGGACTCTCATTCCCTTCTTGGATTTCTGCTTGTCCACCACGATTTCTCCTGTCCACACCATATCTGCAAGGTGGGCCATCCTGAATTCATCGTGTTGTCTTTATTCTATCATTTTAAGACTTTGTAGATTTACATTAAACCCTTCAAAGATTTTCCTAATTGAGAATTCAAAATTTAGGAATATTAATTGAAATATCATATGACAGGTACTGCACTAAATCCTGGGATTACAGGATTGAGCCAAACAGATATAATTCCTCACTTTGTTAGGCTTAAAAAAGGCCATGTACCTATTTCCCTGAACTCCTATATTGGATTATGCAAATAGTTGGGGTTTTTTTTGTTTTTTTTGTTTTTTTTGTTTTTTTGCTTTCTACTGGGCCAGTTACTCTAATCACCTTGTGACATTACCTATTGACCGTTTTCACATTTATCTCTGATATGCACAAACTTTCAAAGCTAACAATATATTGGTCTGAAATCATATGCTATTTTAAGGAACATTATTTACATTATATTTCCAAGTGCCTTCAGGCTGTTTCTCTTTTTATGTGGGCTGCTTCCTCTCCTTTGTTTTCTGAGTCTAATTAGGTTTGAGAGGTATCATGAAATAGGTCAGACATATTTGGATTTGAATTTTTGCTTCTGTGTCTCTGTCCCTCTCTCTTTCCCTATATATATGCATAAATTTGGAAATTTTAATGTACTATCTCTGAGCCTCAGTACTCTCAGTTAAAATGGGGATGATATTACCATATAAGGTGGTGATGAAGATTAAAATATGTGTGTATATGAGTGTACTTATGTATGTGTATAAATATATACATATTATACTTTTAAATGGAGAGATATTTATTTAAAACCATGACTGGCATATAATGGGTTCTCATTAAGTATCATTTGCAACTCCTCCTAGTCAATTATTCTTATTAAATGTGGACTCTTTTGGTTCCCTTTCTCCCCAAGCCTATCACTGGAGTCTGTGTAAAGGTCCTTCCTTTAGCTTCCTATAGTTTTTTCTCTTTAATGCTTCACTTGTAATGCCCTAGGTGCTGCTTTCACCATGTTACTCCCCTGCCTAGGTGCATACTGCAAACATGAGGGGACTTCAAAAAGTTCATGGAAAATGCATAATATGAAAAACTATGCATGGATTTAAAAAAATTTTTTTGCACCAAAATAAACTCATACTAACTTGTTATAACATATCTGAACAAACTAGTTTGAGGCACTAAGAAGAAGACATCTGTTTGAAAAGAACCCCATCAGAACAACACGAATTCTGCTAAAATTAAAACAAGAACGAATATCATATTTATGGTGAAGCTTGGGTGGAAGAATGTAAATTATTGGTGCTTTATGAAAAGTTTATGGGGACAATGCCCCAAGGAAATCGGCAGTTTAAAAATGGATAACTCGTTTTAAGAAGGGATGGGATGATGTTGAAGATGAAGTCTGCAGTGACTACATCAATTTGAGAGTGAAAATTCATTTTGTTTAAGACGTAGTTGAGAAGGACCATTGATTAACAGCAGAAACAATAGCCAGCATCAAAGACATCTCAACTGGTTCAGTTAACACAATTCTAGCTGAAAAATTAAAGTTGAAAAAATTTCCCATTCAATGGGTGTCAGAATCATTGTGCTCAGATGAGTTGCAGGCAAGAACAGAGCTTTCAATGGAAATTTTAAATAAATGGGATCAAGATCCTGAAGCATTTCTTTTTTATTTTTATTATTTTTTTTAAGGGACAGATTCTCTCTCTATTACCCAGCTGGAGTAGCTAGAACTGCAGGCATGTGCCAGCATGCCCAGCTAATGAGATCCTGAAGCATTTCTTCAAAAAATTGCAACAGAAGATGAAACATGGCTTTTACCAGTATGATCCTGAAGACAAAGCCCAATTACAGCAATGGCTACCAAGACATGGACATGGTCCAATCAAAGCAAAAGCAGACCAGCCAAGAGCAAAGGCTGTGGAAACAGTTTTTTGAGATGCTCAAGGCATTGTGCTTGTTGACTGGAGGGCCAAATAATAATAGCATCTGCTTATCATGAAAGCATTAGCTAAAGTTAACCAAAGAGTTAGCAGAAAAATATCCAGGAGAGATTCACCAGAGAGTTCTCCACCATAACAATGCTTCTACTCATGCCTCTCATCAAATAAAGGCAATTTTGTGAGAGTTTTGAGGAATCATTAAGTATTCACCTTACAGTCCTAATTTGGCTCCATCTGACTTCTTTTTGTTTCCTACTCAAAACATCTGTGAAAGGTACCCATTTTTCTTTAGTTACTAGTATAAAAAAGACTGCATTGACATGGTTAAATTCCCAGAACCCTCAGTTCTTTAGGGATGGACTAAATGGCTGGTATGATTGCTTACAAAAATGTCTTGAACTTGATGAAGTTTATGTTGAGAAATAAAGTTTATATTCTAAATTTTAATCTTTTAGTTAAAATTTTCCATGAACATTTTGAAGTCCCCTCATTCTTATCATCCCTTGTAATACATCGTTTGGTGTTGTTGGTGCTTTACTTTGATTTTACCCATGATGAGACTGTTTCACTCTTTCTTGCTAAATCCATGTATTCTGGTGATATTTGCTGCTTTTCTTTCCCTCGATGTGCCATGCACAGTTTTACTCAAGCCTTTGTTTACATTGAGGCCAGATTTTAAGATGTGTATGAGTCAACTTTAATTTTAAAGGAAGATGCTTAAGAGTTCACTTATATGGTGCCTATACTTAATATAGTTTATTCAATCTCTTTGATTATAAGCTACAGAAATCAAACTAGCTTAGGCCAAAAAAGTAAATTATTATTTCATAGACTCCAAATTCAATTTGCACAACTAAATTGCAGGAGGGCAGGGATTTGCAGAGTCTTTAGAACATTTAGAACCAGAGACAAGGCATGCCTCTGAGCTCTCTCCATCTCTCATTCCTGCTTCTCGTGGCCTTCTGCTTTCATGCTCTCTCCCCATAGGCTTGGTTCTTCCACATCTTGAGCCCCTCATCAAAGGCCCCTCTGAAGAGAGGAGGCTGATTCTCTTTCAAGGAAAATTACTGACTGGTGTAGATTAGATCAGGTGTCCACTTCTGGCCACAGGGTCATGTAAAAGTATGGAAGTTCCCACTGTAGTTCTCTCTCTCTCTCTCTCTCTCTCTCTCTCTCTCTGTGTGTGTGTGTGTGTGTGTGTGTGTGTGTGTGTGTGTGTATGGTGGGGTATGGCTGGGAGCAGTTCCCAGGTGAAGAGAGGGAAGAATGCTGGGTGTCAGTACTGTAGAAGTATTATTATTAACACCACCTTTGGAAGCTTTAGGATGGATTTGTGCTCTTCCAAGTCTGTCATGTAGGTAATCCTATTTTCACACAACATCTCCTTCGATATTAATGAAAGAAGTATTACATTGATGTTGATGGCCCACTACCAAGCCTAAAAAAGACATGTGTTATGCTACTGTAATTCTACTTGCAAGGGCTTTATGAAAGTGAACTTGTGATTATAATTATTGTTATTTATCTTTTGGATGTACTCTTGGCTACATAATATGCATAGTGGTGTCCCACAGTTTAAACTTAAAGTATCACCTGTTTTGAAATACATACTTCTTTATCAAAAAGTAACTCATGAAATCATCTTCTATATTCACCACTGGCTATACCTAGTTCACTGCTTAACACCAACCAGCCCACCAGTAATACCTCCTGACAGTTTTTATAACTAGTTCAGCCTTTATTTTAGATGGCATTTTTTGGTAGATTGAATATTTCAAAGTACAAGAAGGGTAAATATAGAACTATCCAAATATTTGTTCTCCAAAATTAAATCACATTTATTAGGTAAAGAAAGTTGTTTCTAGTCACATACTGAACTTCCATGTAGCTTTACAATGCCCTTTTCATCTTGATAAAATTCTTGAAATGTAAGAAAATCTTTATCAAGTTTACATCTGTCAAAATTAAAAAGTAAAGAAATTCAGGCATCTTCTTCAGATTTCTACTGACTCCGAGGGTTTCTCTGTAAGTTTAATAACTGAAATGAAATGCTAGTACTTAACAGTTGGAATCCTCTTCGATTTGGTTACCATACTAAATAAGCTGCTGACACAGCATGAGAGCTTGTAAAGGATAAAAAAGATTGTCTCTGGTCTGAGCTAAGACACCCTCTCCTACTGCTTTGCCTTACATATGTCTGTGTGGGGCTAAACATCTGGTAGACCACTTATTATTTGTGAATGAGGGCAATTATCCATGGCACAGGTGTGTTATCCTCTGAAAGATCTTATTTCATTCTAATATGGACATGTCTGCAAATAATTTATGAGGTGCACTTACTTTATAGTCATCTTTCCCATGGAGAATAATTGCTAACCTGCTTTTCTCCATTTTTCCTTTTCTTTCTTTCTTTTTAAATGAAGAGTTAGACTGTGACATCTTTTAGGTAGGATGGTAATTGTAGCACCTTTGGTGGAAACATGAATGCTACATAAAGCACTGGTTTTTCCCTGTAAACATTAGAGGAGAAGCTATAATTTCCAGCATAATCTATTTTCAAGATCACATTATTCTTATAGTCAAAAGACTTGGTAGCAATTTCCTTCAGTTTTTTGGTCTCTCTCTCTCTTTCTGTCTCTCTCTCTCTCTCTCTCATCAGTATATTGAAAGTCTGGTGGTCAGCATCATACTCATTCACTTTTTTTCACATTAAAAAATGCACAGATTCTATTAACTTCCTTCTTGTTCTTCCCTTTTTCATTGTGCATCATTTGGATCTGTGAGCAGTTCCTTAAAAGTCAAGGAGCTTTTAATTCTTTTAAAATAAAAAGTTATCATTTGCATTTTCATGTTTGCAAATAATTAATATAGTTCATTTACAGACATGGCAGGACTTTGGACTCATTCCCTAACAGGAGGCATCCTTCTTAAAGTCCATTTGAGTTATTCGAAATTCAAAACAATGGAATCTTTTCTCTCTACTCAGGCTGTGTTGTTCTATATAAAGTATCTCCAACAGATATTTATATGTTGAGATATTTATAATGTAAAAGGAAACAGAATGTATGGGTTAAAATCAGTGCCTAGTAGTCAGATTATTTTGGGCAAATCATTTAACCCCCCTGAATGCAGCAAACTAGTTAAACATACGGTCTCTGGAAATACAGACCTGGGTTTGAGTACTGGCTCTGTCCCATCATCCACTGTGTGACCTCTCTTAAGCTTCAGTTTTCTAAATATATTCTGGGGATTAACACCATGTCAAAGGAAGATAAATTTGTGTAAAATGTTTAGCACAGTGCCTTATAGAAGAAAGCATTAAATATGTTAGGTTATTATTACTATTATTCAGTATTCAGTGCATATTAACCATTACCACAAGTAAGTATAAAATGAAAATAATACTTGCCCTGACTATCTCAGAGGTTATTATAAGTATCAAATGGTAGCATATGTATAAAGCACTATATGAATGTAAGATACTATTTTGATATTTTATAAGCTATAACTACCCTGTGTAAAAGAATCCTTGCTTTTAGTAGTGCCAAAATTTTGGAAATTTTTTCTTGTTCACTGTTGTATCCATAGCACTTAGCATGGTGCCAGGCACATGGTAAGAGTTCCAGAAATTCTTATTGAATGAAGTTATTGTGTTGCTTACTTTGCCACTTTTGAAGCTTGAAACAAATTCTAATCCTTTCTTTTACCAGTGAGGATTTTTCATCTTACTTGGTTGGAAATCATTGGGAAAAAATTGAGGTTAAATTCTGGGTTTTTCTATTTGAGGATCTGGAGAAGGATTCAAGCAGAATGTAATACACTATCTTTAAAGGCGAAACAAAAGCGAATTGAAAGGCAGCTTCACCCTCACTGTCTCCCATCTCAATAAGTATTGAGTGGAATTGATTAAGGAGGGAAATAAAAGTGGAGCGTGATCTGGGCTGAATCATCTGGTAGAGGATCTGGCTGAGTCAGAGGCAGGGTAGAGAGTAACGCTACTTTGATTTAAAAAAAAAGTAAGAAAAACATACCTGATTGTAAAGAAGACCTTTTCTCTTACCCTCATTTCTTTTTCTCAAAAAAGAGTAATAAACGGAGCATTAAAATAAAAGTTACAACAAAATCAAAGGAAAGGAGGTGGACGAGAAAAAGAGAGAAACAATTTTCTACTAGCCAAAGAATAATACAATCTTTAATTTCTTGCAGTGAATATAAACGCCTTAGGTATTTGTTATCTCATGGACCTAGAATATTCTGAAAACTTTGGTCCCTCATCCTCTCCATAACTTTTTGCCAACCAAGCCTTACTCCTGCCTCCTTGAAGTTTATCTGAAGAGTTGAATAGGAAGGATACGGTGTCCATTTTGATTTTTTTTCCAGGCAATGTTTCTGTTCTTGAATGAAGAGATCAGTGGAAGCCTAGAGCCTGCTTTACTTAGATTAAATCATAGTATTCATTGGGTAGTCTAGTGGTTCTTAACCTGGACTGGGCATCATATTTACTTAGAAAACTTTTTAATAATATAGATTTATCACAAACTCTCTTATTCAGCAAATTGGGGGAATATGTGGTGAAAAGATTTGAGGGTTTATATTTTTAAAAGATTGTGATGCAGGTGATTTTGTTTTTGAAAACACTGATCTGGTTAAACTTAGCTATTTCACAAGAAAGGAAGTTTGAATCAAGAGAAGGGAAGTGACTTCGTTAAGAACGTGCTGTCCTGGTATTGAATAAGATGCCAGTGCCCCAAGATAAGGGTTAGAAATATGCATACCACAAAAATCTATATTTACAACGACAATTGAGATTCTGCATCTGGCTGAAGGCCAGACCCCTAGCAGATAATCAGTAAGTCTTCAAATTGAACTTTTCCTCTCTGTTCTTCACTCAAATCTCCCAGTCATTTGCTCCCACACAGCATGTGGCAGCATTGCTGGAATAAGTAGGAACTCAAGCATAGTGAAAAAGAAATTAATGCCTCACCTGCTGGAAACACATGTAAGAAATGGTTAGACTCTCATGTCTCCTTACATAACCTGTATTCTTATTAGTTGGGGCTTTGACTGCAAACGTAAATATTAGTTATCTTTCTCCCATTAATTATTGTCACACAGATTTAAAGGGTCAGAGATTTGGAAGTTAATGCCTCATTCAGTGTGGGAAAAGTAACACTGTGCACTTTGGCTGCTGTTTTTCTTTCTGGCTGACTGCAGAGCAATTGTTTCTGCCCCATCTCAGCTGGCTGGCAAAATGCTTATTTGCATAGAGCAGCTATTTTCATGGTGGGAAGGGGCGGCATGAAACTCACTTTTGATTTCCAGTGAGGCTGTGGATCTTACAACTTATATCCATTATATCCAACATGTTTTATGCCTGTTCTTTTTCTGTGATTAGGACATCTTTGTGTGTTCTTTCACTATGACCATCTGGCTTTCTCTTGTGGCAAAAGATATTATTTCCTGCAAACTAACCAAGGAAAACCCAAAGTTTTTGTATTGCTTTGTTGAGAGGCAAATGATGCAGCATGAAGTAGTGAGGTAAGAAACCTGAGTTCTATTCTCAGTGAGCCAGGAGGCTTGGGCATGCTGACTAAAGTTCCAGAGCCCTGGATTCATCATAAAATAAGAATAGTCATAGGCGTGCGACCTATCCTTTAGACAGGTGATATCGTAAAGAAAACAATTATAATTTGTAGTAATTAAGAAAAACTGTATTCAGTCTTGAACATCCCCATTGATTGCTATTTCCAATGGAAATTGAATTTTGTCACTGGACTCTTTGGGAAAATGGTCTTCTTGTATAGGACCTTTATTAAAAATCAAGTCCAAAGTCAATTATAGATTTGAAAGTATTGAGGAGCTAGTTCCTAACAGGTGGTGAGATCGTATGAAGATACCACCAAGCACGTGGACAGATCAGCAGGAAAGCATCATCTGGCAGTCAGACAGGGAACAGTGGCTGGATATGCTCACCTGGCAGTGGACAGGTGGAAAGGCAGCAGGAGAGCAACACCATTGGCTCCGACGCTTGACATTAATCACATTCCTATGGAAATGCTGCAAGTTTTACAGCACATCCATGGAAGGGAACTGTCAGATTCTATTGGATGTTCACTTACAGTTTATTTAAGAATAAAACAAACAAGCTAAACCAACAAACAGTTTTGTCTCAGCAACATCCCCAAACAGAATGGAAATAATATTACGTTTATTGTGGTGGTTCAAACCTTGAGAATATGGTAATGTTTTAAAGCACAGGCCTTCTTTTGTGGTAAGAAAAATTATTGCTGAAAAAATATTGGCTAGTATATGGCCCTGTTTACTTCTTGAAGTGCTGCTCTTGGTTGTAGACATGAGCTTAGTCTCCTTCTGGATGCATCTGCGGTGTTGCTTCTAACAAAGGGATTTTGCTTCTTTGTGGCAGAAGCAGAGTGGTAGCTATGAGTAGAAGGATAGAATGTTATAATTCGCTCAGGCAATGCAACTCTATGGACTGCTCCTAAACTCTGGTTCATACCTCCTTTCCAAGGAGGAAGGGTAGATTCACTTGAAGAGCTATGGAAATTAGCTGGATAAGTATTTAATAAAAGTTTATTAATGAATGAAGTAATGAGTGGCATTTCTACTTCTTACTTCCTAGAGTACCTACTGTCTTCAGGCTTCTGTCCCAATATTCACTATACTTGTTAGGGAATGACAAGTCCATTAGCAGATGGTACCAAGTTTGCTTTGTAGTTCAACATCACCAAGGAAACGGGCCCCTTTGATTCTTCTGCTCTGTCATACTCAATAATTTGTGAGTATCTCCTCTCATGGTCTCAAGATGAACTTTTGCAGTCTCCAAGCCATCATGTTATCACAAATATTTGTTCTGTTTTCTTTCTTTCTTTTTTCTTTTTTTTCTTTTGTTTTCCCTTCCCTTCCCTTCCCTGCCCTTCCCTGCCCTTCCCTGCCCTTCCCTGCCCTTCCCTGCCCTTCCTTTCCCTTCCTTTCCCTTCCTTTCCCTTCCTTTCCCTTCCTTTCCCTTCCTTTCCTTTCCTTTCTTTTCTTTTCAGATGGAGTTTCACTCTTGTTGCCCAGGCTGGAGTACAATGGCATGGTCTCGGCTCTCTGCAACCTCTACCTCCTGGGTTCAAGCAATTCTCCTGCCTCAGCCTCCCAAGTAGCTGGGATTACAGGCATCCACCACCATACCCAGCTAATTTTTTGTATTTTTAGTAGAGACGGGGTTTCATCATGTTGGTCAGCCTGGTCCCAAACTCCTGACCTCAGATGATGCACCCACCCTGGCCTCCCAAAGCGCTGGGATTACAGGCATGAGCCACCGTGCCCAGCCAAATATTTATTCTTTATAAAGCAGGAGACATGGTTGGCGGTGGCTTCTCCTCTCCCACTTATTATGGAAGAAACTTGCTCCCAGAAATCTCCAACAGCTGCTTTGGCTTAAATCTCATTGACCAGGACTGGCTTACATGTGTATATCTTACTAGTCACTGGAAAAGGAGAATTGGATTCTCATGATGGTATTACATCAATCCTGATTCAGGTACAGGGGTTAGCCAAATCCTCTCTCCCACAACAAAATTGTTGTTTATGGAGGAAGTAGGAAGTAGGTACCATCTCTAATCTGCATAATCCTTGATGGAACAACCTACATTATCCTGTCTAGTTATCCCTGAGCATCTAGCAAACAGCTTGGTCCATAGTAGAGCCTCAGTAAATTATTAAATAAATGGCAAATGGATGGATCCAGAGACCAAGTCAGTAACAAATAGTTGAGTCCAATATAGGTTACTTTTTTTTTTTTTTCCAATTAACTATTCCAGGCAGGTAATACATATCATTTGTAACTCTTTGATAACCATAAGGTAAGTTTTCAGATCCACATTTCACATATTGAGAAACTAAGGCAAAGAGATCTTCAGCAACTTGCCTAGGGTTATAAACCTTGAAAGTGGCAAATGTACGTGTTTCCCAAATTAGTCTTCTTCCATAATACCTTAGTATCTCTTCATGTTGGAAGATAGTTTTTGGTTCTCCTTGGCTTGCCTAAGATGACCATTTTATTTAATGTCCTCAAGGCCTAGAGTATCTGTGGTAGAAACTGAAGTCTTCAGGTTGTATTTTCTCTAAGCACCTGTATTTGTATATGAATCAAACTGACTGGGAAGGGAACAATCAGAGTGAAAAGGTTGCTGGTGAAAGGCAGATAATCTATCAATTTCTAATGAGTAATTTTCTTACTGATCTTTCAACCTGTCAAAGACACTTGCCTAGCTCCTAAGTTTGAGCCAATATAAAACAAACTAGTGAAATGAGAAGAGAGAATATATAGAATGAGAACTCTTATTCCTGATCAATATAAACAAAGGCAATTTAGAGTCAGTACTTTGGGGCTTTCATGACAAAATTACTAACATTTCTCACCTAGACCATTGCAAAGACTGTGACTGGTGCTCTACATTCACTTGGGTCTTTCTCCAAATGGTAGCCCAAGTAGTTTTTCAGAATCAGATCTTTTGTCACTCACCAGTTTAAAAGGTTCATTAGCTTTTTATTGTATTTCGAATTAAGACTAATGAGACTTTAATACTTGAATTCTCTCTTAATCCTGGCCTGCCTTAGTGCTCCATCCTCATCCTGCACCACCCCCCCATTACTCTGGGCCCTGGCTGACTTCTACCTCTCTTTATGCCCCTCACTCACTAGGCTACCTCCTAGTGAGGATTTTCCTACTACACTCAACCCTGACTGGAATGCTCTCTCCTGAGGCAGGTTAACTTACTCAGCCTTCAGGGGTCAAGTATCAGTGCCCTAGCAGCCCCACCCACACCCTCAGTTTAAGTTTCTTCATTCTGTGTTCTCTTAGAACCCTGTTTCCTTTTGTTTTTTCTAAGATTCATTTCACTTTTTGATTATATACTGATTTACATGACTGTTGGTTTGATGTCTGCCTCCTCTTCTCATATTTTTAAATAGCTTTATTGAGATTTAATTCCTCTATAATACAATTCATTCATTTACAGTGTACAATCTAATAGTTTTTATTTGTTCACAGAGTTGTGCACTCATCACCACAATCAATTTTAGAACATTTTCATTACCCCCAAAAGAAACCCTATAACCATTGGTAGTCATTTCCCATTTCTCTCCTCCTTCTTTACCTATTCTCTCCTCACAGCGTTCCCCTAGTCTCCCCAGCCCCAGGCAAGCACTTATCTACTCTCTGTCTCTCTATATTTGCCTATTCTGAACATTAAAAAACAATTCTTCCTAACTGTAATTATATGTCCTTTGACCAACATCTTTTCATCCCTTTCTACCCTCTGACTTCCAATGCTCTGGTAACTACCATTTTACTCTCTACTGCCTCCCCTCCTGAGTCAGTAAGGGGTAACGGGGCATAGACAATGGAGCCAAACAGCCTGTGTTCAAAGTGTAGCTCTAATACTTCACAGCTGTGTGACCCTTGACAAGTTACTTTCCATGCTTCACTTTCCTTAACTGTAAAATGGGGAATATAATAGTATCTACCTGTAGTAGGATTGTCAGGATTTAATAGATTAATATAGATGTAAAGTACCTAGAACAGTGGCTGACACATTTTACATACTATTTAAAATGACCGGCTCTGTAAGAAAAAGAAACATGTCTACTAAACTCATCATTGTAATGTCACTATAAGCCTCACCAGAGAGCACAGTACCTGCACGTAGTAGATGCATAGCAAACATTTGTTAGATGAATGAATAAAGATAGAAATGTTTATTCTAACACAAATATTTTTTTTCAGTCATTGTTACAACCTTTCCATAGGACACAATAAATAAGGCATGGCTGGCATTTATAGCTTGAAAATGCTAGATCTTAATTAATATCCATCCAGGCTATTTGAAAACCTAAGTAAATCTTTAAGTTTTGGCTTGATACTGAATGAAACTGGTGCTTGAATCCGGATAGGCTTCCAGCCCACATATATAGAGTAATCTCTGAGCCCTGTTATAGCTCAAAAATAGGTCCCAGCTTACTTTTATTTTAGCAGACTTGTCAATTATATTTGACATTCTGGGTGAATCTTTTTCCTTTTCTTCCACTGGAGAGTTTCCAAATTTGTGCTGTCTAATTGGTTGGCCTTCAAAAATTTACTGAATTTCTTGGAGGGACTATTGATGAAGCAAGGTAGGTATTTTCAATGTTTTCACTCACTGTCTTTGGCTTTATCCTTTTTCTCTGTAACATGTATGGTCTCAGCTTGCAGACCCGTTAAACTCCTATGGGAAGGGGATAGGCAAACCAAGGACATTTATGACCCCACAACTAGCAGGTAGAGGAGACTGGGCTGTTGGTTTATTCATTGACTTGTTCATTCTTCTTTATTCATGAATTTTATATGTATGCAAGTAGGAATTCTGAGCCAAAGATCATGAAGACCATGAGATAGGAAGTGGGCCAAAGACTGGTGATTGAACCTTGATACAGGTTTCAGGTTGCAGGTGGTGAGGTGGGAGGGCCGGGATGTGGAGAAAAGGAGAATGAGAGTGAGAAGAAAAGGGCCAGAGGATGAGTAAAGAAAAAAAATACAAATAAATTATTTTTAGAAACATCCTTTAAAAATGTATTCCAGGACAGACAAGCTTTTCTTTTACTGGCAATAATGCATTTGAAATGCATTATTCAGAGAACACAATATTACCAAAGTCAACATGTATGGTGACAACTTTGCCTTGTTGCAGAAAGAAAAAAAATAGCGATGTGGAAGTGCTTCAAGTAAATGAAAATGAATCCAGTTCATAATCAAGTAAAAATGTTACGGGTCCAGAGCCAGAGAATATTCTTATAGTGGGCTTTTTTCAGCACCCTAAATTTAACCAGATGGAATGCTTTTTAAAGAACCACCCTATTCAAACTTTGGAAGTGAAGAATTTGTCTTTTAATGGTAAATTTGCATTCCATCAAAAGATGGAACACATCATCCTCAGCTTACTTATTACCCAGAAATAAATTATAATTTAATTGATTTTATTTCATGGTCTTTGATGAATACCGAGATTTCAGAAAATTTGTTTCAGACATGACCAAGTAGAGGTATACAAACAACATGAGTTGAGACACATGAAAAATGTGAACTCCATTCCTGGTATACTGAAAGCCATGTAACCACAAATTCTTGTTGGTTTTAATATGAATATCCTATTTCACAAACCCCAAATAGTGAGGTTAGAGAGAGAATACTCACTACCCTGAATATGGAAAAATTAATGCAGCTGAATTATTAGTAAGGGCAGATCTAGTTGCTGAAATGCAAATAGGTCAACAGCAAGTTAATACAATCCAACAGAGATTCAAAATTCTTGGTTTGAAAGGAGTCCCATATGCTACTGAAATAGCATCATAATTTTCTGATAGCTATGACAAGTGGAAGCAGTAGTGGTAGAATTAGTGCCCATGTTGCTCTAATTTCTATACAATGGGTTATACTTTTGTCAGTCACCAGGTTGATCTAGACATCTGTTGGTAATAGTGGTAAAGACACAATTTTAACAGTCAACAAATTCTTACTGAATGTCAACTATGTGTCAAGCACTGTGGTAGGTGCTGGGAATGTGAGGGGTGGTAGATAAAAAGGGAACTATAGCACTTGTTTATTCTTGTGGAATTAACAAACCTATTGAGGGTTATCCAGATATGGAAACAGTCATATTGTGCTTCAGGCATTACTTGAGATATACACAGAATGCAATGTGGCCTAGAGAGGGCAGCTACTCCTGCCCTACTGTGAGTAAGAGAAGGTTTGCCCAAGAAGAATGTATTTGAATTGGACCTTTGCAAGTGATTAAGATTTTGTTAGGCTAAGAAGGAGGCAGAAAGAGTATCCAGGCACAAGAGGGGTGTTTCCAAAGTCCAGGAGGTTTGATAACTCACCTGGGACTGGCAAGTAAGTTGGTTTGGCTGGATCCGTGTGAAGGATAACATTATTGCGTGTAAGTCTTGTCCTAGTCAGTTTGGGCTGCTATAATAAAGTTCCGTATAGGCTGGGTGGCTTATAAACCATAGGAATTTATTTCCCACAGTTTTTGAGACTAGAAGTGCAAGATCGGGGTGCCAACATAGTCAAGTTCTGGTGAGGAACACCTTCCAGGTCACAGACGGCTGACTTCTGGTTACATCCTCACATAGCAGAATGAGGACTGGAGCATTTTCTAGTTCTCTTTTATGCGGACACTAATCATATTCATGAGGGCCCCACCCTCATGACCTAATTTCCTTCCAAAGGCCACCTCCTACTACCATTACACTGAGGGCTAGGTTTCAGCATATGGATTTTGGGAAACAAAAACATTCACTCTCCACAAGACAATCCTATAAGGTTGTTAGGCATTACTGTCTCTAGTATATGGATGAGAAAGTTGAGGCTAAGGGAGGTTAAGCAACTTAATGAACATGATGCAGCTTGGGGTCATCTCCACAACTTCAGTTTCACAGTCATGAGTAATAGTTTTATAGAGAGCAGCTGAATTTTGCTCAATGATGTTAAAATGCTAATATGGGAGAACGTATGATATCCAAATAAGAATAATGGTAACAAGATAAACTTCCAAATACTCGAGAGCCAATTATTCATTACATATAAACCTGCCTTCTGCCACCCAGGACACTTTTGTTTACCCACTTTTGTCAGGAAATGACCTTTTTTTTTTTTTTTTTTTAATATATTGAGATGAGAGGTCTCCTTCTGAGGTTTCCTTGAGAAGTTAAGTGGTGTACTTAAACTTAAGTCCATCTAAATGGCTCACTATAATATATTGATGCACCCTAAAGGATAACATTATTGCATCTTTATTTTATTTTATAGATAGAATCTCACTGTGTTACCCAGGCTAGAAAGCAGCTGTGCAATCATAGCTCACTGTAACCTCGAACCCCTGGGCTCAAGCTATCCTTTTGCCTCAGCCTCCCAAGTAGCAAGGACTACAGACACGCACCACCACATGTGGCTATTTAAAAATTTTTTTTTGTAGAGATGGGGTCTTGCTATTTGAACAGACTGGTCTTGAACTCCTGGCCTCAAGTGATCCTCCCATTTCAGCCTCCTGAGTAGCTGGGACTATAAGTGAATCCCACTATGCCCAGCTCCTAAAAAGAATTTTAGTCTGTATCATGGAAGAGAGCCTGAGAGATGGATAGGGGCTCCTGGCTTAGGAGCATGAAAGAAGATTCCTCACAGTTCAGAGGAGAGGATGAAACATGACTTAGTGTGTGAAAGAAGTAAAACACAAAGTCTTTTGATTTATCATCTAGGAAAGGGAATAATAAAGCAAAGTCCATGAAAGGAAAGATAGTCAAAGGAATAGGACTTATAATAAGCCCTTAAAACAAAAGTGGCTTAATGAGGTCAGGGAAGGAGACATGACAAAAGGGAATATATGTTAGGAGAATAGACTCCATTAAGTGGTCATTAAAGGAAGAAAGAAATCCCTCTGGGAAAAATTGTTGACCTGTTCAGGAAAAAGAAAGGCAGGCTCAATCCCTGGAATAAGACGCACTACACTCCAAATGGTGTTTTTGACCCTTGGAATTCAACATGATAGTCAAATTGTGCTTTGCTACTGACAAGATTCTCCAAATTTAGATAATTTATACAATGTATAATTATAAAACACTATCCTAAGAATTGTAATTCTATCACATTTCCATTTGAGACATTGTATAATCACTAAAATAAGAGCAATAAAACAAAGGAGAAAAAATTCAAAATTGTTTTAGAAGACAGAAATTCTTTTGTGCTGTGTTTCTGGAATATTTTGGTAAATGTGTCAATAGCAAGGCATATACATTAATTATATCACCTACAAACAATAAAATGGAAGAACATATAAAACTAACTTAAGGTTCATTAAAATAACCTATCATGATAAACCATTACCTTAAAAATTATACTGCCTTCTATTTGAGCCATTGTATTATAACTTAAATGTGATTTGCAATAAAACTAGAAGAGGAATATATCAAAATTACATTAGAGAGACAAAAAAGCATCATCCTGTGGCTCTGGATTTCCAGAAGGAGACTCACTGGGAGGTGGGGCAAAAGGTGACCAACTTCTGTTTCTGGATTGTGTGGCAAAAGGCTAAATCCAACAGTTGCTGTTGAGACACTTCTTGGTGGTGGTGGAGGAGGTGCTGGGCTAGGGAAGTCCCTCAGTGAAGGTGATTTCTGTGAGGTTCCTCTTCTCAGGAGTTTCCCCCTCAGATGCATCTGATGGGTAGGGGAGAGAGAAGACTCTGGGCCAGTAGTGTCATGTTCAGTTGTTTGTGTGTGTGTATGGGGGGGTTGAATCTAAAGACAGTGGCAAGTATCTGCCCTAGGACAGCAGGCGAGCACTAGGACAAACTCTGTCTTATAGAGAAATTGCTGCTTCAGGACAGAGCTGGCCAGATGGGTGGTCCTGATCCTGTGGTCCTGACCCAGGGGCGATGCTCTCTGGTCAAAATCTGACACTGGACCCTGAATCCTCTCACAGCCTGATATTCCTTCTTCCTTAGGAACTTTGTTGTCTAGGAGATTCTCTGGTAGTCCTCCCTAGCCAAATGCCCTATTTGGAACACTGAATACATAACAATATTTTTGAGGCATTTAAATTATTCCTTAATAGTTTTTTTGTTCGATACGTGTAATTTCTTTTCTAAGTTAACATGATATTTTTTCAACCTACAAAGCTGGATTTCATAATAGTGAGTGATGACTTTTTCTGAAAGAATTTTGGCATGTATTTTATAGGTGTCCAGCTCTTTACATACATGGCTGGTCTTTTCATCTTCCTTGAAAATATGCTCTTCTATTTTTCCAGGATAAATTCTCTGTAAGTTGGATATTTAGTTAAAATTCATTTCCTCAGTGCAGTTCAGAAGGGAGTTGACATTTTTGTTTTCCCTTTCTGACTGCAGTGAAGCTTTCTCGGTTTGGAGACTTTTAATATGTTCTTTAAGTGCATCAGTTATTTATTTTATTCAGTTAATTTAGTATGCATTTGATTTCTGTTATCTCTGAGTTATTACAAATTTAACTCAGCTTTATCAATCAGTTTCTTCAAAACTCCTTTGGATTAATCATCTAAGAGGTCTCCATTTTCTAATGGATTTATTATATCCAATTCCAAGTTCTCACTATCCAAGAACAGCAACCCAAATCTTTCATCCAAAGTGTTCGCCCTGAGTCTTCATCTGATTTTCTTTACCATTTTGATTTTTTTCAGTCTCACTTATACTTTCCTAATTTTTTGGTAAGTTTGCTCACTCATCTTTTCCATTCTTCAGCTTCTTATGAAAGTAGCTTTGTACTTCCCAGAATATTAGAATGTTCATTTAAAGCATCCTTTAGTATTGTTTCTCTCAAGTTGTGCTTCATTACTTGCAATATATTTTTAAGGCAGCTTTTTTTTTGCAGCTACTTGAAATGGAGTGAATTTTTATGTACCTTTTAAATTCTGAAACTTTTTTATAATGTTAGCCATTAGATTAACCTGTTATAAGTATTTAGATTTAACTTCTTCACAAAATGTATATTTTAAGCCTAAGTCCTACTTTGTATTATAGCTTAATGACTATTTGCAAAATTAAAAGAGAAAAACAATCAAAATAACTTTAGTGGAGAGATTAAAAAATATTTTCTGTGGCTCTGGATTTTCAGAGGTAGACTCATTACAAAAGAAGATGTACAAATTAAGTAACGTGGCCAATATCATTAGTCAGAGGAAGGCAAATTAAAACCACAATGACATACCATTTCATATCTAGTAGAATACCTAAAATTTTTTTAAAATTGAATTCTCCAAATGTTACTTAGAATGTTGAACAACTGGCACTCCCATATATTGCTGATAGGACTTAAAATGATACAACCACTTTAGAAAAACAAACAAACAAACAAACAAACAAACAGCAGTTTTTAAATAAGGCTAAACAATAGACTAGCCATTCTAGGAATTTACCCAAGAGAAATGAATACATATGTCCACATAAGGACTTGAACAAGACTGTTCACAGCAGCTGTATTCATTATAGCTCTAAAATAGAAAAACCTCAAATGTCCATCAACTAAAGAATGGGTAGGCACCTTTCCATGTATTCCATACAATGTATCAAATATTTCATACAAGCATTTCATACAATGAAATACTACTTAGCCATAAACAAGGAATGAGCTTCTGATTTACACAACATGGATGAATTTCAAAAGCATTTTGTTGGCTGAAAGAAGCCAAATACAAGAGTATATATTATACCATTAGATAAGCTCAAGAACAGGCAAAACGAATCTGTGATAGTAGAAATCAGAATAGTGAGTACCTGCACAGGAGGGTGGGGTGCTGGAGTATGAGCTGGTTGCTCTCTCTGGGGTGAAGGAAACCATCTATAACTTGATTGTGATCACATGGGATTTTACATTTCTTCCACATCTCATTGAATTGTGCATTTGTACATTTTACCTTACTAAAAAAAGTGTACAGGGATTACTTTTGCTGAGAGGGTGCAATCAAAGCATTCTAAAGCCATGTGACTGCATCTGCATGAGAACTTGCTTCTTAAGGATCCTTTGACGTCTGGGGAAGAGCAATTGAGAAAGTATTAACAGAGCTTGAGCACTCTTGCTTTCAAGAAACAAGGTTGTTCACAGCTTTCAGCTGCTCTTCTGGTACCTTGACAGCATCTCCTGCTGCTACTGACAACCAAGATTTAAAGGGGGGAATTTATGTGGGAAAGACAGTCTCACATAAACTCCTCAAAATTCCCCAAAATTAAGGTCCTGTGGGAGTGGGTGGTAGAAGAAACAGTGGAATGGAAGAAAATGAGAGCAAATGCGGTATTTAGCTTAAGGGAAGGAAAAAGCTTGTTAGAATATTTATGTAAACAGAGATTTTGCTTAGAATTGAAAGAAATTGAAATGTGGATACATGGAACATGAGGCAACAAAGAAACTAGGGGCAGGCAGATTAATACTTGCCAGCAAGTGAGAAGTGCTTCCTGTAAGCATTCAGGATAATTCTCTGATATTTAATGAATCAACTAGCTATAAAAACAAAGTCTATGATATTGATCTGCTATATATACTAATTTACCAGTGAGTTTTAAAAAAATCAGGCTCCAAGTGAGTTAAATATTTCTACCTCTAAAATATAAATCATTGCACATATTATATGCTTTCATTTATAAGATATATCTAGAATAGGGAAAACTATAGAGATAGAAAACAGATTAATGATTGCCTTGGGCTGAGAGGGTATAGCTAAGGAGTACAGTGTTTCTTTTTTTGAGGGGTGATAAAAATGTCCTAAAATTGATTGTGGTGCTGCTTGTAAAACTCTGTGAATATACTAAATGCCACAGAATTATACATTTTAAACAGGTGATTGTACAGAATGTGAATATCTCAATAAAACTGTTTAAAATATCAACTATTCAAACCACACTGAATAGGCAAATAAAAAAGTACAAGTGATTGTTTTGTTTGTGAGCAGATTTCTTATGTATCTATGATTTCATTGAATGTTTACAGGAAGGAAAATGAAGAAAGTTATCAATATGTTAGAATTTTCTATGCATGAAGAAACCAACTAAACTAAGATATAACATATTAAACCTTAATAAAATAATTCCAAAAGAAAGATCACCTTAAAAAATTTCACTGTGTGGCAGACAAGTGGGTGATATTAAGATCTCAATTGGCTTTTTCCTGTAAAGATTATCTGAGGTAATGTAGGAAACTGAACTACATACACGTAGCCTCTGTTTTGTAGCCCTATTATAAGAATGAGGATGTAAACATATGTAGTGTAGCTCACAAAGGGACACTGGCTTATGATATTTTACCCTGTATAGTTACAGTACCTGAGAGGTGGAAGGTGGTCAATAAATGGTTGCTGAATACCACCGTTGAAAATTGTAAATCACCATGAAAATGTAACATATTAACTACTCTTTGAAGGCAGCGACTAAGTTTTGTAACTCTTTGTTCTGTTCACAGTGCCTTTTACATGTCAAGACGGAGAGCCAAGGAGTGTAGTGGAATTAATTCCCACTGGTTTGGGAATGAGACATGACTGAGTTTGAATCCCAACTGTCAGCTCAGGCTAATTACTTACTGCTTTAAGCCTCAGTTTTCTTCATAAAATGGGGAGGCCATAACTCAAAGAGGAGTTGTGAGATCCAAAGCAAAGAATGTAAAGAGCCTAGAAAAATCCTGGCATATTTAAAGTGCACATTACATTTTAGTCATTTTTCTCTGTGTTTAACGAATAAAAAAATCACTGTCTTATTCAAATGTAGATATGAATTATTCTCAAATCAAGTATTTAATTTAAGTATGGATTATTTTGGAAGCATTATGATAAAATTATTGTTAAAAAACATTTTCGGGGAAGCAAATTTGAAATGTAAGAAGGTAATGATAAAAATATTCGAGGAAAATATAAATTATAAAAGTGTATAGAAGGTTTTTCTGAGCATAACATGAAGACAGATGCAAAGGGAAATATTGATAAATTAAAATACCTAAGAATTGAAGTTTGTACATAGAAAAATCACAGTAAACAATATTGAAAGACTACAAACAGAAAGACATTTGATCTACAAGGCTGATATTTTTAATATATATAAAGCCCCTGCAAATCAATGAAAAGTCAAACAATAAAAAAGGTAAAGAGTAGAGGCATCCAAGAGAAGAGTTACAAAAGATTAATAACCATGCAAAAACTTCATATTTACTAATACTTTTAAAGTGCCAATTTAAGATTGATATTAATTTTCACATATATATATATACACACACAAAATCCAAATTTTTAAAAGAGTGCTATCTGGAAGATATGCCAAAGTAGACCATATCCTGGGCCACAAAACAAATGCTAACACATCTAAAAGCATTGAAATTACAGTGTGTTTTCTCTGACCAATGTGGAACCAAATTAGAAATCAGTAATAGAAAGATAACACAAAAATCCCCAAGTGCTTGGGAACTAAGCAACACACTGCTAAATAATACATAGGTCAAAGAGGAAGCCTCAAGGGAAATAAAAATATGCTGAACTAAATAAAACTAAAAATACAACATATCAAATTTTGTGGGACTCAGCTAAAGCAGTACTGAGAGCAAAATTTATAGCAACAAATGCGTGCATTAGAAAACGGGAAAAGTCAGCCGGGCTTGGTGGCTCATGTCTGTAATCCCAGCACTTTGGGAGGCCAAGGTGGGCGGATCACCTGAGGCCAGGAGTTCGAGACCAGTCTGACCAACATGCTGAAACCCCATCTCTCCTAAAAATATAAAAATTAGCCAGGCGGGGTTGTGGGCGCCTGTAATCCCAGCCTCTAGGGAGTCTGAGGCAGGAGACTCTCTTGAACCCAGTGGGTGGAGGTTGCCATGAGCAGAGATCGTACCACTGCACTGCAGCCTGGGTGACACAGCAAGACTCTGTCTCAAAAAAAAAAAAAAAAAAAAATTAAAAAATTAAAAAATAAAATAAATGAAAATAAAATAAACATAAAAAATAAAAAGGGGGAAAAATCTCAAATTGATAATAGAAGCTCCCATCTCATGAACTTAGAAAAAGCAAAATAGACCCAAAGTAGAAAGAAATAAATAATTAGCATAAGCAGAAATCAATTAAATTGAAAACAGCAAATCAATAGAGAATATCAATAAAACAAAGAACTGGTTCTTCAAAATAGCCAATAAAATTGACCAACATCTAGAAATGCTGACAAAAGAAAAGAAACAGATCACTGATATCAGGAATGAAGTAGATAATACCTGCATATACCCTGAAGACATCAAAAGGATAATAGGGGATACTACGAACAATTCCACATATATAAAGTTGACAACTTAGATGAAATGGACTAATTCTTGAAGAACAAACTATTACAACTCACCAAATATGTAATAGATAATTTGAATAGCCCCATAACTACTTGGGAAACTAAATTTTTAATTTAAAAACTTCCCCAAATAGAAATTTCCAGCCCCCAAAAAATTTACTGGAGAATGAATTAACGCCAATTTTATACAATCTTTCAGAAAACAGAAGAGAAAGAAATACTTTCTATCTCATTTTATAAGGCCAGAATTATTCTGATACCAAAACCAGATAAGACAATGTCAATCTCAAAAAAAGAAAAGTACAGATCAAGATTTCCTGCATTTAGACACAAAAATCCTCAACAAAATATTAGCAAACCAAATCAACAAGGTATAAGAAGATTAAACAACATCTTGAAGTGGGTTTATTCCAGTTATGCAAAGCTGGTTCAGTATTTGAATATCAGTTGATGTAACATACCACATTAACAGGCTGAAGAATATAAATTATATGACCATATCAATTGATACAAAAAAAGCATTTGACAAGTTCCTACAGTCTGTCAAGTGTTTCTTGCATTGATAAAATCCCAGTAAGTCAATGATAAAGAGGAATTACTTCAACTTGATAAAGACGACTGCAATACTACAAAAAACCTGCAGCTAAATCTCTACTTAATGGCAAAAGACTTAATGCTTTCCTTCTAAGATTGGGAACCAGGCAAGGATGTGGGTTCTTACCACTCTTAATGAACATGGTTCTGGAAGTCCCTTATTATAATAGACAAAAACTGAAAACAATCAAAATGCTCCTCAATAGGGCAATGTTTAAGCAGTGGTACATCCGTGCTATGGAATGCTATTCAGCAATAAAACGGAAAACACTATTTATTAATGTAATATCTTGGATAGATCTCAAGGTTATTATGCTGAGTAAAAAAAAAAGCGAATGTCTAAAGGTCACATACTCTGTGATTTCATTTATGTAACATTCTTGAAATTATAAAATGATAGACCTGTAAAACACATTAGTGGTTTCCAAGAGTTAAAGAAGAATTTGAGCCTAGGAGGGAGATGGGTGTGATTATAAAGGCAACAGGAATAATACTTGCAGGGGTAGAAATGCTGTATCTTGACATGTATCAATGTCACTATGCTGCTCCTGATATTGTACCATAGTTTTATAATAAGTTACCATTGGGGGAAACTGGGGAAAGAGTAAGGGGATCTCTCTGTAATTTTTTTAGTAAGGACATGTGAATCTACTACTATCTCAAAATAAAAAGTTTGAAAAACTATAAAAAATAATAAATGTTATAGAAAAATGGGCACACTCATATATTTTTCTCTTGATACTAAGTGGTTCTACATTTTAGAGAAAAAGATGAAAATAACTCTTGATTTAAAAATTGCATATATATATATAAAATATATAATATGTGTGTGTGTATATATATATATATTTTTTTTTTTCTTTTTTTTTTTTGAGACAAGATCTTGCTCTGTCACCCAGGCTGGAGTGCAGACATGCAATCTTGACTCATTGCAACTTCTACCTTCCAGGTTCAAGACATCTTCCTGCCTCAGCCTCCTGAGTAGCTGGGACTAGAGGTGCATGACACCATGGCTGGCTAATTTTTCTGTTTGTTCATTTGTTTGTAGAGATGAGGTTTCACCATGTTGCCTAGGCTGGTCTCAAACTCCTGAGCTCAAGCAATCTGCCTGCCTCGGCCTCCCAATGTGCTAGGATTATAGGCATGAGCCACTGAGCCCACCCCCAAAAATTGCATCTTTTAACCAGCAATTCTACTTTTAAGACTTTGTCTTTAGGATATCCCTTTGTACAAATAAAATGCTTATTTTAGCATTTAATGCATAGACTGAACGGTATAAATTATAGATACATAGATAGTTGTAGTCTATCAGTAGGTTACAGGTAAAACTAGAATGCATTTGTATAACTGAGTATTATACAACCATTATAGTGAATCAGGTAAGGAAAGATGACCAGAAAAATAATTATGAGGTATTAGCAGTTGAAAAAGACAAATTCAGAGCAACACTGTTTTCCATTCTTGTAAAATAATAGTAACATGTATGCTTATATAAGCATAGGAAAAAATCAGAACAAACAGAGATCAAGTTGTAAACCATTTACCATCACTCCCACCCTGGGGCTGGAGTAGGATGACAGTACAAGAAGTTGTCACTATTTACTTTATATATTCCTACATTGTTTTCATTTTTCATTAGGTATATTTGGTACTCTTATTATAAAACATAATTATGACATAAGCGATTTATAATAGCAGAGGGTTTTACAGTTGAAGAGAAATCTTTTTATGTATATGATTTCATTTAATAAGCAAACAGCCTCATGAGGAGGATAAATAGACCAATGTGTGAAATGAGGAAATAGATGGTCCTAAAAACGAACTAATTTGCCCTAGGATTCTCAGCTGGTGAGTGACAGAGCACAGGTCTAGAGTCTTTGGCCCATACTTTTTACAGGCTGACCCATTATTACACTGCTTGTGAATTTCTTTTGCTTGCTCACACCTTCTTGCCTAGCTGGAATGACTCTCTTCTTTCTTTCTCTTTGCCTTGCAGCCTATCAATCAAGACCACATCCTTTCAAAAGCTTATAGAGCAGAAGCAGACTCCTACCACGCGTTCAACTGGTGTCCTTTGACTGCCGCTTTGCTCAGTTCCACCTTGGATGGCTTGCACTGCATTTAAGGGTATGTGGCACACTACTAAATGTTTTTCAGCTGTGGGCCTTTTATATACCCGAGGAGATCTTATGTGATATCGAAGGCAGAGACCAGTTCACAATTTCTTTTGTTGTCTCCTTAGACATGGGGAATACAGTGTTCTGTTCAAAACATGCTTACAGCAATTCGCTATTAGCTTAACATCATCTTCAAAATAAGCATCTAAATACAACTCATGAAGGACACAGTATTCTTTTTAATTGGCTAATAGTGAAAGTCAGAGAATCACAGAAGGCCCCCAAGTTGATAAAGGTAGAATTCCTGTACCCTCAAACTGAGAGTTACTTTCCTCTGGAAGTATAGTGACGTGAGTTAAACTACATAGCAGCTTATTACTAAGATTTTTTCATTTAAAAACAAAACACTGTTTTGCCAACAGCTGCTTTTACGCTATATTTTCTACTCACATTGAGTTTATTGGGCTTCTGTTAAAGAGGAAATCTGACCGTGTTGACAAGTTGTTTGACCCTGAAACTGTGAAAGTTCAACTCTCTTGCTGCCAATTTGACCTCTCATTAAAACTTTTGGCTCCTGCCTGCTTCTGGTTATGTTAACCATGGGGTGGGTTTTTCTATGCAGTTAAAGGATAAAGACCAAAAGTTTTGAAATCTGATCATCATTCATAGTCCTGTTTACGATCTCTTACCACAAATGATCTGTTAGAGTGCCTCCTATTAATCATCTTTTGAGGAGGAGGAGGGAGTCACTTTGCTGCATCTTTTGTGCATAGGAAGGTTCTCCTTCATTTAACCTTACTGGAAGAGACTGCAATAATCATTTCTCTTGCTGATGGGTGGCCATTGTATTATTGTTTGCTCCCTCATTCAAGTTGGTGGGTGGCATTTATAGTGTGTGCATTCCATCCTTCTGGTGATTGAGGGGTAAGGATTGGGTAGGAGAGGTACAGCAAGGAGGCAAAAGCTACCTCTGAGATGAGATTCCGAAATAAACTGAAAGGGTTCTTATCCTAGCAACCCTCAAAAAATACATAGAAACACATCTGTCCCTTATTTTTTCAGCTTGCTTTATGGTGAGTCATTCAAGTTTTTAAAACCATACAATTACACATGCTAGCAGCAGGGAAAAAGAGTCGATAATAAACCTGGCAGGGGTAATTTAACCAAACCATGCATATCAGTGGTTTATACCAAGAAGGGAGATTTAGAAATTCTTTTCGAGATACATGCTTGCATGTGTGCATAGGCATATATATTATAAAATTATATATATGCACACAACTACACATGTAATCTCTAGAATGTTCAGAGGAAAATGAAAATGGGGGTATTGTATCAAAGAAATGCAATGTAAAACAAATGTAGTTGTAGGTTTAGAAAAACAGAATTCATTTGTATGTGCTAGGTTAGCATACTCCTGCAGTTAGGTAAAGAAATATTCTTTTCTGAGAAAATTGTAAGGAAAGAAATGTAACAGTTTAAGAAACAAAGAATAACTGAATATATCCAGATCATTGCTTTCTTTAAGGAAATGAGTAAGGGCACACAAGCTTACTTATCCCATTGCATTAGCTAAATCACACACTATATATATTTTTAAAAATCTATTAATAAATATTCTTTGTTCTGAAGCCATAATTGGAAAAAATGTGGGGATTAATATATCCTGGAACATTAGCTATATGCTGCAAACAAATGAGGAAACAGAACTAGTTGTAGATATAGCATCCTTCAGAAGAAGGAACTTAACACAGTACTGGGTCCTAGGCTGTCTCTTTAATATATTTACTATAGTTAACTTTGCAGATGTTAGTCAGAGAGCCTTAAAGGTTCAGGGAAGACCCTTATTACCTAAAGTTTACCATAAGATAAAATTCTTAGACTTTATCACTTATTCTTACAAAATAGTTCTTTGAGTCATTTTTGTTTAAATTGTGATTTGCCATAGGATGGGAAAGTTAACTGTTGATTTTTTCCAAGCTTGTAATTATTTTAGCATTTTACAAATGTTTCCTACATTTAAAAATTATGTTTTTGAACACAGGTGATAAAAACTAAACTGTGGGGAAGACATTTTTATTCCATAGAATGTATTCCCTACCTACAGCCCATCAGATCTTCAGCTCCTCTAACTCACTTCTTTCTCATTGTTCAGTGTAATAAAAGGAAGTGTCAAATGCATTTCTCCTCTAGGATTCTTTTAGGCATGGATCACAGACTCAAAGGAGATAAATACATTATTCACGCACAGACATATGCACACATCATACTTCTTTTTAGTAATTTTAAAAGGTAATTTGATTCAGGTTGTGAAGTTGTTTGCCAATTTGTCTAGTAATGTAAGTCCATCCATTATTGGTATGATATGTTGTTATGATGTAAATATCTTTCATATATTCAACTGCATGTAATTGTATGATGATATTGGTCCTGGAAGTATTTCAAGGCACATTTTTGCACCTGAATATGAAAGCAGCCCTAGTTTAGTGGCATACTTTGAATTTGGAGTGCTTTTACTCCTTTTCCCAATTAGGAGTACTCTGAGTGTGTATGTGTGTGTATGTTTTTGTGCATTTTGAGAAAAGAGTTTATGCATGAATCTGGATTGAGGATACATTAAAAATATATCTACCCCAGAGCATTTTACCTTAAATATATTTCATTTTGTACATATGCCATAATTTTAACAACTTCTTCATGTGGCGCATTCAAGTAGTATCTTTCCTTTCAAAGTTAAAGAGTAAAATTTATTTTTGTTCATGTTTCAAATACTTCTGATTGATATTAGAGGTTAAATGTTTTCCACAAACATTTTGAGGTCATAATAATTTAGAAATATATTGTCAAATGTTGTCTTCATTATTATTGTGAATTCCCTGACTTGACTTATTAAGGAGTGAAGTAGAGTTTTTAACTAAACTCCTCTGAGGGGTTTAATAGTCACTTTCTGCTTTCCTTTAGAGCTCATAATAAAATGGATCTGATTTTCTTGTCTTTGATCTTATATGGTAGTTTGGGGTATTTGGAACATGTGCATTGCATCCTAACTCAATAGGATTTCTAAAGAAACTTGTATCAAATAGTATTTTGTGAATTCAAAGAAATAGTATGTGTGTAACAAATAACCATAGAATCTTAGTGGCCTACAACAGTAAGTTTTTATTCTCATACTTACAGGTTAGCTGCAGTAGCTCTGCTTTAGGCTTGGGTCAAGGAGACAGATGGGATGGCTGTGTTCCATATATCTAATTTGGAAACCTAGGAGCAGTTGATATCTGGGACAAGTTTTTCTCAAGGTAAAGGCTGACAGAAAACTTAGTGGATCCATTCCCATTAAGGGCTGGAACTCTGTAACTTCCACCCATATTCCCTTTGCCAAAGCAGGTCATATGGCTGAACGTAGTATCCAATGGGGTAGGGAAAAGTAATTTGTTTAATAGGGGTCGGAGGGTGAATGTTTGCTACCCCAGGATCCAATCTATCCAGTATTTTTGGATTTCCTTGTTATAATTTAAGAATGTACTTTGTCCCATTCATTGACTTTCCATTAAGACTAATATTGGAACCCCTGGCTACTCAAAGATGCCTGTCTTCGCCTACATTTAAGAAGCCATTGGAATTCTTACATGCAGTGTGCAGACATTTCCCGACTTAAGACTGAGGATTTTTTGACTTTACAATGATGTGAAAGTTATATACATTCACTATAAACCATACTTGAAGTATTCGTGCAACCATTTTTTCCACTTATAGTGCAGTATTTAATAAATTACATGAGATATTCAAAACTTTACTATAAAATAGGCTGTGTTGAATGATTTTGACCAACTCTAGGCTAATAGAAGTGTTCTGAGATCATTTAAAGTAGGCTAAGTTATGATGTTCAGTAGGTTAGATATATTAAATGCATTTTTGACTTACAATATTTTCAATTTTCATTGGGTTTATTGGGATGTAATCCCATTGTAAGTTGAGGAGCATCTGTGTTAGTTTTCTGTTGCTATTTAAAAATCACCCACCATTTAGCCATTTTAAATGATATGTATATTATCCCACAGTTTCCATTGGACAGGAGTCCAGGCAGAGCTTAACTGGGTCCTAGGCTCAGGGTCTCAGAGGCTGCAATCAAAGTGTTAGCAAGACTGTGATCCTTTCAGGAGCTTGGGGCTGTCTTCCAACTCATGTGTCAGCAGAATTCGGGTCCTTGTGGTTGTAGAGCTAAGGCTCCTGCTGCCTTGATGACTCGGAGCTTCTCTCAGCTCCTAGAAGGCCCCAAATTCTTGCTTCACAGCCTACCCATTGTCTTCACTCACAACATGGCAACTTGCGTTTTCAAAACCAGCAGAGAAATCTCTTTCACCAACCTGCTAAAGTGGAGTCTTATATAATGTAATGTAATCACCTTTGCCATATAACATAGTCTAACCAAGGGAGTAACTATTCAACCCCTTTGCCATATTCTATCAGCTAGAAGCAATCAGTGGGCTCCTCTCCCACTTAAGGGCAGGGGCTTATGTAAGGGATTGGTCATTGGGGGTCACCTTAGAATTCTGCCTGTCACATACCAAAATCTAAAAGCCACAAACTCAGCACTTCTGCCCTTGGAAGAATTATACTTACAACTCCAGAAATTCTGGCTTCTCTATTTAGTAGCCATCATCTGATGCATGGAAAGCAGTAGGTAATCTGTAGCTCCAAGACTAACCTAAACTTCCTGAGGACTAACTCACATTCCTCAGAAATACTGAAGGGATCTTAATTTAAGCCCCCAAAATATTATCAGTGGTGGGATGGGCATAGAAGTGGGTAATTTCTTTGAAAAAAAATACAAAGAAAAGAAAAAAACAACTAACACTAACACCTAGGTTTTAAAATCATGCCCAGCTCATGTTTGACAATCCTTCTGATAGCCCAAATACTATAAATTTAGTTGACGATAACAGAACAGATGGAAAAAACATATGGCTTGTAGGTAGTGTGTGGTAGTTGATATTTGCGGTACATTAGGGGAATTTATTTTATTTTGTCTCTTTCCTTGTGTAACTTTGTGGTACTTTATCAAGTGAATTTTATATGCCTTTTTTGACTCATCTCTGTTGTAGCTATTAAACTCTCTTTGTGACATGCATATAATATTAACATGGATTTTTAAAATAATATTTCACAGCAGGCATTCAGATACACTGGTAAAAAGACTATTTCATTCGGGAAAACATATCTTTAGCCATTTGGTATTATGTAGAATCCTTGGATAGAGATTACACAGGTAAAAGAAGCAAGAATTTAAGGAGATTAATTCAATGAAGGATTAGTAAAGAAGGTCAACTTAACTGAGATTTAGCTTAGACATGTATCTAAAATTTCAACAAAACCCACTAGGTCTTGATTTAACATTGATCTCTAATAACTTCACATTTTCTAAAGAAAATTTAGTCAACAAATCAGAGGGTGTGTTGAAAATGCTACTTTTTGATCCTGTTGCAAGAATAAGAAAAATTTAATGTGCAGGAAATGGCATAAACATGTTTGTTTATGTGTGATCTTCAATTTGATTTTTTTTTTTAAGACTAGACAGCATCCCTGGAAACCCTGTACCATTTTAAGATTTACTACACAAAACCCTAAATTGAAATGCAACTTTGTGATGTTTGCCTATTTGCAATCTTGTATTTTAAAAAATAATCCAGATATTTATTTAAGGTTTTTCAAACATACAAGACAAAATTAAAAAAAGAACATTTCTCTTTAGAGGGACAAAGGGATAAAAGTAGACTTTGGCAATTCAGTATAAATTAAATAAATATGTGTGAAAATCCCTATTCCTGTTGGCTACTTAATAGCATGTCTATAAGTATGAAGCCACACTGAAAATCAAAATTGAATTATTATTTTTTTTTTTTTTTTTTTTGAGACGGAGTCTCGCTCTGTCGCCCAGGCTGGAGTGCAGTGGCCAGATCTCAGCTCACTACAAGCTCCACCTCCCGGGTTTACGCCATTCTCCTGCCTCAGCCTCCCGAGTAGCTGGGACTACAGGCGCCCGCCACCTCGCCCGGCTGTTTTTTTGTACTTTTTAGTAGAGACGGGGTTTCACCGGGTTAGCCAGGATGGTCTCGATCTCCTGACCTCGTGATCCGCCCGTCTCGGCCTCCCAAAGTGCTGGGATTACAGGCTTGAGCCACCGCGCCCGGCCAATTATTGGTAATATTTCTTAAATGATTCATTCAGTTTCCTGACATGACTCTTTTTTCCTTTGCCTTGTCTATCATATCAAGATAGAGACCCATATTCCTGGTTATCTTAGCAAAAGAAGGGCTTTCTTTGGATTTCATCCACATGACTTCTCTTTAAATAGCTGAATTGTATGGGTTCTTTTTGTCTCTCAGGCTTTGAACTCTGTCACACACAAAACCTGCTAGAATAGGCAAGAATAAAGATGTCTTAAAATGGCTTATTATCCTGTAAAATATTTATATAATATATATTTCTGTTTCTCCCTTAACAGCGAGCGCAGTGGAATAATGCATTAGGCAAATTTTAAATTTCCAATCAAAACATATTTAGGTTTCATGAGTGATTAGTCATTTTGAATCATTATTAAAAGAATTAATCAAACATGTTTTTATCTTTTTAAAACGGACTTTAATTTTTAGAGCAGTTTTAGATTCACAGAAAAATTAATGGAAGGTACAGAAATTTCCCATATAATCCTGCCCCCACACATATTTAGCCTCCCACATTATCAATATTCTCTACTAGAGTGGGGATATTGTACATTTTTTTTTTACAATTGATGAACCTATGTGACACATCATTATCACCCAAAGAGCATAGTTTACATTAGGGTTCACTATTGGTGTTGTACTTTTTATTGGTTTAGACAAATGTATAGTGACATGTATCTGCCATTATCGTGCCATACAGAGTAGTTTCACTGCCCTAAGAATCCTCTGTGCTCCTCCCATTTATCCTCTCTTCTTCCCTAACCCCTAGCACTACTGATCTTTTCACCATCCCTTAAACTCTTCCAGAATATCATATGGTTGGAAACACAGTATGTAGCCTTTTCAGATTCATTTCTTTCACTTAGTAATACGCATTTGTGTCTTTTCATGGATTGATAGCTCAATTCTTTTTAGTGTTGAATAATAGTCCATTGTCTGCATACACCACAGTTTATTTATCCATTTACCTACTGAAGGACATCTAGGTTGCTTCCAAGTTTTGACAATTATGAAGAAAGCTCCCACACAGATCTGTGTACAGTTTTTTGTGTGAACATAGGTTTTCAACTCTTAGAGTAAGTTTAAACTCTGAGTAAATTACCAAGGAGCGTGATTGCTGGATCATATGGTAAGAGTATGCTTAGTTTGGTAATAACTGAAGTGTTTTCCAGATAGCTGTTTGCATTTATATCAGCAATGATTAGAGTTTCTGTGGCTCCACATCATTGTCAGCATTTGGTGTTGCCAGTGTTCTGGGTTTTGGCCATTCCAATAGGTGTTTTCATTGCTATTTTTATTTGCATTTCCCTGATGATATATTATGTGAAACATCTTTTCATATGCTTATTTGCCATCTGTATATCTTCTTTGGTGAGATATCTGTTAAGATCTTTGGCCCATTTTTTAATTGGTTGTTTGTTTTCTTATTGTTGAGTTTTAAGAATTCTTTGCATATTTAGGATAACTGTACTTTATCAGATATGTCTTTTGCAAATATTTTCTCCCACTCTGTGGCTTGTCTTTTCATTCTCCTGACTGCATCTTTTGCAGGGCAGAGATTTTTAATTTTAATGAAGCATAGCTTATGAATTTTTTCGTTCATGGATTGTGCCTTTGGTGTTATATCTAAAAGATTATCACCAAACTCAAAGTCATCTAGATTTTCTCCCATGTTATCTTCTAGGAATTTTATAGTTTTGCATATTACTTAAGTATGTGATCTATTCTGATCTAATTTTTGTGATGAGTGCAAGGTCTGTGTCTAGATTCATTCTTTTGCATTTACAATTTTTGGGCTATCCAATTGTTTTAGCACTATTTGCTGAAAAGATTCATACTCTTTAAACTCTATGATTTCATAAGAGCATATTTAATCCTTGCTGTGGTTTTAACATTTGTCCTTTCCCAAACTCATAGGAATTGAAATATAATTGCCATTATAACAGTATTAAGAGGTGGGACCTGTAAGAGATGATTAGGCCATAAAGGCTCTGCCCTTATGAATGGATTATGCCATTTTTGTGGAGTGGTTTTGTTATCACAGTAGTGGTTCCTTATAAAGGGTGAGTTGGCCCTCTCTTTGCCTCTCTCTCTTTCCCTTTTTTGTGATATTCTGTTCTAGCAACACAAAACAAACTAAGACAGGAAATTGGTACTGGAGAAGTGGGGTGTTGCTGTAACAAATACTTGAAAATGTGGAAGTGGCTTTGGAACTGGGTAGTGGGCAGAGGCTGAAAGAGGTTGGAGGAGCAGGCTAGAAGAAGCCAGTATTTCCGTAAAGAGTTAAGGACAATCCTAGTGAGGGCCCAGAAGAAGAAAAGAACTTCAGGGAAAGTATAAAACTTTTTAGACATTACTTAAGAGGTTTTGATCAGAATATTGGTAGAAATTTGGATGGTGAAAGCAAGTCTGATGAGGTCTCTAATAGAAATGAGAAATATTAAAAATTGGAATGAATATTGTTCTTGTTATGAAGTGGCCAAGATCTTGGCTGAATTGTGTCCGTGTCTTAGGGCTTTATGGAAGGCAGAATTTAAAAGCAATGAACTAGAATATCTGGCAGAAAAAATGTCTAAGCAAAATATTGAAGGTGCTATGTGGATTCTTTTAACTGCGTACAGTAAAGCCATAAAAGAGAGAAATTGATAAGGAGATTAGCATGGATAGAAGAAAGCCAGGTACTATCTATCAAGACAATGGGAGATTGATTCTGAAAGCATTTCAGAGATCTTTGAGGCTGCACCTCCCATTGCAGGCCCAGAGCTATAGGAAGGCAGAATGGTTTTAGGAGAAGGGCCCAGGGTGCTCTCCATGGGCTCACTGCCCAGGGCTACCTTGGGACTCTGCTTCCTGCATTGTAGTGCAATGTTCCCTGGCTGTGGCCCCAGCTGTGGCTCAAGTGGACTTGAGTGCAACTCAGGTTGCTGCTCCAGAGAGCATAAGCTGTAAACCTTGGCAGTGCCCACATAGTGCTAATTCTGCAGGCGCACAGCATTTGTGAGCTGAGGAGGAATGGCTACCTACATCTAGATTTCTAAGAAGTTATTGACAAGCTAGGTGGCCCATGCAGAAACCTGCTGCAGAGGCAGAACTGCCAGAGAGAGTCACATTAAGGCAATGCCTAGTGGAGCCACAGGTATAGATTGCCCTAGGACCCCAGAACTATAGAGCCACAAACATGCAGCCTCAGCCTGGGAGAGTTATAGGCACAAGACTCCAACCTGTGATAGCTGTTCTGTGGGCTAAGCCCAGTAAAGTCATGAGGGTGGTGTTGCCCAAGGCCTTGGGGGCCCAACCCTCACTCCAATGTGTCCAAAGTGTGGGACATGATATGAAGGAAGATTATTTGAGATTCTTAAGTTTTAATCTTGTTTGCCCTGTTGGGTTTTGAACTTACTTGGAGAGAGTTGCTCCTTTCTTCTTGCCTGTTTCTCCCTTTTGGAATGGGAATCTATGCCTGTTGCACCAGAGTATTTTGGAAGTAGATAATTTGTTTTGAATTCAGAGGCTCAAAGCTGGAGGGAATTTGCCTCAAGATGAATTGCGCGTTGAGTCTCACCCATGTTTGAGAGATGAGACTTAGGACTCTTGATGCTGGAATAAGTTAACACTTTTGAAGCTATTGGGATAGAATTAATAGATTTTGTATGTGAGGAGAACATGAGTTTCGGGTGCCCGGGGCAGAATGTTACAATTTGAATGCTTGTTCCCTCCCAAACTCATGTTGAAATTTAATTGCCATTGTAACAATATTAATAAGTAAGACCTTTAAAACGTGATTAGGCCATAAGGGCTCTAAATGGATAATTCCATTATCACAGGTGTGGGTTCATTATCATGGGAACGAGCTCCTTTTAAAAGAATGAGTTTGGCCTCTTTATGCCTATTTTTCTTTCTCTCACCCTCTCTTGCCCATCTGCCTTTCACCATGGGATGATGCAGAAAGAAATCCCTCACCTTGGACATCCTAGCCTGCAGAACTTTCTCTTCATTATAAATTAACTGGCCTGTGATATTCTGTTATAGCAGCACAATATGGACCAAGACAATTCTATTCACAAATAAGCAGTATATATTGCTAACTGTATGACCAGCTTTTTCTTTTCTTCTTTTTTTTTTTTTTTAAATCAAATAATGCCATCACAGAAATAACTGCAATAACTTGAGAATCACAAATTGCTTTTGGTACAAAGCTCAACATTAGTCTATATTTAGTAAATGCTAACATCTCTTCCCACCCCACCATGGATGTTTTATCTAAAGAAATATTATGTTTCAGCATATCTTGTTGGGTTTCACTGTAACTTCAAGTCCAGGGAAATGAATATATTATTTTGCAAATTAATTCCATAATCTTCCTACTCTAGTGTTTAATCTTTGGTTTTTCAAAGATATTCTTTGGTCTGATCTAATTTCCTTTTGCTTTCATTGTGATCTGTTTCCTCCTGTTCAATAAAGATGAACAGGTTAACATCTAGCAAATAATATTTGAGTCACCCTTAGGCTTATAAAAGTTGTGCTGTAAGTCCAGTTTCTTCAATCTCTTTAAATTATTTGTAAAATAGTCTCATTATAAATGATATTCTAAATAAATCAAAGAGATGGATACTAGTTACCTCTTTGAGGTTTGCATATGGTGATCTTTACACAGTTTTGTTGACAGAAATGCCAACATTTATTTGTTCACGTAGGTTTCATTATCTCACACTTTTGCTCCGGCAACCATAATGTCAAAAATATCCTTATTTGCTAAACTCAGCTACTTTCTTCTCCACCTGTGCCATTGTTGCCAAGACCAAATGGGTTTTCTAAGACAAGTTAGATTTTCTGTCACCATGATGACATTATGCTGTGATGCTCTATTTGCTCTTAGAATAAAAACTACAAAGGATATACAGTGAAAGCCTTGTGCTTTCTGTAAGGATTACTTGAAATGAATCTTTCTATGCTTATGTCACAAATTTGGTATACAATTAGGTTCATTTATTTCAAATTGTTTTGGATATTTATAGGTTGCTTTTGAATATTTTAATATATTTTTTAGATATATAAATCATTTGTATAATTTCAAAGTCAAAACTTTGTAACAAAGTGTATTCATGAAAGTCTCACTTTCATCCCCTTTTGCCACATTGCGTACCCCACAGCCTGCCGTTTTTATTAGTTTTTGGTTTATACTGCCAGTGTTTCTTTCTCATCTTTTTCATTTTTTTACAAATGAAGTTAAATGTGTATGTGCATATCTATATATCCCCCAACATATATATAATACATGTTATATATGATATATATGTAGATGTAATAGGCATGTATTGGTATCTCATTGCACATATTATATGTGTATGTGTGTAAACACACATTATATATACATATATATACATACATGTATGCATGTACATATATATACACACATATGATATATACATATGCATGCTCACATATATGTTTTTCTACACTTTGACTGTTTTCACTTTGCAATCAGCCTAAATATAACCTGTATTAGTGTAGTCCTTTTCATTATTATTTTATGGCATTGCATAATATCCCATAGTGAAGAGGCACCATAGTTTTTTCAAGTAGTTTCTATGTATGGGCATTAAGATAGTTTCTAATATTTTCCTATCACATATATAATATTGCAATAAATGAACTTGTAACCTTGTTTCTTTTTAAAATTCACAAACTCTGGGATACTTTCCTCTGAGTAAATCCATTGATTTTCTAAGCATTAAGGGTAATTACTTGTCCCTTTCATATTTACACATATATTGTATCATATTTACAGATATATTATATCATATTTACAGACATGTTTGATTTTTTAATGTTTTCTACATATTACAAGTATCTTGGGGTCATAATTTGTGTCTGGCTTTTACATATCCCCAAAACATTGGGTATGATATAGCCCATGTGGCTTCTGATTGTTCTGAACTATAAGCTTCTTCTACAGTCCATGTTTATGAGTCAATATGTATGTTGATACAGAGGTTCTTTTACTTATCAATTTAGAAATGTTGATGAAAAGTCTACTCAATGTGATGCTGTGTAGGAGGTGAAACTGTGGAAAACAGTCTTCCATGAAGCTTATGCTGCCTGTGATTAACCCTGTGCCTTAAGGTCAGGCAACTTACATTTTTGTATCTCAGTTTTTTTATCTGAAAAATGGGAGCTATAATCCCTATTTTGATTGTTTCATGGGGCTCCTGAAAGAACCTGCTGCAGTGATGAAGGCAAAATAGCTTGCTAAGACATAAAAGGCCATAAAATATATACAATAGTTACTGTTATTTTAGTACTATATGTTCTTAAATGTTTTGCTATGATCTTCCCCAACAGGCTCAGCTGTTTGAGAAATATGAGTATAGTTATTGTTTGTTTTATATTTCCTCAGAGCAGCTAGTACAGAGGTAACAGACACTGAATTTATGAAACATTTTTATTTTATTGAGTCATGTACCAAGGGTTTCAAACTCAAATTCCTACAGGGGCTACATGGAGAACATAAATTGGACCACAGTAGGAAGTGCTGAGAAATTATGGCCAAACTGTAGAATAATTTCTAGGCCTAAACACATTCAAATTCAAGTTCAAAAACAGCGCTGTGTGAAGTAAACAAACAATTGAAGGCCACATTCAGTAGTCTTTATGTTCCTCTGTGCACTGTGATTTATACAAATGCTATATGTGAGACAGAAACCTTATTTCTTTGCTCCATTCAAATTCTAGATGATTTTAAAGAGGTGGGGTATTCACAAACACAGCTAAGTCATCATAATAATTATCAGTAAACATAAAATAGTAACAAAAATGTGTTGTGTGACTGTGAGGGTGTAGTAAAGGATATAAGATTCAGCCTTAGAGGTTCATGCTTATTGTAGATGTGCTTTCTGCATTTGCTTCCTATGTTAAACACGCCCTATTCATGGGCACCCAAGAGCTGATATTACTGTGCTACTTCTCATAACACAATTTTCTTTTATCTTGTAGATACTATGTGTCATACCACTGATTGTATTTCTTTTTTTGCATGGTTTGTGGAATGTTCAGAGCCAAATTTATCACTGACTTCTAGAAAAGTATACCAGAGCTCCTGTCACAGATACTGGATTCTAATTTTGTATTTAGCGTTGTCTTTTAACTCCTTGTTCTTCTTTTCCCTCTCTCCTGACTTACGTTTTTTTCTATGCTGTTTTGCTTTATGTATCTTTGTAAACTCCCTCAAAGTTTTTTGGAAAAAGGTAATGTATAAATGACAGAAGTCCCAAAGTATGTGCTTTTGGAGATAAGAGAGTAATCACCTCAGTTTTTCTTATTGTTGTTATTTACACAGAAATGGTACATGCAGCTGGTGGAATATTACTTCTATAGCCAGACTCTTAACAAGGAACTGAAAAAATGTGTGCTTTTCTATATTTTGCTGTCCAGTGAGCTTTACTCAATTTTCCCTACGCAATTTTTGAAAGGAAAAAAAATATTTTCAATTAGAGAACTTTCTTTTAGGGGTCTGGGATAGTCCCTGTTGCCACTTCTTGTATTTTTCTGGCTTTTTGCTTTACAAGACAAATTAGGATGTAATTCCTGGCCTCTTTTTGGTGGTGTGGGGCCATATGTTTAGCTCCAGCCAATGAGTTGTGAATGAAAGTGACTTGAGCATGTCACTTCTGGGCCAGAGCACGGAATTGCCCTTGTGAAACCCTGCAACAATTTCCTTTTCTTCCATGTGTCAACTGACAACCTCTGAAATGGTGGCTGCTCTATCTGCCAGGATCCCTGAGTGTTGACCACTGTTAACTTGTGTTAGGGTGCAGAGAGTTTGGAGTACTTTGCTACCAAAACACAGTCATGGCTATCCTAAGCAGTTCAAAGACAATTCATAAGAAATCAAAGGTTAGGGACGTGGGTTGCTTATCAATTGTGCTTACTTCTAGCTACGTAATTAAGATACAGGTGAGGATCCAAAAATAAGTCAAGTCGAAACAGATTTCAGAATTTGCCTTGGAATTCAAAGGAAAAAGAGGAAAATAATTCAGAATTAGAACTATTATCTTGCAGAAAGAAAAATCTCTTCTAAAACCTGAATACTCCCACTGCTCAGCTTTGCTTACATTAAAATCAAGAACAACAACAAAAAATGCTCTCTGTGACAGCCTGAGTATCTGGATAATATGTTTATATACTTTTCATCAATTCTGTATTTGTGATGCTTCCTACAGCTAGAGGTGAATGTGAATCTAGAGGGAAATAATGACTCGATTTAGCCCTCATTTGCCTCAACTCGACAGGCAATTTTTACATTTTCAGAGACGCAGCGGTGTTATTTGGAGAAATTACTCAGGAATAAAGATATCCCACCAGGAAAGAGAGGATTTCATGTTTTTGAGACACCTCTTTCTTCACTTCCAGTTTGCAGGTGGGACTGGGGGAAGGAAGAGGCGGTAGAAATATCTAGGTAATATCTGTGACTAAGAACAGGGAACACCCCTCCAAGCTCAGCAAGTGGACTCTCAAAGGAGACAGATTGGCCACATGTCTTTTTGTGGTTGTTGTTTTTGAAGTATTTTGGAAAAAAACGTAAAGTAGGGGGAGCATCCTCCTCTGAATGGAGCGGCTTTCATCAGATACTTCTGTATTTTCTGGAGTGCAGGCCTGGATGCTGGTTTCAAAAATCTGGTCTTGGAAAAATGATTCTCTTTTGCTCTTGATTTTAGGAAAAGGTGCTAGCCTATATTATGAATGGTGGTATGACTCAGGCAAACTGAGATTAGAGAGAGATAAAGACAGATGTATGGATTTAACCGGAGCAAGATGGCCTAATAGGAGCAGCTCCAGTCTCCAACTCCCAGCGCGAGCGACACAGAAGACCGGTGATTTCTGCATTTTCAACTGAGGTACTGGGTTCATCTCACTGGGGAGTGCCGGACGATCGGTGCTGGTCAGCTGCTGCAGCCCGACCAGCGAGAGCTGAAGCAGGGCGAGGCATTGCCTCACCTGGGAAGCGCAAGGGGGAAGGGAGTCCCTTTTCCCAGCCAGGGGAACTGAGACACACAACACCTGGAAAATCGGGTAACTCCCACCCCAATACTGCGCTTTAGGAAACAGGCACACCAGGAGATCATATCCCACACCTGGCCGGGAGGGTCCCACACCCACGGAGCCTCCCTCATTGCTAGCACAGCAGTCTGTGATCTACCGGCAAGGCAGCAGCGAGGCTGGGGGAGGGGCGCCCGCCATTGCTGAGGCTTAAGTAGGTAAACAAAGCTGCTGGGAAGCTCGAACTGGGTGAAGCTCACAGCAGCTCAAGGAAACCTGCCTGTCTCCGTAGACTCCACCTCTGGGGACAGGGCACAGTAAACTAAGACACACAGACACCTCTGCACAGACGCAAACGACTCTGTCTGACAGCTTTGAAGAGAGCAGTGGATCTCCCAACACGGAGGTTGAGATCTGAGAAGGGACAGACTCCCTGCTCAAGTGGGTCCCTGACCCCTGAGTAGCCTAACTGGGAGACATCCCCCACTAGGGGCAGTCTGACACCCCACACCTCACAGGGAGGAGTACACCCCTGAGAGGAAGCTTCCAAAGCAAGAATCAGACAGGTACACTCGCTGTTCAGAAATATTCTATCTTCTGCAGCCTCTGCTGCTGATACCCAGGCAAACAGGGTCTGGAGTGGACCTCAAGCAATCTCCAACAGACCTACAGCTGAGGGTCCTGACTGTTAGAAGGAAAACTATCAAACAGGAAGGACACCTACACCAAAACCCCATCAGTACATCACCATCATCAAAGACCAGAGGCAGATAAAACCACAAAGATGGGGAAAAAGCAGGGCAGAAAAGCTGGAAATTCCAAAAATAAGAGCGCATCTCCCCCGGCAAAGGAGCGCAGCTCATCGCCAGCAACGGATCAAAGCTGGACGGAGAATGACTTTGATGAGATGAGAGAAGAAGGCTTCAGTCCATCAAATTTCTCAGAGCTAAAGGAGGAATTACGTACCCAGCGCAAAGAAACTAAAAATCTTGAAAAAAAAGTGGAAGAATTGATGGCTAGAGTAATTAATGCAGAGAAGGTCCTAAACGAAATGAAAGAGATGAAAACCATGACACGAGAAATACGTGACAAATGCACAAGCTTCAGTAACCGACTCGATCAACTGGAAGAAAGAGTATCAGCGATTGAGGATCAAATGAATGAAATGAAGCAAGAAGAGAAACCAAAAGAAAAAAGAAGAAAAAGAAATGAACAAAGCCTGCAAGAAGTATGGGATTATGTAAAAAGACCAAATCTACGTCTGATTGGGGTGCCTGAAAGTGAGGGGGAAAATGGAACCAAGTTGGAAAACACTCTTCAGGATATCATCCAGGAGAACTTCCCCAACCTAGTAGGGCAGGCCAACATTCAAATCCAGGAAATACAGAGAACGCCACAAAGATACTTCTCGAGAAGAGCAACTCCAAGACACATAATTGCCAGATTCACCAAAGTTGAAATGAAGGAAAAAATCTTAAGGGCAGCCAGAGAGAAAGGTCGGGTTACCCACAAAGGGAAGCCCATCAGACTAACAGCAGATCTCTCAGCAGAAACTCTCCAAGCCAGAAGAGAGTGGGGGCCAATATTCAACATTCTTAAAGAAAAGAATTTTAAACCCAGAATTTCATATCCAGCCAAACTAAGTTTCATAAGTGAAGGAGAAATAAAATCCTTTACAGATAAGCAAATGCTTAGAGATTTTGTCACCACTAGGCCTGCCTTACAAGAGACCCTGAAGGAAGCACTAAACATGGAAAGGAACAACCTGTACCAGCCATTGCAAAAACATGCCAAAATGTAAAGACCATTGAGGCTAGGAAGAAACTGCATCAACTAATGAGCAAAATAACCAGTTAATATCATAATGGCAGGATCAAGTTCACACATAACAATCTTAACCTTAAATGTAAATGGACTAAATGCTCCAATTAAAAGACACAGACTGGCAAACTGGATAAAGAGTCAAGACCCATCAGTCTGCTGTATTCAGGAGACCCATCTCACACGCAGAGACATACATAGGCTCAAAATAAAGGGATGGAGGAAGATTTACCAAGCAAATGGAGAACAAAAAAAAGCAGGGGTTGCAATACTAGTCTCTGATAAAACAGACTTTAAACCATCAAAGATCAAAAGAGACAAAGAAGGCCATTACATAATGGTAAAGGGATCAATTCAACAGGAAGAGCTAACTATCCTAAATATATATGCACCCAATACAGGAGCACCCAGATTCATAAAGCAAGTCCTTAGAGACTTACAAAGAGACTTAGACTCCCATACAATAATAATGGGAGACTTCAACACTCCACTGTCAACATTAGACAGATCAACGAGACAGAAAGTTAACAAGGATATCCAGGAATTGAACTCATCTCTGCAGCAAGCAGACCTAATAGACATCTATAGAACTCTCCACCCCAAATCAACAGAATATACATTCTTCTCAGCACCACATCATACTTACTCCAAAATTGACCACGTAATTGGAAGTAAAGCACTCCTCAGCAAATGTACAAGAACAGAAATTATAACAAACTGTCTCTCAGACCACAGTGCAATCAAACTAGAACTCAGGACTAAGAAACTCACTCAAAACCGCTCAACTACATGGAAACTGAACAACCTGCTCCTGAATGACTACTGGGTACATAACGAAATGAAGGCAGAAATAAAGATGTTCTTTGAAACCAATGAGAACAAAGATACAACATACCAGAATCTCTGGGACACATTTAAAGCAGTGTGTAGAGGGAAATTTATAGCACTAAATGCCCACAAGAGAAAGCAGGAAAGATGCAAAATTGACACTCTAACATCGCAATTAAAAGAACTAGAGAAGCAAGAGCAAACACATTCGAAAGCTAGCAGAAGGCAAGAAATAACTAAGATCAGAGCAGAACTGAAGGAGATAGAGACACAAAAAACCCTCCAAAAAATCAATGAATCCAGGAGTTGGTTTTTTGAAAAGATCAACAAAATTGACAGACCACTAGCCAGACTAATAAAGAAGAAAAGAGAGAAGAATCAAATCGACGCAATTAAAAATGATAAAGGGGATATCACCACTGACCCCACAGAAATACAAACTACCATCAGAGAATACTATAAACACCTCTACGCAAATAAACTGGAAAATCTAGAAGAAATGGATAATTTCCTGGACACTTACACTCTTCCAAGACTAAACCAGGAAGAAGTTGAATCCCTGAATAGACCAATAGCAGGCTCTGAAATTGAGGCAACAATTAATAGCCTACCAACCAAAAAAAGTCCAGGACCAGATGGATTCACAGCTGAATTCTACCAGAGGTACAAGGAGGAGTTGGTACCATTCCTTCTGAAACTATTCCAATCAATAGAAAAAGAGGGAATCCTCCCTAACTCATTTTATGAGGCCAATATCATCCTGATACCAAAGCCTGGCAAGGACACAACAAAAAAAGAGAATTTTAGACCAATATCTCTGATGAACATCGATGCAAAAATCCTCAATAAAATACTGGCAAACCGGATTCAGCAACACATCAAAAAGCTTATCCACCATGATCAAGTGGGCTTCATCCCTGGGATGCAAGGCTGGTTCAACATTCGCAAATCAATAAACATAATCCAGCATATAAACAGAACCAAAGACAAGAACCACATGATTATCTCAATAGATGCAGAAAAGGCTTTTGACAAAATTCAACAGCCCTTCATGCTAAAAACGCTCAATAAATTCGGTATTGATGGAACGTACCTCAAAATAATAAGAGCTATTTATGACAAACCCACAGCCAATATCATACTGAATGGGCAAAAACTGGAAAAATTCCCTTTGAAAACTGGCACAAGACAGGGATGCCCTCTCTCACCACTCCTATTCAACATAGTGTTGGAAGTTCTGGCTAGGGCAATCAGGCAAGAGAAAGAAATCAAGGGTATTCAGTTAGGAAAAGAAGAAGTCAAATTGTCCCTGTTTGCAGATGACATGATTGTATATTTAGAAAACCCCATTGTCTCAGCCCAAAATCTCCTTAAGCTGATAAGCAACTTCAGCAAAGTCTCAGGATACAAAATTAATGTGCAAAAATCACAAGCATTCTTATACACCAGTAACAGACAAACAGAGAGCCAAATCAGGAATGAACTTCCATTCACAATTGCTTCAAAGAGAATAAAATACCTAGGAATCCAACTTACAAGGGATGTAAAGGACCTCTTCAAGGAGAACTACAAACCACTGCTCAGTGAAATCAAAGAGGACACAAACAAATGGAAGAACATACCATGCTCATGGATAGGAAGAATCAATATCGTGAAAATGGCCATACTGCCCAAGGTAATTTATAGATTCAATGCCATCCCCATCAAGCTACCAATGAGTTTCTTCACAGAATTGGAAAAAACTGCTTTAAAGTTCATATGGAACCAAAAAAGAGCCCGCATCTCCAAGACAATCCTAAGTCAAAAGAACAAAGCTGGAGGCATCACGCTACCTGACTTCAAACTATACTACAAGGCTACAGTAACCAAAACAGCATGGTACTGGTACCAAAACAGAGATATAGACCAATGGAACAGAACAGAGTCCTCAGAAATAATACCACACATCTACAGCCATTTGATCTTTGACAAACCTGAGAGAAACAAGAAATGGGGAAAGGATTCCCTATTTAATAAATGGTGCTGGGAAAATTGGCTAGCCATAAGTAGAAAGCTGAAACTGGATCCTTTCCTTACTCCTTATACGAAAATTAATTCAAGATGGATTAGAGACTTAAATGTTAGACCTAATACCATAAAAATCCTAGAGGAAAACCTAGGTAGTACCATTCAGGACATAGGCATGGGCAAAGATTTCATGTCTAAAACACCAAAAGCAACGGCAGCAAAAGCCAAAATTGACAAATGGGATCTCATTAAACTAAAGAGCTTCTGCACAGCAAAAGACACTACCATCAGAGTGAACAGGCAACCTACAGAATGGGAGAAAATTTTTGCAATCTACTCATCTGACAAAGGGCTAATATCCAGAACCTACAAAGAACTCAAACAAATTTACAAGAAAAAAACAAACAACCCCATCAAAAAGTGGGCAAAGGACATGAACAGACATTTCTCAAAAGAAGACATTCATACAGCCAACAGACACATGAAAAAATGCTCATCATCACTGGCCATCAGAGAAATGCAAATCAAAACCACAATGAGATACCATCTCACACCAGTTAGAATGGCAATCATTAAAAAGTCAGGAAACAACAGGTGCTGGAGAGGATGTGGAGAAATAGGAACACTTTTACACTGTTGGTGGGATTGTAAGCTAGTTCAACCATTATGGAAAACAGTATGGCGATTCCTCAAGGATCTAGAACTAGATGTACCATATGACCCAGCCATCCCATTACTGGGTATATACCCAAAGGATTATAAATTATGCTGCTATAAAGACACATGCACACGTATGTTTATTGCAGCACTATTCACAATAGCAAAGACTTGGAATCAACCCAAATGTCCCTCAGTGACAGATTGGATTAAGAAAATGTGGCACATATACACCATGGAATACTATGCAGCCATAAAAAAGGATGAGTTTGAGTCCTTTGTAGGGACTTGGATGCAGCTGGAATCCATCATTCTTAGCAAACTATCACAAGAACAGAAAACCAAACACCGCATGTTCTCATTCATAGGTGGGAACTGAACAATGAGATCACTCGGACTCAGGAAGGGGAACATCACACACCGGGGCCTATCATGGGGAGGGGGGAGGGGGGAGGGATTGCATTGGGAGTTATACCTGATGTAAATGACGAGTTGATGGGTGCAGCACAGCAACATGGCACAAGTATACATATGTAACAAAACTGCATATTATGCACATGTACCCTACAACTTAAAGTATAATAATAATAAATAAATTTTAAAAAAAAAAAAAAAAAAAAAAAAAAAAAGACAGATGTATGGATGGAGACACAAGCAAGCCAGGTTTCCAGAAGCAAAAGATGCTTATCCTTCATTAGGGATGTTTAAAACTCTTGACATTCTGTTTTTGTTTTTGTTTTTTCTCTTTTTTTCTTTTGAGACAGTATCTCTTTCTGCCAGAATATAGTGGCACAGTCATAGCTCACTGTAACCTTGACATCCTGGGCTCAAGCGAAGCAGGCCTCCCAACCTCAGCTTCCCAAGTAGTTGGGACTACAAATGTGTAATACCATATACCTGGCTCATCTGAAAAAATTGTTTTGTGGAGACAGGGTATCACTATGTTGCCCAGGTTGGTCTCGAACTCCTGGCCTCCAGTGATCTTCCTGCCTTGGCCTCCCAAAGCACTGGGATTACAGGCATGAGATTCTCTTGACATTCTTGACAGGGCTTCTAGGGTGGGTGAAAAGGGAAGGAAGTTAGAAATTCTAATGTAATAATTTTTTTTCTTATTTTGTAGAGGTTATATCCTCTTATGAACTGAGAAATATTCACACCTAATTGATTCCTAGTTGAAAATGAAATATGTATTCCCACAAGCAGCTTTAAAACATCTAAGATTGCAAGCAAAATTTTTCATTATAGTTTGCAAAGAAAACACTACATTATTTCTCACTTCTCAGTTACAAGTGATACATTAATTTCATCCTGTCTATATACATTAAGCACAGCACACATGTTGTATAGTATTTCTTATGAATTATGAATTTTACTAAGTAATTACACAAAGACATATAAGTGTTAATTGTAGTGCTGCTTATTGTAGCAAAATATTAGAAACCATCTACATATATTAACATAAGAACCGGGTTAATAATTTACAGTATAGATATATTAAGCAATATTATATGCTCAGTAAAGTTACATGTCACAGAAGTAATCCATACTTACCTGAAGAAACTGTGCTCAAAATGTTGAAAATCAGATTAAAAATAATATAATTTTTTAAAATAAATAATAATTATGTGTACACATGTAGAGAAAGGACTCTGTGGTCATTTTTAATGCTTTTTTTTCCCCAATGGTCATGCATTACGTTTAATTTAAAGTGAAAGATAAAATTTAAAAAATATATTTGGATTTTTAGCCCAGACCTCCCCTTTGAGCCACAGATTATGTTTGTGATATCTTCCCTTGTACGTTTTATAGGCATTTCCAAGTTAATGTGGCCTATGTTGCACACAATAAGTCTGTCCCTGCCGGGCGCGGTGGCTCAAGCCTGTAATCCCAGCACTTTGGGAGGCCGAGACGGGTGGATCACGAGGTCAGGAGATCGAGACCATCCTGGCTAACACGGTGAAACCCCATCTCTACTAAAAAATACAAAAAACTAGCCGGGCGAGGTGGCGGGCGCCTGTAGTCCCAGCTACACAGGAGGCTGAGGCAGGAGAATGGCGTAAACCCGGGAGGTGGAGCTTGCAGTGAGCTGAGATCCGGCCACTGCACCCCAGCCTGGGCGACAGAGCAAGACTCCGTCTCAAAAAAAAAAAAAAAAAAAAAAAAGTCTGCCCCAATCCGGTGCTTCCACGTCAGTAAACCACAGCTCTGCTATTTCCAAATGAGTCAACTGAGGGTCAGTTTTGCACCTGTCACATCCACAGCCAAACCCTATTCTCCATCTAATTTATAACCAAGCTCTATTTCCAACACAGATTCCCACACAGACTGTGAACACCTCTGTGTCTCTCCATCTTAAATGCATTACCTCATTCCAGGTCCCATACCTCTTGCGTGACTTCCGGCAACACCTCTGTGCTCTCACCATCTTTTCATCCTTATTTTTAGCCAGGGAAAGCTTTTGACACAGCAATGACCTTCCATTGCTCCTAGGGTATGTTAAATACTCCGTTATGATTTAAAGAGAACTGACTAATCTGGTAGTCTGGTCCGTGCCTTTACCATAGCCTCATATTGTAGCTTGTTTCTCTCTCTCTCTCTGTTTTTAGTTGTTGTTGTTGCTGTTATTTTTTTTGAGATGGAGTCTGACTCTTGTTACCCAGGCTGGAGTGCAATGGTGTGATCTTGGCTCACTGCAACGTCAGCCTCCTGATTCAAGCAATTCTCCTGTCTCAGCCTCCCGAGTAGCTGGGATCACAGGTGCCTGCCACCACGTCCGGCTAATTTTTTATATTTTTAGTAGAGATGGGATTTTGCCATGTTGGCCAGGCTGGTCTTCAACTCCTGATCTCAGGTGATCCATCCGCCTCGCCTTCCCAGAGTGCTGAGATTACAGTCTAGCTTGCTGTCTTTTGCTCACAAATCCCTGGACACTCTAACTTCCTCTCTCTTCTTGAAGTACTTCTCATCAGCAACTTCTCACCTTAGAGTCTTTGTACAGTCTTTATTCTTGAAATATTCCTCTCCACTTTTCACATTTAATTCTGATCTCTTTTTTAGATGTTAAACTCTTCTTTTTCTTACCACATTTTATCACTATTTGAACTGTTTATAGTCTATGACTTCCACTAAAATGAATGCTTCCTGAGAACAGGAACTTAATTGTCTAGCTCATTACTGTATCCTCAGTGCCTAGCACAATTCCTGGCCCACAGTAGAAGTGCAATACTAAGTATTTGCTGGACAAATGACTACGTGAATGTGTATTTGTGTCATTCAAATATTAAAATGTGTTTATACATTGGCCATTCTTAGGCTATGATATAGTTGACTTTTTCTTTTTCTACATTTTTTTTTCCAATTTTGTTGGCTAGATAAGTAGTTGGTAATAAAGTAATTTTTCTCTACTTTTTATTCTATAGAAAAATGATAAAGTAATTTTGTATTCAGATTGACAGTGAAAAAATTAATAGGAATTTTAATAAAAGTACAGTGTTAACAGCCCTCAACCTTTGAAACATGAAGCATGCTGGGACATGTTCTTTCATTGTGATCTATAGGAATTTAAAGGTATTAAACTCGCTACAGACATACTCCTTATTATTCTTTGAATATAATAGGAACATATCAATAATTACAAGTTAAAATTGAATGTAAGTGCTATAGCACTCAGACAAAATCTATTTTCCAGTTCAGGAAAATTCAAATTAAATTTTGATCATGATATGTACATCAGATGTGAGCAAAATAATACTATTTTTTGAAATAAATGGGGATATTATATATAATAGAATAAATAACATTTGAATTATATAAATGAACCTGGAAGTTATGATGATTCATTTGATAGCCATAGAGAATACTAGCAACTTTTCATAGAAATTCAACTGCCAAAGAATTTAAAGCTCTTTCTTTTAAATTTACAAGTGTTATTGACATAGAATTTACATCTTTATTTCACTGGATATCACACCATCCAGTTTTAACATTCCCTATATTTCTATTAATAGACTTTAGAATATGTGTGAATACATGTTATAGTTAAGGGTTATATCTAGATAACATCTATCAATGTTAACCTAATTATTGCATAAGACAACATCTTTCTTTAATTTATCCTTGTTGAGAAAGTATTTGTACATCAAAGCATCATGGTATTTGGATTTTAAAAAGTTTAGTAACAATTGTTTATATTATAAAAACATAAGCATTTTATGTTTTTATTTATAAGTTTATTTAAAATTAACTATGAAAAAACATTTTTCATAGTTAATAAGTATAATTAGTAAGGTAATAAATGAAAGCATAAACGAGTGGTATATTAACTAAATGTAAATATATTAATTCAAAGTATGTATGTGTACATATATGTGATATTCTTTTTTCATTTAATGATTTTGAATAGAATGACATATATATGTATGTGTATATCTGTATGTATTCTTTTAAAACAATTAGGATTTTGCCATATACACAATTTCAGATCCTGCCATTTTCTCTCTCTCTTTTTTTGGTAACGCCTTTTAGAAGGTCCTGCCATTTTCTTATAGCATAATGTCAAAGCCATTTTCCCATGTAATTACAATTTTCATCCTATATTCTTCCTTTTTTCCCTATGCTTCTGTAGGCACTGATATTGTTTCATTATTTATATCAACATTTTCCTTTGTAGGATATTGAAGGTGAGTCTCACCATTGTTAATATAAATGATTCTGTAGTGAATATCCTTGAGTCGTTCTGATTAGTTATCTAGAGCAGTTGTTTTTCACACGTTTGTGTGCATTAGAATCATTTGCTGGGCTTGGCAAAACAGACTGCTTATTTACCTCCCCAAAGTTTCTGCTTGAGTAAGTTTAAGGTGGGGCCTTGAGAATTTGCTTATGTTTATGCTGCTCATCTGGGGGCCTTGGTTATAGAACCACTCACACACATGCAGTACATTTTTTGAAGTAAGGTTATTGGACTAATGAATATACATTTTTTAAGGTTCTTGGTACATATTGCCAAATTGTTTTTCAGAAAGACTGTATCAAATTGCATGACTACCAGTAAGTCTCATAGCATGGAGTATTTTAATCTTAAATCTCTTGTCATTTTGAGACATGAAAAATGTTATATCCATTGAAGCATTTTGATGGAAACATTGGAAACATTTCCATCAAAAGGAAAATGGATAAGTAAACATGGGTATAGCCGTACAAGGAAACTCGATTTAGCAGTTTAAATGAATGGGACTAGGTCTAGTCTATTTGTATCCAACCCCGGAAAAATCACAAACTGTAAGTTTGAATGTAAAAGGTTTTAAAACATGCAAACAATATTAATTACTTATAAATACACACACTTAGTCAAGATACAAAGAGCACACAAATATGTAGTAAGTGTATAAAGAACATGTGAAAGAATGCTAATACACCAAACTCAGGATAGTTACTGTGAAAACAGAATGAAATCAGTGAAATGGCATTCAAGAGGCTTCCATTACATCTGTGGTATATTTTTATAAACAGATTTAAAGCCAATATGACAATATGTTAAGGTTTGTCAAACCTGGTTAAATACTTATTGACTTATTCAGTATTAAAAAGAAAAAATGGGATTCATCGATATTATTTGCATAGCTTTAATTAGTAGTGAGGCTGAATATTTTCTAAGACCATTAGCTAATTTTCATTCCTTTCTTATTCTTCATATGCATATAGATTATACTAGAAAAAATTGACTTGGAATCCTTAGTTGTAGAATTTATTTACATTTCGCTGTTGCATGGGCTTTAATTTCTAAACATCATTTGTTACACCCATTTTTTAAAATAAAGGGTCAGTTGAAAAAGACCTATGAAAACATAAGCAAGAGAAAAAGAAATCTACTAAATTAAAATGAAATAACAATTAAAAATAACAATACACTTACATGCAAGTATTTATTGAGCGTTACACTAAGCAAAAGTTAAGAAGAACCAAAGCCATGGTACACCTAAAGACTTCTGTACTAAGCTGAACAATAGCCATTCAAATATATCAGGTCCAAATCCTTGGAACACGTCTTAAAAGGAAAAGTAATCTTGCAGATAAGACTGAATTAAGCATCTTGACACAGAGAGATTTTCCTGGATTGAGTGGGCTCTAAATACATTCACAAGCTTCCTTATGTGAGAGAGGTAGATAAAGATACACAGATGGAAAGGTGGCAATGTGACGATGGAGACAGAGATTGGAGTGATGTGGCAGCAAGTCAAGAAATGCCAGCAGCCACCAGGAACTGGAGTAGATTCTGTCTTAGAGCTGCTGGAGGAAGTTACAGCCCTGTGATACCTTGATTTCGGCCCAGTAATATTGATTTAGGACTTCTGGCTTCTAGAACAGGGAAAGAATAAATTTATGTTGTTTTAAGCCACCAAGTTTGTGGAAGTTTGTTGTAGTAGCTATAGGATATGAGTATATTTTCCAAATCAGAAATTTTAGTTTGCTAATATCCTGAAAATTTTTAGTCATTTGTCAAGAATATTAAATACATTATAAAAAGTGGCAAATTATCATATTAAGCATTTCTGGTTTAAAACAAAAATGTGCACAAAATAGCCAAATCTTTTGAATTACTCCTTTAAGGTTTATTAAGACACAATTTCTAAAAATTTCAAGGTGAACTGTATTGAAGTTATCAATGATATTAATAGCAAAATCCTTCTAAAATGAAGAAAGTATGAATCTTTCATGTTACCTCCAAATGATTTAGCTTCATAGTCTTCTGAAACAATTGAATCTTAATTAAAATATTCCTATGGCTAAGATTATAGAATGCTCTGAAAAAATGAAGAGATAGACAAATCTCTTCATTTGTCATATGACATAGACAAATCAACTATGATAATAACAATTCACAACATAGTCAAGGGAGAAATAAACGGAGAAATGATTATAGATAAATATAATTGATTACAGATTTAGACAGACATGTGGTTGAATTAGTTTACTTGTTTCAATTATTAATGAGAAATTGATATGCCAACTTCAAAATATTAAGTTTTTGTAAAATATTCTGGATGTTTTAGATTTCATCTTAACTTTGTATGCATCTTATAGATCCAGCAGATTTGTTTCATTTGTTAACTTAAAAAAATATACAATGAAAGAATTCTGCATTCACAGAAAGGTGCAAAGACATTTATAGGTGGCTTCCTTGCACCCTTCACTCAGCCTTTCCCAATGTGTATCTTGCCTAACTCTAGTACAATGTGAAACCCAGGAAATGAACATTCGTATGATCCATACAGCTGAATCAGATTTTGCTAGGTATACATGCAGTCATCTGTGTGTGTGTATATGTGTTGTGTGTGTATACTTCTATGCAATTTTATCATGTCTATCATCACATAACCAAAATCAAAATACTTAAGCATCACCACAAGGTTCCTTCATGCTATCTTTTTATAGCTATACCCATCATCTCGTTTGTTCTCATTAACCCACAGGAATTACAAACCTATTCTCCATGTCTAAATTTGTGTTTTGTCATGCAGATTATATACATGGACTCATACAGTATGCATTTTTATGACATTGACTTTTTATTCTTTCATACAATTTCCCTAATATGTATCCAAGTTGTTGCATTTATCAATAGTATTTTTCTTTTCATTGCTGTATATTTCATGGGATGTATTTCATGGGATGGATGTCCCTCAGTTTGTTTAACCATTTACCATTGAAGGACATTTGCAGAGTGTCCAATTTTCAGCTTCATAATTAAAGCTTCTATGAACATCTGTGTACGCATTTTTGCATTAAAATAAGTTTTCATTTCTGTGGGGTTTATGTCCAAGAGTCTTAACTGCTGGGTGATGTGGTAAGTTACATTTTTAGTTTCAAAAGGAATTGCCAAACTTTTCCACAGTTATTGTATTATTTTAAATTTACACCAGCAGTGTATGAGTGATCTAATTTCTCCATATGCTCTCCAGAAAATGGTTTTATTACTTTTTTTTTTTTTGCCATTTAGATAGATGTATAGTGATATCTCATAGTGGTTTTAATTTGTACTTCCCTAATGACTAATAATGTTGGGCATCCTTTATTTGCTTATTTGCTGTCTGTATATTCTCTTTAGTGAAATGTCTTGCAATTCTTTTACCTATTTTCTGCTTGGATTTTAAAAATTATTTTTTTTTAAGAGACAGGGTCTCACACTGTTGCCCAGGCTGGAGTACAATGGCATGATTATAGTCACTGCAACCTCCAACTCCTGGGCTCAAGCAATCCTCCCACCTCACCCTCCTGAGTAGTTGAGATTACAGGTGTGAGCCACTGTGCATGGCCTGTTTTTTTTTTTAATGTTGAATTTTGAGAGTTCTTTATATATTCTAGATACCAATTATTTGTCAGGTATGTGATTTGCAAATTATTTTTCCAGTCTATATTTTCTTCACATTCCTAACAGAATCTCACAGAGCAAAATGTTTTTAATTTTGATGAGGTCCAATTCATCAAGGTTTCCTCTTTTAGGTTATGCTTTTGGTGTCAAGTCTAAGAACTCTTTCTTCTGTTGTAGGTCCTGAATACTTTCTCCTATTTTTAAAGACATTTTATAGTTTTAAGTTTTAAATTACATTCATTATTCAGTGAGTTAATTTTTTAATAAGGTGGGAGGTTTAGTTTGAAGTTCATATTTTTTATGTATGTTTAACAGTTGTTTTTGTTCCTTTGCTAAAAATTAGCTGGACACATTTATGTGGATATATTTCTAGGCTTCCCATTTTGTTTCATTGATAAATGTGTTTAGCACTCTACTCTGTCTTGATTAATGAAGCTATATAGTATGTCTCAACATTGGAAAGAAGAATTCCTCCTTTTTTGTTCATTTTTTCAAAATTGTTTTTACTATTCTAGGGCCTTTCACTTACCATATAAATTTTGGAATAAGCTTATCTATGTTTGCAAAAACCTTACTGAGATTTAGGTAGGCATTGCACTAAACCTATACATCAATTTATGGATAATTGAAATCTTTATTATGTTGAAACTTCTTATCCAGAAAAATGATTTTTCCCTTTCAGTATTCAAGTCTTCCTTTATTTTTTTCACAATAATTTCATGGTTTTCATTATACAGATTCCATACAGGTTTAGTTAGATTTATGCCTAAATTTTTAATTTTGGAGCAATTGTAAATGGTATTGCATTTTTTATTTTAGTTTTGTCTACTTATAATGGATAAAAATGCAATTAATTTCTTCATATTGATTTTGTCTCCTATGACTTTATTGGAATCAGTTATTAGTCTGTGGAATAATTTTTTTGTTGATTCCTTGCGGTTTTCTTTTTCCTTTTCTCTTTTTTTGTTATTTTATTATTATTATTTTTTTGAGACGCAGTCTTGCTCTGTCACTCAGGCTGAAGTGTCGTGGCGCGATCTCAGCTCACTGCAAGCTCCTGCCTCCCAGGTTCACACTATTCTCCTGCCTCAGCCTCCCGAGTAGCTGGGACTACAGGTGCCCACCACCACACCCAGCTAATTTTTTTTTTTTTTCAATTTTTAGTAGAGACAGGGTTTCACTGTGTTAGCCAGGATTGTCTCATCTCTTGACCTTGTGATCCACCTACCTCAGCCTCCCAAAGTGCTCGGATAACAGGTGTAAGCCACTGCGCCCGGCTGGGGTTTTCTATATAGACAATCATGACATCCATAAATATAGGTAGTGTTTTTTTTTTTTTCCTTTCTGAACAGGGCGTTTTTTTTTTTTGTTTGTTTTTGTTTGTTTGTTTGTTTGTTTTCTTGCTGTGTTGCAATGGCTAAAACTTCCAATGCATTGTTAACTAAGAATGGTGAGAGTGAATGTCCTTGTCTTATTCCTGATTTTAGAAGGAGAATATTCAGTTTTTCACCATAAAGTATAATGTTAACTATAGGTTTTCTTGTAAGTGCTTTTTACAAGGTTAAGGAAGTTCTTCCCTATTCCTAGGATACTGATGATTTTGATCCTGAATGGATATTGCATTTTGTCAAGTGCTTTATTTGTGTCAATGAATTTGATCATAAGATTTTTTTCTGTGGCCTGTTAATATGACATATACCAGTCTTGCATAATTGGAATAAACTCTACATAGTTATGGTGTATAATTATTTCTATATATTGTTGGATTCAGTATGTTAATATTTTGTTGAGAATTTTTGTGTCTAAGGTTATGAGAGATATTGGCCAGCCATTTTCATTGTTTTTGTGTGTTGTCTTCATTTAGTTTTAGAATCAGGGTAATACTGATTTCATAAATTGAGTTTAGAAGTGTTTCTTCCTATCCTGCCTTGTGGAAGAGGTTATGTAAAATTGGTGTTAATTTTTTAAATATTTGGTAAAAATATTCAGTGAAACAATCTGGGTCTGAAGATATCTCTTTTTTTGTGTGAGGTTTTTAATTATACAGTTAATTTATTTCATAATAATAGGACTATCCCAGGTATCTATTTTATCTTGACTGAGATATGGGAGTTTGTGGTTCATTTATTTATTTTTTAAAATTATACGTAAAGTTCTGGGATACATGTGTAGAACATGGAGATTTGTTACATGGGTATATATGTGCCGTGGTTGTTTGCTGCACCCATCAACCCTGAACAGGAGAAATTAGGTATTTCTCCTAATGCTATCCCTCCCCTAGCTTCCCACCCCCGACAGGCCCCAATGTGTGATGTTTCCTTCCCTGTGTCTGTGTGTTCTCATTGTTCAACTCCCACTTATGAGTGAGAAGAGGCGGTGTTTGGTTTTCTGTTCCTGTGTTAGTTTGCTGGGAATGGTGGTTTCCAACTTCATCCATGTCCCTACAAATGACATGAACTCATCCTTTTTTATGGCTGCACAGTATTCCATGGCATATATGTGCCACATTTTCTTTATCTAGTCTATCATTGATGGACATTTGGGTTGGTTCCAAGTCTTAGCTATATACTACAAGGCTACAGTAACCAAAATATCATGATACTGGTACCAAAACAGATACATAGACCAATGGAACAGAACATGTGCCTATGTCTTTATAGTAGAAGGATTTATAATCCTTTGGGATATATCCAGTAATGGGATTGCTGGGTCAAATGGTGTTTCTGGTTCTAGATCCTTGAGGAATCACCACACTGTCTTCCACAATGGTTGAACTAATTTACACTCCCACCAACAATGTAAAAGTGTCCCTATTTCTCCACATCCTCACCAGCATATCTGTTGTTTCCTGACTTTTTAATGATCACCATTCTAACTGGCATAAGATGGTATCTCATTGTGGTTTTGATTTGCATTTCTCTAATGATCAGCGATGATGAGCTTTTCTTCATATGTTTATTGGCCACATAAATGCCTTCTTTTGAGACGTGTCTGTTCATAACCTTAGCCCACTTTTTGATGGGGTTGTTTTTTTCTTGTAAATTTGTTTAAGTTCCTTGTAGATTCTGGATATTAGTGCTTTGTCAGATGGCTAGATTGCAAAGATTTTCTCCCATTCTGTAGCTTGCCTATTCACTCTGATATTAGTTTCTTTTGGTGTGCCAAAGCTCTTTAGTTTAATTAGATCCCATTTGTCAATTTTGGCTTTTGTTGCCGTTGCATTTGGTGTTTTAGTCATGAAGTCTTTGCCCATGCCAATGTCCTGAATGGTATTGCCTAGGTTTTCTTCTAGGGATTTTATGGTTTTAGGTCTTAGGTTTAAGTCTTTAATCCATCTTGAGTTAATTTTTGTATAAGGTGTAAGGAAGGGGTGCAGTTTCAGTTTTCTGCAAATGGTTAGCCAGTTTTCCCAACACCATTTATTAAATAGGGAATCCTTTCCCCATTACTTGTTTTTGCCAGGGTTGTCAAAGATCAGAGGGTTATAGATGTGTGGTATTTTTTTCTGAGACCTCTGTTCTGTTCCATTGGTCTATGTATCTGTTTTGATACCAGTACCATGCTGTTTTGGTTACTATAGCCTTGTAGTATAGTTTGAAGTCAGGTAGCATTATGCCTCCAACTTTGTTCTTTTTGCTTAGGATTGTCTTGGTTATACGGCCTCTTTTTTGTTCCATATGAAATTTAAAGTAATTTTTTCTAATTCTGTGAAGAAAGTCAATGGTAGCTTGATGGGAATAGCATTGAATCTGTAAATTACTTAGGGCAGTATGGCCATTTTCATGATATTGATTCTTTCTATCCATGAACATGGAATATTTTTCCATTTGTTTGTGTCCTTTCTTATTTCCTTGAGCAGTGGTTTGTAGTTTTCCTTGAAGAGGTCCTTCACCTCCCTTGTAAGTTGTATTCATAGGTATTTGATTCTCTTTGAAGTAATTATGAATGGGAGTTCACTCATGATTTGGCTCTCTGTTTGTCTGTTATTGATGTATAGGAATGCTTGTGAATTTTACACATTGATTTTGTATCCTGAGACTTTGCTGAAGTTGCTTATCAGCTTAAGAAGTTTTGGGCTGAGATGATGGGGTTTTCTAAATATATAATCATGTCATCTGTAAACAGAGACAATTTGACTTCCTCTTTTCCTATTTGAATACCCTTTATTTCTTTCTCTTGCCTGATTGCCCCGGCCAGAACTTCCAATACTATGTTGAATAGGAGTGGTGAGAGAGGGCATCCTTGTCTTAGGCCAGTTTTCAAAGGGAATGCTTCTAGTTTTTGCCCATTCAATATGATATTGGCTGTCAGTTTGTCATAAATAGCTCTTATTATTTTGAGATACATTCCATCATTACCTAGTTTATTGAGAGTTTTTAGCATGAAGGAGTGTTGAATTTTGTCAACAGCCTTTTCTGCATCTATTGAGATAACCTTGTGGTTTTTGTCATTGATTCTGCTTATGTGATATAAAATATTATGTTTATTGATTTGTGTATGCTGAACCAGCCTTGCATCCCAGGAATGAAGCCAACTTGATCATGATGGATAAGCTTTTTAATGTGCTGGTGGATTCTGTTTGTCACTATTTTGTTGAGAATATTTGCATCGGTGTTCATCAGGGGTATTGTCCTCAAATTTTCTTTTTTTGTTGTTGTATCTCTGCCAGATTTTCATATCAGGATGATGCTGGCCTCATAAAATGAGTTAGGGAAGAGTCTCTCTTTTTGTATTGTTTAGAATGTTTTCAGAAGGAATGGTACCAGCTCCTCTTTGTACCTCTGGTAGATTTCGGTTGTGAATCTGTCCGATCCTGGGCTTTTTTTGGTTGGTAAGCTATTAATTACTGCCTGAATTTCAGAACTTGTTATTGGTCTGTTCGGGGATTCAACTTCTTCCTGGTTTAGTCTTGGGAGGGTGTATGTGTCCAGGAATTTATCCATTTCTTCTCGATTTTCCAGTTTATTTGCATAGAGGTGTTTCTAGTATTCTCTGCTGGTAGTTTGTATTTCTGTGGGATCAGTATTGATATCCCCTTTATCATTTTTTATTGTGTCAATTTGATTCCTCTCTTTTCTTCTTTATTAATCTGGCTAGCAGTCTATCCATTTGTTGATCTTTTCAAAAAACCACCTCCTGGATTCACTGATTTTTTTTAAGCGTTTTTTGTGTCTCTATTTCCTTCAGTTCTGCTCTGATCTTAGTTATTTCTTGTATTCTGCTAGCTTTTGAATGTGTTTGCTCTTGCTTCTCTAGTTCTTTTAATTGTGATGTTAGGGTGTCAATTTTAGATCTTTCCTGCTTTCTCACGTGGGAATTTAGTGGTATAAATTTCCCTCTAAACATTGCTTTAGCGGTATCCCAGAGATTCTGGTACATTGTGTCTTTGTTCTCATTGGTTTCAAAGGACTTAGTTATTTCTGCCTGCATTTCGTTATTTACCCAATAGTCATTCAGGAGCAGATTGTTCAGTTTTCATGTAGTTGTGCAGTTTTGAGTGAGTTTCTTAATCCTGAGTTCTAATTTGATTGCACTGTGGTCTGAGAGACTATTTGTTATGATTTCCATTTTTTGCATTTGCTGAGAAGTGTTTTACTTCCAATTATGTGGTCAATTTTAGAATAAGTGTGATGGTGGTTCTGAGAAGAATGTATATTTTGTTGATTTGAAGAATGTATATTTTGTTGATTTATAGTGGAGAGTTCTATAGATGTCTATTAGGTCTGCTTGGTCTAGAGCTCAGTTCAAGTCCTGAATATCATAGACTCCCACTATTATTTAGTGGGAGTCTAAGTCTCTTTTTAGGTCTCTAAGAACTTGCTTTATGAATCTGGGTTCTCCTGTATTGGTTGTATGTATATTTAGGATAGTTAGCTCTACTTGTTGCATTGATCCCTTTACCATTATGTAATGCCCTTCTTTGTCTTTTTTCCATCTTTGTTGGCTTAAAGTCCATTGTATCAGAGACTAGGATTGCAACCCCTGCTTTGTTTTGCTTTCCATTTGCTTGGTAAATCTTTCTTCATGCCTTTATTTTGAGCCTATGTGTGTCTTTGCATGTGAGATGGATCTCCTGAATACAGCACACCAACGGGTCTTGACTCTTTATCCAATTTGCCAGTCTGTGTCTTTTAATTGGGGCACTTAGCCCATTTACATTTAAGGTTAATACTGTTATATGTAAATTTGATCCCATCATTATGATGCTAGCTGGTTATTTTGCCTGTTAGTTGATGTGGTTTGTTCATAGTGTCTATGGTCTTTACATTTTGGTATGTTTTTGTGGTGGCTGGTACTGTTTTTGCCTTTCCATATTTAGTGCTTCCTTCAGGAGCTCTTGTAAGGCAGGCCTGGTGGTGACAAAATCCCTCAGCATTTGCTTGTCTGTAAAGGATTTTATTTCTCCTTCACTTAAGAAGCTTAGTTTGGCTGGATATGAAATTCTGGGTTGAAAATTCTTTTCTTTAAGAATGTTGGGTGTGGTGGTGCATGCCTGTAATCCCAGCTACTCTGGAGGCTGAGGCAGAATTGCTTGAACCTGGGAGGCAGAGGTTGCGGTAAGCCGAGATCGCACCATTGCACTCCAGCCTTGGCAACAAGAGCTAAACTCCACCTCAGAAAAAGAAGGAAAAAAAAAAAAAGGAGTTAAAAAAAAAGAATGTTGAATGCTGCCACCTACTCTCTTCTGGCTTGTAGGGTTTCTGCAGAGAGATCTGCTGTTAGTCTGAAGGGCCTCCCTTTCTGGGTAACCTGACCTTTCTCTCTAGTTGCTCTTAACATTTTTTTCCTTCACTTCAGCCTTGGAGAATATGACAACTATGTGTCTTGGGGTTGCTTGAAGGACCAGTTTCCAGTAATTTTCTTTATTGTTTCCTTGTTTTCAGTTTCATTAATTTCTGTTTTTATATTATTTAATATTTTTCTGCTGTCTTTGAATTTATATTGTTCTTTTTTAATTTCTTTAGATAGAAACTTAAATTATTGATTTGAGACCTTTCCTTATTTATTTGTAAGCATCTAGTGCTGTGGACATTCTTTTCAGCACTGCTTTAGCTGTATCCTAAAATTTACATATTTAATTTTACCTTTATTCAAGTCCATTTAAAAATTATTTTTGAAATTTCCTCTGACCAATGAATTATTTAAGTGTGTGTTTTTCATTAGCAAGTGTTTAAAGATTTTCCTGTTCTCTTTTTGCTACTTAATTAGTAGTTTGAATTCTAGTTTGAATTCCTTATAGCCAGAGGATATACTCTATATAATTTTAATTCTCTTAGATTTGTTAAAATTTGTTTCATGATTCAGGATAAGATATATCTTAGTGCATGTTCTATGAACATTGAAAATTATGTGTATTTTTCTCCTGTTGAATAGAGTCTTCTGAATAAGTCAATTAGGTCCTGTTGGTTGATAATGTTCAGTTCTCCTGAATTTTTGCTGATATCCTGTGTAATAGTTTTTGTTAATGATGGGTAACAAAACGGCATTCAATAACTTTAAAAGTAAGGTTATAATTCTGACTTTCCTCACAGAGGTATGATAAATCATCAGTGAACATGGTTTTTAAGTCCTACAATTTAAGTTTACATAAAACATTTACATTAATCATTAAAACTCACCTGTGACTCATATAACTTTTTTTTTTTTTTTTTTTTTTTTGAGATGGAGTCTGGCTCTGTCGCCCAGGCTGGGGTGCAGTGGCCGGATCTGACTCATATAACTTTTTATATAGCTCTTTATGTCTTCTGTCAGTTTGAAGAAAGTAAAGGGATATTGGTAGTCTCAAACTTGAAATTTTCTATTCAAAAACATCAACAAATTCATTAAAATATCAAGTGGAAGCAGAACATATGAATAGAAGAAATAAATGTTTAACTTAGCTATGGATTAAGCATAACACTACATTATACGGAGGTAAACAGCTTCAAATGCCTCACAGACTCAGGCTCAGTAATCACCACATTCCTTGAAATGGGAAGAGGTAAGAAGTGTTTTCAATTCCACTTTATGGATAGTGATTGAAGTAGGTTACACTTCAAAAATAATTGGTAATTCTCACAACTTGTAATGTCTTTTCTACAAATAATTTTTATAAACTAATGGTAGTTACAAACATGAAAAAATCAGAAAGGTAGAACAGTGTATACAAATGGAACACTGAATTACTCAATGTAACATTTTGGCCGCTAAATTCTGCCCCACTCTAATGTTGTAGTTTGATTCTTTTCAGCATTGTGACCTAATTCAAAACCTTAAAAAAACTTTTATCTTTTCTTAAGATGGGAAGACTCAAGAGTTGTTACATAGACTAAAGCCTGGATTGTTGATTTCCCTGTGCTGTATTTTAAGCAAAATATTTTTCCAACTTAAAAGCAAAGCAAAAGAACAACAAAGGCTAAGAAAGGAAACCAAATAAAAAGGCAGTTACCATGGAATCTTCAACATTAGGCTTGAAAAGCAAGAGGAGTTTTAATTCTATCAAAAGAAAAGGAAAGAAAAAAACATGATAGAGAAACCGTTGCTATACACATTACTTTATAAATCTACCATTAGAACTGTAAACACAGGTTTAACAGTGGATTTTGTACTTTTACAGCTGCTCTTTGATAAAGTAAGAGAAAAATTAATCCTTTATAGTCCTTGATTATCTGATTATAGCTTACTAAAGATATCAAGTAAAGCCATTTTAATGCTTATATTTAAGTTGTCCTTGAAAGAATACATAATTTTTATTTAAAATCAACCTATTCAAAAATACCTTTATAAGACAAATAGTGATATAGTTCATAATTAAAACAAATATTAGTCTTTCAGCAAATATTAACCACCAACTTTTCCAGGAACTTGGGTGTGATTTTTTTTTCATAGAGATGAAGATGAAAATAAATTTATATTACTAGCTTGATGAGCTCAGGAGTCTAGGTGAAGATTTACAAGTGAGCAAATCCTTTATGCTATCAATATTCTTGTTTAACATTTCAACTGTATTCATAAGATTAGCCTTTAGATAATATCTAGGTTGATAATCAAAAGTACACTAATTAATAGTGATTGAATTCTGCTTCTTCTGGTGAATGAGTCATGCTCGATATTTTTAGAGTTTATTACAGTTTATATTTTGAAAGCTCACCACTCTACAACTATGCAACCTTGAAAGAAAGGCAAGTGTGGGAGGCAAAGAGTGAGAAAGGTGTGCAACCTCGTCATTGGGCTGATGATGAGGGCATAGTTCATGTTTAGTTTTGTTTTCAAGTATTTGGGTTGCAGTGTTTTCAGAATGCCATGATCACCAGGGGCCATTGGAAGAATCAATTATAAAGTTTATAGTTTTCAAGACATACTCTTAGCCACAATGGAAAAAAGGATTTTGCTTATGGTAAATCTTGTCGGCATTAAAAAGTAAATTATTTTCAAGATCATTTGACTTTAACACAGAGGAAAAAATCCTTTAGTTTCTCAGGATCATAATTACTTATTTGTAATTTTTTTATACAGAGACGTTTGAAGTGGTGCCAAAGAATAAATCAATTGTCTTCTGTTTTGTTTCTCAGTCACTGAACAGTTTCTCACTGTCTGCTGTCTGCTTTCTGTTTTTCTCTCTCTCTCATTCTTTCCAGCAAAACAAAAGCTCATGATGTCTCATGGGTGACGGGATGAGAAGGAGGAAGGAATAAAATGGATTGGAGTCCTACCATGGGCTAGTTACTGTAAGATTTGATTGATTCTATTAAGTAAGTACATGTACTCCCTTTTTACAGATAAGGAGACCCAGACTCAGAGAGGTTTGTCAAGAGGGATGCAAATGAAACTTACTTCCCTTCCTTCTGTTCTCAAGTTTTGAGTGTGACCGCATACAAAGTAGATCATCTCAGTTAGAAGCCAATTCTACCAAGATGTTACTGATTTAGCTTGGGAAAAGTTCTGAAGCCCCATTTTCTGTGAAAAATGATGTTTAAAACACAATATTATGTTGTTTTCTGCAATGTAGATGCTAAAAGGTGTGAAGAGTTCTCGTTTTCCCTAAAGGATCACAAAGTCAAAGTCTATATGATGTTGACTTTACAGGTACTGTTGTGGTTTCCCCAAGCAACAGAACCTGCAAATGAAGTGTGATGACTTTGTGAGGGAGAAGAATGTCATCCTTCCATGTTTTCCCATTCATACCAGGCTCTAAATTTATGAGCAAATTATGTTCTGTGAGTTCTTTCACAAATCAATTTCTTGGTAGTTGGAATTCTTTTCTTCATTTAAACAGTGTGAGAAATGTTGATTTGGCTCTCTATGTAAGTCAGCATCTTAGGTAAGCCAGGAAGTAGCAGGACCACAAAACTAACAGTGTTTTTTGGAAGATAAGCACTACTTTGAACACAATTTCTGGTGGAGAGTACATTTTTTTTTAGTTTGAAGACAAAGAGAAGATATACCACTAGTCAATCTTCACATTTCATTCATTTTCTGAGTCAATTCTTTTCAACCTCCTTTCCAAATATACCTCATGTGGCTTCAGTTTCCACTGAAGGTATGAAACATACCTGCCTTCCAACTTAATGCACCTTGACTGGGCTGTTCAGATAGATGCACTGTTCTAGGTTGAGATTTTGGAAGGTGATGGTGTTGGTATTAACACAAGAAGCTGGCAAAATCCTATGGCTAATTATAATTAAAACAAAACTTTATTTCATTTGCACAGGATCTCAGCAAACAAAGATAGGGCAGTGGAGCAATAGTAGATGTTAAAACTATTTTCTGTTCTTTTTTTTTTTACGTCGGATGGTAAAATATAGTATTATTTAGGAAATTCTCTATTTATATGTGTAGCAATCAACATTTCACACCTCTCATTACATATTGCATAAAAAGTGAGTTTGTTAGAAAACAAGTCATAGTGTTTAAATGTTATTTTTATGAATGGCCTAAAACTTTGTTTCTCAATGTACATTGTAGGGCATTTGGCAAAGAAGCCTGGAGACATTTTTAATTTCCATGGCACTGGGAGAGGTTGCTAATGGCATCTAGTGGATAGAGGCCAAGATGCTACTAAACATTGTTCAATGCTCAGGATAACCCCTGACAAAACAACATTATCCCATTTAAAATGTCAATAGTTCCAGTGCTGAGAAACCCTGGCCTATGTAAAGCAATGTGCTAAAATTGTACTCTAAGGGCTCAGAGCAAATTATTTAGTTACATGGCTAATGTAAGTGATATGCATTTTTACTGAAGTAGCAGAGTTGAATTTGTAAAATGGTGTCTTTTTAGGTACTTTCTTTTTGCCAAATTTTAGTACAATGGTGACTTAGTCAGCCCCTATTGCCATAACAAAATACTATAGAAAAGGTGACTTAATCAACAAAAATTTATGTCTCACAGTTATGGAAGCTGGAATTCTAAGAACAAGGTTTCAACTCGGTTGGATTCTGGTGAGAGTTGTGAGAGTTCTCTTTCCAGTTTGCAGATAGCCTTCTTCTCACTGTGCCCTCATATGGGGCGGGAGTGAGAGGGCAGAAGGAGAGGGAAAAGAGAAGAAAGCTCTCAGATGTCTCTTCTTATAAAGACACTAAGCCCATCATGAAGGCCCTCACACCCATGACTTCAAATAAATCTAATTATTTCCCAAAGGCCCCATCTTTAAATACTATCACACTGGAGGTTATGGCTTAAACATCTGAATTTGGGTGGACACAATTCAGTCTATAGTTTTTTATTTCCAAAAAAACCATATATAGGAAAGATACTGCTAGCAGAATCTAGCAATACTCTCAAGAATGGGAACGGATTGTCAGATGTAAAAGAAATCTTAAATGTTTACAGTATAGTTTTTCTTCAGTAAATATTTGCAAAATTCATTACCTCTGAATGTAAAATCTCAAGATATTATATCTAAAGTCTCTGGAGATAAATTCCTCAGTGATATATTTTTACACCTTCTGAAATGAAGAAGTAGTATTGTAGTCAAAATGATTTGTGTTTCTAAAATTTGCTGCTTGTTTGGTTAAGAAGTGACTGGCTATGAGGGAGCCTGTATTCTGCATGGGCATAACGGCATAACTAGGAGCCTAATTACTTCATCCAGACTTATGCAACATTAAAAAAAGGATTAGTTGTTAATACAGTATAAAGTCAATATATTTTGATCAGCATTTGTATGCCATGGATGGCTTGGAAAGTCAGTTCAAATTTTAGGTTTTTATTCTTGATTTTTGTCGGTGTTTGCCTAGTTTCTTTATTTCTCAGGCTTAACCATTTTTTGAAGAAAGTAGATGAATGGTTGCAGAGGGCAGAAGGGTTATGGAGAAGTGGTGAGTGCTAATGGCTTCAGGGTTGCTTTTAGAAGGTGATAATATAAAATTGTGGTGATTGTTACACAACTTCATTACTAAAATTCAATACTAAAAACCACTGAATTCTACATTTCAATTGGGTGAATTATATAGTATATGAATTATACCTCAATATAGCCATTGTATTTTTTTTTAAATTGTGATTAAATGCACCACTGCTAGCTAGGTAGCATCAACTAGTGAATTCATCCCAGGCCAGGCAGCTCAAGGACCTGGTAATTGTATTATCTCTCGAAGTAAGGTGTCCTCATGTTTCCAAGAGATAATACCTCTACCATCATTCACTTAACCTCTAATAATGTCAAATTGAGTGGCTCGGTTTCTCTTATTGTTTAAGAGAAACATATTATTCCTGACCTCGTAGCTTCTTTGCAGACAAGCCTTGTACGTCCTTCTGTTGCTTTAGATATCATTAAGTTCCTTAGACAATATCCATTATGATAGTATTCTGTAAAACAATACATGGCACTTTAACTTGGGTTTAAATGTGCTTTACCTTGGGAGAAGTTTCATGAAGCTCATGTTTAAATTTAACTCCAGGTTCCTTAATGTACAGGGTTAAGATGCTTTTGGGGATAAATACTTTGCAATGACTTTTAACTTACAGTTACCTTGATTCATTGTGTTTGTTTCTCTTCTAAAGAAATTTGTTTTGACTGAACAGGATGCATTGAGCAAAGCTATTTTGCCTCTGATATAACTAAAATTTTGGAGGCATTGTTATTATAAAAAATTGTAAAAAGTATGTTCGACACACAATTCCTCTCTGTACACATTTTTATTGAGAACAGTTTCAAACTGTTCAATAAACAGTTAATAAAACTTAATAATAAAACTGTTAATAGTAATAAAGCAGTTAATAATAAAGCTGTTAATAAAACTGCTCAATAAAAAGTGTGCTGATCACTTTTCTGCTTGCTTTCCATCTATTTCTCCACTTTCCTTGGTCTGGCCTTATGTCAGGGGGAAGTCTGGGAAGCCTGCATTTCCCAAGCTCCCTTACTCACTGCCTTTGGGAGGAGATTGCATATCATAAGGAATCATCTTTTTCAGGTGAATCTCTCGCAGTGACTGCATCTCCTTAGTAGTCCCAGGTCCTGTTCAGACGCTGATCCTGCTCAGTGGTCCTGCCACTTGATGCTACCACATTTTCTCTTGGCTCCTCAAGTTGTTGGGTAAGCAAGGCTTCCTGCTACTCATCATTTCAGAATTGCTGTACGATCCCCTATACAGGTTTTTAGGGTGTCTAACATTTTTGTAATAAGTTCCCGTGTTAAAATTCCTCTTTCAACTACTAAGTAGACTCACTGTATCTAACTGGACTTTGTCAGGTAAATGCAGAAAAGTTGAAAGCATATGTGTGTATTTGACACCTTAATTTAATCATTGTTATTGTTTTGTCGGATTCACTTGATAATGTAGGTACATGTATGTGCATGTTTTTTTTTGTGGTGAATCATTTGAAAATGCAGATAAGATGACACTGTACCTCTAAATCCTCTGGCATGAACCTCTTAAAGACAAGGACATTGTCCTACTTAACCAAGGTAATATTGCCATACCTTAGAAAGCTAACATACATTTTCTAATATCTAATAGTTGATCAGTATTATAGCTTTTATAATTAACATTTTATTTTAAAAGTGTATATCATTATAGCTGAAGACTTCATTTTGAAAGTTATACATTATTATTATTTTTTCAACAATGATGATGATATTCAGAACAATGAGACTGGAAATGAGCAGCTGACTTCTCATGGCTACAAAGACTTTTGGCCTTATTGTGCAACTCCTCATTCATATTAATAGATTTCAGTAATTTTGTGAGAAGTATGCTATAGTAATTTAATCCTGTACAACTATGTGTAAGCACTATCTAAAACCAAACTATGTTTTTCAAAACACATGAACAAAAATATTTCATGCTTCATTTTTCAATTAACTTATTTGAATACTTTTACTGATTTGTAAATTTGGTAATCATCTCATCATTAGGGTATACTTTTACAGTTTGAGTCCTTCAGTTAAACTGGGTAAAATTTCTCATAACTTCCACAATTTTCAACTCATAATTAAATGGCATGAATTGTAAAATGTTATAGCCTTCATGGTTATTTTGACATATGTTTCTATCTTGAACCATTCTGCTTTTAAAGATGATTCCTTAATAAAGGTGATACCTCTTGGTAATGATGGTGAATTATTAAATGGTTCATGGAGTCATAGTTCTTAAATAGCAAGGAGGAAGAGATTTAGAGTATCTAGTCTTAATCCACTGCTTCCTATGTTAGATGAGTGTGATGTTGTCTACAGTGCCTACTCCTACTACTTTAAGGTAAAAGTACAGTAGGTAACCTTTGTTCCTGCAACTTGCTCATTCCTTGAGGGATAACACTGAGTTGCTTGCATTCTGTTCTCAGATTTATATTTCTTTTTAACAGCTCTTAGAATAGACTACAAATGTAGTAGCATCAAAGCAACGTTTTTTTTTTTTTTTTAAACTGTGTCCCTTTGGGGAAAAAAAGAACTTCTTCCCAGGCCTAGACTGTGTTTTTCAAAGTTATGTTTTAGAATGGTTATTATGAGCTGGAGCAATTCTGCTTTAGTGACTGTGTGTGTGTGTATGTGTGTGTGTGTGTGTGTGTGTGTGTGTGTGTGTGTGTGAGAGAGAGAGAGAGAGAGAGAGAGAGAGACAGAGAGCACTATGAAATTTTGGGGACAAGTGATATTCCAGAGAGGTTGCCCTAGAGACATGGCTAGCATATGTAGCCTTTTTATCTGGGAGGTAAGAAAATAATTTTTTTTTGTCATAAAATTTTTGGAATTCTCTACAATTAAGGCCAATAAATTGGGTGAAGGGACTTGATATTTTGGCTGAAAAAGCTGAGATCATCAGTCAGAAGGGAGCATCTTTTTAGGGCAAGTGGTGACTGCCGTTAAATCTATGAAGGACTTAAAAAACATGAATGTTCTCTGGGGCCCTAATGGGTAGAATTAGGAACAATGGGTAGAAACTACAGGGGAACATATTTTATTCAATGTAAATAAAAATTTCATAATACTTTGAATTGTATGTTTTAAAAATAGTTCTATTTTGTGACATAACTCTCGTTTAGTAGAGCCTACAAATCTTAATTATATGGCTGCAAAAATTCTTACCTGTATGTTCACCTATGAAACCACCATCCAGATAAGATATAGAGCATTTTCCACACTCCTGAAGTTTCCCTTGAGTCCCTCTCTAATCAGTACTCTCCACCCAAAGGTAGCCACTATTCTGACTTCTACCACCATACATTAACCATGCCTTTTCTTCAACTTCACATAAATGGAATCATGCAATATGTAACTATCTCATTCTTTAAACATGTAACTATCTCATTCTTTAAACATGTTTGTGGGTACGTAGTATGTGTATATATATATATGTTTTGAGATGTTTTGGTACAAGCATGCAGTGTGAACTAAGCACATCATAGAGAATGGGGTATCCATCCCCTCAAGCATTTATTCTTTGAGTTGCAAACAATCACATTAGTCTACTTCAAAATGCTCAATTAAGTTATTATTGACTATAGTCATTCTATTGTACTATCGAATAGTAGGTCTTATTCATTCTTTGTAACTATTTCTTTGTACCCGTTAACCATCCCCACCTCTGCGTCAGGCCCTCACTACATTTCCCATCCTCTAGTAACCACCCTTCTACTCTCTATGTCAATGAGTTCAATTGTTTTGATTTTTAGATCCCACAAATAAGGGACACCATGTGATGTTTGTCTTTCAGTGCCTGGCTTATTGCACTTAATAATGATCTCTTGTTTCATCAATGTTGTTGCAAATGACAGGATCTCATTCTTTTTATGGTTGAATAGTACTCCATTGTGTGTAAGTACCACATTTTCTGTATTTATTCATCCGTTGTTAGACACTTAGGTTGCTTCCAAACCTTGGCTGTTGTGAATAGTGCTGCAATAAATATGTAGTGCAGATATCTCTTCCATATACTGATTTCCTTTCTTTGGGGTGTAGAACCAACAACAATGGGATTGTTGGATCATATGGTAGGTCAATTTTTAGTTTTTTGAGGAACCTCTAAATTGTTCTTTATAGTGGTTGTACCATTAATAATTTACATTCCTACCAACAGTGTATGAGGGTTCATTTTTCTCCACATCCTTGCCAGCGTTTGTTATTGCCTGTCTTTTGGATATAAGCCATATTAACTGAGATGAGATGATATTTCATTGTAGTTTTGATTTGCATTTCTCTAATGGTCAGTGATGTTGAGCACTTTCTCATATGCCTGTTTGCCATTTGTATGTCTTTTCAGAAATGTCTATTCAAATGTTTTGCCTATTTTTTGATCAGATTTTTAGATTCTTTTCCTATACAATTGCTTGAGCTCCTTATATATTCTGGTTATTAATCCCTGTTAATAGTTTGCAAGTATCTTTTCTCATGCTGTGGGTTGTCTCATTACTTCATTGATTGTACTGTCTGCTGTGCAGAAGCTTTTTAACCTGATGTTATTCCATTTGTCTATTTTTGTTTTGATTGCCTGTGCTTGTGGGGTATTACTCAAGAAATCTTTGCCCAGACCACTGTCCTCGAGATTTTCTCCAATGATTTCTTGCAGCGGTTTCATAGTTTGAGGTTTTATATTTAAGTCTTTCATCCATTTTGATTTGATTTTTGTATACAGTGAGAGATGGGGGGCTAGTTTCATTCTTCTGTGTAGGGATATCCAGTTTTCCCAGAACCATTTATTAAAGAGACTGTCTTTTCCCCAGTGTATGTTCTTGGCATCTTTGCAAAAATGAGTTCACCATGGGTGGTGCATTTGTTTCTGGGTTCTCTATTCTGTTCCATTTGTCTATGTGTCTATTTTTATGTCAGTACCATGCTGTTTTGATTACCATAGCTCTGAAGTATAATTTGAAGTTAGGTAATATGATTTCTCCAGTTTTGTTCTTTTTGCTTAGGATAGCTTTGGCTATTCTGGGTGCTTCATGGTTCCATATACATTTTAGGATTGTTTTTTCTATTTCTGTGAAGAATGTTGTTGGTATTTTGAAAGGGATTTCATTGAATCTGTAGATTGCTTTGGGTAGTATGCACATTTTAACAATATTTATTCTTACAATTCATGAACACGGAATGTTTTTCCATTTTTTGGTATCCTCCTCAATTGTCTTTCATCAATGTTTTATAGTTTCCATTGTAGACATCTTTCACTTCTTTAGTGAAGTTAATTCCTAGATATTTAATTTTATTTGTGGCTATTGTAAGTAGGATGACCTTTTCCATTTCTTTTTCAAATTGTTCACTGTTGGCATGTAGAAATGTTACTGACTTTTGTATGTTGATTTTGTATCCTGCAACTTCCCTTAATTTATCAGTTCTAATAGTTATCTTGTGGTGTCTTAAGGTTTTTCCAAATATAAGATTATATCATCTGCAAACAAGAATAATTTGACTTCTTCTTTTCCAGTTTTTGCTCTTTATATCTTTCTCTTGCCTGATTGCTCTGGCAGGGAATTCCAGTACTATGTTGAATAACCCCGCTGACAGTAGGCATCGTTGTTATGTTCTAGATCTTAGAGGAAAGGCTTTCAGGTTTCAGGTTTTCCTTGTTCACTATGATATGGGTTTGCCCTATATAGCTTTTACTAGGTTGACGTATGTTCCTTCTACCTCCAGTATTTTCTTTTTTGTTGTTTTTTTGAGATGGAGTCCAGGCTGGAGTGCAGTGGCATGATCTCAGCTCACTGCAACCTCTGCCTCCTGAGTTCAAGCAATTCTCCTGCCTCAGCCTCCTGAGTAACTGGGACTATAGGTGCGTGCCACCACCCCCAGCTAATTTTTTGTATTTTTAGTAGAGATGGGCTTACACTGTGTTAGCCAGGATGGTCTCGATCTCTAGACTTCATGATCTGCTTGCCTTGGCCTCCCAAAGTCCTGGGATTACAGGCGTGAGCCTCTGCACCCGGCCAGGTTTTTTATCATAAAGGGATGCTGAATGTTATCAGATGTTTCTTCAGCATCAACTGAAATAATCATATGGTTTTTGTCCTTCATTCTGTTTGTATGATGTATCACATCAATTGATTTGCATATGTTGTAACATCTTGCATCCCAGGGATAAACTCCACTTGTTCATAATGAATTATCTTTCTAATTATTATTGAATTCAGATTGCTAGTCTTTTGTTGAGAATTTTTGCATCAATATCCATAAGAGATACTGGCTTGTAGTTTTCTTTTTTTGATGTGTCTTTGTCTGTTTTTGGTATCAGGGTAATACTGGCCTCATAGAATGAGTTTGGAAGTATTATTTCCTCCTCTATTTTTCAGAATAGTTTGAGTAGGATTGGTATGAGTTCTTTAAATGTTTGGCAGAATTCAGCAGTGAAGCCCTCAGGTCCTGGACTTTTCTTTACTGGGAGAATTTTTATTATAGCTTTGATCTTGTTACTTGTTATTGGTCTGTTTAGGTTTCGGATTTCTTTCTGGTTCAATCTTGGTAGGTTACCTGTATCTCAGAATTTGTCTATTTCTTCTAGATTTTCCAATTTATTGGCATATAGTTGCTCATAGTAGCCACTGATTATCTGTTACTTTTCTTCAGTATCAGTTGTAATGTCTCCTTTTTAATTTGTGATTTTATTTATTTGAATTTTCTCTCTATTTTGTTTAGTCTGGCTAATGATTTGTCAATTTTGTTTAATTTTTTAGAAAACCAACTTTTTGTTTCATTGATTTTTTTTTTTTTTTTTTTTTTTTTAGACAGAGTCTCACTCTGTCGCCAAGGCTGGAGTGCAGTGGCCAGATCTCAGCTCACTGCAAGCTCCGCCTCCCGGGTTCATGCCATTCTCCTGCAGCTGGGACTACAGGCGCCTGCCACCTCGCCCGGCTAGTCTTTTTGTATTTTTTTTTTAGTAGAGACGGGGTTTCACTGTGTTAGCCAGGATGGTCTCGATCTCCTGACCTTGTGATCCACCCGTCTTGGCCTCCCAAAGTGCTGGGATTACAGGCTTGAGCCACCATGCCCTGCCTTTTCATTTCATTTTAAAAATTTCTCCTCTGATCTTTATTATTTCTTTTCTTCTACTAATTTTGGGTTTAGTTTGCTCTTGCTTTTCTAGTTTTGTAAGATGCGTCATTAGATTGTTCATTTGAAGTTTTTCTTTTTCTTTTTATTTTTTTGATGTAGGTACTTATAGCTGTAAACTTCACTCTTAGTACTGCTTTTTCTGTACCCCATAGGTTTTGGTATGTTATGTTTCCATTATCGATTGTTTCAAGAAATTTTTCAATTTTCTTCTTAATTTCTTTATTGACTCACTGGTCATTCAGCAGCATATTGTTTAATTTCCACGTATTTGTATGTATTCCATGTATTGTATTTGAAGTTTCCAGAACTTCTCATGTTATTAATTTCCAGTTTTATTCTATTGTGGTCAGAGAAGATGCTTGATATTATTTCAGTTTAATTGCATGTTTTAAGACTTGTTTTGTGACCTAAAATGTCGTCTGTCCTTAAGAGTGATCCATGTGCTGAGGAAAAGAAAGTGTATTCTGCAGCTGTTGGATGTAATGTTCCGTAAATATCTATTAGATTGATTTGGTCGGTAGTGTCGATTAAGTCTGATGTTTCTTTGTTGATTTTCTATCTGGACAGTCTGTCCAATACTGAAAGTGGAATGTTGAAATCTCTAGCTATTAGTGTATTGGGGCCTATCTCTTTCTTTAGATCTAATATTTCCCTTATATATCTGGGTTCTCCAGCATTTGGTTCATATACAATAAAATTATTATATCCCCTTGCTGAATTGACCCTTTATCATTATATCTGCTACTGATTTTTTATGTTGATTTTGTATCCTGAAACTTTCCTGAATTTGTTTATCACTTCTAATAGTTGTCTTGTGGAGTCTTTAGTTTATTCCTAAATGATCTTATGTTTAGAAATCCTAAAATGATTATATCATGACCTTCTTTGCCTCCTCTTATAGTTTTAGTTTTGAAATCTATTTTGTCTGATATAAGTATAATAACTACTGCTCTTTTTTGGTTTCTATTGGTATGGAATTTTTTTTCTATCCCTTTTTTATCCCTTTATTTTTAGTCTATGTGTGTCTATATAGTTGAAGTGTGTTTCTTGCAGGCAATAGATTAATGGGTCTTGTTTTTTCATCCTTTCTGCCAGTCTATGTTTTTTGATTGAAGAATTAGTCCATTTACATTCAATGTTATTATTGATAAGGACGTACTTCTGCCATTTTGTTGTTTTCTGGATTTTTATAGTCTTTTTCCTTCTGTCTTTCCTTCTTGTCTTCCTGTAATGAAGGTGATTTTCTTTAGTAATATGACTTAGTTTCTTGCTTTTTTATTTTTTGTGTATTCATTGTATGTTTTTTTGGTTTGAGGTTACCATGAGGCTTGCAAACACTATCTTATAACCCAGTATTTTAACCTGATAACAACTTAACACTATTTGCATAAACAATCAAACAAGCAAAAAGAAAACTAATAAAAACTCTACATTTCAACTTTATCCCTCTACTTTTTAACTTTTTTTGTTTTTCTATTTGTATCTTATTGTACTGACTATGTCTTGAAAAGTTGTTGTAGTTGTTATTTTTGATTTGTTTATTGTTCCGTCTTTCTACTTATGATATGAATAGTTTACGTATCACAGTTACAGGGTTATAATATTCTGTGTTTTTCTGTGTGCTTACTATTACCAGTGAGTTTTGTACCTTGATGATAATTTATTCCTCATTAATGTCTTTTTCTTTCTGACTGAAGTACTCCCTTTAGCATTTCTTGTAGGACAGGTCTGGTATTGATGAAATATCTGGGAGTCTTTATTTCTTCTTCATATTTGACAGATACTTTCCCCCGATATACTATTCTAGGGTAAAAGTTTTTGTTTCTGTTAGCACTTTAAATATGTCATGTCAGTCTCTCTTGACCTGTAACGTTTCCTCTGAAAAGTCTGCTGCCAGACATATTGGAGCTCCATTGTATTAATACATTATTTGTTTCTTTTCTCTTGCTACTTTTAGGATCCTTTCTTTATCTTTTACATTTGGAAATTTAATTACTAAATGTCTTGAGGTAGTCTTCTTTGGGTTAAATCTACTTGGTGTTCTAGAACCTTCTTGTAGTTGGATATTGATATCTTTCTCCAGGTTTGGGAAATGCTCTGTTATTATCCCTTTGAATAAGCTCTCTACCTCAATGTCTTTCTCTGCTGCCTCCTTAAGGCCAATATCTCTTAGATTTGCTATTTTGAGTCTATTTTTCTACATCCTGTAGGTACGTTTCATTGTTTTTTATTCTTTTTTCTTTTGTCTCCTCTAATTTTGTATTGTCAAACAGCCTGTCTTCAAGCTCACTAATTCTTTCTTCAATTCTGCTATTAAAGGACTCTGATATATTCTTCACTATGACAATTGCATTTTTCAGGTTCTCAATTTCTTTTTGATTCTTTTTAATTATTTCTATCTCCTCATTAAATTTATCTGGTAGATTTCTGAATTTCTTCTCTCTGTTATCTTGAATTTCTTTGAGTTTCCTCAGCATAACTGTTTTAAATTCTCTATCTGATATGGTTTGGCTGTGTCCCTACCCAAATCTCATTTTGAATTGTAATTCCCAATGTTGGGGAAGGGACCTGGTGGGAGGTGATTGGATCATGGGGGTGGATCTCCCCCATGCTGTTCTGTGATAGTGAGTGAGTTCTCTTGTGATCTGATGGTTTAAAAGTGTGTGGTACATCCCCCTTCTCTCTCCTGCCACCATTAGAAGAAGGTTCAGAACTGTTTTTCTATCCCTTCAGTACCTCTTTCAGTGGTATGAAGTTGAAAGCAGGTACTATGAGTGCTTCCCTGATTTTTGTTTCTTATAAAGGTGCTTCTTCTGTGTAGATAGTTGTTAACTTGGTGTCCTTGCAGGTGGGACAATCAGTAGAACCTTCTATTTCACCATCTTGCTCTATCCTCTCTCATGCTTCTTTTGCTTAACATTATATCAGGGAGATTTAGCCTTGCTGTTGCATAGTTTGTTCATATTCACTGTTATGTAGCATTTTATTCATTCTTTTATATGATTTTCAGTGAACATTAGCTGTAAATTTTATATCCATTATGTAAGAAAAAATTTTCATTGAACCCATACTGGGGACTAGATCTTGTGTTAAGTTCTGGGGTTTTAGCAGTGAACAAGACATCTTACTCATATCCTTTCTCAGTCATCAGTGATGCTATCTCCACGCAGGCTCACTCCTGCTCAGTTCATGAAGCTCATTTTGCCAGGCTTCATTCATGAGGCACTTCTGGCCTAGGTGAGCCCACCTATTGGTAAAGTCTTGCCTTAGCCTCAGTCCACAGTGTCTTCCATGGTTACATTTCCTCAACCCCTACAGGGTTGGCCCAGATCCTATATCTAATCTACTGATGTGGTTTACTTTCTTTTGCTGGTTTTGCTGACACATGAGCTATTTTGAACTTCAACCATTTGGTGAGATTCTTGAGATTGCCTAATTCTTTCCTCTCCCACCTTTCAGCCTCTCTAATATCTTCTCCAGAAGTGACCTCACATAGATAGTGACCTTCACACCCCTATACTCTTAACTATGGAGTCAGACTTGACCATGTAAGGATGCCTTGGTCAAGGATGCTGGACAGCAAATGAAGCTTGCTGATCCTACTGCAGCTGCTAGATAACCACTCGGGATCCAAATTTCTTCTATATTACTGGTAGGCCAAAGCACTTAAAGTATGCCCCATCTTTGGCAATTAGACAAATTAGACAAGCTGACCATGTACTCAGAGGGATAAGTTTTAGCTGGGTCAGTTTTTTACACTTCTCTCCCAGCTTTCTCTCTTTGCACACTTACCTGACCTACTTAATTCTCAGGGCTCCTGAAAATCAAGTTTCTACATAGGTTATGACCTGTCCAAAGATGAACTGAGGTGCCTTGAGAAAAGAATTTTTTATTCTATCACTGGAATTGTTTAGGCACAGATTCAATATCACCTGGAGTGATTGCTATTAAAAAATCCAGTGTGTGTTCTACCCAAAGGGTATCAAGTTTAGAGCCCTAATTGAATTTCTTAATAGCTTTATGATTCTTAAAAAATGTCAACTTTCCAGATGTTTTTCATCTATAGCATGTGTGTAGTAATAACTCTCATAGCAGTATGTGCTATACAGATAAACTGAGATATGTGGGAACCTACTATAACATAGTTATTATTATCCCTTTTCCCTTATTTCCTTTGGTCACATTCTCCCAGGTCAGAATCAAGGAATGTCATGGCTACAGACAGGAGGAGAAGTGGGCTTGACACCAATACCTTCACAAAGGCTTCTCTTTGAAATTTAGAGGTTTACATTTTTGTTATTTGATTTGTCTCACCCATCAGAAGACATATTTTAGCATTTAAAGGCCCATGATCCGCTGGGCGCGGTGGCTCATGCCTATAAACCCAGCACTTTGGGAGGCTGAGGCAGGTGGATCATGAGGTCAGGAGATCAAGCCATCCTGGCTAACATGATCAAACCCCATCTCTACTAAAAAATACAAAACATTAGCCAGGCATGGTGGCAGGCGCCTGTAGTCCCACCTAGTCGGGAGGCTGAGGCAGGAGAATGAGGTGGACCCGGGAGGCAGAGGTTGCAGTGAGCCGAGATCACGCCACTGCACTCCAGCCTGGGCGAGAGAGCCAGACTCCACCTCAAAAAAAAAAAAAAAAAAAAAAAAAGAAAGCCCATGATCTATTAGAGAAAGCTCTGATCCTGGAAGAAGAGGAGAAACAAGCTTACTCACTTAGGAACTTTTAGTGTTCTTCTCCAATGGTGGAATCCTATTCTGTAGGAGGGTGTGAAACCTACAAAGAAGGTCTAGACTGTGACGAATTTGAGATGGATTCTTTTGGAATATTGAGTTTGATCTTGGCACTTTTGCCTCCATGATTGATACCTTACATTTTGGTACCTGGGAGAAAATTATCCCATAGACTCAACTTGGAAAGACAGATGAGATCTAGTCATTTTGTTTATAGAAAAAGTAAAGCAAGATAATGAGTAAATCATATGGCAGGGGGCTGGCAGTGGGCATACATGTCCAGCATAAGTTGTAGAAAGAATATAAACTGAACAATGGTTAGAATATAAAGATAATTAGAGCAGCATTTCATAAATAAAGAATACTAGTTTTACAGCATGTTCATACCATGTTTTAGGAAACTAAGATACCTTTAAGGGTTATAAGATACATCATAACTTTATGTGCTTTTAAGTTAAAAAACATATTGGCAATTCAATTGTAACACAATGCTTTAACAATAACAACAGCCATATGAGCTCATTTCTTGAAACTCATTGAAACTCTTTGATCCATTTTGAGAGAGTGAGCAGTTTCTCCAGTCTTCAATTACATTGCTTGATGTGTCATAGGAAATATGTTTCTGTTTTTCAGTAACAAAACACAATTCGTGTATGTAGAGGTAGTTTATAGGTAGTTCTTTCCTATGGTCTTATAAAACAATTGGTTGGTGCTTTTGTTTTTTTAAAAAACAAACAAACAAAAAAACAATAACAACTATGCAATAGCAGTTATTTCTCCAATGACAAATATTTGCTTTGGTAATATTTTATACCCCATTCTATTTTCATGCTTTTCTACTTAAAAAGTAAGTTTTTTGTTTAAATGCTAAATTATAGTGTACTCTTTTTAAAGATATTTTAAATAGCAATTAAAATTGACATGTGTAGTACCAACAAAACACATTACTCAGTTGCTATGATGAAAAAATGAACAGCTATGATCGTGTTTGCTTATGCACAGGAAATGACAACTACATCATGACTCTTACCAGCTAATAGTGATTCTAAAATGCCATTGGTTGTTAGATACAACCCTATGTTAAAATGTGATAAACATGTATGTCATGTGATAAACATGTTTATCATGACGTACATTTTTATCACATTTTAACATAAATGATGAAATAGGTAACTATTGTGACAAAATGAGTTCCATAGTCCAAAAAGTTTGGAAAGCCTGGATTCACCACAGTTATGCAAGTTTCTTTTATTATCGGATTTCACAGAGACGTTAACATATTAATAAGGACCATGATTCTTCCAGGGAGCAGTGTTTGGGAAAATTAGTTGCCCATAAGTATTCTTTTGAATCTCCTCTTTTTGTGTCACTGATTTGAAGAAAACACTTTAGAAAACGCTAATGAAGAGGGACTAAAATAAAAGCTGAAAAAAATTCAAGGAAGGAATGAATTTTCAACAATTATGTTTGCGAGAAGTCAGAAAAAAAGACCTAAAAACAAGCCATTGGGTTTGTTAGGAAGTCATTGTTAAAATGTTGAGGATATTATTAGAGCAAACCAAATGTGGATTAAAGACAGATCACACCGAGCTAAAGAAAATGGCGGAGTAGAGTTAATTGATACAAACCATAATTTTGAGAAAGCTTGGCAATGAGAAATGGAAGACTGTAGCTCTGGTTCCTAGTGTTGAGTAGGCTTTCCCGTAGTGTGGCTCTGCTGGAATGAGATGAGTATTTCTATCCGCTCTGCTGGCTCTCAGAATCTTAGCCTAGATAAGAAACTTGAGAAGCCATTATCTCAGACCTGTGCTGCTCTCAGCATGCCTCCTAGTTCTGCTCTGACTCAAAAGCATTACATGTAGCAACTACATCATGCAGGCTACTATATAGCCTGCTTCCTTCTTGAAAGTTGTTACTGAACAATATGTTATGGGAAGTAATAACAATAACTGTTGATTGTAGAACTTTAGCCACTAATAATGCTGATCTATGAAAGATAGTTAATGTGATAGTCCAACAAGATCCGGACTGCATGGAAAACTGATGTCTACCAAGCAGAGTGCTAAAGTGCTGAATTTCTAATTCAGAGTGTGGCGGTGATGCTAATATAGATCCTAGCTCCACTAATTAGAGCTACTAATAGCTCTGATCTATGAATAACAGTTAATGTAAAAACTAGGTTGATAGCCAGAATTTTGGAATGTTGATAAATATTTATGGTTTTCTTGAGGATTAAATGTAGATATTATTATAGATCAGGTTAACTTCTGACCTATAATACATGGTGTGCATTAATAATGAGAATTGTTTTTCTTTTCTCCTTTATTTTCAGTGCAGGCCTCACTAATAGTTTATTTTTTTTCCTACATTTGATAATAGGTTAGTCTTAATTTTTTAGAGGCATTGGGAATAGCAGTTCACAGTGAATAGGATTTTCAGAGGAAATTCTGATTTGTAAAATAAATAAGGTATTGTTAGCTAAATCTGTTGGTGCTCAGAAGACCTAAGGACATAATCTTTTAAAAATAAAGTAAGAGGTAAATTGGGAGGAGGGCAAGTTGGAGGGACTGAAAGCCTTAAAGAAATGAAAGTTTCTCTTTGGGAATCCACCCTAGAAAATCAACAAGGAATGAATAAAACACTATTTGAGAAGCAGTAAAGGCACAGATGAAATTTGACAGCATGAATTTATAATAACCATGTCACTATAGTGACCGGAGAAAAGCAATATTAATTTAAAAATATGATGGTATTTTCAACTCTACTCAATATTATGTGTCCATAAATTCATGCCAAGTCATCAAATAATTTATTCTTTTTTTTTTTTTTTTTTTGAGATGGAGTCTCACCTTGTCACCCAGGCTGGAGTGCAATGGCTCAATCTTGGCTCACTGCAACCTCTGCCTCCTGGGTTCAAGGGATTCTCCTGCCTCAGCCTCCTGAGTAGCTGGGATTACAGGCATGTGCCACCACACCCAGCTAATTTTTTGTATCTTTGGTAGAGATGGGGTTTTACTAAGTTGGCCAGGCTGGTCTTGAACTCCTGACCTCATGATACACCCATCTCCACCTCCCAAAGTGCTGGGATTATAGGCTTAAGCCACTGCACCCAGTGCAAACAATGTATTCTTTTGCATCTGTGTACATCAATGTATAGGCTGAGTTGAAAATGCATAATTCTTATTCTTTATTTTAGAGAGTAACAATCTGAAATAATACTACATTGTCATGGACAGATATATTGGCTATGTATTAAACAAATATATGATAGGTAACATAAAATATATGTTTTCCCATGGAATGAAGTTAATTGGTATACCCTATGTAGTAAAGTTACTTTGGGAAAACCTATGAGTTAGAATATTTGGCCTATTGCCTGTTTGGGTGAATGGAGTTAGCTTCTGAAGTTATTTTGATACTATTGATTGCAGTACTCTAGCCATTAAAAATACTGATCTATAAAAGATAGTTAAGGTAAAGACTAAATAGCCAGAATTTTTTAATATTAATGAATATTTACCATTTTGTTGAAAATTTTAAAATAGATATTATTATTAGAGGCCAGAAATTAAAACATATACATAGTAATAATAAAATCCATGCAAGTCTTTAAATGCCTAAAATTATTTCAGCTTTGATAAAATTCTTTTTGAAACAGATTACATATTTCTGTGTCTCTTAAAACAAAAAAAAATTGAGTGTAATTTAACATTTTCTTCATGACTCTGGGTTAATGTGTAAGCTGTGTAAGCTCCACTGTACCCAACCATTGGGTCTGTGCAGAAATCTACATAAAGGCATGTTTACTCCAACATGAAATGTATTTAATGAGCTCAGTCACCTCTTGGTCAGTCCTGATCCTCTCTTTGCACTTCTAATTTGCCTTGTCTAATCTGTGAGTTGCTTGAAAATAAGGTTACTACTCTAGTTAGAATTTCAACTAAAATAATAGTAAAGATGCTCTGAGTGAGAATCTGAATTCTTCTCTGTTAAAATACACGCATTTGACAAGATGAGATTAAGGAAAATCTATTCTGGTTGTGTGTATGGCTTTTTTTCCCCTCTTATTTTCTGGTTCATTGCCATATAATGGGTAAACGAGTTCTGTACATGGGAGATGCCAATTTACTGATAATTTGCACCTAAAGTATTTATGCTTGGTTGGTAAACACCATCTCTAATCCCTGTAAAATGCTTTAATGGTATAGTGAATGAAGAGGACATTATGAGATTTGCAATGAGGAAAATTGTAAGTTTTTAATTAGAGATGTTCACACAAGAAGACTGTAATTTAATATTTATCTTAGGCAAAAGTATCATCAATGTTCTTATCTTGTATTTGCATTTTATATATACATCATTTATAACTCAAGTATTCTTATGGTTGGGTTTGAGCTGGCCAGCTAAGCTTTTTGTATATTAATATTGACTGGTTATTGGGTAATAGCCTACACTGCATGCCTCCTGCCATAATATGATGAAAAGTGATTATGAAAAGTGCTTTGGTTTCAAGTCTGGTGAATAAAAGAAATACCATTTCAATTTCTCCACAGGGAGATCTCCGTTGATATTTTAATTTGTGTGTAAAGTAAATGTACAAAAGGAGAAGGAAAACAAGATGATAAAAACCTAAAGGAGATTATTAATGTTTACATAAAGGACAAATACTTACCCATGATTCTTTTTAATATTATGGGGCATCAGGGAATAAATGATCATATATATAATATTAAAATATGCATACACATATATGTATATACATTAAAATATTTTGATAATATTTGATGAATATAGTATTTTTTATCTAATTATTAAACCTCAAAGAATTTACCTTATAAAATAATAATGAATGAAGACAATTAAGTAAGTTTTTGGAAAGTCACCACAACATAATTTAAAATACTGAAAAATAGAAATAATAACAAATAAATAAAACAAATACATGTGTGACATATTTGTCATGGGAGAACATCTGATGACAAGAAGAATGCTGAGTTAATGTGAAAATAACTAGACATAAAACAGTATATGTAGCATACCTCAATTTTATAAAAATGGTTTAAAATAAATAACTAAAAATGAAGCAAATGTCAATAAATATCTCTGGGTGGTAGAAATATGAGTAATTTTTATGGTGTTCTTTCATTTCTCAATTTTTAAATGTTGTATATGCATTATTATTATTGGTGAAATTTTTCTAAATATATTTCTAAAATTAGAAGAAAATTAATGTGAACAAAGTGTAGCATTAATTTTTCTAACATCTTACATGTTAGATGCTACACTTAAGTGTTAAGATGCTATACTTTAAGTGTAACCTCTTGAAGTGTAACATCAAAGAGATTTTTTTAAAAAGATTTCATTTGAATCCCAGCACTTTGGGAGGCCGAGACGGGCGGATCACGAGGTCAGGAGATCGAGACCATTCTGGCTAACACGGTGAAACCCCGTCTCTACTAAGAAATACAAAAAACTAGCCGGGCGAGGTGGCGGGTGCTTGTAGTCCCAGCTACTCCGGAGGCTGAGGCAGGAGAATGGCGTGAACCCGGGAGGCGGAGCTTGCAGTGAGCTGAGATCCGGCCACTGCACTGCAGCCTGGGCGACAGAGCCAGACTCCGCCTCAAAAAAAAAAAAAAAAAAAAAAAAAAGATTTCATTTGAACTAAGATATGAAAATAAAAAATTTGGTGACAAGTTTAAAATTGGTTTGATTAAAGAATACACATACTGAACAAAATTTATATGAAGAGCTGTTAAAAGAATACTACCGTTTTAATGTAGCATATGTGATCCCAATATCTACTTTTCAAGTTCCTTCACTGAAACAAATTTATTTTCATAGAAGTGAATTTCAACTAAGACTAAGTAAAATAAAATTTGAAAAAAATTATTGAATTGAGCCGTCATCAAAAGCTCAGCATGCAACTTGTCATATACCTCTTTAATATATTTGCAGCAAAAATAAGAACGCGTTGAAAATCTCCAACAGTGTGCCAAGGAATCAGTTGTTGAATACTCAGCCACAGTGCTGGTGTCACTGTAAGAATGTATCGCCTTCTCAAAATAGTCCCCAAGATGTTTACCTTCTGTGATTCTGCTTCACCTGCCCTAGCAACTGAGTCTTTCCTTTTCCTTTCATTGTGGTTGTAAGAGAAGTTCTAATCAGCCACAAAGAATTAGCACTAATTATTGAAAGTATTCTAATTGCTTAAATTAGAAATAAATGCTGTGTTTTAGGGTCTTGACAATGTGTCCTGCAATAAATTAAGCAATAATATATTATGATAATATGGAATATTTTTGGTTTGTCATTTAAATTTTAAAAGACTGATTAATTGAATTGGTTAAAGCAACATTGTAGGGGGTCAAAATTGTATCAGGCTCTAACTATGGGTCTGAGAACATAAATTGACTTCTTATAGAAAACAGCTCTGTTCCACAGACACAAATTTTCCTTTTAACATCTGGTCAATCATCTTGCAAAGGTGTTACAGGTAAGAAGTGTCATCGAATCAGCAGAAATGCATGCTAATGCGAAAAAAACCTAATTATATGTTCATTTCTTCATTATTCTGAGTTAGATACTAAGAAAAACACAATCAGGCACAGCAAAACTAAAATGCTGAAAATATAAAAAATATTTTGTAATACCAGAGTTCGCAGGAAAAGAAAGAAATCCTCAGAGGTCAAAAATGATACATAAATAAATATAAATCCATAGGATTAGCAGACTCTGGCTCTGGAACTGGCACTTGACCCACAAGTCTCTGGCATCCCTGGTAGCCTGTTAAATGGGTTTAAATGGATCATGTGAAGGTGTCAGGTGCTCTAACCCAAGAATCAAGAAAGATATGAGGTGAGACCAGACACTCTCTCAAAAATTTTTGCTCATCTAAGAGTAATATTTAAGAGAGTGAACTAGGAAGAAAAACACCCGTTGAAAAGAGACAGTAAAGAACATGCCTGTTTTAGCCTTGGCTCTGAGGCAAAAAAAAGCCTCTCCTGAGAATTTTTAACTTCAAATTTGTACTGATGTAAGTTGGAGCATGAATTTGTATCCTTGTGTGATTAAAAAATGAAACAACGCAAAACATAATTGTGAAATTTGCGTTTGAAAATGTCTCAGGTTGTTAATGACCTCAGACACCTGTCAGAAGCAAACACTGGTCTTCTCTGAAGGAACACATTCTACTTTAAACACAGGACTCAAATGTTTTCTACAGATGAAGTTCCGAGAACACACACACACACACACACACACACACACACACACACACACACACTTAAATATGCAAAGAAACCAGCATGCATGAAAGTTGTTAGAAATAGCAAGCAATAGAATCAGACAATTAAAAACACAGAACAAAAACAAGTTTACACAGATAAGTAAAAGTATACTAAAAAATACAAAAATTTACCAGAAATATTTGAAAATGACCAAAATAAACTTCTAGAAATAAAGAAATATAATAATTCAATTTATAAGCTCAATGGATAGGATGCAATAAGAGAGTCAGAAGACTTCTACTTTGTTTACGACATACTACATAATCTGGTGTAATCAATGCATTAAAGAAACTGTAAAAAATAGACAATTTATTTTTTAAAAAGGCATCTGACCTGGTGTGGTGCCTTTCATCTGTAATCCCAACACTCTGCGGGACCTTGGTGGGACAATCACTGAGCCCAGGGATTCACGACATAGGGAGATCCTGTCTCTACAAACAATAAAAAAGAATTAGCCAGGTGTGGTGGCATGTGTCTGTTATCCCAACTGCTCAGGAAGATGATGTGGCAGGATCTCTTGAGCCCAGAAGTTTGAGGCTGCAGTAAGCTATATTCCCACCACTATACTCCTTCCTGGGTGACAGAGAGAGACCCTGTATCAAAAATATAACAAAACAAAAAAGCACGTGTTTGAAGGCATTGAAGACATAACAGAATAAGATTATTGGTTCAAAAATTTAAAGAAGGTAGAAACTCAGAGAAGTGAGATGAATATCTGGGACTGGCTTTGCTTCGGGCATCTTTAATTACAGAATGAAAATGAACAAACTATAGCTACCCACAATAACATGCCAAATGTCACAATAGTAGTATTGATATAAATGAGCTACACATGAAAGCATGAATACCGTATGATTCAATTTACTTAAAGTTCAGTAATAGATAAAATTAAAATATGGTGTTTAAGGATGCATATTTAGAAGATTCAAGAAGATAATTAGCACAAATGTCAATAAAGTGGTTACCTTTAGAGAATAGCATGGAGGTTATGATTGGGAAGAAGTGCATGGTGGAAGGGGTGGCGTTTCTAGGGTGCTAGCAATATTCTATTTCTTGTCTTAGATGGGGGTTCATGAAGTAAGTTTTAAAACCGTCTTGTGTTTTATACATTTTTGTATGTATATTATATTTTATAATCAAAATGGACTAATAAAGAGAATTAGTATTCTAGATGATAGGTCAGGAAAATACCTAGAAAATATGGAGAGAGATGAAGAAACTTGAAAGAGTGAGAAGGTGCAACAAATATGTAACGCAGTATCCTTCTCAAAGGGAGTATTGGTTACCAATATTCAAAGAGATGATGAATGAAAATTTTCCAGAATTGTATTAAAATTCTTAGATTCAGGAAACCTGATGAATTCTAAGCTGTGTAAATGTGTAGTCTTGTGGCAGTAAATTTGTGTAACACTAAATATAAAGATAGGATCTTGAGAGCAGCCAGAGGGACAAGACAAATAATAAAAAATGAATGAGAGTGATATTGATAACTGATTTTCAACAACATCAATGGAAATTAGAAATTAGTGGAATAATGTCGTCAAATACTGAGAAAAATAAATGTCAAACTAGAGTTACATAGAGTGAAATAATATCTCAGAGCTGAGAGCAACGTAAGTATAATTTGAATTCAAAATATAAGATCAGGAGCATTTATTATATACAGATCTTCAGTTAGGACATTTTACACAGTGAACTTTTAGAAGAAAAGGAATCCCAAAAGAAAAATCTGATGCAAGAAGAAATGGTGAGTAAAGAAAATGACAGATTTTTAATAAAAATAGTTTACTTTATAAAATAGTAACAAAATGTCTATTATGTTGGATTAAAGTCAAGAGAAAAACTAAAATGCTAGATAGTAATTGCATATCAAACAAGAAAGAAGTGATACAGGTTAGTGTTCTAAAGTTTTTGTGTAATTTACCAGAAATACAAAGAGGTGATTAAACTAAAAATGTTATATATAAATGTTAAACTATATAGGAAACATTAAAGATACAGAAATAGAGCATAAAACATCTGTCATTAATAAGAAATAAGGAAAAGAAAAAATCTCAACCTAAAAGAAGTCAAAAAATATAGCAAAAGAAATCCAGAACAAATAGGTCACATAAAGTGTATACAACAAATTGGGAGAAATGATTCCAAATAGAACAGCAATCTCAATCGATGTAAATGGACTAAATGCTCTAGTTAACAGACGAAGTTTGTCAGACTGAATAAACAGAACAAAACAAAATGTAGCCATACTCTGTTTACAGCAAACACACCAAAAATACAGCAACACAGGGAGGTAGAATGTGAAAGGATGGAGAAAAGCTACACTAGGTAAATACTGGCCAAAAGAAAACTAGAAAGCCACATTAACCCCAAATGATTTAGATTTTCAAGTTGGGGGAACATTGCTAGAGCTCACAAGGCCTCTTAAATGTTGATTAAAATTGGATTTATAAGTGAGATTGTATGTAATTAATATTATGGTATTGAAACATATACAGAAAAGTTAAAGTAGGATGAAAGACAAATATGTCATCATGATGAGATATTCACACATCTGTTTCAGAAGTTGTTGGATCTACATTGATGAAAAATTATGATAAATACTATGCTTAATCTAATGGTTATGCTTAGAAAATTGATCTAACAATGAAAGAATACACATCATTTTCAAGCATATGGAGAACTTTTATAAAATTGTCCGTATACTAGACCATTAAGCAAATCTCAAAAAATTATAGAAAAGGGATTTCTTACAGATCACCTATACTGACCATAATTCAGTAAAGCTGGAAATCCATTACACATCTCTGAATGTATTTTGAAATTTAGAAATATATTTCTACATAACTCGTGTATTAAAAAATTATGATGAAATTTAGGAAAAAATTTGGATTCTACAAAAATGGAAATTCTACATATTAAAACTCATGAGATGCAGTTAAAGCTATAGTTGGTAAGAAATTTGCAGCTTTAAATATTCATATTTAAAAAGACCATTTGAAAATAAACAAGCTAAGCATTCAAAGACAAAATACTACAATCTAAATGTAGAGAATATGGATGAAAGGAAATAAGATGGGAGCATAAATGGATGAAATGAACATAAAGATATAAAATACAGGATCAATAAAACTAAAGATTAGTTATTTGGATAAAAAGGTATGATACATTCCCTTACAAAAGACAACTTGAGTTTAAAAGGAGAGAAGAAATGAGCAATATTATGAATAAAAAAGCAGATATAATTATAGATGTAGCAGACACTAAAAAGGAAAAGAGTATTATGAAAACCTTTATAATACTTTTGAAACAAAAGTGGAATAGATACATTTCTGGATGATACAAATCAACAAAATTGATTCAAGGCTAAATGGAAAACTTAATAGTCTATAACCATTAACATTTTGAATCAGAGATCAAATGCCTTCCTATAAAGAGCCCAGATAATTTTACCTTTGAGTTCTTGAAGCAATCAATAATCATGTTGTTCCTATCTTACACAAACTAATATTACATACCTAGTATATAACCTTAATATTGAAACCAAAAGTGAATAGTATGAGGAAGAAAAATTAAAAGTTAATTTATTCTTAACTATAGATGGTAAAATTTTAAACAACATATTTATAAAATGAATTCAGACATGATTAAAACATGAACTCTAGCCTTATTTCAGAAATGCAAGTTAGTCAACATTAGAAAATCTATTACTGAATTTAAAAATTAACAGATTAAAGGAAAAATTATAAACATTTCATTAAATACAGTAATAGCATTCATTTAAGTTCAACAACATTTCATGATAAAATTCATAGAAAACTAAAAATAAAAGGGAGACTTTTCTAACCTGATAATAATATCTACAAAAAATCTAGAATAAATATCATACTAACAAAGAAACATTACAAGCATTCTCTTTGAAAACATGAACAAAGCAAGATCAGTACTACCACCCTTCATACCCATTCAACATTGTCCATGAAGTTTCAGTTTGTACAGTAAAATACACGAGAAAAGTGTGTTAAAGCAAACTAAATATGGCCTGAGAAGGACTCTGTACTTCTATATTCGAATTCTTGTGGATGAACTGTAACCTAGCTTAAAAGTCAGACAAAATTGAAATCCTAAATAGTATGCACCTGTAACAATTACTGAGTGCTGGCCAATCTCAGCAGCTATACTTCAACCACTCATAGACTGCTGAACGTTTAAACCGTGTTCATATAAGGCAAATGTTGAGCTGTAACCAATCCCACTGTTTCTCTACCTCACTTCTGATTCTTGTATGTCACTTTACCTTTTTTTGTCTATACGTTTGTTCTGACCATGGACCCCTGGAGTCTCTGTGAATCTGCTGTGATACTGGGGGCTGCCAGATTTGCAAATCCTTCATTGCACAATTAAACTCCTTTAAACTTAATTCAGCTGAAGTTTTTCTTTTATCAAAAGTAAGGAATGGTAAGGAAGATACATAGCTTTCATACATTCATTCACAGATGAAACATTTGTCCACATTGAAGACCCTAAAGAATCCATAGACAAACTATTATAAAAGTTTATCCAGTTTGCTAAATTCACCCAGGTTAATTTCATTTTTACATGCCACCAAACCCAAGTTCCAGAAAGGTTTCTTTATGAAACTTTACAAACTAATTCTAAAATTCACATGGAAGAGGAAAGGGCCAGGAATACTGGTACTTCTGAAGATGAAGTGGCTTCCCCTACCCAATATGAAAAATTACTACAAAATAGTAATTTTAACAACTTGATATTGGCACAAGAATAATCAAATCAACCAACAGAATAGTGTAGGGAGTACAGAAACAGAGCCATTTATTGATGGATACCTGATAGACCGAAGAGCTTGTATTGAAGGTCACTGGGGAAAGGATAGTCTGATCAATGCAAACAAAAGGTTCTTTTAGGGTTAAAAAATGGATCCTTAAATCAAACCATATCAATATAAATGAATGAGTAAATTTGAGGTGGATCAAGAGTTTATATGTCAAAAGCAAAACTTTAGAATGCATTGCAGAAAAATATATGAGAACTATTGTAATGAGCTGAGGCTATGGAAGAAGAGGAGAGAAGAAGAAAAAGAAGTAGAAGAGAAAGGTAAGGAGAAAGGAAGAAGGAGAAACCTTAAAAAACAGATATAAAACTTCTCTTTATCAAGACAACATAAAGAGAGGGAAATGACATGCCAAAAATTGGGAAAAGATATTTACAATACTTGCAACCTACAGAGGACTGGTGTTTGGTAATATTATATGAGACTCTTGTGAATCATTAACATCAAAGCAAACAATGTAACAAAAATGGGCGAAATCATGAGCAAGTAATTCACAAAAGAATAAACCTGAATGGCAACAAACATGTGGAAAGGAGCTGAACTTCATGGTAAGAATGCAAATTAAAACCTAAATAAATGCCATTTCACAACTGTCAGACTGTCAACAATGAAAACTCTGATAATATCAGTGTTTGTAAGAATGTGGAGGAACATGCTAGAAAGGATGCTTAGAACATAGTAGGCACTCCATAAATGTTTCTGGTTGTGTATTACCGTGTAACAAACCATCCTAAACTTAGTGATTTAATATTTGATTATACTGATGACCTGTTAGGGACTAAGGCATAGATTTACAGGTGTTTCTGTTCTAAAAGAAGTCACAAAGGTATGAAAGCATTATATGAACACTTAGAAGAAAATTGCATGTTAGATTTGAGAAATTATTTTAGGACTCAAGGAGGACATGGAATATGAATTGGGCTGAAAGTACTTTAACAGTTGAAAGGCAGAGAAAGTCATGACTATACTGTGCCATAGTTTGTTTTGGTTGGAGAGAAGGTTGATATAAAGTAGTAGTGGGAAAATATCATAAATCTGGGGGCCAATTTCCAACTGGTCATTCTTGTCATGCAAGGATTTCTACACTCAGTGAATATTATCAAGTACTGACTTTGTGTCAGGACCATACAGTTTGTGCTGGGGATGCAAGAAAGAACTACACACTGTCATTGCCTGAAAACAGTTTACAATCTAGTGGGTGTGAGGAGGAGGGAGGTGGCAAATGGGTAACTAAAACACAATGAGGTAAGTGCTAGAGTGCTGTGAGTCAAGGGAGATAGGCACATTCACAGGAAGAATATCTAATCTAGGATTGAGAATGAGGTGGTCAGAGAAGGAAGCAGGTGACATGTTAGTAGAGAAAGAAGAATAGGTGCTGGTGAAATGAGAGTTGGAGGAAGAGCATTCTGACAGAAGACAGCATGTGTAGCATTGAAAAGTGCAGGAGACTGTGTCATGTGGGTTCGATTGCAATTAGTTCAGTACAGCCCACTGGACTGGGAAGTCAATGAAGGAGATGATGTTGGGAAGTTAAACCTAGTTTACAAGTCACCAGGCCTCTGATATAACAGTGCTGATATAGACTTCATTATGGTGGCAAGAGGACTCTGTTGAGGCATTTTAAGCATGGTAGCAACTTGATTTTAGAAAGATTCTGTTTTAGGAAGAAGATTGTCACTCAAACAAATTTAAGAGGATCTAAACAATCTAAATTTTTACATGGCAAAAGAATAAATAGGAGTGCGCCTGAAGCAAAAGTGGGGAGCAGAAAGACTAGTTAGACTGCTGCAGTCATTGAGAAAGGAGAGGGTGGTATTCTGGCTAAAGGGAAGGAAAGAGGTAAATGGATTCAAGAGGTATTTAGGAAACAGGAACAATAGAACCTGGCCATATACTGGATATGGAGAGTGAGGGAAATAAAGGAGTTAAAGTAACTCTTATTCTTCCATTGAGAAACTGGGTTTATGGTGATGCTGTTGCCTGAAACAGGGAACACAGGGAGAACCGAAGGTGTGGGGTGGTGGACAGTGATGACTAGGAGTCACTAACTGTTGCCATGGGAATGGATGATTTGTCAAGAAGGATTGTAGAGAAGAGGACTAAGAACCAAACGGGAAGGAATAGGTAGAAGAAGACAAATGTGAAAATGAGGCAGACAAGAAGGATTAAGGGAGGTAGCATAGAAGCCAGAAAGGTGAGAGGTCATGGAAATGAAGCAAAGAGAGGGTTTCCTGGTACAAGCGACTAAATGATTGTGAGAAATAAGAGGTCAAGTGGAAGGAGTCCCCTGTCCTTTGGCAACAACAGTTCTCTGGTGACCTTGATGACAACACTTTGTGTGTGTGTGTGTGTGTGTGTGTGTGTGTGTGTGTGAAGCTGTAAAGTGGAGGGGAGAGTGAATGTAGGCCTTTTCTTAAAAAAGACCCATGGCTGCTACTTAAATAAACCAGGGAAGAATTTTGAAATAATGTTAGTAATGTTACGAGTATTCAGGTGTTATTTTATGGATATAATTGTAGAGGGCTTAAATCATCTAAATTTTAGATGAGAAAAGAGAGCCAGGGATAGGGGATAAAGGGGGGTATGGGGTCACATGTTTGACGAAAGCATTTGACTTTAATAAGCTTGTAGAGACTTGAACCACCTGAAATGCTGATGGGAAGACCCAATAAATATCAAAAAGTTGACAATATATAGCAGTTGGACTGGATCATTGTCGATGAACAGTCAGAATAGGAAATAATTTGTATACAGGTGGAGGAATTAGCAGTTAAAAACTGCCTCCATCATGCCAAATTTTTACAAAAACAACATTCATTGTTACAGCTTTTATATTTAGATTGTATAAAATAGTTTAATCTTGAATTCACTATTTTAGTTCTTTGGAACAAAATATTGGGCCATTTATCCTTGAACTCATTCATTGAAGGAACATTTGGGGCAAAGTCTAGTATGATTACATTACCCAAAGACCAAATTACAAACATGTAATCTAATGAATTTCCTTGGAGTGTATTTCTTTGCTATAGTGGCACTTTCAAAACAAATGGCACTTTGAAAACAAGTTTCTTACTAATATCTAATACTATTCTTTTATGTACCATGAACACATGCTTAAATGGCCATTTCTCAATTTCTCCAGTAATCATTTCATTTTAATCAGCTAACTGCCGATAGCCCAGATGAACATCTTGCACACAATTTCATTTAGCACATCTCTTAGAATGACTGAAGTGTCAGAACATCCCAGGTACACTGCTGTAGATGCCAGCTGCACTGGAGGAGTGTTGCCCAAAAACATCTGGAATATTATTCAGTATGAAAGGGAATAAATATGTTTATGGAAGAGATATTCACATCTGTGGTCAGGTTCTTGCAAAGTTTTCAGATTTCATATAGTTTCCATCATTTTTTTTCTATAGAACTTTTGATAGAATTATAATTTGTGGGTTAGATTATTTGATCAAAGAAAAAAGGCTAATATTTTTGGAGGCTGGGTTTGAATATTGTACCAAATAAAGCATTGTGAAGAATAAGTTCCAAGAACTAATCTATTAGCTGAATCTGGGAAATCCGAGATATATTGTTTCCCTAAGGATTTGCAGGAAAAAAAGAGGAAATGTAATTATTGACCTCTTATGAAAGGAGAGGGATGGGCTATCTTTTCAGAGCTATTATAATGCTGATTAGCATTTGTTGAACATCCATGCTGAGCTAGGCACATGCTAGCCATGTTGCATATGTTGTTATTTCTATTCCTCGTAGGTAGGAATCCTTGCAAGGTAGATATTCTCTTTCTCATTTTGCTAGTAGGGAAAGTACTGACTAGTGATTAATGTTCAATGATTTATCTGTGATTATATCACTAGTAGATTTGAATCTACTTCTATTTGGCTGAAATATCTGTTCTCTTTTCACATGTTCTGCTCCTGCCCAAATAAACTGAGGAAGAATTTTGAAATGATGTTAACATAACGTGAATATTCAGATACTATTTTATTAATCTGAAGAAGGTTTAATGCTACAAGCATTTTATTTCTTTTATATGTATTTATCTGCACACATGTATTTATAAAGAACACATATAAGGAGAGCAAACAAATGCTGTTTTTAAAAATATACTGCTTATGAATTTTTGGATAAGAATAAAATAAAAGATTTAATTATTATTGTAACTGAAGACATAAAAGTAATTTGAAAGTTGTGCTTTATTTGTTTTTGCTCACTTTCATTCATTTTCACTCTTAGAAGATGCTTATCTAGGAGATTGCTAACCAGTGCAGATGTGAAGGGCACAGCTATGATTGTGTTTTTTAAAAGACTGGTCTAGATACGCTTATTAACTATGATACATCCTTATGTATTTTATTAGTGACTACAATTTTCTTAAGATTATTGTGCAAATTTACTTATAGAAATTTTCTTCAGTTTACCTATTTAACCTGAGTACAGAATGAAGAAGAGGCCCTGTTTAAGGCTTTGTTATTTATATCTCATTTTAGTTTTAGATGCTGGTGCAGATGCCCCTCTCCTGACTTCTCCTGCCTCGTTTCTTTTCATGAATTAGAGATAACCCAGTCTGGTGATCATTCTCTATGAAAATCCTTGTCTTACTTGCTTCAGTAACTTGCTCAAAATGCTCTTTTACATGTCAGATTCCTCATCAGTAAAAATAGGATACTAACACCTGCTGAAGTACGTTCTCATTGGGATTATACTAGATGTTACATGGAAAGGTAACTTGTTAATGCTTGGCACATATCAGGCATTCAGAAAGTATTTGTGGAATGTGAATCAGAAAAGCACATGTGATTAACTTCACTCCATCATGATTATTTTTGTCATCTCTGCACTTCATTTTGTCATTTCTGCACACCTGACTGGTTTCATTCATTTGACAAACATTTATGGGATATGTGAGCTATTGGTAATTTTTTTTTCCTTGCTGAGCCAGATATTTTTGTAGGGGAGACAGATAGCAAACAAGATAAATAGAAAAACATATGGTGTATTAGTTGGTAAGTTCTGAAAAGGAAATAAAGCAGAGAAGGAGAAACAGAAATAATGGGGGTAGGGTTGTGATTCAAATGGGGTGACTAGGGAACTCCCTTGTGCAAAACTATTTGAGAGAGAACATGTGAATAAAGGACCAAGTCAAAAAGATATTGATATGGTCTGGCTCTGTGTCCCCACCCTAATCTCATCTTGAATTGTAATCCCCATAATCTCCACATGTTGAGGGAGGGACCTGATGGGAGGTGATTGGATCATGGGGGCAGTTGCCCCCATACTGTTCTCATGATAGTGAGTGAGTTCTCATGAGATCTGATGGTTTTACAAGTGTTTGACATCTCCTCCTTCACACGTTCTTCTCTCGCCTGCCACCATGTAACACGTGCCTTGCTTCCCCTTCACCTTCCACCATGATTCTAAGTTTTCTGAGGCCTCCCCAGCCGTGCAGAACTGTGAGTCAATTAAACCTCTTTTCTTTGTAAATTATCCAGTCTTGGGCAGTTCTTTATAGCAGCATGAAAATGGACTAATACAGATATATTGAGGTGAGGAGATTCAAGCACAGGGAAGGGCAAGTGTAATGGTGCTGGGGCAGTAGGATGCTTAACATGTTCAGGAAACAGCATGGAGTGTGATGTGAAGTGTTTTTGGCCTCCACAGAAAAGTCTGAAAGTTTTACTAGTGTCTACTTTTCAAAATCCTCAGGGATCCAGCCTTCTTCCAGTCTCTCTCTCTGCCTCTAAGAGAATAGTTATTATCTTCAGAGTCTAAGATGGTCCTGCCCACATTCCATAGTCCAGGCTTAGTTGAAGAATTGGAAAAGAGGCAAGGTGTTCTCAGCACCTGTGTTTTAGGGAAAGTTCACGGAGATTGCCAAAGCAAATGTCTGCTCATATGTTATTGGTCAAAACTTAGTAACTAGTCCCCTTCACTACAAGGGAGGCTGAGAAAGATAGTCTTTTTCTCTGGGAATACATCTGCATAGCTAAGACTTCAATTACTGTGGAAGAAGGGGAAGAAGATATTGGGGAACAACTGCTATCCTCCATGAACAGCCCCACCAACAAGGGGCAAGATGTTGAACTTCAGATGTTCCCTCTAATGATTTCCTTTGAAGACACTCATGTCTAACAGATAAGATCACTTCCTCAAACAACAGTGAGAAAATGGAACAGTGCTTGAAAATGGAAAAACAGGGTGATTTTACAAATGGTGCCTAAATTCATAGACTCACCTCAGTTCTTTTGCTGCTGAGAGAGATACCTCCTGGTGTCTTCTACACAACAATTTTTGCCCTATCACTCTACTTCAGAAATATAGAAAGTATCCACGAAAGTTTCTAAAGTAAGGGAAGTTTTGTTTCATGTGTATATCAATAAAGGCTTTGTTTAGAACAAGTGAGGAAGAAACATTTTTATGTCCCCATTTTGTCTTCTTTTAAACAATGAAAATGAAAAGAGCACAGAAATCACATATCATATTTGGTTCAGAATATTCTATGGAATTAATTTTAGATGCCAACTGAGTGCTTTCCTAGAAAGCATGGTTCTTTGACATTCATTAAAAAATATCTGACAAAATAAAAAAGAATATTGTTTCATTTTTTAATAAGCATGAGTGAAATACAATAAACTAAGAGTTTCCTTCAAAACCTTTTAAGAAAGTAAAATATTATGCACAGACCTCTTGCAGTTGAATTAAAATGGATATCTTTGATTTCTAGTTTCTGACCAGAAGGAGGGCCCAGAGAAGTCCCCAGATAAGCTCAGATTCGAGTAGTTCTGCTTGGAGGAGACGTGGAAGGACCAGCAGTCTCCCAAGAGAGCTGGTATTCTTGGCAGCTGCACATGCTCAGTTTTGTAAACTCAGGTGATTGTAGAAGATTCAAATAAGCATCTGAAGTTTTGTTTTGTTTATTAGATATACTGAACGTGAACTCTGAACTTTCAGATATTCACCCTTTCTTGCCTCTCAGTGTCCCCTGACTGTGGGTTCTTCTTTGGAAGTGGAGATTGGCCTTTTTATGACCTACTTGACTTCTCACCCTCTGATTCACGTTCTATTCTCCATCTAATTCCGTCTAATGTACAAAACCCAGAAACTCATGTGTCCACTGCCTCCCTAGTGTTTAAATATTCTGATTCATATCCCCAGTTGTCAGTAATTCTCTTTCCATAAGGTCTATAATTTGAGGGTGCAGTAGAATGGTTTGTTTTTTCTAAAAACATTCTCAGTTCTTAAGAGTTCTATAATTGAATAGGTCTTGCAACAGAATCAATTCTTGGAAAGGTTTTTTTTTTTTTTTTTATGTCTTGTTTTATTGGTCTTGTTTTGTTGTTGATGTAAAAGACCTAAACCCCAAATTTAGGTTCAATAATGTTAAATTGTCACTGCTTATATTGTAATGGCTCTGCATTAAAGACCTATAAAACAAAGTGTATTCTTGTACAATGCTTAGTCAGCCACCCTTTTAGTTGTTACCAAGCTTTTTTTCTTTTCTTTTCCATTAGCACAAAGATTTTGTCTTTATCACATTGAGAGTGATAAAATTAGCCATTAAGCAAAATTTAGCCTTATTCACCATAGAAAATTCTCCTTCTCCCCACATCATAGCTTTTGGCCTTTTTCCTCCCCATTCTTTGACAGTTTGACTGAAATATTCTTTAAGGATTGTTGAACCACAATGTGGTATCTCCAATAAATATTGTTATTAGAATTTGTGCCTGGTCAAGATGAATTTAATGCACATTGTTTAAACATCTAGCATTTAAGTTGATAATTACTCAGAGAGAGCTTGTTGATCAACAGTATTTGCCTTTAGAGAGAATTACATTTAAGTTCATTAACTGACATAGCTTTGCATGCATCAATGGTTGGGTGGTGTCAGCATTTATGAAGAGTACTATGCGGTGTTCTCTCAAGCTGATATTTTTAATACTTGTTGTTAGACTTACAGATTAAATATATTTTCCATATTTTAGTCTCCATATTTCCTTATTTTAGTAAACATGTTTTCTTTCTCATTACAAAAGCAATCCCCATCCATTATGGGGATTTTGAAGAATTCAGAAAAGTTTAAAGAAGAAAGTAATAGATCATTGCCACAGAGAAAAAAAATATGGATGGCATCAATAAAATACTGTAATTTTCTTTTCTGGGTCATATTTTTGTTTTAGAGATATCATTTATTTTTTATTTAAAAAACACTATTTCACTCACAGCTTTTTATTCTACAGAATCAAATGGACTACTTGGATTCAAATCCTGGTTCTGACACTTGCCAGTCCTATTAATTTGAGAAAATATTTTTTAAATTAAATTAATTAATTTATTATTTTATTTATTTATTTGTATTTTTTATGTTTTTGAGACAGAGTCTCTCTCTGTCACCAGGCTGGATTGCTCTGGCACAATCTCGACTCACTGCAACCTGTGCCTCCTGGATTCAAGCAATTCTCCTGCCTCAGCCTCCCAAGTAGCTGGGATTATAGGTGTATGCCACCACGCCTGGCTAATTTTTTGTATTTTAGTAGAGATGGTGTTTCACCATGGTGGCCAAGATGGTCTCGATCTACCGACCTCGGCCTCTCAAAGTGTTGGGATTACAGGCATGAGCCACTGCGCCCGTGAGCAAATTTCTTAAACTCTTTGTGTTTTAATTTTTTGAGTATAAACCGGGATAAAATATACCTTTTATTATTATTATACTTTAAGTTCTGGGATACAAGTGCAGAACGTGCAGGTTTGTTACACAGGTATACACGTGCCATGGTGGTTTGCTGTACCCATCAATCCATCATCTACATTAGGTATTTCTCCTCATGCTATCCCTCCCTTAGTCCCCTCCAGCCTGGCGACAGGCCCCGGTGTGTGATGTTCCCCTCCCTGTGTCCGTGTGTTCTCATTGTTCAACTTCTACTTATGAGTGAGAACACGCAGTGTTTAGTTTTCTATTCCTGTGTCAGTTTGCCGAGAATGATGGTTTCCAGCTTCAATGGGGTTATTGTGAGAAGTATATAAACTAGTACAGGTGAAGTAATTAAAACACTGTCTGGCATGTGCTAAACACTGTGGTTAGTTTTTGCTATTATCATTATGTAAGGGAAAAAACAGCTACAGTTGGAGTTTTATATTCTGTCAGACAAAAGAATATAACTAATCTTTGTGTCCAACACAAGTGTTATAAAATGGGTGTTCATCTTTTCTATCTTCCTTCCTAACATTGAGCAAGTAAAAAAACATATCACTCAGCCTTCCTTACCAACATCAATGAACAATGAGGTATTAGTGGAAACTGCTGGGTGTGATATCTGTGAAAATTCTTCTGTCCCAAGCCATCTTCCTCTCTTCTGTTTCCTGGAGGGTGACTATGATGACTAGAGCTGCAGTAGTCTTCTCAGATCGTGAGGCAGTTTTAAAGATGTTGGATCAGAAAGGAAGGACCTGGGCTCATGATGACAATGAAACCCCCATACCAGCTTTGGTTGATCAACCGCTGTACTTCTTTTATATGAGACAGAAGCCTGGACTTCTATTATCAGCACCAGAATGTGCTTTATAACTGATACGTTGAATAAATAATCAACACATTAGGTTTTCAGATTATTTTCCATGGTCTTTCCCACTTTTTGTCTGACAAGAGATAGCATTGCTTATAGGACTCCATACATTGCCTTCCTATTCTTTCTGAACTTTTCACCTATTAATGTTGTATTATTCTCATTTTGTCTCAAATTCTAACAGGAATTCATATTGGGGAGAATTGTTCCTGTCTTTTTTTTCCCGATTTTTATTTTATTTTATTATGCTTTAAGTTCTAGGGTACATGTGCACAACATGCAGGTTTGATACATAGCTATACATGTGCCATGTTGGTTTGCTGCACCCAACAACTCACCATTTATATTAGGTATTTCTCCCAATGCTATCCCTCCCCCAGCCCCCCACCTCCCGACAGGCCCCGGTGTGTGATGTTCCCCATCCTGTGTCCAAGTGATCTCATTGTTCAATTCCCACCTATGAGTGAGAACATGCAGTGTTTGATTTTCTGTCTTTGTGATAGTTTGCTGGGAATGGTGGTTTCCCTTCATCCATGTCCCTGCAAAGGACATGAACTCATCCTTTTTTAAGGCTGCATAAAAAAGGTGTATGTGTGCCACATTTTCTTAATCCAGCCTATCACTGATGGACATTTGGGTTGGTTCCAAGTCTTTGCTATTGTGAATAGTACTGCGATAAACATACGTGTGCATGTATCTTTATAGTAGCATAATTTATAATCCTTTGGTTATATATCCAGTAATGGTATTGCTGGGTCAAATGGTAATTCTAGTTCTAGATCCTTGAGGAATCGCCACACTGTCTTCCACAATGGTTGAACTAATTTACACTCCCACCAACAGTGTAAAAGCATTCCTATTTGTCCACATCCTCTCCAGCATCTGCTGTTTTCCTGACTTTTTAATGATTGCCATTCTAACTGGCGTGAGATGGTATCTCACTGTGGTTTTGATTTGCATTTCTCGGATGACCAGTGATGAGCAATTTTTCATGTGTCCATTGGCTGCATAGATGTCTTCTTTTGAGAAGTATCTGTTCAAATCCTTTGGCCACTTTTTGTGATGGGGTTGTTTTTTTCTTGTAAATTTGTTTAAGTTCTTTGTAGATTCTGGATATTAGATGTTTGTCAGATGGGTAGATCACAAAAATTTTCTCCCATTCTGTAGGGTGCCTGCTCACTCTGATGGTAATTTCTTTTGCTGTGCAGAAGCTCTTTGGTTTAATTAGATTCCATTTGTCTATTTTGGCTTTTGTTGCCATTGCTTTTGGTATTTTAGTCATGAAATCTTTGCACATGCCTATGTCCTGAATGGTATTGCCTAGGTTTTATTCTAGGGTTTTTATGGTTTTAGGTCTAACATTTAAGTCTCTAATCCATCTTGAATGAATTTTTGTATAAGGTGTAAGGAAGGGATCCAGTTTCAGGTTTCTACTTATGGCTAGTCAGTTTTCCCAGCACCATTTATTAAATAGGGAATCCTTTCCCCATTTCTTGTTTTTGTCAGGTTTGTCAAAGGTCAGTTGGTTTTAGATGTGTGGTGTTATTTCTGAGACCTCTGTTCTATTCCATTGGTCTATATATCTGTTTTGGTACCAGTATCATGCTGTTTTGGTATACAGTATACTACTGTAGTCTTGTCGTATAGTTTGGAGTTGGATTGCATGATGCCTTCATCTTTGCTCTTTTTGCTTAGGATTGTCTTGGCAATGTGGTCTCTTTTTTGGTTCCATATGAAGTTTAAAGTAGTTTTTTCCAATTCTGTGAAGAAAGTCATTGATAGCTTGATGTGGGGGGAATGGCATTGAATCTATAAATTACTTTGGGCAGTGTGGCCATTTTCACAATATTGATTATTCCTATCCATGAGTATGGAATATTCTTCCATTTTTTGGGTCTTCTTTTATTTCATTGAGCAGTGGTTTGTAGTTCTCCTTGAAGAGGTCCTTCACATCCCTTGTAAGTCGGATTACTAGGTCTTTTATTCTCTTTGTAACAATTATAAATGGAAGTTCACTCATGATTTGGCTCTCTGTTTGTCTGTTACTGGTGTATAAGAATGCTTGTGATTTTTGCACATTGATTTTGTATCCTGAGACTTTGCTGAAGTTGTTTATCAGCTTAAGGAGATTTTGGGTTGAGATGATGGGGTTTTCTAAATATACAATCATGTCATCTGCAAACAGAGACATTTTGACTTCCTCTTTTCCTAATTGAATACCCTTTATTTCTTTCTTCTGCCTAATTGTCCTGGCCAGAACTTCCAATACTATGTTGAATAGGAGTGGTGAGAGAGGGCATCCTTGTCTCGTGTCAGTTTTCAAAGGGAAAGCTTCCAGTTTTTGCCCATTCAATATGATATTGGCTGTGAGTTTGTCATAAATAGCTCTTATTATTTTGAGATATGTTCCATCAATACCTAGTTTATTGAGAGTTTTTAGCCTGAAGCACTGCTGAATTTTGTCGAAGATCTTTTCTGCATCTATTGAGATAATCATGTCGTTTTTGTCATTGATTGTGTTTATGTGATGTATTACATTTATTGATGTGTGTATGTTGAACAAGCCTTGGATCCCAGGGATGAAGCCAACTTTATTGTGGTGGATAAGCTTTTGATGTGCTGCTGGATTCGATTTGCCAGTATTTTATTGAGGATTTTCACATTGATGTTCATCAGAGATACTGGTCTAAAATTCTCTTTTTTTGTGTGTGTGTCTCTGCCAGTCTTTGGTACCAGGATGATGCTGGCCTCATAAAATGAGTTAGGGAGGATTCCCTCTTTTTCTGTTGTTTGTAATAGTTTCAGAAGGAATGGTACCAGCTCCTCTTTATACCTCTGGTGGAATTTGACTATGAATCCGTCTGGTCCTGGACTTCTTTTGGTCAGTAGACTATTAATTATTGCCTCAATTTCAGAGCCTGTTATTGGTCTATTCAGAGATTCAACTTCTTTCTGGTTTAGTCTTGGGAGGGTGTGTGTGTCCAGGAATTTATCCATTTCTTCTAGATTTTCTAGTTTATTTGCATAGAGGTATTTATAGTATTCTCTGATGGTAGTTTGTATTTCTGTGGGATCAGTGGTGATATCCCCTTTATCATTTTTTATTGCATCTATTTGATTCTTCTCTCATTTCTTCTTTATTAGTCTTGCTAGTGGTCTATCAATTTTGTTGATCTTTTCAAAAAAACAGCTCCTGGATTCATTGATTTTTTGAAGGGTTTTTTTGTGTTTCTATAGCTCTCAGTTCTGCTCTGATCTTAGTTACTTCTTGCCTTCTGCTAGCTTTTGAATGTGTTTGCTCTTGCTTCTCTAGTTCTTTTAATTGTGATGTTAGGGTGTTGATTTTAGAACCTTACTTCTTTCCCTTGTGGGCATTTAGTGCTATAAATTTCCCTCTACACACTGCTTTAAATGTGTCCCAGAGATTCTTGTATGTTGTGTCTTTGTTGTCGTTGGTTTCAAAGAACATCTTTATTTCTGTGTTTATTTCGTTATTTACCCAGTAGTCATTCAGGAGCAATTTGTTCAGTTTCCATGTATTTGTATGGTTTTGAGTGAGTTTCTTAATCCTGAGTTCTAATTTATTGCACTGTGGTGTGAGAGACACTTTGTTATGATTTCTGTTGTTTTGCATTTGCCGAGAAATGCTTTACTTCCAATTATGTGGTCAGTTTTAGAAGAAGTGTGACGTGGTGCTGAGAAGAATATATATTCTGTTGAGTTGGGGTAGAGAGTATTGCAGATGTCTATTAGGTAGGCTTGTTGCAGAGCTGAGTTCAAGTCCTGGATATCCTTGTTAACCTTCTGTCTCGTTGATCTGTCTAATATTGACAGTGGGATGTTAAAGTCTCCCATTATTATTGTATGGGAGTCTAAGTCTCTTTGTAGGTCTCTCAGGACTTGCTTTATGAATATGGGTGCTCCTGTATTGGGTGCATATGTATTTAAGATAGTTAGCTCTTCTTATTGTATTGATCCCTTTACCATTAGGTAATGGCCTTCTTTGTCTCTTTTGATCTTTGTTGGTTTAAAGTCTGTTTTATCAGAGACTAGGATTGCAACCCCTGCTTTTTTTGCTTTCCATTTGCTTGGTAGATCTTCCTCCATCCCTTTATTTTGAGCCTATGTGCATTTTTGCATGTGAGATGTGTCTCCTGAATGCAGCACACTGATGGGTCTTGACTCTTTATCCAATTTGCCAGTCTGTGTCTTTTAATTGGGGCATTTAGCCCATTTACATTTAAAGTTAATATTGTTATGTGATAATTTGATCCTGTCATTATGATGTTCACTCGTTATTTTGCCTGTTGATTGATGCAGTTTCTTCATAGCATTGATGGTCTTTACAATTTGGCATATTTTTGCAGTGGCTGGTATTGGTTGTTTCTTTCCATGTTTAGTGCTTCCTTCAGGAGCTCTTGTAATGCAGGCCTGGTGGTGACAAAATCTCTTAGCATTTGTTTGTCTGTGAAGGATTTTATTTCTCCTTCACTTATGAAACTTAATTTGACTGGATATGAAATTCTGGGATGAAAATTGTTTTCTTTAAGAATGTTGAATATTGGCCCCCACTCTCTTGCTTCTAGGGTTTCTGTGTACAGATCTGCTGTTAGTCTGATGGGCTTGCCTTTGTGGGGAACTTGACCTTTCTCTCTGGATGCCCTTAACACTTTTTCCTTCATTTCAACCTTGGAGAATCTGACAATTATGTGTCTTGGAGGTGCCTTTCTCAACGCGTATCTTTGTGGTGTTCTCTGTATTTCCTGAATTTGAATGTTGGCCTTCCTTGATAGGTTGGGCAAGTTCTCCTGGATAATATCCTGAAGAGTATTTTCCAACTTGGTTCCATTCTCCCCATCACTTTCAGGTACACCAGTCAGACGTAGATTTGGTCTTTTCACATAGTCCCATATTTTTTGGAGGCTTTGTTAATTTCTTTTTACTCTTTTTTCTCTAACCTTATCTTTTCACTTTATTTCATTAATTTGATCTTCAATCACTGATACCCTTTCTTCCACTTAATCGAATCTGCTTTTGAAGTTTGTGCATGCGTCACGAAGTTCTTGTGCTGTGGTTTTCAGCTCCATCAGGTCATTTAAGGTCTTCTCTACACTGTTTATTCTAGTTAGCCATTTGTCTAATCTTTTTTTCAAGGTTTTTAGCTTCCTTGCGATGGGTTCTAACATCCTCCTTTAGCTCAGAGAAGTTTGTTATTACCAACCTTCTGAAGCCTACTTCTGTCAACTCGTCAAAGTCATTCTCTGTCCAGCTTTGTTCCGTTGCTGGCGAGGAGCTGCGATCCTTTGGAGGGGAAGAGTTGCTCTGATGTTTAGAATTTTCAGCTTTTCTGCTCTGGTTTCTCCCCATCTTTGTGGTTTTTGTCTACCTTTGTTCTTTGATGTTGGCGACCTACAGACGGGATTTTGGTGTAGATGACCTTTTTGTTGATGTTGATGCTATTCCTTTCTGTTTGTTAGTTTTCCTTCTAACAGTCAGGTCCCTCAGCTGCAGGTCTGTTGGAGTTTGCTGGAGTTCCACTCTAGACCCTGTTTTCCTGAGTATCAACAGCAAATATTGCAGAACAGCAAATATTGCTGCCTGATCCTTCCTCTGGAAGCTTTGTCCCAGAGGGGCAGCTGCCTATATGAGGTGTCTGTCGGCCCCTACTGGGAGGTGTCTCCCAGTTAGGTTACACAGGGGTCAGGGACCCACTTGAGGAGACAGCCTGTCCATTCTCAGAGCTCAAATGCTGTGCTGGTAGACCCACTGCTCTCTTCAGAGCTGTCAGACAGGGACATTTAAGTCTGCAGAAGTTTGCTGCCTTTTCTTCTTAACTAAAACATTCAGCATATTTCTTCCAGTGATCTCCCAAGTCATCTGCTATTTTGCTGATATCTTTGTCTGATAGTACATATTTATATTCCTTTTCCCCTTAGAATGGAACTTCCTCATGGGTAGAAGTTGTAACTTATCCGTACTTATAGTACTTAGGACAGAGCTTTAACATAAAGGAGATATTTAATAATCTTTTTTGGTGTGTGTGTGTATTCATATAGTTTTTAAATACATATATAGATTTAGGGGGTACTTGTACAAGTTTGTCACGTAGATAAATTGCATAATGGTGAGATTTAGGCTTCTAGTGTGCCTGTCACCCAGATAGTGAGTATTGTGCCCAGTAGGTAATTTTTCAACCCTTACTCCCCTCTCTTCCCTAACTGCTTTTGGTATCCCTAGTGCCTGTTACTTCCCTTTGTATGTCCATGTGTACCTATCATTTAGCTCCTAGTAATAAATAGATATGATATTTGATTTTGTGTTTCTGAGTTATTTCATTTAGGATAATGGCCTCCAGTTCCACTCATGTTGCTGCAAAAGACATAATTTCATTCCTTTTTTTTTTATGGCTGCATAATATCCAATTGTGTATGTGTTCCACATATTCTTTATCCAGTCATCCACTGATGGACATATACAATTTGTTGCACAGGTCATTTGCCCATGCGCCATTACCAAAAGATCCTTTTTCTGAAATAGGGCCACTCTAAAAACTCTGAGGAGCTGGGTTTTTGAGTTTCTCATCCAGATCAGGTACCTCTGTGACTTAGGATCTGAATACTGCCTTCTTTACAATTGAAAATTTGAGGAGCTTGAGCTCATTCATTCTGTTTTTGTCTTTCATTGGGGCTGTACCAGAAACATTCTAGAATTTTAGTAGAGTTCCAAGTTTTTTTTTTTGTTTTTTTTGTTTTTTTTTTTAAGACATCTATCTTTGGGAGCAATGGTGTTTTCATATACATTGAGAGGAGTTTTTTCCCTCAGTAGATTTGAGAGTTGATGGCTTGTTTCCCTATCCTCTCCCTATGTCTGTCTAAAGATGATCCAGGTCCCTGAGTTGGGATAATATTATCCACATGCCCACCCAGACTGTAATTATTGACGTTAGTGTGTGCACAAAGGTTAACTGTTGTTCTCAGAAATCTCAAGAGGATTGGTGGGATTTAGTAATCCTGGAATCCTAAGCTTAGTCTCTTGGAGATGGATCTTACATGAGGAAAAGCAGCTGTGTTATTTGTAGATGGAAAGATCCATGTTTAGTTTAAATCAAGGATTAGTTGCACTAACTTCAGCATTATATTGACATCAGATTTTCACGTTAATTCTCTCTTTCTCACACACACATTCTCATTCATTCTAGCTTTATCGCAGTCTGCTGAATAGTACTCTTTTCTTTATCAGAAAAGCAAAACATTTGCTATGGTGCTTAATCAAATCCCAGGGTGTGATGTTTGTATGCCTTTGGGTTCTTACAGTGAAATGTAATAGTTAACATTTTGGCCTATCCGAGAGGATGCTAGCAAATGTAAAGAACAAGTATATTGATTATTATTATAGCTAACTGTGGATGTTTCTGCCAGAAATCGTTATATTCCACAAGTTTTTTGTCATATAAACTATTTCAACCATCGTTGGCCATCTCTATAAAAGAGGAAAGTGTAAATAATGAAATATCTAAAGAGTTTTGCTTGAGTGTTCTCTTTTGAGAGAAATGACTTTTTACTTAGCTCATATTACTCTTATATCATCAGTGTTATTGCTATAAAATGCATTTTCTATGTCATCTTTATTGTTAAATTACTACAAATAAGACTTACAGGTTGTTAACCTTACGTGCTATGGGCAAATCAAAGTCATTTCCCATCTCCTCTTTTTATTCTATTTATCAATTGTCATGCACAAAGACCAAAAAATAATAAGAGAAGAGAAAAGAAAGGAAGGGAGGGAGAAAAGAGGAAGAAGGAAGAAAAGAAAAAAGGAAGAAAGGAAGAGAAAAGAAGTAAAGAACCAGTAATAAGAGTGACTGTTTGGGAAAGAGGCTTGATTGGTTCAGGAAACCATTCCAATATACCCTGATGCTACCATTAATCACATACATCCCTTTAGTGGAAGAAACAACATCACTTTTTACCTCAGCATATATTGGCATTATTGAACTCTCTCATTTCCTTTAGTTCTTTCTCAAAACTCACCTTTCCAGTGAGTTTCCTTGGCTACCCTATTAAAAATTTTAACTCCCTCCCCTAATTTCATATTCTTTTCCTTACCTTACTTTTGCATTTCAGTACATATAACTATCAACATTCTCTCATTGAAAAATTGAGATGTTTATCTGTTAGTTTCTTACGCATTCCAAGCTCTTAGAATATTATGGTACATAATACATGCCCAATAAATACTTGTTATAGATTGAACAAATGAATGAATGAATGAATAAACAAGGGGGCAGTGAAAAAGTCAATCTTTTTCGAAATGACTGATATAAATCTTGGGATCCTTGAAGATTTTTTCCAGCATGTTTAGTCACAGTTCCTGTGGTATATTAAACCATTTGCATGATATTTTTTTTTAACTTCACTGGTTGAATCTGGCTATTCTTAACATTAATATTCATTGCCTTTATAGTATATATTTTAGACTCTTGATATTGGGATTTAGATTTTGACCTTCAAGTATCTCCATTAGTGAAACTGAAAGGATGTTTTTGAACTTTTATAAGAAAGACTTTGCCATGGATTTGCATTTCTGCTTTTTTCTTTCATGATTTATTTCAGCTTGTTAAAATATTTTGTGTCTTAATTATTTTGTACTTCCATTTTTATTATGCAAAATTATTCAGAATAAAACATGCATATTCTAAAAAAAAAAGGTAACATGCGGACAGTGTTGCAAAACTCCAGGTGGGAGCTGTGACTGTCATGTAAAAATGACATATGTAAAAGTTATAAAATATACAACTAAAGTATTTGAAGGAGAAAGGTGTCATTTGGGGGAGATTTATTCTCAAAGTCATAAGAAAAAAAAAGGGAAGTGATTCCACCTGTTCCTTCTAGAGGTTCTCATTGCATTGCCATGTTTAATGGCAATTTATGTGCTGTATTACAAACAATTTAAATTTAAAAAAAGGCAAGCTCTTGCCTTCTGGAAAATAGACCAGTTAGAAAAATGATGCACAGTTGCAGAAATAAATATGTTCATTGAGTTGTTAGAACTATTTAAGTTCAAAAACAGCAATAAAGGAAGGCACATAAAAGAGGCCATATTTCCTTTTATTTATTTGCATGATATATTTAAATCTTTAAGAATCTATTCGTTTGTTCTTTCTTGAGATAAAACTAATCTACAATGAAATGCATAATCTTAAGTTTATAATTTAATGAGTTTTGATAAACGCACGTAGCCAGCCCCATGTAACTTAAACCCCTAAAAAAATTAGACACTGCCACTGCTGTCACATCGCAGTAAGTACTCTCATAGTCTTTCCCAGTTAATCCTCCCCATCACAGTGAGGCAACCACTCTTCTGATTTTTAAAACTGTTGATTAGTTTTGTCTAATACTGACCTTCACATGAATGAAATCATGCTCCTTTGTTTTCAGTTTCTTTAGCTCAATGTAAAATCTATTAGACTTGTTCATGTTGTTGTGTGTATTAATATATTTATTGCTGAGTAGTATTCCTTTGTAAGAACATACTAAAATTTGTTTACCCATTCTCTTCTTAATGAAATTTGAGTGTCCAGTTTATGCCACTTATGAATAAAGCTGCTATGGACATTCTTGTGCAAGTGTGTGGGTTTTATTTTTTGATGTGTTTTTATTTTTTGGTAAATATCAAGGAGTAGAATTACAATTTTCAAAAAGTGGGTATATACTTAACTTTATAAGAACTGTCACAACTTTTTCCAAAGTGAGTATACTACTTTACGCTTAAGCTATCTATTTATTTTTATTGTTTTTTAAAAAGGTATAGACTTCTCCATTCCCTAACAGAACATGGCCGTCTGGGGACTAGTTGCCAAAATCGTTCTGTATATGCCAGGTACTGAAGTGTTGTCTAAATATCTACCGTGTATGCTTTCTGCTGAATGAGAAAAGTGGGATGGTTCTGATTTTCTGGGGACTGGCTATGGAACAATTTTTTTTAAAAATCTACACATTATAATGGTACTTGCAACCCACTTAATAAGTACAAAGATAAGAAAGTTCTAAACTATGGCTGTTGTGGGTTGATTAAATTTTACTGATAATTTGAGCTCACATTTCCATTTTTTCTCCCTGAACTTTTAAAATTTACAAAACCCAAAGTGTATCATCACAAGCCACTTTAAGTTTTCCCTTTCATGTTCGATAGATTTCAATATTTCTTACATTTTAAAACTTACTGAACACATCGAAATTTTGTTTTTTTAAGAGTTATTTAATGTTCAAAAGAGCACAGGAATTTCTAACATTGCTTTCCCTCTTTGAACAAAGTTTAAAAGGAGTTTCATTCTGGAAGAACTTGACACCAGTTTTAAATTCACTATCCAGAAGACCTGGTGACATCGGTCATCCTCTCCCCTGTCTGTGCATCACTGTGATGGAGCTAGGACTGTGAAGGTACAGTGAGGCTCCTAAATGCATATGATTTCCACAAGCCTATTCTCACCTAAAATATTATTTTTCCTCCGAAATATTTGTGTTTGAGAAAAAGCAACTGCAGGGCAAAATTTTGGAGGAAGGTTGAAAACAGGTACCATGGAAAATATTATTATTGATTTTTATAAATGTATTTGGCAGTGAATGTGTACTGAGCTCTCCAATGTAAGCATCAGTATTTCTTTTTCCATTGGTAGTATAGTAGAGTCCTCTTTCAGTAAACATTTGCTTTTGGAAAACATAAAAGGTCAGTTTTGGCCAACTTCATTACTCCTACTCTGCCATCTGTAAAAAATTTAGACTTTGCCTTTTTGAATGACCCTTTAAAAATACACAAGACCTAATTCTATCCTTTACTCCCATAAAACTCCCATTGGACTTCAGTGGGAACATTTTAAAGTTAAGTTCTGAGGAATAAGGACATTTTACAATGCCCTCTTGTGAGAACTTCCTTGGGCAGTACTCAGCCAACTCCTCATTCCTCCTGAGAGAGTTCTATGGTCTTACTGGTTTTTGAGCTTCAAAATAGACTCTGTGCCATTAAGTGGTTATGCTTCTTATGCGCGCGCGCGCACACACACACACACACACACACACACACAACCTCACCCTAAAACTCCAATGCTGTGCAACACTAAGTAGATGGTCTTTGGTGCAGTGACAATCTTCCCGCCTCTGTTCATTACGTGTTGATTGGTAGATGTCAGTTCTCAATGCCCTGCTCCACACTTCCTTAGTGCTCCACTGTGAAAACATATACCATTTTTGAAGACTTAGTACATGCCAGGCACTGTACTGAAAGATTTACGTACATTTTTCCACTTAATCCTGTAAGTTAGGAATTACTATTCCTGATTCACTGTGAGGAAAGGGAGACTTAGAGTGACTAAAAACATGCTGAGAACTACATGGTAGTGCCAATATTTAGACTATACTCTGATTCCAAAGCCATTGCTTTTAATTGTTGCACACCTTGCATTGTAGTGTACTGCTGCCCTTTATATACCTTAGAAGGGTAGAAGTTCATGGTTTGGAGAGGGTTTTGCTTCTATGCCTGTCTGTCTTTCTAATGAGACTGACAAACTTGAGATAGGGTTCTTGTTTTGTTCATCTTTGTATGGTTAGAGCAGGATGCATAAGAGTTCAATGAACAAAACTTAAATTTAAAAATTACTCCTTTTTGTTATCATAAAAGTTACACCTCCTTGTTAGGAATAACTAGACAATAAAAAACAAAGAGTATAAGTCATTTCCAAATAACAGTATCCAGAGATAATTCAATACATCTTTGATGAATGAGTGAATTCTAAAAATTAAAAAAAAAAATTACTTATAGTCTTGTGCTGCTTCTAATATATTTGTATGACAATAGGCACACCATGACCTGATTGCTTGATGTTAATTAAGCATGATTAGTACTTGACAAAGTCTTTAGTCTTCACAAAGCTAAGAAGTGAAAGAGAGGAAAAGAGCCCAAATATTTCTATGATCAAACCATTTTAATTCACAGTATAAAGTTCCTGCAGTAGCATTTTATCTGAGACTATACATCTTTGAGTCAGTTACATTTAAACTATTAAACTGATCAGAAGTGCTTATTTTAAAATTATCTCTTTATGATTGGAATTATATTTCAGAAATTTAATAAAAATATCCTTGTATTTGTATGCCAGTTAAATAGGACTTGATTTAAGTGCTATAGTTAAAAGCAGTTTTTTGGTGAAAGTCTAGCCCCTAGTGGACAGGAGTCTCTGGTACACGCCCACACACTGAGCTGGTTAGGTACAATTTGGAGGGATGCCTTCTTAAACCTCAAGGGCTTCAGAATGAAACCGTCTGCAAGACTTTTGATGTTAATATTTTCTTCTCTTTTTTTTCCCACAAAGATATGACCACTGTATGTCTGGCTTATAAGAATTGTATAATATTTTAATGAACATTAAGATTTTTTTACTGCGTTATTAAAATTTCTTGAAAGCACTGATCCTCTTGCCTGCTTAAAGAGTAAAGTTTCCTTTCTTTTCCTTTTCCTACTCCCTTTCCTTTTACTGTAAGGATCTCACATTTAGGCAACATTAACACTTTTCTTTCAGGATGAATTTAGGTTGAACTTATAACTCCATTTTCTACACACACATATTTCACAAAATTCACAATTTCTTTTAAAACTAAAAGGAATTATTTTTAGTTACTTCTTTTATCTCATATAAGCAAGTAAGATATATAAACAGAAAAATAAAATAAAGTACAAAAATTTAACACCCAAATGAGATAGAAACACAATATAACACCTGATATAAAGCGTATGCAATCAGAAAGTTATAATTTCTTAAGCTTATAAAATCCTTCTTGTTCTAAGAATTGTTATTAAACACATTTTATGATTCAAAGAAACCATAATTAGAGTTCTCTAATCACCCTGGTGATCCTAGATGTTTGCTTAGTTTTAGAAACTTAATTCAGAAAGACTGTGAATTTGCATTTCAAATACAGCCAGCTCTGCTATAATATGACATATGTGTTGTAGGACTTATGCACGAGGGGCACAACACTCAAAACCTTTGTCAGTGATACATAAAACAAGTATGAAATCTAACAAACATGAGAGTTCTCTTTTACACACATTACATGGTCAGGAAATACATAAATACTATTTTAACATAAATATGGCCCATTACCTTGAAACAAACCTGAAGTTTGCTTGTGTAAGTGGGTGTCAGAAGGTTGCAACTTACGAGTTTTTGAGAAATTGTAGAAGGTGGCTTATCTGAAATCAGTTGGAAAGTTCTAATGGCAGATGCGGATGGGTGTGGCTCATAACACAGGCTGGTGAACTGAAGTAGCTGGCAGATGTTTGAGGAGCATGTGTGTGTGTTGTGTATTTCTGTGTGGCTTGTATGAATTGGGTACAGCTTCCTGCATTCCTCTAGTGTAGCTTATGGACAACATGGTGCATACGCAAATACAAAATTTGCATTGTCCTCAAATTGTTCTCTACTATATAAATTGTGTAGGAATAAATTCACATTTCCAAAACAAGACTTATAGCAAAACTGATTATATTCTTTGTCAAAGACCTGAAATAGAAGAAGAATTACTCATTAGGAATGAGAACTATTTAATGTTTAAGAAATGGTGTAAAACATTGTGCACAAGCTGTTCTAGACTTTGTTAGCCCCCGTGTGTTACATGTTTGGCTGTTATATTGTCAGCACAATTAAGTTCATTTATTCCATGTCCCTTTAAGTCATATGGTGTATTTGGTAGAATGTAAGTTAGGCAGGTATGGTTTTTGGTGTCTCTTGAGTTCATGCTTTCTAAAATGTTCCATAGAAAGATATAGGGGAACATGAATAACAGACATTCTTTAAGTTATGGTTGTTACGTGTGTACAGATGGAACACATAGCTCAGATAATTAAGGGAGGGAAAATTTTCCCCTTTGGTCAGTTAAGATTAGCTTCACCCATGCTAACATTTCAGAAGGCAAAAATATGAGTTTTTAAAATGCATTTCCAAATTTGAAAAATACAAACGTCTCTTATTCAGTATGAGTAGCCAAAATAAAATGCATCATAAAAGAACACTTGATTTTTTCTTCCAAACTTATACCTCCCCAAGTCTTCTGAATTCCATAAATAAGCAGCCATGTGGTTTCTCAAGCCAAAGCCAAGTGTCGTTCTTGATCCCATCTCTCTATTATCCTGGTTTCATCATCATCCAATCTAGCCTCTGTCAGCTCTGTTTTTAAAGTCCATCCAGAATCTGTGCATCCCCACTGTCACTGTCATCTCTCACCTGACTGCAGTGGCCTCTTAGCTGCTCTGCCCCCTTCTACTCTTTCACCCAATAACCCATTTGCTGCCTAGTTTCCAGGGTGATTAGAATTACAAATCAGATCACATCCTTCCTCACTCTGACCTTCCAATGGCTTCCTGTTTCATTTAGGATAGAATCTGAATTTGAGCAGGACCTATAAGCTGTACATTATTTGGCTCCTGACTATGTTTCTGACCTTATCTCCCATGCTTTTGGTTCAATCCACTCTAGCGATGCTGGCTTTCCTTCTGCTCTTTGCACAGCAGCTCTACCCTCTGCTGGAATGTGCTCAGCTGAGTCTTTGCCCAACAGTTGTCTTTAGATCTCAGCTTCCATCTCACTTCTAGAGTATCACTCCCTCCACCATGACCCTACCCTTTCTACCCACTTATTAATCACTCATGTGGTATTATATGCAGCCCTACTACTATCTGATATCATCTTGATCATTTTGTTTGTTTACATTTATTTTCTCTCTTCTCTAGAATTAAGGCCTCATGGGAGTTTTTCTTTCTTGTTTACTACCTTAAGCTTGGCACCTCTTCTAGTGCATGACATTTGGATGTTTAATATATATTTGTGAAAATAATAAATGAAGATTTAAAAAAGTAGAGAGGCAATACACACACACATATATATGTGTGTGTGTGTATATATATATATATATACACAGTTTTCCAGCAAAATAGGCAGAGTTGCGTGCTTTACAATGCAAATGCTCTCAGACTTTAAAAAACAGTTTTGAGTCGATGAGGTTATGTCAACCCAGTTGATGAAAATCAATGGTGGTAAGCATTTAGAGATGACTCACCGTATCCAAGCCACTCCTTTATATCCTTTTCATATAGAAATTCATTTAATTCTTACAATCCTCCTTTGAGGTAGGTACTATTATCCCCAATTTAAAAGATGAGAACATTGAAGCCCTTGAGTGGCACAGGTGGTTGAGCTGGGAGGCAGCACTACTATAAAATCAGGTGGCTTAGCCCCTGTGCATTCTCCATAGGAAGGGCATCTGATTACATTGTCATGCTTTCCTAATATGTCACGTACTGTGCCTAGCACCTAGAATAGTGGAGAACCTCTAGTTTTGTTGTTGTTGTTTGTTTGTCTGTTTTTACTTAACAGGATAAGAAGGGTAACAATCAGTTAAACACAAAAACCATTACATATAAATTATGAAATGCAAACTTGATATCAATGTAAAAAGTCCCAAAAGTTATGCATATGCTACAGTTTTAAAAGAATCTTAAATATGAAGCAATGTGTTGATCAGTAACCTGTGGATTTGTTGGTAAATATTCAGTCAATCTTAGTCTGGATCGGGCATTGACTGTCTTTTCTCGTTGGCTTGTAGCTTTCAGGAAAGACATCTGGAAAGTGGCTTGAAATTTATTTTAGAGGTCATAATGCCAACCTCTGTAGAACTGAAGTTGCAGAGAACAAGAGAAAAAGGGACTGTGACTTTCATACAGTACAGCAGAGGAAAAGGCCTGGGTCAATCTGTGAATAGTAGTAGAACTGCCAAAACCTGGCAGGGAAGCGGTCACACGAAGATGGAGTTTGTATCTATTCACATACTTGTGGGGATCTACCAAGTTTACTGATTTGGAGTATGGTGCCAGAAATCAGGAGATAAAGTTATTTTCTTTCTGTAACTTACTACAAGCAAACAGCATGTCTGAGTCTTAGTTACTATACACGTAAATGGTGATATTGTATTACATTTAACAAAATACAAGCATGGAAGCAGAATACTGGCCTAAATGCCTTCTTAGAGAATATTTTAACTTTCATGGACACAATGATAACGTTTTATAGTTTGGAAAATGAGTACAACAATGGTTATGAAATTGATGGAGACAGAATTGCCACAGAATTTATGGTAACATTGAGCCAGGAAACCTTGAGATGAAGAATTAGTCCTTGCTGTCAAACATAGTTTACATATGAAAAAAATAGGTGAAACCCACTGACAACTTCCAGGGCTGCAGAATCATGGGACTCTATAGAATGGACCAGGTGTTCTGTATTGTTCTTTTAATTTTAAAATTTGAAATTGCAAAGGGCCAATAAAATATGTCTTAATATGTCTTCATTTCCTTCTTTAGTCTGAGTATTACACCTAAGGAATTAAATTCAACACAAGAAAATTAAATATTAGAAAATGTGTCATTACACTATATCAAATTTATATTATCAAATGAATAAGAGACATACTCCATTGAATAGGGGTGTGGGACTAAACCGCTCTGCATGCAGTGGAAGGGAATTTAGAAGTTTTTCCTTGATGAATTGGGGAGGCAGGGTTTTATGACTCCTAAAATGTGGAGTGTAGGGGGCTATTGGAGAGGTAGCAGACTTGTAAGATATCAAGATCTGAGAAAACAAGGTAGTAAGGAATTAACTTTGGCATGTGGCCATACAATTTCTATGAATAGTAATTCTCAAATTCAGTTTAAAATTATCCCCTGATCTTCACCTGTCTGTAATCATTTCCTATTCTACTTAAAACTTTAATAATATTTACAAATTACGTTCTATTGGGAGGAGCAAGAGAGAAGGGCCCATGTGGTATGGAAAGAAGATAACAGCTGCAGAAAGTGAGGAAATAAGGCATGAAATTTACCAAGAAGAGACGTTCAGAATGAGAGATGATAAGGAGGTTCTATCTACACACAAGAATATGTGGAACGTTTTTTGGAGAGTTTGGAACTTTCCTCAGGACATGGGCTGAGGATTTAATTCTTTTAATTTAATTATTAAAGCAATGAGTTCCCCAAATGCTAAAAGACTTGGGAATGTTCAGGCAGCAGACGCTTTGGATTAATATGTAAATATGTGTATTATGAATTTTTTTCAGAATACTTCCAGCAAAAGCATCATATAGCCAAGATAAGTAATTTGGGGAGACATAAAATATAACAGGATGTATCTTCTCTGCATCTATCCACCCTACTGGCAAAAGTCATTAGGAGATTCATTCCTTCCTGTATTTGGTCTATGTGGATGGATAGAGCATTGCTATTTTCTCCAAGGATGGAACATGTAATTTAGGCCCAAGACAATCAACAATTTTAATCCCTTGGCCACAGCAGCTGGTTAGAAATATAGACACTGACTCAACTGGCATCATTGATATAAGGAATTTTCGGAGACTTCCAGCAAATCTATATTGCGCTTTTCCCTAGATCTAAATCTTGCAGTGAATTTATATTCAGGATCCATTTAGTAGTAAAATTTATATTCAGGATCCCTTTAGTAATAAAAAATGCTGCCACCATTTTGTTCCATGTGGAGGCTAGTGAAGCCTTTGGAACAGCAGCTACAACCAGAGAGAGTGATAATGCAACCAGTGATGGGAACACAGGGAAGGGAAAACTTAAGTGAGGGAAGGAGAACAGAGCAGGGAAACTCAAAGAACTTATACTAGGTGCTATGTTTAGGCTACATGTACAATTCTTTTCAATCCTCAAAGCAATTATTATTATCTCTGTTTGACAGATAAGGTAGCTAAGGCTTAGGAAAGCTAAGCAAATTGCCCAAGGAAGAAGCAACATACAAATACTCTAATATTCAAGTCCCATTTCAAGTTGTGAGCTTATCTGCCTCTGAAATTCTACAAATAAGAAGAGCAGGAATTTGGGAGCTGGTAGGATTATAAGGATGTCACTTATGGGCTCAGAGGAAAGATAATTATTTCTTGATTTCGATGAGACTCTCCACTCTACCTCTTGTCCTCCTTTCTCTCATCCAGATGGTACAGTATAGAAAACTTGAGTTATACCTATTTAGCACATTAATTGTTCATGTGGAAGACTTGTATTTCCTTTACAATCTGGAAAATGGAGTTTACTCAGTGGCAAAGAATTTTAAAATTATAAATAAGATTCAGCTACTGTTTTTATCTATGCCATTAGTTCTTAATTCATTTGATGCAGGTAACATACCTGCATCTGTAACAGAGAAGTATATAAAGTATCTGAGTTACTAAAAATTCTGATTTATCAGTGTATGGGTTTATGAAGTTTCTCTGTGATAGGAAAGCCATTTTGAATCTGGAGAAATGGCAAAGGCATTAATATTGTGGGTATATGCTTTCTTGCACCAAAAGATTTAAGTGTTGTTTTTCTAAATGGGCAAAGTGAACTTCTGCATGTAGTGAAGACAGCAAGAACAATAGAGGCTAGAGCCTACTGGTTAAGGCTGTGCAAGCTGCAAACTGTTATTTTTGTGTTTAAAAAATAGCCATAGAAAGGTGGTTTCTAGAAATAGATGTGAAATTCAATGCCTGTGTTAACTACTGATTTCTGGTTATAGAAAAGAAAAAGAAGATGCCATCTTCAGCATATGGAACTAATGTCAGGAAAGCCTTTTATTGTCTAAAAGGGCAATTATGCACTTGAAAGCTCATTTCTTTCCTCACTCCAAAATATAGTCCACAGCAGAGATTTAAAGGGGAATTTATATATTTCTTCCATTGCCCCTTTCTAGTTGTTTCTTTGGGTTTCTTTAATCCAGAAACTATCCTAGTGCTTGTTATAAATTCTGAATTAGCAGTAGCTGTATTGCATGGCATGTGAATGATTAAAATGGAAAGCAACTGTTAAAATTTAGTTCATCTCAGGAAGAGAGGTACTTCCCCAAGAGCAGCTACACTGCAGGGACAAGAAAATGCTGAAGATAATATACTGCTCTTGGGGGAAATGGAATGAAAAGAAATAAATATCTCCAAAACATATTGTTGTGCTTTTATTTTAATCCATGGGGAGAGCTTAAACGAGAATCACTTAAGTTCCAAGTGACGTCTTTGGGTTATAATATTGTAACGTTAAATTGGGAATGGTATGGGGTATGTGGAAGAATCTTTCTGTTTTCAGGTGGCCTGGACCTGTTATTCTCATTAGCTAGGAACCAAAATAAGAGACAGCCAGTGTCTGTCCTGGGCTTTGCTGGGGCAATTCATGCCATCCATAGAAAACTCTTTCCCAGTCACAGTATTTACTTACAATGTATTTTTTTCTTTTAAAAATTTATACAAGGACTGACGTCAGTAAAATGATAAAATAGGACTCTCCAGTGCTCTTCCCCCCACAGAAACATCAATTTGAACAACTATCCTCATGCAAAAATATCTTCACCAAAGCTAGGAAAACTAGATGAGAGATGACAGCACCTGGGTGTAGCACAGAAATAAGAAAAGATACACTGAAGAAGGTAGGAAGGACAGTTTTACATCAACCGTATTCCCTTACCCCCAACCACAGGCAGCACAGAGTGGAAAGAGATAGCCTCTGTGTGAGGGTAGGAGCACCAGATTGTGCTTCAAACCCCAGCACAGGATTTACTCAAGTAAAACTAGTGCAGGCAGGTTCCCGCAGCCCCAGAATTCATGTCAGTACTCATGGACTGAGGCTTCAGGCCTGCCCCAGTGCCAGGAGGGATTCTGCAGCTGCAGACTCGGTCTCTGGGCCATCACACTGCCAAGCTGACAACAGCAGCCCTTTCTCTGGATTGGTCTCACTGCCAGGCAGTCTCCACTGGCTTTCAGGCCTAACCCTGTACCAGGCCAGCCACCACAGAATCAGGCTCCAGGCCTGTCCCATGGGCTGGCTGGCCTTAGAAACCCTGGGCTCCAGACTGTCCATATTACTGGGCTGGCCCCCACTGACTCAAGTTTCAGGCATGCCCCAGCACCAGGCCAGCCCCAATAGTCCTAGTCATCAGGCTGACAACCACAGACCCAGCCTCTAGACTGGCACCTGTAGGCATAGAATCCAGGCCCACCCACTTCCAAGGCAGTTCCTGTGGCACCAGGCTTTAGACCTGTCCTCATGCCAGTCTGGCACTCAGACCTCAAACTCCAGGTGTGCACCATGGATGCAGGCTGCCCTGTATTGCCTGCCTATTGCCAGGCTAGTCCCCACAGCCTCATCCTTCAGTCTGGCTCCTGCAGACCCGGGGGCCAGGCCTGTCCCAGTAGATTCTAGTTCTGGGTCAGCCCCCATATATCTAACCTCCAAGACCTCCCTGTGTACCCAGGTTCCAGGCCAGCCCCTGAGTCCCCAGGCCAACTTTCATGGACCTAGCCTCTTGGCCAGCACCTGTACTCTCAGCCTCCAGGCTGGCACTAGTGGATACAGGCTCCAGGCCAGCCCCAGTGGCTTCAGATCCCAGGTCACGCTCCATAATTATAGCCTCCAGATCAGCCCCAACAAACCCAGGCCTCAAACTGGCCTCAGTACAAAGGCAGTCTCAAGCACCAGACCACTCCCAGTGGCCCCAGGCTCTATAGTACAGGCCTGTTTCAGAAGACCCAGGGTGTAGGCCCACTCCAGTAGACCTTGGTTCCAGACTGAACTCTGTGTACTGAGGCTCCAAGACCACCAAGCTCCAGGCCAGTCCCTGTGAATTTGGGTTCCAGGCCCATCTTAGTAGTCTCATGCTCCAGTGCAAGGTCAACCCAGTGCAAGGTCATCTCCTTGAACTCAGGCTCTATACTCCTCCTAGTGGACCCAGGTGCCAGGCTCATTCAAGCATCTGGCTAACCCATGGAGACTCAGGTTCTAGACCCATCCCAGTGCCAGGTAAGCCCTTGTAGACCCAAGCTCCAGGCTGGTCTCTATGGATACAAGCTCCAGGCCCATCCCCACAGACCCCACCAACAGGCCTATCCCAGTGAATTCAGACTTCAGGTCCAACTCTGTGGACTTAGGCACCAGGCTTGACCACCTGCTGACCCAGGCACCAGCTAGCCTGCCCAAGGATCCCAGCAGCAAGTCCACGATTGGACCATGCCAGACAGCCTGCCCAGCATCTCTGGACAAGCTAATTGGTGAAGGACTTTTCCTAGACAATGCCAGTCTGCAAACTGAAATAAGTCCCTACTTATTCAAAGGTGCAGATATCAATGAAAGGCAACAAGAAACACGAAAAACCAAGAAGTCATAACATCATCAAAAGAATACAGTAATCTTCCAGTAACTGACCCCAAATAAATGGAGATATGAGAACTACCTGACAAAGAATTCAAAATAAGATAAATAAGTAACATCAGAAATTAAATAGAAAGCATTACAATATATGCCACAGATATAAAAAGGATCATAAGAGATTATTATGACCAATTTTATAAAAACAATTGGATAACCTAGAAGTTATGTATTCTTAGACACATGCAACTTACCAAGACTGAATCATGTAGAAATAGAAAATCTGAGCAGACCAAAAATAAGTGAAGAGATTGAATCAGTAATAAAAAGTCTCCCATCAAAGAAAAGCCCAGAATCTATTGGCTTCATCATTGAATTTTACCACTGAAAGAACAGTGAATGCCAATTCTTCTCAAATATGTCCGAAAAATAGAACAGGTAATACTTCCAAATTCATTTTACAAGACCAGCATTACTCTTTTATCTAAGCCAGACAAAAACACTAGAAGAATAGAAAATTACAGGCCAATATGCCTGGTGGACATACATGCACAAATTGTCAACAAAATACTAACAGATGGAATTCAGCAGCACATTAAAAAGATCATTCAGCATGATCAAGTATTATTGACTCCAGAGATGCAAGGATGGTTCAACATACACAAATCTATAAATGTGATACAACACATTAACAGAATAAAGAGAAAAAACCATATAATTATCTCAATAGATCCAGAAAAAGCATGTGATAAGATTTAATATTGCTTCACGATAAAAACTCTCAACAAATTAGGTATAGAAGAAATCTACTTCATTGAAAACAAATATGACAAACCCACAGCTAACATCATACTCAATGATGAAAAATTAAAAGCCTTTTCTGTATCATATCATACTATCTATCATATCTATATCATACTGAATGGACAAAAACTGGAAGCATTCCCTTTGAAAACCAGCACAAGACAAGGCTGCCCTCTCTCACCACTCCTATTCAACATGGTATTGAAGTTCTGGCCAGGACAATCAGGCAAGAGAAAAAAATAAAGGGTATTCAAATAGGAAGAGAGGAAGTAAAATTGTCTCTATTTGCAAATGACACGATTGTATATTTAGAAAACCCCATCGTCTCAGTTGAAAATCTCCTTAAGCTGATAAGCAACTTCAGCAAAGTCTCAGGATACAAAATCAATGTGCAAAAATAACAAACATTCCTATACACCATTATCAGACAAACAGAGAGCCAAATCATGGTGAACTATCATTCACGATTGCTATGAAGAGAATAAAATACCTAGGAATCTAACTTACAAGGGATATGAAGGACCTCTTCAAGGAGAACTACAAACCTCTGCTCAAGGAAATAAGAGAGGACACAAACAAATGCAAAAACATTCCATGCTCATGGATAGGAAGACTCAATATCATGAAAATGGCCATACTGCCCAAAGTAATTTATAGATTCAATGCCATCCCCATCAAGCTACCACTGACTTTCTTCACAGAATTGGAAAAAACTACCTTAAACTTCATATTGAACCAATAGCCAAGACAATTCTGGACAAGAAGAACCAAAGCTGGAGGTGTCATGATACCTGACTTCAAACTACACTGTGATGCAGCAGTAACCAAAACAGCATGGTACCGTTACCAAAACAGACACATAGACCAAAGGAACAGAACAGAGGCCTCAGAAATAACACCACATATCTACAACCATCTGATCTTTGACAAACCTGACAAAAACAAGAAATGGGGAAAGGATTCCCTATTTAATAAATGGTGTTGGGAAAACTGACTAGCCATATGTAGAAAACTGAAACTGGACACCTTCCCTACCCTTATACAAAAATCAACTCATGATGGATAGAGACTTAAATGTAAGACCTAGGACCATAAAAATCCTAGAAGAAAACTTGGGCAATACCATTCAGGACAGAGGTATGGGCAAAAACTTCCTGTCTAAAACACCAAAAGCAATGGCAACAAAAGCCAAAATTGACAAATGGGATCTGATTAAACTAAAGAGCTTCTGCACAGCAAAAGAAACTATCATCAGAGTGAACAGGCAACCTACAGAATGGGAGAAAGTTTTTGCAAACTATCCATCTGACAAAGGGCTAATATCCAGAATCTACAAAGAACTTAAACAAATTTACAAGAAAAAACCTACCCCATCAAAAAGTGGGCAAAGGATATGAACAGACACTTCTCAATAGAAGACATTTATGCAGCCCACAGACATATGAAAAAAATACTCATTATCACTGGTCATTAGAGAAATGCAATTCAAAATCACAACGAGATACTATCTCATGCTAGTTAGAATGTGGATCATTAAAAAGTCAGGAAACAACAGATGCTGGAGAGGATGTGGAGAAATAGGGACACTTTTACACCGTTGGTGCAAGTGTAAATTAATTCAACCATTGTAGAAGACTGTGGTGATTCCTCAAGGATCTAGAACTAGAAATACCATTTGACCCAGCAATTCCATTACTGGATATATACCCAAAGGATTATAAATCTTTCTACTATAAAGACACATGCACATGTATGGTTATTGTGACACTATTCACAATAGCAAAGACTTGGAATCAACCCAAATGTCCATCAGTAATAGCCTGGATAAAGAAAATGTGGTACATATACACCATGGAATACTATGCATCCATAAAAAAGAATGAGTTCATGTCCTTTGCAGGGACATGGATGAAGCTGGAAACCACCATTCTCAGCAAACTATCACAAGAACAGAAAACCAAACACAGCATGTTCTCACTAATAAGTGGGAGTTGAACAATGAGAATGCATGGACATAGGGAGGGGAACATCACACACTGGGGCCTGTTGCAGGGTGGGGGGCTAGGGGAGGAATAACATTAGGATAAATACCTAATGTAGATGACTGGTTGATAGGTGCAGCAGACTGCCATGGCATGTGTATACCTATGTAACAAAACTGCACATTCTACACATGTACCCTAGAACTTAAAGTATAATAAACAAACAAACAAACAAGACACCAATATAGCCAGGTGCAGTGCCTCACGCCTCTAATCCCAGCACTTTGGGAGGTTGAGGCGGGTGGATCACAAGGTCAGGAGTTTGAGGCCAGCCTGACCAATGTAGTAAAATCCTGTCTCTACTAAAACTACAAAAAAATTAGCCAGGTATGGTGGCGGGCATCTGTAATCCCAGCTACTTGGGAAGCTGAGGCTGGAGAATTGCTTGAACCTGGAAGGCAGAGGTTGCAGTGTGCCAAGATCGCGCCATTGCACTCCAGCCCAGGAAACAGTGTGAGACTCCATCTAAAAAAAAAAAAAAAATTAAATTAAAAAAAGATAATTCAGCGTGATCAAGTATTATTTATCCCAGGCGTGCAAGGATGGTTCAACATACACAAATCTATAAATGTGATACAACACATTAACAGACTAAAAAGCAAAAACCATGTAATTATCTCAATAGATCCAGAAAAAGCATTCAATAAAATTTAATATTTCTTCATGATAGAAACTCTCAATGAATTAGGTATAGAAGAAATGTACTCCAATGAAACAAAGGCCAAATATGACAAACCCACAGCTAACATCATACTCAATGATGAAAAATTGAAAGCTTTTTCTGTAGGATCTAGAACAAGAAATGGATGTCTACTCTCACACTTTTATTTCAGTATAGAAGTTCTAGCCAGAGGAATTAGGCAAGAGAAGAAAATAAAAGGCATCCAAATTGGAAAAAATAATTTAAATTTTCCCTATTTGCAGATGACATAATCTTATACATAGAAAATCTTAATGACTCTACAAAAAAAATTGGAACTAATAAATTCAGTAAAGTTTCAGGATATAAAATCAACATACAAAAATCAGTAGCATTTTTATATATTGACAATGAACTAACTAAGGAAGAAAGCAAGGAAATCTCATTACAATAGCTACAAAAATCAAATAAAATGAAATGGAAATAAAGTTAACCAAAGAAAATGAAAAACCTGTGCACTGAAAACTGTAAAAGATTGATGAAAAAAGAGATCCTATGTTCATGGATTGGAAGAATTAATAATATTAAAATATCCATACCACAGATTCAGTGCAATCCCTGGTTAAATTTTTAATGATATTTTCACAAAAATAAAAAAAGAGAATCCAAAATTCAAAAGGAGCCACAAAGACCCTAAATAGCCAACACAATCTTTAACAAAAGAGCAAAGCCAGGGGCATCACAGTACCTGACTTAAAAATATGCTACAAAGCTATAGTAATAAAAATAAAATGGTACTGACATAAAAACAGGTACATAGATCAATGGAACAGAATAGAGGTCCCAGAAACAAGCCCATGCATTTATGGTCAATAGATTTTCAACAAACATGCCAAGAACACACAATAAGCAAAGGACAGTTTCTTCATTAATGGTGTTGGGACAACTGGATCTCCACTTACAGAAAAATGAAGTTAAATTCTTACTTCACATCATAACTAAAATTCAACTCAAAATGGACTAGAAAATTAAATGTAAATCTTGAGACTGTAAAACTACTAATAGAAAACATGGGGAGAAGCTCCATGACATTGGTCTGGGCAATTTTTTTTTTTTTTTTTTTTTTTTTTTTTTTTTTTTGATACGAACTGAAAAGCACAGGCACAAAAGCAAAAATAGACAAACAGGAGTAGATCAAGCTAAAAAGCTACTGCACAGACAAGGAAATAATCAATACAGTGAAGATAAACCTACAGAATAGAAGGAAATATTTGTAGATTATACATCTGATAAGAAGTTAATATCCAAAATATATAAAGAACACAAACAATACAATAGTTAGAAAACAACCTAATTTTTAAAAATGGAGAAAGGAGCTGGATAGACATTTCTTAAAAGAAGATGTACAAATGTCCAGCAAGTATATGAAAAAATGATCACTAATCATCTGAGAAATGCAAATTAAAGCTACAGTGAGATATCACCTCACACCTTTTGAAGTGACTATTATCAAAAAGACAAAAGATACCAAATGTTGTGAAGGATACAGAGAAAAGGAATCCTTTGAGTGCTGTTGGTAGGAATGTAAATTAGTAGAGTCATTATAAAAAATGTATGGAGGTTCCTCAAAAAACAACAAATATAACTACTGTATGATCCAGCAATTCCAAAACTGAGTATATATATTCAAAGAAAATAATTTCAGTATGTTAGCAGTATCTGCTCTCCCATGTTCATTGTAGCATTATTCAAAATAGCAAAGGTATGTAATCAATCAAAGTGTCCATCAATGGATAAATGGATAAAGAAAATATGATATATAAATATTTAAATATGGTATATACACAACAGAATACTATTCAACCTTAAAAAAGAAGGGAATCCTGACAATGTGATGACAATGTGGATGAACCTGAAGGACGTTATCATGAGTGAAATAAGCCACGCACAGAAAGGCAAATATTGCATGATCTCACTCATATGTGGAATCTAAAAAAGTTGGTTTCATAAAAGTAGAGAGTTGAATGGTGGTTATCCAGCGCTAGAGATGGGGTGGTAAGGTACGAGTTGGGGAAGTGTTGGTCAAAGGACACAAAATTTCAGTTAGACAAGGGGAATACATTTAAGAGATCTGTTCTACAACATGATGACTATAAACGATGTATTATCTTCTTGAAAATTGCTCAGGGAGTAGATTTAAAGTGTTCTCCCCATGAAAAGAAAAGATAAGTGTGTGAAGTTATGTATAAGTTAGTGACTTGATTTAGCCATTCCACAATGTATTCATATTTCAAAACATGTTGTACAATAATTTTTTTTTTTTTTTGAGACCGAGTCTCGCTGTGTCACCCAGGCTGGAGTGCAGTGGCGCATTTCTCGGCTCACTGCAACCTCCACCTCCCAGATTCAAATGATTCTTCCACCTCAGCCTCCCGAGTAGCTGGGACTACAGGTGTGTACCACCACGGCTGGCTAATTTTTGTATTTTTGGCAGATGGGGTTTCAACATATTGGCCAAGCTTGTCTTGAACTCCTGACCTCTTGATCCTCCTGCCTTTGCCTCCCAAAGTGCTGGGATTACAGGCATGAGCCACCACACCCAGCCAAATATATACAATTTTTATTTGTCAATTCAAAAATAAACTTAAAAATAAAACTTACTAAGTAATGCCTGAAAACATGTTTTTGTTGTTTTTGTTAATTACTCAAAGGTATAAAACGTTCCCCTTTGATCAATCATCATCTTTTGTCAATGTAACTCTCCTCTCCAGAGGTAATAACTTTTAACTATTTGCTGTGTATCTTTCTTAACCCATTTCTAAGCATTTTATGTATTTTTATGTAGTACATGGACATCATGTAGTTTTAAAAACATATAAATAGGTTTCTAATATATTATTCTTCAAATTCTTTTATAACTTAGAAATATGTGTCTTAGAGACATTTCTATGTCAATATCTATGGATTATCTCATTTTTAACTTTTGCAGAGGATTTCATAGTACTACAGTTTCATAATAATTTAACTATTTCATTTCGATAATAGGTCACTTCTACTAAAATGTTGTAAATAACATCTTTGTTGTGTATTTTAGATGCACTGAGGGGTATTTTTGGTAAAATGGATAACTAGAAATAGAATTCTTAAATCAAAGGGTATGCATACGTATTTTGCATTCTAGTAGGTACTTTTAAATTATACTCTAAAAACTGGTATTAATTACATTCCCAAAAGTGTATGTTTCTCCACACCCTCAATGACACTGGATATCATCGTTTTCTTTAACAAGTTTATTCAATTCAATGTGGGTAACAACAATAAAATCAATGTTTTAATTTGCATTTTCTTGACTATCTGATGCTGAACCAGTGAAGTTTGTCATCCTTTTATATACAATATTTGTGCTTCTGATTCCCTGAATTGTCTACTTATATTTTTTATTTATTTATTGTTCCCAAATTCTTTTCTCAGTGACTAGGGTCTTTGTAGATATTCTGTTTCTTAAACTTTTATCGAAGAAACTTTGCAAACACTTTCTCCTAGTGTGTTGCTTTTTAATTAATTTTGTTTACAGCATTTTTTGAAATGCAAAAAACTGTTAATAGGTATTTAATCATATCTAGCATTATTTCCTTTAAAAGCTTTGAGAGTTGTTTATTTCCTACTGAGGCATTCCTCACCTTAACGTTGGCAGACTAACAGTTAAGTGGTTGGGCATCAGTGTTATGATGTCTGAGATCAAATCCTAGCTACATCCTTTTCTAGCTCTGTGACCACAAGCAAGATTCCTTAGCTGTATGTGCCTCCGTCTTCTCATCTTACAATGCAGATCTGAATAGTCCCATTTCGTAGGATTGTTTTATAGATTAACTGAAGTCCTACAAATACATTGCTTGGCACTCAATAATTGATATATTTATTATAATCAAACACTTTATAGTTTTAAGAAGCATTCATCTTTTTAAGCCATCTTGAATTTACTTTTGTGTATAACATAATTATTTTCATTCAAAAAGATACTCAGTAATCAAAATATATTAATCATGTGCCTGTCTTCCCCACTAATTTGAAATGCTATCTTCACTACATATTTAATTCCCATGTCTACGTGAGTTTATTTCTGGATTCCATTTGGTTTCATCCATTTCTCTATTTTGGGGGTTTGCATTGCACTGCTTTAATGATTATTAGGGCAAGAAACACACATTGTTCTTTTTCCAAAATCATTTGGCTATTATTATTTCATTTTTTTTCTTTCAGGTAACTTCATACGAAACATGTCAAGCTAACTAAAGAATCAATCATATGTGTATGTTTGTGTGTGTGTGCGCGCATATGTGTGTTTAACAAGAACTACACTGAATTTATACGTTAATTTGGAATTAATTGATAGTTTTGCCTAGGAATATGGCATATTCATTTGTAGGAATTCTTTATATATTCTGGATATTTGTCCTTTTTCTATTGTTTGTTGTGGTAGAGCTAAATAATGTCTTCTCTCACAAAGATGTCCATATTCTAATTTCTGGAACCTATGAATATGTTAATTTGCGTGGCATAAGGAACTCTGCAGATACTATTAAGGTAAGGATTTTGAGATGGGGAGGTTGTTCTGGATTATGAGGGTGAGCCCAGTGTAACAGAGGCAGAGGGTCAGAGTCAGAGACAGAGAGGGGAAGACAGAAGCAGACGTCAGAGTAATGTGGGGCCAACACCCAAGGAACAGGGGCAGCCTCTAGATGCTGGAAAAGGTAAGAAACAGATTCTCCCCTAGAGCTTCCAGAAGAAACAAAGTTCTGCCAATACGTTGAGTTCAGCTCTATAAGGTTCATTTTGGACTTTTGATGTCCAGAATTATAATATAAAATTAGTGTTTTAAGTCCTAAGCTTGTAATAATATGTTGAAGAAGCAATTGCAAACTAATACACTTGTACTGCAGTCTTTTCACTTGCTTTGTGGCTTGCGTTTTCACCTATTTTTTTATTTTATTTTTTATTTTTTGAGACAGTCTCACTGTGTCGCCCAGGCTGGAGTGTAGTGGCATGATCTCAGCTCATTGTAACATCTGACTCCAAGGTTAAAGTGATTCTTGTGTCTCAGCCACCCAAGGAGCTGGCATTACAGGCACACACCACCACGACTGGCTAATTTTTGTATTTTTAGTAGAGATGGAGTTTCACCATGTTGGCCAGGCTGGTCTCAAACTTCTGGACCTCAAGTGATTCACCCACCTTGGCCTCCCAAAGTGCTGGGATTACAGGCGTGAGTCACTGCACCCAGCTTGCATTTTCACTCTCTTGATGCTATCTTTTGATGAACAAAAACTTCCTTTTTATTTTAATATAATAAAATGCACAATCTTTCTTTTTGAATAATACTTTTGTATGCTATTTAAGAAATCTTTCTCTACCTAAAAGTTATAAAGATATTCTCTTCTGTTTCTTCTAGAAGCTCCACTGTTTTATTTTTTATATCTCAGTTACAATGTTTCAGGAATAATACTTTGATGTATACTTGAAATAGGTATCAAGTGTCACATATTTCAATAAAGATATTTAATTGGCATAGTAGAGTTGATTTGAAAAAAAATTATTCTCCAATTGTTCTGTCTCTGTCATAGCACCCTTTCTGGAAATCAGTTATCTTTAAACATAGAACTATTTAAAGACACAATTCTGTTATGCTTGTCTCTGTGTCTATTATTATACCAATACCAGTACCTGTAGAGGACTACGTGCTCACAAACAGGGTGTTCCCGACAAGTCCTGCTCTTGCAAAGGAAGCAGGGCGTTGGGGGCCTGTTTATATGTAAACATCTTGAAAATCCAGAAAGTAAGGGAAAGGTCAGAAAAACAACAATGTGTCTTGTGACTTGGCAACATTCCACAAACGACTGTATAAACTAAAGCGGAGTGCGCCATTCGAGGCAGCCACCATGTTTGTCTTGTCTTGTGTTGTCTTGTGTGTTCATTCCTTTGTTTAGGAAACACGCGGACCCCAACAAATACCAATATTAGTGTAGCTTTAGAAATAAGTCTTGATATCTGGCAGAGTAAGTCATTCCTATTTGCTTTTCTTCCTTAGGCTTGTCTGCCTATTTTGGGTTCTCTTCATTTCAATGTAAATTTTAGATTTCAGTGATCAATTTCCACAAAAACATGCTGATATATGACTGGGATTGCATTATAGATCAGTTTTGGGGATAACTGATATCTTTATAACACAGACTATTCTAATCTATAAATATTGTTTTAGCCTGGGTTCCCTAGAAAGCGAAGCCTGATAGAAGTGTGCTAATACTTTAATAGGAAATATAATCATGGGGAGCAGGAGTGAGGAAGTGTGGGAGCAAATTGGGAAAAAACAAGGTTATGCTACTGAGTTGGCCACCACAGTGGGGTACAGATTGCTTAACCCCATAAATCTGTCTGAAAATCTGTATCAAATGTTTCTCAGACTCATGGTCCCAGACAATATCAGTATCTTAGAACACTTCAAAGCCAGTTACTACCTTTTCCTTCAATCTTACAGTCTGTTGTTGTTTGTTATATTCTACTGTTGTTAGGTTTGTTAACTCTCCTTATGTAGTCATGTGCTGCATAAAGATGTGTCAGTCAACAACAGACCACATATATGATAGTGGTCCCTTAAGATTATATTATACTGTATTTGAACTATAACTTTTCTATGTTTAATTATGTGTAGATACAAAAATACTTAATACTGCGTTACAATTGTCTAGAGTATTCAGTATAGTATAACATGCTATACAGGTTTGTGGCCTAGGAGCAATAGGCTATTTACATAGCCTAGGTGTGTGGTAGGCTACACCATCTATGTTTGTGTAGGCACATTTTATGATGTTCATACAATGACAAAATCACCTAATTATGCAATTATGCATCCATGTTGTTAAGTGACACATGACTATATTTACAAACACACAAGATAGTATTATTATTATTATTATTATTATTATTGAGAGGAAGTCTCACTCTGTTGCTGAGGCTGGAGTGCAGTGGTGCAATCTCAGCTCACTGCAACCTCTGCCTCCCAGGTTCAAGGGATTCTCCCACCTCAGCCTCCCAAGTAGCTGGGATTACAGGCACCTGCCACCACACCTGGCTAATTTTTTGGTATTTTTTAGTAGAGAGGAGGTTTCACCATGTTGGTCAGGCTGGTCTTGAACTCTAGACCTCAGGTAATCCACCTGCCTCAGCCTCCCAAAGTGCTGGGATTACAACCATGAGCCACCACACCTGGTTTATTGTTGTTGTTTTATCAGTCAATATTTTAGATTTATTGTGTTTCATATCTTTATTGTTTTCTCTATGCTTTATATATTTTCTCATTTTTAATGACTGAAAGAAATGTTTTGATTTCTCTTTCATCTTTTAGATAGTTGAGATGACTCAAAATTGATCTTCTGTCCCTGAGAGGTACAGTGTATTTTCAGTTTTTCCTCTTTTCCTAAGGATGTAGCCTTTGGATTTCCACCTCCAAGTTTGGGGTTATATTAGGCACTTCCATTTTAGGGGTTGTTGAACTCCAGCCCAGGAGTCTGCCAAGGTTCTGCTAACATCTCATTGTCTCCACTTCACAGTCACCTGTCCCATATTCAGCAAAAGCCTCCAGGGGAAAAGTAGCCAAAATGCTGACCTCTCTGTCTCTTTTCTCTTTCTCCTGGGTTTTGGTCCTGTCTTATTAGCCCTCCAATGACTTTAGCTTTTGTGGTTGTTCAAGCCTTTTTAGTGGTTCTTGGTGTGTGGGTTGGTCTGGATTACCTTCTCTATCATTAGCAGTGTCAGAACTCCTATTTTTAAATTTAACAAAATATTTAAATTTACATGTTTTCATTAACATTCAGAATTAATTTTTATCTATATTATCTCTCCAGCTGAGAACTTTAGTCTTCTTAATCTCCCATGTACTATATTTTAATCATCTGGAATTTTATTTCCACTATTATATTTTATACTTACCATGTTTTACTGTTTCCAGATTCATCTTTTTTTTTTTTTTTAATGTCTTTCATATCACTCTCTTTCTTGGGCTCTGCTATTTAGGTTTGGACATTCAGCAGTGGAGTGGAATTGGTCATCTCTATTATGTGGTGTTATCTATGTCATTGGACCTATGCATGGCTTTTAAACTCTCACCATAACTGCTTTATTTATAATCTCAAGGTAGTGAGCTGGAATAGCTGGGAAAGAAGGCTGACTGAGAGTTTACCATTTTCATGTAATTGTTAAGAACTTCCTTTTGTAGTGAGAGTCTTTTAGTATTTGTATGGTGTAAAAATAGCCACATGACTTGTGCTGATTCCAAAAGTGTCATCCACGTATTTCTTTCTTTTTTTTTTTTTTTTTTTGAGACGGAGTCTCGCTCTGTCACCCAGGCTGGAGTGCAGTGGCCGGATCTCAGCTCACCGCAAGCTCCGCCTCCCGGGTTTACGCCATTCTCCTGCGTATTTCTTCCTCAATTCTTCTTTTCATCTATCTCCCAATATTAATTTTCAGCATCTAATCTTTTGACAAGTCATTAGCCATTGCCTCTGAGATAATACAGATTCTAACCAGAGGCATAGTCTTTCTCCAGGCAAAGTAGAGATGTACCACCTGAAATTATGTTCATTTTAAGGTTAAGCCTTCTCCACCGTCCTTTAGAGCCACTCTAAATAGAACTTAATGCCACAGCAGTCTACTTCTGGCAGAAAAGTCGGCAAATTATGTTCAAATCATTTTCTCTCAGCAGACTGATCCACATCACTGCTGCATGAATCCACAAGTGTGGTTTGAGGGAGGATGGCAGTGCAGTGGTCATAGGCATACTGGGAGTGTGAGCTACCTGATTATGCAACTTATGTGTGCCTTCAGGATCTCCTTGGAATGGGTCCTACTTAATGATAGGATTATGTTAGATGTGCTTGACTTTATAGCCAGGTGGGTCAGATATATCAGTTTTATTATGGGCAGTATAATTGCACGGTCATCTAGCATCCAATAGTAAAGATTCAGTATCTACCACAAACTCCTTATAAGCCAAGAGCTATTTTTCAAAAGGAAAATATTTATGTGATGAAAAGTGCACAGCTTTGCTCTAAAAAGGGATTGGCAAACCTTTTCTGTAAAGAGACAAATTATAAATATATTGGCTTTGTGGTCTCTGTCATAACTACTCAACTCTGCTGCTATAGCACAAAAGCAGTAATGTGTAGTATGCAAATGAATGAGTATTACTATATTTCCATAAACCTTTACTTGTAAAAACAGGTAGTAGAGTAGATTTGGCCTGTAGAGGTTTTAGTTTGCTAGCCACTCCTCTAGAAACTTGAGATTCTCTGCTGCGATTTTCCTATCAGGGTTTACCACAGTCTACATATAGCATCCTTTTTGCCTACCAAGAGTTCAAGCAACATTGTAACTTCTGGTGCATAAGCACCAAGTGCTTTCACTGCAATCTGCATTAGACAGATTATTTTATCTCGTTTTGAGATGCTCTCAAGCTGACAGCCTGGGAGATCCCCTGGTAATAGGGTAATAGCAGCACTTCCAAATGTGGTATTTTTGACCTCCAAAACCTAAAGAAGACAGTGTCTCCCATCTCATTGGTTGGCATTCAATATGCAGTGACTTCTAATTTATTTTTCAGTAAATTAAAGTACTAACATGTTGAAACTTCTAGAATTCCAGAAATGTTACTAAGATGGGAGACCATATGGTTCACTACCATCTGGCCTTCGTAGGTCTTACCAAGGCATCTAAGCAATCTTAAGGTTCTAAACTGTGATATTACTAATGTAGCGAACCTGTATGATATCTGATGGAATCATGAGAACGACATAGTACCTACAGCTTAAATTGTGGCAGAGGAGGGAGAGTTGATAATTCTGAAATAAGTTGGTTAGGTGTCCTTGCAGTCTTACCAGGGGAAAGCAAATTGCCTCTGGATTTGTCTGCTTATTTGGATGGAGAGAGAGTGCCATTTGCCATATCAAAAGATATCATACCTGGAATAGTTGGTGGAACCGTATCTAAACTAGTGGACTGGAATCATAATCTGAATGTACTTCCTGTAATGTACCACTACTCTCTAAGCCCCTTCTCTATTCTATACTCATCAGCCTAGACAGTTAAATATGAATGTCGTCAAGAATGACCTATATGGTATCATTTGTCTTTGGCGATGGCACTATGCTTAGTGATTTTCTTTGTGATGTAGTACTTTCTGTGATTTACCATATTGGTAGACAGACACACCTCTGAGGAGTTCTACTAATTAGTTAATGTCCTATCTTTCTTTCATGTGTCATATTACTTTATTTGTGGGTCAAGAATCCACTGTGGGGGTTATTCTAGTTGTTGGGGAACATATGTTCCAAGTAGACACTAGGATCTGGGGAAATAACCATGGTATGGATTTGGAATCCCACCATGCCTAGTCTAATTTTGAAAAGGGACAATTTTGTAACTGATGCTCGTGAGTTTCCTTCTCATCCATGGTACTTGTTTGTGTTCTGGATCTCCAGGAATTATTGCTGTCTCAGAGCCAGTGCTTAGTAGTCTCTGAATATTTCAGTACTTACCTGTACAAGCATAGTTATTCTTGTCAATGGCAATAGGTCTTTTGGGAGAAAGTATGACTTCACTCAAGTAAGAAATTGGAATTGAGATTATGATCTTTTGTTGTAGTAGCTTAAGTCATGTGTCTATGTCCCAGAACTAGAGCTTATTCATTTGTACATATCAGGTATGTTGTTAATGGGTTGCTTATCTCGTTTAGAACTTGATACTCCATACCTACAAGCTTGGATTCTAAAGTTTCAGACTATTCCGATTGCCTGCTACCTTGACGCCTTCTATAGAAATTGTGCCCATTTTGTTTTAAGCAGTTAAGTACCACTTATAAATCTCTGCCAGCCATGGAATCTGGTACACCACTGAAATCACGGGACCTGTTTCTATTGTATCTTCTTTCACTGGCATTCATTGTTCACCCATGAAAGCAGTCACAGGGACATAAGCATTCCCTTAACTAACGGCTTTCTCAAACTCTTAATGGGCCTTTGGGGGACTTGGTTAAGTGTCCCTAAAGGGATGCATAAGAGAAGCACACATGAAAAATAAACTCCAAAATTTCTATTGTCTGTGTGTTTGGATTGCCTTCTCTATATTATATGAAGAAATTTCTGCCATTTCAAATTCATTTAGTGTGGACCACCAATGAGTCCCTATTTTAGTCAACCAACTAAGCAAACATTCATAACCACTCCCAGAAACTCTAGCTAGCACATGAATCAATATTCTATATTGATAATTTATATGTTTATTATTTATAGATATGAATATATGTTTATATTTTTATATACTTATATATTTATGTGTAAAATATTATAATTTTAGTCCAGTCTAAAGTCAATTCATCCTTAATTATCCCAAAATTCGTTATATTATTGACATAAATTAACAAAATTTTATAATTTTTTTGATGTATAAGCCTTTTTCTTATAAGTTTGACTTTGTAGTTGACTGGTAGGTATACTGGGATTTGACCATAGTTAGAAATTTAGAAAAAAGAAGAAAAGAGAGAAGAATCAAATCGACGCAATTAAAAATGATAAAGGGGATATCACCACCGACCCCACAGAAATACAAACTACCATCAGAGAATACTATAAACACCTCTACGCAAATAAACTGGAAAATCTAGAAGAAATGGATAACTTCCTGGACACTTACACTCTTCCAAGACTAAACCAGGAAGAAGTTGAATCCCTGAATAGACCAATAGCAGGCTCTGAAATTGAGGCAATAATTAATAGCCTACCAACCAAAAAAAGTCCAGGACCAGATGGATTCACAGCTGAATTCTACCAGAGGTACAAGGAAGAGTTGGTACCATTACTTCTGAAACTATTCCAATCAATAGAAAAAGAGGGAATCCTCCCTAACTCATTTTATGAGGCCAACATCATCCTGATACCAAAGCCTGGCAGAGACACAACAAAAAAAGAGAATTTTAGACCAATATCCCTGATGAACATCGATGCAAAAATCCTCAATAAAATACTGGCAAACCGGATTCAGCAACACATCAAAAAGCTTATCCACCATGATCAAGTGGGCTTCATCCCTGGGATGCAAGGCTGGTTCAACATTCGCAAATCAATAAACATAATCCAGCATATAAACAGAACCAAAGACAAGAACCACATGATTATCTCAATAGATGCAGAAAAGGCTTTTGACAAAATTCAACAGCCCTTCATGCTAAAAACGCTCAATAAATTCGGTATTGATGGAACGTACCTCAAAATAATAAGAGCTATTTATGACAAACCCACAGCCAATATCATTCTGAATGGGCAAAAACTGGAAAAATTCCCTTTGAAAACTGGCACAAGACAGGGATGCCCTCTCTCACCACTCCTATTCAACATAGTGTTGGAAGTTCTGGCTAGGGAAATTAGGCAAGAGAAAGAAATCAAGGGTATTCAGTTAGGAAAAGAAGTCAAATTGTCTCTGTTTACAGATGACATGATTGTATATTTAGAAAACCCTATTGTCTCAGCCCAAAATCTCCTTAAGCTGATAAGCAACTTCAGCAAAGTCTCAGGATACAAAATTAATGTGCAAAAATCACAAGCATTCTTATACACCAGTAACAGACAAACAGAGATCCAAATCATGAATGAACTTCCATTCACAATTGCTTCAAAGAGAATAAAATACCTAGGAATCCAACTTACAAGGGATGTAAAGGACCTCTTCAAGAAGAACTACAAACCACTGCTCAGTGAAATAAAAGAGGACATAAACAAATGGAAGAACATACCATGCTCATGGATAGGAAGAATCAATATCGTGAAAATGGCCATACTGCCCAAGGTAATTTATAGATTCAATGCCATCCCCATCAAGCTACCAACGAGTTTCTTCACAGAATTGGAAAAAACTGCTTTAAAGTTCATATGGAACCAAAAAAGACCCCACATCTCCAAGACAATCCTAAGTCAAAAGAACAAAGCTGAAGGCATCACGCTACCTGACTTCAAACTATACTACAAGGCTACAGTAACCAAAACAGCATGGTACTGGTACCAAAACAGAGATATAGACCAATGGAACAGATTGGAGCCCTCAGAAATAATACCACACATCTACAGACATCTGATCTTTGACAAACCTGAGAGAAACAAGAAATGGGGAAAGGATTCCCTATTTAATAAATGGTGCTGGGAAAATTGGCTAGCCATAAGTAGAAAGCTGAAACTGGATCCTTTCCTTACTCCTTATACGAAAATTAATTCAAGATGGATTAGAGACTTAAATGTTAGACCTAATACCATAAAAATCCTGGAGGAAAACCTAGGTAGTACCATTCAGGACATAGGCATGGGCAAAGACTTCATGTCTAAAACACCAAAAGCAACGGCAGCAAAAGCCAAAATTGACAAATGGGATCTCATTAAACTAAAGAGCTTCTGCACAGCAAAAGAAACTACCATCAGAGTGAACAGGCAACCTACAGAATGGGAGAAAATGTTTGCAATCTACTCATCTGACAAAGGGCTAATATGCAGAACCTACAAAGAACTCAAACAAATTTACAAGAAAAAAACAAACAACCCCATCAAAAAGTGGGCAAAGGATATGAACAGACATTTCTCAAAAGAAGACATTCATACAGCCAACAGACACATGAAAAAATGCTCATCATCACTGGCCATCAGAGAAATGCAAATCAAAACCACAATGAGATACCATCTCACACCAGTTAGAATGGCGATCATTAAAAAGTCAGGAAACAACAGGTGTTGGAGAGGATGTGGAGAAATAGGAACACTTTTACACTGTTGGTGGGATTGTAAACTAGTTCAACCATTATGGAAAACAGTATGGCGATTCCTCAAGGATCTAGAACTAGATGTACCATATGACCCAGCCATCCCATTACTGGGTATATACCCAAGGGATTATAAATTATGCTGCTATAAAGACACATGCACACGTATGTTTATTGCAGCACTATTCACAATAGCAAAGACTTGGAATCAACCCAAATGTCCATCAGTGACAGACTGGATTAAGAAAATGTGGCACATATACACCATGGAATACTATGCAGCCATCAAAAAGGATGAGTTTGTGTCCTTTGTAGGGACATGGATGCAGCTGGAAACCATCATTCTTAGCAAACTATCACAAGAACAGAAAACCAAACACCGCATGTTCTCACTCATAGGTGGGAACTGAACAATGAGATCACTTGGACTCAGGAAGGGGAACATCACACACCGGGGCCTATCATGGGGAGGGGGGAGGGATTGCATTGGGAGTTATACCTGATGTAAATGACGAGTTGATGGGTGCAGCACACCAACATGGCACAAGTATACATATGTAACAAACCTGCACGTTATGCACATGTACCCTACAACTTAAAGTATAATAATAATAAATAAATTTAAAAAAAAAGAAAAAAAAAAGAAATTTAGAAATATTAAGGAATAGTGAAAGTAGGTATGAACAGAATTGACATCCTCTTGCAAAACAACTCTCCTGGACAAAGGTTCTTTTTGAGTAAGACAAAAGGGGCTTCTATAGACATGGAGGAGGGGCTACTTCCTCTGGCAAAGGAAATATAGTGTGGTTGAGTATGGAAGGCTACTCTGAGTCTTCTGCATACTCCAATATATCTCCACTGTAATTTTTAGAATTCTGATTTTTATTGACCAATGTTCTTACTTTCATACAAGAAATTAGTTAAGGCTTTGACTTGAAGTGACTTTTTAATTTAGCAATCTACTTGACCCAATTTTGTATTTGATTTTTATACATTCAGCTTCAAACTTTTAGCTATAGCAGAGAAGAGATTATTTTCAAGCATGGAAAGTCCCACATTTCAGTTTGTGCTTTAAGATTATGATATAAAACTTTGAGACTGTCACTCTAACGTTATATGTCATGCTATTCAGTACCGTTAGAAACCACCCTATTTCACAGTCATGAATTTTTTAGGCTATATAACATATTCTATAATCACGAGTCTTGTTCCCTCCAGAGGTTTGCATAGATGATAATTTAATAAAAATGTTATCACTACATGCCACTCGTTATCAGAGTCTCCTCCATTAATACTAGTGAATTTCATTGTCTTCTCTCCCAATTTGGCTAGATAACCAATCTTAGATTTCCATTTACCAACCACATATTGTATCCCACCACCCCAAATGATATCTAAGTGTTTGTACTTGCAATCACCTCTGCAAAAAAAAATTACGCATTAATGCTCTGAACTACAAGACAGGAATGGACTCTAGCTGATAAATGCTAAAAAGAAATTTATTAAAAAGGTATCAGATGGCTCATGTAAGCACCAGAAGAGAAGGATAGTTAGTTTCAGAGACATCATATTCAGGGAAAACATAAAATAACTCACGGTGATTGGTTGTCTAAGAACTGGTCTACCTTTCTTCTGTCACAGAGTGCTAGATGCCACTGTTTTCACTATTGCCATGCTGCCAGAAACCTTGATCATACTGCAACCACCACTTCTTCCCTAGAGCATTATCTTAGCCAAGTTTTAGTATTATTGGTTTCCAATTCAACATTCAGGATGGGAGAGTCTAATTATTATTTGCCTGTATCATATGTCTACGTCTTAGATGCAAAGAAGTTTGAAAATTGAGTTTTAGGCACTTTCATCTTCAAATTTTAATTTCCACCTATACTCACAAGGGAGAAAACCTCCTAAACTATTTGAGGGATTCAGGCATCCTCCTTCAATTAATTCCTTCCTTCCTTCCTTCCTTCCTTCCTTCCTTCCTTCCTTCCTTCCTTCCTTCCTTCCTTCCTTCCTTCCTTCCTTCTTTCCTCCCTCCTCCCCTCCTCTCCCCTCCCCTCCCCTCCCCTTCCCTCCCCTCCCCTTCCCTCCCTTCCCTTCCCTCCTCCCCTCCCCTCCCCTTCCCTTCCTTTCCCTTCACTTCCTTTTTCCCATTTCTCTGAAATGGTAAGAGTTTTCCTACAGTCATATAAGTGCTTAGAACATGTCAATAGGAAAAGCTGTTTCCTCCTTTATTTTTTCTTTCTTGTCTGCTGATAAAATAAGATAAGCTCATCTCCACTCAGAGTATTTCTCTTTGGGGAGAGCAGGTTTTCCTTTTTGTCCTTCCCATCAGAATCTCTTGTGGAAGATTTACCTCCATGTGCTCTTATGTCATTAGGGCATTATTCCTTTTCAGGCAAATGGTTTATTTTTAGAGGCGATTTATTAGATTATATCCATGAGTAAACCATTCAGTCTGTTTGGTAATGAGTAGAGGAAAGATGTGACTGGCTTAGCTATTCTTAATAGAGCTAAGAACTCTGTTTTAGCTCTGTAGCAGAAGCTGCTTTGTGTTTAACCCAAGCAGGGCTTAGAATTAGAGATTTCCCAGATTTCCTTCTAGTTAGATGAGACCATGTGACTATATTCTGAGCAATGGAATGTGGATGAAAGTAATGTGCACCATTTTAACCCCCTATGCATAATCCTCTGTGTTCTTTTCCTCATCTGGCTGGCTAGAATGGAAATGTCTTCCATGATGTTGAAACTGGCAGAGTCATGGTATAGGAAGAGAAAGCGTGGGAAATGACTCTGGGTCATTAGAACTCTCCTATGATTTCAGATCAATACGCATCAATCGCATTGTGATGTCTTGTATCTATTTATTGTAGATTCCTGATTCCTGACTGCTTTGACTTACTTTTGGTAACTTTTTTCAAATATTATCCCCTTTGATTGTATTCCTTACGGCTATTCCTAATAATATTTTTCCCTGTTTTATTACCGCTAATCTTTCTTTTTCCTGTTTGTCCTCTATGAACTGTACATTTTCCAACTATCTCCTAGATCCCTAAATTCTGGTATCTACTTGATTATGTCTACTTCTCTACTCCATAAGTTTCCAGTATCATAAAGGAAAATTCACTCCAAAAACCTTAATAGCCTAGTGTAAATCAATACAACAAAAATGAATGCTACAGCAATATTATGGACATAGATTTAGAGAAAATATTTTCTATTTTTATTACTCCTCCATATGACCAGTGTGATGTAGAGTCTTCAACATCACAATGAAATTATAGGATAGTTCTCTTCTTGGAAACTATTTTCTATGGAAACTTTTTTAAAAAGCTGTATTTAATAAAGGCCAATCTGAATGCCTCTATATGACATGTATGATTTAAGGGTGAAAGATGGAATTATCATTATAGTTTCACGTTTATGTACTTTAGGCCCTATAAATAAAGCTGAGTGGGTTTGTAATCTTGCCAGTTCTTAATACTGAGTTGATTAAAGTGGTAGGTGCTTTCTTACTTTTTGTCTTTTTAGTGCCAGAAGAATTTGGGTATTAAACTGGTATATATTTAAAGCTATTTATTTGTTAGGAACACCAAGAATAGGTAGGAACACCCAAAGTTTCTCTCTCTCTCTCTCTTTGCCTCATAATGCCATATCACATAGAAAATGGTCCCTCATCGTCTTCTTGAAGGCAGGGAGAAAGCCCTGCAGAAAATAAAGACATTAAATAGTTTTCTAAATATACACTATAGTTAAGGACTGTTTTTTATTAATATTTTTCTTTTCAGAGCATAAATGTCATTGGAAACCTGATTCCCCTTCTCTCCACCACCGACTCTTCTGCTGATGATAGCTATAACTGAAAGGAGAGTGGATAAAGGCTAACAGCATCAGGTAATGATAAACTCCTATTATTTGTTCTACAGTGGTAAACTAAAAGATAGCAAGTGCTGTTCACTTTTCCAAGCAAAGAGGATTCAAGTAAGTAGTCTTGGATACAAAGCACAAATATAATGGATGTTTTTTGCTAAATAGAATGTTCCCAAGTAATATTTAGCAATAAATAGATTCTTTGTATTTCTTTGTAGCTTTTGCTTATTGGAAAGGGTGAAGTAGGGTTAAAGAATACCGGAATTTATTGCTAGAAGAACATCTTTTAAATAAAAATGATATAATTACAACCTCATATGAAGCTTTTGAATGTCAGTTAAATCAAGTGACTGAATTTCTCTTTGTTCATTCAATATTGTTTGAGATTTTATGTACATCAATGAGGAACTTATAATTTCCAGGTTCCACATCACATCATGTATCTCTCTTGTGTGAATTAACACACTAAATTAATACATAAGGTGACAATTTAAACTATGCACCAGTAAGGTTAGGGACATGCTTTCCTAGAGTTACTGAAAACCTTTAAACACTTAGCACTGTGCAATTCTCAAAATGTGTACTTCATGAATGCACTTTGGGGTGGAGTGGAAACATGGAAAAAGTGTAATGTGAATGAATATATAACTTTTTTTGGCATTCTTGTTGTTAACATTTCTTCATTAAAATAATATGCTGTTTGAAAACATATTTATGAAACTTGTGTTGCGCTGATAAAATTATATGAGGAATTCAGATACTATGCTCAATTTAAATATTTTAGTCAAGCTAAGAACACAGTACAACATGTAAAATGCACACATTGTAGTTTGAGGAAATATAATAAACCAACATGTGCCTTCTTTTATTTTTGGTGAAAATTTATGGTATGAATTTTGTCTAAAATGTTTGAGAGCTATGAGGAAAACCATATATACTTATGAATTAGATCCACTTGGGAAGGACAGTAATACCATATTACTTTGGTTTTGCTGATACGGTTTTTGGCTTTCAACTAGAAGCTGCCTCAAATCTGAAAAAGAGCCTTTGTTGAGAAAAATTTCTTAACTGTATATCTGAATCTATTATTTATAGCAAAGGCCAGCCTTTACTGATGCAGTTTAGATAATTGAGAAATAAAAGATAAATTAGAACTTCTTTCTTGAAATAATTAAGATAATACAGTTATTTGTAAAAATGGATTCAGATGGCTGTTTTATTAAATTAATCCAGTTTCACAATTGGTAATAAAGGGCAATAATTGGTCATTATTTGGAAATAAGAAAACATTAGAGGAAAAATTAAGAGGGTAGCACAAAAGACAGTCATTGTGTAAATACTTGTGAAAGACCATTTCTCAACACCCCAGAATAGCCCTTATTAAATTCTTCCTGAATGACATGCTTCGCCCAAGAGGTAGATGATTAATGCTAATGTATAGTTTTTCAAGTAAATATTTTATTTTTGACTATAGACTCTCACGTATCACTTTGTTTTAGGGAATATTGTCTTACTCTAGGAAATATACCTGTTGGAAGGATCATTTTTCCTGCAAGTCATTCTACCTATGTAAGAGATTTCTACAAATCTGAACATGTTTCATTCACATTCATATGTTTTTGAATACTCATGTAAGGCAGAAAACCAGGGCGATTATATTGTGGATGGAGATCCTGAGAAGATGACTGTCTCTGGACATCCTATTAAAATGTTAACTAACAGGCCGGGTGTTGTGGCTTACCTCTATAATCCCAGCACTTTGGGAGGCCGAGGTGGGCAGATCACTTGAGGTAAGGAGTTCGAAACCAGCCTGGTCAACACAGTGAAACCCCATCTCTACTAAAAATACAAAAAATTAACCAGGCATGGTGGCACGTACCTGTATTTCCAGCTACTTGGGAGGCTGAGGCACAAGAATTGCTTGAACCCGGGAGGCAGAGGCTGCAGTGAGTCGAGATCATGCCACTGTACCCCAGCCTGGGTGACAGAGTGAGACTGTGTCTCAACAACAACAAAATCCAATGTTAATTAACAAAAGGACAGTGCAATTGCTCAGAAAATAATCTTCCCTTGTAAAACAATACAAAAGTTAGTAAACCTGTTTCAGAAAGCACATGAACCATTAATTATTATAAGAACTAAGAGTAGAGAACCCTTGAGTACAGTGAATTTCAACATTTATATAATGTCCATCTTAGAGAAAATAGTGAACTGCTTCCTAGAAATAAAGTGGTGATTTTAAATGTAAATTGAAGTAGAAATAAATATCTTACTGTAATAGATATGAATTTTTTCCTTTACCCGTGGAAAAAAAAAAAAAAAAAAGAGTCACCTTTCTACTTCCCAGTTGGTCAACTGCTTCTTCCCTGAACCCTAGATTTTCTCACATTCTCAGAAGTTTGCATCTCTGGTCTATGAGCCTATTCTTCGAAAAAACAATTCACCTGGGACCAAGAAAGCTTAAAAACAGGAAACAAAAGCCTGCTTATTCTCCTAGGATGGGGGTAAGGGGCAAATTGTTTTCAGTATTTTGAGTGACTTACAATAAAGACAACCAAGGCAGCAATTATTTCAACAGATTATCCTTCTGTAATTACTTTTAAAAGACAGTTGCAGGTATACTATCCATGTTAAAACTCAATAAAAATATAAGGCAATACAAAATAATAATTTGCAAATACTCTCAAGCATTACCAAGCAAATACCAGATACTTAGTGAGTCACTTATTTTTATGGGGTTTGGTTGCATTGCAATAGTATGATTATTTTGCCATTGTTTTATTAACTTGGCAGAATTTTGCAAAATTGTACCACTTAAAAATTTTGTGAAGTGATTTTTGTAAGAACTTTAAATCTGTACCAAATCAACTAGAGTACAAAATGTACTCTGAAGACTTTTAGTAATGAATGGAAATAAAGGGGAAAGCACGTTGTTATTTCCGATGAAATTGAGAGTATATAAGATGCATTCTCTTTCTTACTTTGAATAGGAATGAAAGGCTTAGGGGGGCAACATTTAGAAACCGTAGTGTAAAAATTTTATTAGATTTGAAAATTCTTCAAACTTTAAGTGTGATATCTTCAAGAAATGAAGATTGCAGAGATTTAATATATTTGATTTCCTACTTGCCACCCCAGAATGAGGTGAAATCTTTTAAGATCATCATCCTTTACTTCCCGAAAACTAAGTTAGCGTGGTCCAGAGACCAGGAGTGTTAATGACTGCAGTCAGTTGGGATTTAGAGTAAAAGTAAAGTTAACATTCATTCTGGATTCAAGTTGGAAGACCGACACCATGCTCATGTAGGCTTGTGCTATGAAGAAAGGCAGTGTTGGTGAACATAGGCTGTAAAGGTGTTTTAAAAACCTACTTCAGTATACATGCTAGGTTATGTTTATATTCCAATTTCAAGGATCTCTTAGGAGCAGCCTTCAACTGTATAATGCCTAATACATAAAGCATGTGCTTCTGAATGCCCTTTCTATGTTGTTTAAAGGATTATCCACCAGCTCTTTTATCTATGACATTTGTGTAGACCAAGGGCACTGGGACACCAAATTTGTCACATTCACCTGCGGAGGGATGCTTTTAGCAGCCTTTTCCTCTCTATATGAATTAGAAATTTGCCCCTTTTTTTCTTTCTTTTGTTCTTTTTTTTCCCCCCATCTTGTTTGCACTGATATTTGTTTTGGTTACTTTAATGTGACTAATGGATTTAGAGTCACTTAATTTTTCTCGGTATTGTTGATATTTGTTACTGCTTCACCTGAATTGGAATGAAATCTTTAAATTTAACTGATAAAAATATAGAGAGGTCTCTGTGTGTAGTTTACCTAACATCCACTTTCACCAAAAGATATTTTTCACACGCTCGAAGCTACGAAAAGTTCTGTAGGACATTTGTGAGAAATGTAAGACAGGCGAACTGCATCAGGAGCTTAAAATTTGTTATCAAGAGAATTTAGGAGAGTTTGAAAACAGAGTGTAGTAAATGACTCAGAATGTTTGGTATTTGGTACTCAGGTCTTAACACAGAATCTCCAAAGAGAGGGTCAGTTGGTAATTGAATATCAAGGAAGCCTTCGTGAGGGGGTTTTTATCTCACCATCACAAACTGGGATTTAGACAAAAGGACAAAAATAACGAAAAACAATAGGAGTAAACAACAATGGATCCTTCTACAATTTAGTGTTTCTGTTTTGTTCTGTTTTTTCCATTGATTTTTATTCATTAGAACCTAACTGATATTTCTCTGTCTTTATTGAAAAAAACACGCCAGGGATTGAATCATACCATAACAAGGTGACCTTTTATTCTTAGGCAAAATCCGCAATTTCTTATGTCATTAAAATGGACCATTCCAATTATTTTCCTAAAATCTTGTGATATTGTTGGGCTCCTAGTGAAGGACACTGAAATAATGAAGATTTGTGAGTGAATAGTGGCAAAGCAGCGAATTAAATTTCTAAGATTTACTGTCTTTCAGGATGCCAAGTCATCATCTCCACTGAGGTAGGGATGAGACAACATGATGATTATGGAAGTACAGAGATGGTTAATTTATTCAACAAATATTGTGTACTTACTTTGTGCTTTAATTTTGCTGGTTACTTTGGCACAGAGATGACCATGATGGGACTTTTCTTTGAGAAGCTCACTGTCCAGTTCACTTTCCTAAATCATAGCTGAAAAAACTAATGTCCAGATAGGTAGTGAGACTTTTTCATGATTATGCCAGTGATTAATAACATGTAAGGAACTCTACTACTTCTCCTCCATTTAGGAAGATGGAGGAAGCACATGATCTCATTCTCTTTTTCAAGGACTAACATAAACTAGGAATATACAATTAGCCACACTGCTACCAAATGACACCAGTGAAGAGAGTTTCTGTATTACCCAGCTTGGCAGAAACCAGGAGGATGGTCCACAATTTCCAATCTAATGAATGAATAACATTACATAATAGTATTGCTATTGGTGTTCTCTCCTCTCAAACTGTATTAATGTTTTATATGTCCTAATGTATTCATTTCCTTGGACTGCTACAATCAATTACTACAAACTTAGTGGCTTAGGAGAACACAAATGTATTGTCTTACAGCTCTTGGGGTCAGGAGACTATGATGGGCCTCACTCAGTTAAATCAGAGCTCTGTTCCTTTATGGAGGCTTTAGGGAAGAATCCTTTTTTTTTGCCTTTTCCACTTTCCAGAGGATTTGAATTTCCTGGCTTATGACCCCTTCCATCTCAAAGCCAGAAAAGGCCAATGTAATATTTTTCACACAGCATCACTCTGACATTGACTCTTGTTCTCCTCTTCCACATTTGAGCACCTTTGTGATTACATTGGACACCCAAATAATCCAGGACAATCTTTCCATTCTATTTTATTTTTTTATTTCTTGCATTTCTTTTTTAACTTTTATTTTAGGTTCAGGGGTACATATGTATGTTTGTTATGTAGATAAACTTGTGTCATGGGGGTTTGTTGTACAGATTATTTTGTCACTAGTATGCAATAGTTTTTTTTTTTTTTTCCTGATTCTCTCTCTTTTATTACCCTCGACCCTCAAGCAGGCCCCAGTGTCTGTTGTTCCTCTCTTTGTGTCCATGTGTTCTTATCATTTAGCTCACATCTATAAGTGAGAACATGCAGTATTTGGTTTTCTGTGCCTATGTTAGATGGACAAGGATTATGGTTTCTGCAAAGGACATGATCTTGTTCTTTTTTATGGCTGCGTAGTATTCCATGGTTATATGTACCACATTTTCTTTCTCTAGTCTACCACTGATGGGTATCGAGGTTGATTCCATGTCTTTGCTAATGTGAATAGTGCTGCAATGAACATACATGTGCATGTGTCTTTATGGTAGAATAATTTATATTCCTCTGGGTATATACCCAGTAATGGCATTACTGGCTTGAATAGTAGTTCTGCTTTTAGGTTTTTGAGGAATCACCATGCTGCTTTCTGCAATGGTTGAACTAATTTGTATTCACATAAACAATGTATAAGCATTCCATTTTCTCTGCAACCTTACTTGCATCTGTTGTTTTTTGACTTTTTAATAATAGCCATTCTGACTTGTGTGAGATAGTATCTCATTGTGGTTTTGATTTGCATTTCTTTGATCTTTTTTTCACATGATTGTTGGCTGCATGTGGTTTTGCTTTATATCTCCACCAAAATCTCATCTCAAATTGAAATCCTCACGTGTCAGGGGAGGGGCCTAGAGGGAGGTGATTGCATCATGAGAGCAGAATTCCCCCATGCTGTTCATATGATAGTAAGTGAGTTCTCATGAGATCTGGTTGTTGAAAATTGTGTGGCACTTCTCCCTTCTCTCTCTCTCTCCTGTCCCACCATGGTAAGAAGTGCTTGCTTCCCCTTCACCTTTTGCCATGATTGTTAGTTTCATGAGGCCTCCTAGCCTTGCTTCCTGTATAGTCTATGAAACTGTAAGTCCATTAAATGTTTTTCCTTGATAAATTACCCAGTCTTATGTAGATCTTTATAGCAGTGTAAGAATGAACTAACACAGAAAATTTTGGTATCAGGAGTGGGACACTGCTATAAATGTGAAAATGTGAAAGCAACTTTGGGACTGGGTAATGAGCAGAGGTTGAAACAATTTGGGGGGCTCAGAAGACAGGAAGATGTGGGAAAGTTTGTTGAATGGTTTTGACCAAAATGCTGGCAGTGACACGGACAATGAAGGCTGAGGTGGTCTCAGATGGAGATTGGAAGCTTATTGGGAATTGGAACAAAGGTCACTCTTGCTGTGCTTTAGCAAACAGTCATGGCATTTTGCCCCATCCTAGGGATCTGTGGAACTTTGAACTTGAGAGGGATGATTTAGGGTATCTGGCAGAAGAAATTTCTAAGCAGCAAAATATTCAAGATTTAACCTGGCTTTTTCTGAAAGTGTACAGTCATATGCATTTATAGAGACATGATGTGAAACTGGAACTTATGTTTAAAAGGGAAGAAGAGCAAAAAAGTTCGGAAAATTTCTAGCCTGACCATGTGGTAGAAAAGAAAAACCCATTTTCTGGGTTGAAATTTAAGCTAGCTATAGAAATTTGCATATATAAAGAGGAGCCAAATGTTAATAACCAAGACAATGGGGAAAATGTCTCCAGGCCATTTTAGAGATCTTCATGAGAGCCCCTCCCATCACATGCCTGGAGGCATAGGAGGGAAAAATACCTTCCTGGGCTTGGCTCAGGGATCAGGTTCTCTGTGCAGCCTTGGGACATAGCATCTGGCATCCCAGCCTCTCCAACTGTAGTTGTGACTGAGAGGGGCAAAAGTACAGCTTGATCTGTGGCTTCGGAGGGTACAAGCCCCAGGCCTTTGTTGCTTCCACATGGCATTGGTCCGATGGGCGCACAGAAGGCAATAGTTGAGGTTTGGGAACCTCTGCTTAGATTTCAGAGGATGTATGGAAACACCTGGATATACAGGCAGAAGTCTTCTTCAGGGGTGAAGTCATCATGGAGAACCTCTACTAGGGCAATGCAGAGGGGAAATGTGAGTTGAAGCTCCCACACAGAGTCCTCACTGGGGCACTGCCTAGTGAAGCTGTGAATAGAGGGCCACCATCTTGCAGACCCCAGAATGGTAGATCCACCAACAGCTTGCACCATGGACCTTGAAAAAATTCAGGCATCCAACACCAGTCTGTGAAAGCAGGTGCAGGGGCTGCACCCTTCAGAGCCACAGGGGTGGAGCTCCCCATGGTCTTGGGAGCCCACCTCTTGCATCAGCATGACCTGGATGTGAGACATAGAGTCAAAGGAGATTATTTTGGAGCTTTAAGATTTTAGACTTAAAATCTTAAAATCTTGATTGCCCTGTTGGATTTTAGACTTGCATGGGGCATGTAGCCCCTTTGTTTTGGCCAATTTCTCCCATTTTGAATGGAAGCATTTACCCAATGCCTATATTCCCATTGTATCTTGGAAGTAACTAACTTGTTTTTGATTTTATGGAGTCATCAGTGGAAGGCACTTACCTTGTCTGAGACAAGACTTTGGACTGTGGACTTTTGAGTTAATGCTGAAATGAGTTAAGACTTTGGGGAGCTGTTGGGAAGGTATGATTGTCTTTGAATTGTGAGAAAGACATGAGATTTGGGAGAGGTTGGGGCAGGAATGATATGGTTTGGCCTTGTGTCCCCACCCAAATCTCATCTCGAAATATAATTCCCACACGTTGCAGGAGGGGCCTGGTAGGAGGTGACTGAATCATGGAGGTGGAATTCCCTCTTGCTGTTCTTGTGACACTGAGTGGATTCTCACAAGATCTGGTTGTTTGAAATGTGTGGCAATCCCCCCTTCTCTCTTGCTCTCTCTCTCCACCATGATAAAATGTGCTTGCTTTTTCTTCCCCTTCCACCATGATTGTAAGTTTTCTGAGGCCTCCTAGCCAGTCTTTCTGTATTGCCTACAGAACTATGAGTCAATTAAACCTCTTTTTTCATAAATTGCCCAGTCTCAGGTAGTTCTTTATAGCAGTATGAGAACAGACTAATACAGTTCCTTAGAGATGCTAGATGTTAGATCTTGGTCAGATGCATAGTTTACAAAATTTTCTCCCATTGGTTGTTTACTCTGTTAATAGTTTATTTCGCTGTGCAGAAGCTCTTTAGTTTAATTAGATCCCATTAGTCATTTTTTTCTTTTGTTAAAACTACTTTGGTATCTCCATCATGAAATATTTGACTGTGCCTATGTTCTGAATGGTATCGCCTAGGTTGTCTTCCAGGATTTTTATAGTTTTGAGTTTTACACTTAAGTCTTTAATCCATCTTCAGTTAATTTTTGTATATGGTGTAAGGAAGGGGTCCGGTTTGAATTTTCTGCATATGGCTAGCCAATTATCCCAGCACCATTTATTAAATAGGGGGTCCTTTCCCTGTTGCTTGTTTTTGTTAGATTTGTCAAAGATCAGATGGTTATAGGTGTGTGGCCTTATTTCAGGGCTCTCTATTTTGTTCCATTAGTTTATTTTCTGTTTTTGTACCAGTATCATGCTGTTTTGGTTACTGTAGCTCTGTAGTATAGTTTGAAATCAGGTAATGTGACACCTCTAGTTTTGTTCTTTTTGCTTAGGAATGCCTTGGCTATTCAGGCTCTTTTTTTATTCCTTATGAATTTTAATTTTTTTTTCTTTTTTTTAGTTCTGTGAAGAATGTCATTGGTAGTTTGATAGGAATTGCCTTAAATCGGTAAGTTGCTTTGGGCAGTATAACAATTTTAATGATATTCATTCTTTGTATCCATGAGCATAGATTGTTTTTCCATTTGTATCATCTCTGATTTCTGTGAGCAGTGTCTTGTAATTCTCCTTGTAGAGATCTTTTATCTCCTTAGTTAGCTCTATTACTAGGTATTTTATTTTTTTGTGTGTGGCAATTGTGAATGAGATTGCATTCTTGATTTGTTCTTGGCTTGGCTATTGTTGCCAAATAAAAATGCTAGTGATTTTTGTACATTAATTTTGTATCCTAAAACTTTGCTGAAGTTTGTCAGCTGAAGGACCTTTTGGGCTGAGACTATTGAGTTTTCTTTATGTAGAATCATGTCATCTGCAAACAGGGATAGTTTGACTTCCTCTCTTCCTCTTTGGATGACCATTATTTCCTTCTCTTGCCTGATTTCTGTGGCCTGGACTTCCAATACTATGCTGAATAGGAGCAGTGAAGAGGGCTTCCTGTCTTGTGCTGATTTTCAAGGGAAATGCTTCTAGCTTTTGCCCATTCAGTATGATGTTGACTATGGGTTTGCCATAGATGGTTCTTATTATTTTGAGGTCTGTTTGTTCAATGCCTAGTTTACTGATAGTTTTTAACTATCACTATTTAACGTGAAGAGATGTTGAATTTTAACAAAAGCCTTTTCTGCATCTATTGAGATAATCATGTGGTTTTTGTCTTTAGTTCCATTTATGTGATGAATCACATTTATTGATTTGTGTATGTTGAATCGACCTTGCCTCCCAGGGATAAAAACTACTTGATTGTGGGGAATTAGTTTTTGATGTGCTACTGGATTTGGTTTGCCAGTATTTTGTTGAGGATTTTTGCATCAATGTTCATCAAGGATATTGACCTGAAGCTTTTGTTGTTGTTATTATGTCATTGCCAGGTTTTGGTATCAGGATGATGCTAGCCTTACAGAATGAGTTAAAGTGAACTCCCTCCTTCTTAATTTTTTGGAATAGTTTCAGTAGGAATCATACCAGCTTTTCTTTGCACATCTGGTAGAATTTAGCTGTAAATCCATCTGGTCCTGGGCTTTTTTTATTTGGTAGGTTATTTATTACTGATTCAATTTCAGAGTTCATTATTGGTCTGTTCAGGGAATCCATTTCTTCCTGGTTCAGTCTTGGGAGGGTGCATGTGTCCAAGAATTTTTCCATATCTTCTAGGTTTTGTAGTTTGTGTTCCTAGAGTTGTTCATAGTAGCCTCTGATTGTTATTTTTGTTTCTGTGGGGTCAGGGGTAACATCCCTTTTGCTGTTTCTAATTGTGTTTATTTGGATCTCCTCTCTTTTCTTCTTTATTAGTCTAGATAGTGGCCTATCTTACTTTTTTTTTTTTTTCCCAGAAAAACAAACCTCTGGATTTATTGATCTTTTGTTTGTGTGTCCATCTTCTTCATTTCAGCTCTGATTTTTATTTTTTTTGTATTTGTCTGTTTTCACACGACTGTAAAGGACTATTAATACCAGAAACTGGGTAATTTATGAAGAGAAAAGGTTTAATTGATTCACAGTTCTGTATGGCCAGCGAAATCTCAGGAAATCTTTGAATTTTTTTTGTGTGTCCATCTTCTTTAGTTCAGCTCTGCTTTTTCTTATTTTTTGTATTAGTCTGTTTTCACACTGCTACAAAGAACTATTAATACCCGAGACTGGGTAATTCATGAAGAAAAAAGATTTAATTGATTCACAGTTCTGTATGACTGGGGAAGCTTCAGAAAATTTACAATCATGGCGGACAGTGAGGGTAAAGCAAGGACCTTCTTCACATGGTGGCAGGAGAGCGAACGAGCAAGTGAAGGGGAAACTGCTACACACTTTTAAAGCATCAGATCTTGTGAGAACTCACTCACTATCATGAGAACAACATCGAGGAAACTGCTCCCATGATCCAATAACCTCCCAGCAGGATCCTCTCTTGACATGTGGGGATTACAATTCAAGATGACGTTTGGGTGGGGACACAGAGCCAAACCATGTCATTCTTCAGCTGGCTTTGGGGTTGGCTAGCTTTTCGTTTTCTAGTTCTTTTAGTTGTGATGTTAGGTTGCTAAATTGAAATCAAACCCTTACTTCATGCCTGATATTCTATTTGATGTGGGCATTAGTGCTATAAATTTCCTCTTAGCACTGCCTTAGCTGTGTTCCATAGATTCTGGTATGTTGAACCTTTATTTGATTAGTAATCTTAATTCTATCTGTAATCTTAATTTCTCTTCCATGTAAAATGATATATTTGTTGGTTCTATCTTTGATTAACAATCTTAGTTCTATCTGCACTCTTAATTCACTTGCGCCATGTACAATAAATATTTGCAGGTCCTAGAGTTTAGGACATGGTCATAGTTATCTTTGGGTGACCATAATTTCACCAACCACATCTACTGATTCAAGTATTCAAATGGACTGAATGATATTTGGAACTCTTTCTTGCTTCAGACATGTAGTCTTCTGGCACAGGTGCAAGTAGTACAGGTGAATCGAAGACTCGATAGCTTCTCACTGATAAATCAAGAGCTACCTTTTTTTACTTTAGATGTACATTGTATAGACATCTCCTAGATCTTACCACATAGTTTGTCTCTCACATTAGATCAATGTTCATCATTCTTGTTATCACTGACATTTTGGGCTGGATAATTATTTGCAGTGGAGGCTATCCTATATATTGTAGGCTGTTTAGCAGAATCCGTGGCCTCTAGCTACTAGATGCTAGTAGCATCCTCGAACCCCTCCCCACATGTTACAACACAAAATATCTTTGGACTTTGCCAGATGTCCCCTGGGGGCCCAAATCATCCTTGGATAGAAGTCACTGCTATGGACTATCAACGTCTTTAGTTCAGGGGCCACAGTTTTATATTACTGGATTCCCTAATCCAGTGCCTTGCACATAGTATGTACATAGTAAATGTTAGTTAAACAACTGACTGGAAATCTCAAAATTAATCACTATCACTACAGAAATAGTAGAATTTCTTAATTCTATAATAGATACTTAAAATACAAATGGGGACTAAATTCCACAAAGTATTGTACAATATACTGTAGTCAGTTTGAGTAGACACTCTAAACTTGAGAAAACTCATTGTCATAATGGGTAGCATTTAGCAAACCCTTACTTCATGCCTGATATGCTATACCATATTTAATCCATATAACTGGGACTTTCCTTAGACCTGGGCAAAACGAGCCTGAGGTTTGAGTCCTGTATTTTAGAAATCCCTGAACATCACAAGTATAAAAACAAAACAAAAACAAAACAGACAATACATTTGTCATATTCTTTGGCACCTTTGATGTTAGATTTACTGTTAGATTAGATCAAGGACAGGCACTCATCGAAGACACTGCATGGGCCTTTAGTTTTGAATATCTGCTCTCACAACTCTAGAGCAATGTTTTTCCACATATCCTCTCTGTGTCTCTGATTTGAAGGATGGTGCTTACAGTGCTGGGAGTATGTGTTGATTGTGCCGCTGTTGACCTCAGAGATGAACATGGTTTAGAATATGGGAAGAATTCAAGTGGTAGAAAGATTCAGATAAGGGAAAAGACAAACTGATTTTGAGTAAATATGTAAAATATTAATAAAATATTTCCTCACAGAGAGCATGAGTGCAAAGGTTTTTGCATAACAAACATCGTTCCCCAGAAGGATTGATCTTCGTCTTTTACTTTTTGTGTTCTGATTAGTGGTTTCAGCAGTACTCATCAACTGGCACAGATTGTGTAGCCCTTGCATTTGGAAATACTTTTCCATAAAAACAATGTACATTACTATTAATTTTGTGTGCGTATATACATATATTCTCTAGCTGTAACATAGTGAAATACAATATTCATTCTTTTTATTGGCAAGTAGATAGACTAAAAATTAGAATTTGTGAATAGGTTTATTGAAATTACTTAATATTAATTTATTATTTTTTAAATAAAAATATTCATTTCTATGAAATAATTTTAATGTGTGAGTTTGGTACTTGTTAATATTAATTTTAATTGGTAAGAAAATGTTAGAAGGAAACAACTCTTAAAAAGATGACAAGTCATTTTTATTTCTTATTTTTATATTTTAATGTATACAGTCTAATAAAATATATTTAAATTTTGCACATACTTTGAATTTAATTATATGTCATTTAAAAAATTCCTTAGATCATTATGATCAATAAAAAGTACATAATGTAATTGTCTTGACTTTTTATTTTATTTTTATATCTTCTTTAATTTTTAAAAAATTTTAATAGCTTTAGGGGTACAAGTGGTTTTTGGTTACATAGATGAATTTTATAGTGGCAAAGTCTAGGATTTTAGTGCACCACTCATCTGAGTAGTGTACTTTCTACCCAATAGATTCATCCCTCATCTTCCCTCCTACTCTCCTCCCTTCTGAGTCTCCATTGTCCTTTACACCACTCTGTATGCCTTTGCCTACCATAGCTTAGCTACCATTTGTAAGTGAGAACGTGAAATTTTCATTTTTGGTTTCTGAGGTTACTTTGCTTAGAATAATGGCCTTCAGTTCCATCCAAGTTGCTGCTAAAGACATTATTTCATTCTCTGTTATGGCTGAATAGAATTCCATGGTGTATAGGTATATATATACCACATTTTCTTTATCCACTCATTGGTTGATGGGCACTTAGGTTGATTCCATATCTTTTCAATTGTGATTTGTGCTGTGATAAACATATGCATGCAGATGTCTTTTGATATAATGACTTCTTCCCATTTGCATAGATACCCAGTAGTGGGATTGCTGAATTGAATAGTAGATCTACTTTCACTTCTTTGAGAAATCTCCATACCATTTTACATAGGGGGTGTACTAAATTACATTCCCACCATCAGTGTATAAGTGTTTCTTTTTTACCACATCCATACCAACATCGAGTGTTTTCTGACTTTTTAATAGTAGACATTCTGGCTGGTGTAAAGTGGTACCTCATTGTAGTTTTAATTTGCATTTCCATGATGATTAGTGACATTGAACATTTTTTCATATGTTTGCTGGCCATTTGTGTGTATATTCCTGCTGTTTGCCCACTTTTTATAGGGATTTTTTGTTTTATTCTTGATGATTTGTTTGAGTTCCTTATAGATTCTGGATATTAGTCTTTTATCAGAGGCATAATTTACAAATACTTATCCCATTCTGTAAGTTGTCTGTATACTATAATGATGATTTCTTTTGCTGTGCAAAGCCTTTTAGTTTAGTTAGGTCCCATTTATTTATTTTTGTTTCTGTTGCATTTGCTTTTGGGGTCTTAGTCATAAATTATTTGCCTAAACCAATGTCCAGAAGAGTTTTTCTTTGGTTTTCTTCTATAGTTTTTATGGCATCAGGTCTTAGATTTAAATCTTTAATCCATCTTCAGTTGATTTTTGTATATAGTGAGACATAGGGCTCCAGTTTCATTCTTCTACATGTGGCTATCCAATTTTCCCAGCACCATTTATTGAATAGGGTGTCCTTTGCCCAAATTATGTTTTTATATGCTTTGTCCAAGATCAGTTGGTTGTATTTGGCTTTATTCCTGGGTTCTCTATTCTGTTCCATTGGTCTGTGTATCCACTTTTATACTAGTACCACGGTGTTGTGGTTACTATAGTCTTGTAACAATTTGAAGTTGGGTAATGTAATATTTCCACATTTATTCTTTTTGCTTAGGATTTCTTTGGCTATTCAGGCTCTTTTTTGGATTCATATAAATTGTAGGATTGTTTTTTCTAGTTCGGTGAAAAATGATCTTGGTATTTTGATAGAAACTGCATTTAAGTTATAGATTGCTCTGGGCAGTATGGTCATTTTCACAATATTGATTCTTTCAATTCGTGAGCATGAGATGTATTTATATTTTTTCATGTCGTCTATGATTTATTTCAGAAGTGTTTTTATTTCTTCTTGTAGAGATCTTTCACCTCCTTGGTTAAGTATATTCCTAGGTATTTTATTTTTTTGTAGCTGTTGTGAAAGGATTGGAGTTCTTGATTTGATTCTCAGCTTGATCATTGCTGGTGTCGTAACAGTGCTACTGATTTCTGTACATTGATTTTGTAACCTGAGACTTCGCTGAGTTCATTTATAAGATCTAGGAGTCTTTTGGAGAAATCTTTGGGTTTTCTATGTATAAGATTATGTCATTGACCAAATAGAGATATTCAACTTCCTATTTCCAATTTGGATACCCTTTATTTCTTTCTCTTGCCTAACTGCTCTAACTAGGGCCTCCAGTAATATGTTGAACTGAAGTGAAAAAAGTGGGCATCCTTGTTTTATTCCAGTTCTTAACAGAAATGCTTTCAGCTTTTCCCCAATTAGTATGATAATATTGGCTGTGGGTTTGTCATATATAGCTTTTATTATTTTGAAGTACGTTCCTTCAATTCTGAGTTTGTTGAAGGTTTTTTATCATAAAGGGATTATTTTCATCAAATGCATTTTCTATATCTATTGAGATGATCACATCTGGTTTTTGTTTTTAATTCTATGTGATTAATCACATTTATTGACTTGTATATGTTGAGTCATCCCTGAATCCCTGGAATAAAATCCACTTGATCATGGTGAATTATTTTTGGATGAATTTTTGGATTCAGTTTGCTAGTAATTTGTTGAGGATTTTTGCATCATATTCATCAGGGATATTGGTCTGTAGTTTTCTTTCTCGGTTCTTTCCTTGCTTTGGGTTCAAGGTGATACTGGCTTTGTGAATGAGTTAGGGAGGATTCCTTCCTTCTCAATCTTTTGTAATAGTTTCAGTAGAATTGGTACCAATTTTTCTTTGAATGTCTGGTAGAGTTTGGCTGTGAATCTTTCTGGACCTGGGTGTTTTTGTTGTTTTTGCTGTTTGGGCAACAAAACCCAAAACTGGTTCAATCTCACTGCTTCTTATTGGTCTGTTCAGGATTTCTATTTCTTCATGGTTCAAGCTAGGAGGGTTGTATATTTCCAGGAGTTTATCAATTTCCTTTATATTTTCTAGATTGTTTCCATAGATATATTCATAATAGTCTTAAATGATCTTTTTTATTTTGTGGTGTCAATTGTAATGCCTCTATTTCCATTTCTAATTGAGCTTATTTGAATATTTTCACTTTTATTCTTGGTTAATCTAGTTAGTGGTATTTTTGTTTATCTTTTCAAGAACCGATTTTTGATTCATTGATCTTTTGTATTTTTTTGTTTCAATTTTATTTATTTCTGCTCTGATCTTTGCTATTTCTATATAATAACCTTCTTTGTATTTTTTTTTACTGTTGTTGCTTTAAAGTTTGTTTTGTCTGATATAAGTATAGCTACTTTTGCTCTCTTTTGGTTTTCATTTGCATGAAATATCTTTTTTGAACCCTTCACCTTGAGTCTGTAAGAATCTTTATGTGTTAGATGTGTCTACTGAAGAAAGCAGATATTTGGCTTGTGATTTTTATCCATCCTGCCTATCTGTATCTTTTAAGTGGAGCATTTAGACCTTTATATTCAATGTTAATATTGAAATACAAGGTACTGTTCCAGTCATTGTGTTGGCTGTTACCTAGTAACTCTTTTCTTCATTGTGTTAGTGTTTTATAAGCCCTGTGGATTTTATGCTTTCAGAAGGTTCTATACTGATGCGTATTGGCCTTTTGTTCCAAAATTTAGAATTCCTTTTTAGCATTTCTTGTAGGCCTGGTCTAGTATTGACAAATTCCCTCAGCATTTGCTTGTCTGAGAAAGACCATTTCTCCTTCATTTATGAAACTTAGTTTTGCTGGATACAAAATTCTTGGCTGACAGTTGTTCTCTTTAAGGAGACTAAAGATATGACCCTAATCTCTTCTAACTTGTAAGGTTTCTGCTGAGAAGTCTGCTATTATTCTGATAGGTTTTCCTTTATAGTCTACCTAATGCTTTTATCACACTGCTTAGGATTATTTCCTTCACATTGATTTTAGATAGCCTGATGAAGACATGCCTTGATGATGTCCTTTTTACAATGAGTCTCCCAGGAGTTATTTGTGTTTATTGAATTTGGATGTCCAAATCACTAGCAAGGCCAGGAAAGTTTTCCTCAAATAGGTTTTCCAAACTTTTTGCTTTTTCCTCTGTTTCAGGAACACCTATAACTCTCAGGTTTGGCCATTTTCTTGGAGACTTTATTAATTTATTTTAATTCTCTTTTTCTTTACTTTTGCATGTTTAGGTTAATTAGGTAAATCAATTAGGTCAAAGACAAGAAGCCTTGTCTTTGAGCACTGAAAGTCTTTTTTCTACTTGGTCTAGTCTATTGATAGAACTTTCCACTGCCTTTTTTAGTTCCCTCAGTGTGTCTTTCATTTCCAGAAGTTCTGATTGGTTGTTCTTTAAAGTATCTATCTCTTTAGAAAATCTTTCATTTCTATCCTGAATTAAAACAAATGTTTTATGTTTGTTTTCACCTTTCTCTTATATCTCATTGAGTAACTTAATAATCAACCTTTTGAATTCTATATCTTGTATTTCAAAGATTTTTGTCTTAGTGTGGATTCACTACTGTAGACTTAGTATGCTCTTTTGGGGGTGTTATAGAACCCTGATTTTTCATATTGCTAGAATTATTTTTTCAGGCTCCTTTTTATTTGGGTAGACTATTTCTTTTAATTATTTTTGAATTTATTTTTTATTTGGCTGGGTTTTAAAAATTTCTTTCTTTTCCTTTTGAGGATATGACTTTAATGTTTTTAGTTAATTGTTACCTAGCTTGGGCCCTGGGTTCTTTTAAAGAAGAGTCTATGAATTAGTTGGTTATATATAATCCATGTGTGATGGTTTTCTCAGTTGCTGGTTGTAGTAGTAATGTGCTGGGTGTGTGAGCAAATTCATTGTCTCCTAGGGGCTGGAATGACAAAGGTCTCATGAAGCTTACCTAGTTCCCTTTAAAAAATTTTCTCCCCAGTATTTTATTCACTGGGTTGAACAATTCAGGCTTTAGGCCAGCAGGAAGTGGCCACAAAACCAGATGCAGCTAAATCAGGTAGGTAAATACAGTGCCCCAATGGTAGATAGAGATCCCAATCTTTGACAGAGTCAGCTGAGTCTACTGTCAGTGAAATGCACTGTGGTCTTTTCAGGGGCAATGGAGGGAGCCACCACAGCTCTCCTTCCAGGCCAGTGGGAAAGTGATCTACTTCCCAGTCATACCCCTAACCCAGTGTTCCAGCTATTCAGATCAGATAGGCATCTCTTTTCATCTGCAGGAATGATGATCTTCTCTGTAGAGAGGGATTGCAAGGAGGAGAAGGAGTCCTCTTCTCTAAGGCCCTTCATGAGCAGGGCTGCCTGACTGTTGGGGTACAGCTGAAGACTTTCCCACTGAGCCCAGCACTGCACCTGTGCTTCTGCTGAAAGATATTTCACACAAGTAAAAAGTTCATAAATGCAAGGGCTGAAGCCTAGTTTCTTTTATACCACAGGGTGTACTCTCTCTTACACTAGGAGTAGCAGTTCCTGAGGGCCATACATACTAATCCTGCTGCTCCTCTGGGTCTAGCTGCCCAGTGGGGCTGCCACACGTTAGGTGGGTTCTGGGGAATATCTGCAGGGGATCCAGTGATGTGACCTATTCTCAAGTTTTCCAGTAGCAGGTACCAACACCAGCTCTGATGGGGATGGCAGGGCAGTGACATACACTATGTGAGATTTCCTTAGCCTATAACTAGCGTTAGTGTGTTACTTTCTCAAATGCCAGGTGCAGTAGTGATATACTGGGCACACAGACAAACTCAAGACCTGGTGAGCCAGGGTGATGCAAGAAATGATGATAGATGAAACTGTGCAAAAGTTCTCTCTTTTCTGAGCACTGTGTTATCATGCCTGCAGATGTTGTAATGGACTGTGCCAGTTGACCTTCAGCTAGGAGTAGGTGGTGTTTGCAAAAGACCACTAAATGAGGTGGTAGTAGTAGAATCTGGGCTTGCCTTATGTTACCCAGGGGAGACACGCTGGTGTCTCAGGCAATGGGTGGGGCCATGGAGCCCCCAAACATCCCTGTTTGTTGTGTTATGCTACCAGGGAGGGTGGAATGGCAAAGCTGGATGGGGGTTGAATCAGGCAAGTTCACTGTCTGGCTCCCCATGTGCAGGCACAAGCAGCAACTTCAATGGTTATCAGAGGGTAATTCCCTGGCCACTGGGTTAATGTTCCAGGGATGAGTGTAGCTGCCTCTGCTGTACAACAGAATCTGCATGGGGAACTGAGGGTAGAAGGCAGCAGTAAGCTCCACTCAGCTGTCATGCACTTGGCAGAGTTGGTCTCACACCCACAGTATTCTGCTAGCAGCAGCCAGCTGGGTACCAGGCATCTTGTGCTCAGAAATCAGAACTGTCCCAGGCCAGACGCCTTCCTGATGGAGACAGAAACCACAGCTTTCAGGCCACACCCCTCCTGATCTGCCTGAGAAGGGGGATGTCCAACTCCTGTGCTTGTGGCCTTGCACATTTCCCTCTTCTCAGTTCTGGTCAATGAGGTTCATCCCCACTCAAGTTCATGTCGCAAATCTCAGTTGGGATCTTCTCAGCCTGTGACCACATCTGAGTTAGCTTGCAGACATCTGCAAGGTCCACTGTGAGGTAGAATCAGGAATGGCTTCCCTCTATCCTTGCTGGAGTCTGGGAGTGCATGCAAAGCACCACCCGATGCCACTCTTTGTCATATATTCCCCACTGCTCCCTAAATCAGCTCCAGTGCTGGGTAGGGTTAAGGCCTTTCCTCATGACTTGCATTGCCTAGCTCCTCTGTGGGAGTGTGTGTTATGGCAGCAGGCAGTCTCTCCCCCTCTCACACTCTGGAGACTCACAGTTTTCTGTCTGGTTCACAGTGTAGGCTTCTGCCTGCTGCTTGTTTCAAAGGGTCTGTAGTTTCTTTCACTTTTTCTAAGTTCCTGTGTTGCCTCTTGGAAAAAAAGTTCACAGTGTGAATCTCTACACACTATTTTGTCTTTCCAAGTGGGAGAGGCATGCTAACAATACCTGTAGTCTGCCATGCCATCTTGGACTTCAAAAACAAAAACCTCTCCTTCAAAAGAAAAAAAAAATCAAACTTTTAAAATGACAATGATTTTGCTGAAAATAAGTCTTGGGATATAAATATATAATAATTTGCATTACATAAGTTTTTATATTATTATTCATCCCCAAATTGCTGGCCCATCAACAGAAGGCCTAGTCTTTGATATTTGCCAACTTTTGGTCACATAAAAATCATAGCTTTACATGTATTGTTTTTGATTTTGTCATTATGAAGGTATATTTGTCAAGGTAGGAAGATAGACCATATTTTATTTAACAGTTTGTTGGCTTGATTTATAATTTTTAAATATTTAGACATATGGTATGTGGGCCACTATTTGTATTCTTGTCCCAGGCAGGCCTACATATGATAACTTTATGAGGTTGGTATTGTCATTTTCATCTTTTAGAAAAGGTATCTAAAGCTCAGAGCAATTAAATTGCTTAAGGTAACCCAGTAAATAAGTGGAAGATCTGGATTCTCACCCTGGTCTTTTTGCCTCCAAAGCCTCGCAAAGCCACCACATCAGTCAATTACTGAAGATTACATCTCCTGCGTATGGTCTTTATGAGGAAAACAGAGATGGAGAGAATATTAGAGAGTAGGAATATTTCTCCTGTCAGCTGCCTGCTCTCTCCAGAAATATCAAACTACTTAGATCTTGCATCTCAGAAGTGTGTGTGTATGTGTGTGTGTGTGTGGGTGTGTGTATGTGCATGTCTATAAAACATATGTACATTAGAGGTTGAGGGTGGAATTAGAGATTGATGCTCTACTAGTTTTATAAATAGCAAAGCAAGATGGTCTTTTCCAGTATTTTTATTTGAGGACCAAAGTGTATTTATTGTTTCAAATAAAAATGACATTGGCTTCCATCAGGGTGAATAGAAATGTCCCACCTTCTTTTGTGGAATAAGTCAATACCTACCAACAATTAAGGCCGTTAAATCTTGTAAGAAATATGCCCCCCTTCTTGCTTATTAAAGAATTTTTTTTGTACCACTTTGTCTATTCACAGGTTAATGCAGTGATTAAGATGATTGATTGTGTAAACAAACTGCTTGGGTTAAAATCTTGGCTCTGTCATTCACTGCATATGAGAAACTGGGCAAATTACTTAACCTTTTACTCTCAGTTTTCTCACCTATAAAGTGGAAGCAATAATATTTCTCACCTCAAATGGTTATAGAATTAAATTTTTTAATGCATATAAAACTAGAATAATGTGTAATAAGTGTTATGTATATATTTATAGTTATTACTTCCTAACAAATATTGATGTGAGGCATTTTAATAGTCAATTATCAAGATTTCAAATAGTCTATTATTATTTACTAAACAACATTTTAAGAGAATTATAAAAGTGAAATAAAATTATTTAAAAATGATTTATTCAGGTCAATCATAGTTACCTAAACATGTTTGAATAATTTTATTTCTATAGGTAAGAACAAATTAAATTTATTGACATTTTTAATGGGTATCCTTGTATAATCTCCTATGGACACAAGAAAATGGAGTGAAGCAATCTAGATACATGTGAGTTGACTACTTCTTCCCCAAAGACACATTACTGTTAGGTGGTTTTGCTGGTTAATTCTGTTAAATATATGGAGCAGAGAAACTTCATAAGATCTTACCGTATGAAATCAGTGTGATTATCAAATGAAGCAGCTACTGAGTGAATTGAACATATCATATGTTTTTAATAATGTGGACAAGATATATCCACTTGATTTTTAAATTTTTGCACAAATAATGTCAGAAAAGTAATGAATATTTACTATGCATCAATTAAAGTACAAGGCATTTGAATCATTTAAGAATTCTTAAATATCATTTATATGACTTGTGGTTGAAGATATTTTTCTGGGAGAATGCATATTTGTGTTTAAAATAAAAGTCACTGCAATCTGTGATTCACTACATGGAGATTTTTAATTTATGTATACCTTCACAGAAACAAATATGTAATTGTAAAGTGAGGTCCGATTGTATTGAAAGAAGAGACATTTTTGTAAAAGCATGTTGTTACATACAAATTCTGGAGTCAAAATTGTAGTAGTCTAAACAACTATAAGAAACAAACATTGAATCAACACAGACATCTTCTTGAAGGTACTTAGTATCCATGTCCCAATTAAGGAGAAGTTCTACATATATTTATAAATCTTTACTACCTTCTGGCTGTGAGTTCTCTGAAACTGGAATGTTATTAAAAATTATTTTAAACAATTGCATAAATCCTGAACATATGCAATGCAAAATATTCCAAAAATGGTAA